>NC_090923.1:1357154528-1357779528 GCF_040938575.1 Ambystoma mexicanum
AGGTACATTATCACATGGAGCCACCTGTTGGTCGTGCCTGTTTCACCTTTATCAATTAGTTCATTGCTTGTTTAGTAGTATTGTGTGGCTGAGTAGGGGTTCTGTTGACACTCCATCCCTTTACTCTTGCAGAGCAGTAGTCCTTGTACATACGACAAATAAACAACAAATGTTAGCGAGTATTCTCCCGTGTGTATATACATATTATGTTAGACTTAACGTTACTATTTTATTACAGAAAGTACTGCAGAAGGTGGACAAGTTAACCAACCTGGGATAACTACTAGCTAATGCATCTGCCCGTGCCGGGCGGTACACTTATTCTTTGTCAGCCACGCAGGTGCCCTCCTGAGAGATACGACCTTGCTTGCTGGCGTAATGACATTTTTGTTAACAACCTCAGAGGTGTCGTTTATAATTATGTATGTTACTTTCTTACAGTAAAATGGAGGATAAGCAATTATGTTGCCTAGATTATCTAAAAATGGAGAAGAAAACGCCTTCTTGCTTTTCCCTGTGACCTGCTCGCGAACACGCCCCTGCAGTCTATTGATTATGTGCTCACAGCTGTCGGCTAAATTTAGTATTTCAGCCGGCTCACCAGTGACACCTATTATATGAATCAGTGTCCACAAAGGAGGGCACAAAACTGGGTCACATCAAGAGGCCAAATGGAATACTTCAAGGGCTGTGCTGGCAGGAAACAGGCTTCAGCCATGTCATGATTATAAAGGAGCTAGTTAACAGTGCAACTTCGCCAGTCCCTACATTTTAACCAGTGTAACTAGACCAAAACTTAGGGAGTTGGGGTGTGGTAGGAAGGGTAACTCTTCAAATTGTGCGGGAGGGGCTGCCTCCAGAAACTGTTAGTGCGGGGCAAACCTACTCGTGGGGGCGTTCTCCGCCAAGAAATATTTCTACAGGAAATAGGGATACGTTAGAGGCAAATAGTGCAATTTGAAGTACATCAGGCCAGTGACAGTTCCCCTAAGCATGATAGCACTGAAGGACAAAATGCACGTTTCTATTGGTACTTGACAGATACCAAAGCTGTGGTTGTGACTTGGTGTGTGGTTAACTTTTTTTAGTTGCTAATTCATTGCCCATTAACAACTGCATTTTATCATAATTTAAATCAGAGTGTCGCTAAAATTCGACTATCGGATTGCGGGCACTGGGCAACTGACTACAAATTGTGGGCCCTATAGTTGTGCCATGGCATAGTGTAACATGACATAGCATGCCTTAATATATAAATCAAATGTTCGGAAAGCCCCTAATATCTAATTCAAAGGGCTAAATTGCACAATGCTACACCAACAAGTTGAATGAGGATACAATTTATAAGATAACAATTGATTATTCAACCATTATATAATTTTATAAAGCCCCCATAGCTGGGTAATAGTTTGTTGGCAACACATATTACAAATAGGCAAGTACAAATACAATTTCATCACATCAAAACATCACAATATACTTACACATAAAATATCATAAAGTGCAATGTGCAAAAAGTGCTAATATCCACCACCACAATCTGACTATTATGGATTGATGATAGATAGAGGAATCTCTATACGCCACTGATAAGCGTGGGTCAACAATATTTGTACACTCTAGAAACAAAACCCTAAACATAGGTGTCCTCGGGACACCTATGTTTAGGGTTTTGGACACCTATTTTTAGGGTTCTAAAATCGAAGTGAGTTGTCTGAGTTGGTGGTTTTGGTGAAATCCATTCCATCTGGAGCATATTGTGATCGCTATGAGTTGTTCTTACTACGTTAAAAGATTTTATTTCCGTAAGCAAATTTCGTGAGACATAGATATGACCTATGATTCCTGCTTGATTTTCCCTCTCCCAAGTAGGTATCTTTTCAGTTGTTGCTTCGTATATCACGTGTCCGTTTGTTGCGGATAAGTAGTTTTTTGATTGCCGATCCCTTCATAGGTTATGTTTATGTCACCTCCAATCAAAATGTGGTCAATGCCATGATTCTCAGATGTTGTTTCAATAACGTTTTCCAGAGCGTTCAGGAAATCGTTATCCGAAATTGCATTAGGGTTCCAGTAAGTATTTATAAACATCAGCTTCCTTTTTGTCACTTCCGGTTTTGCGTTGTGGAATTTCTATAGAACCACAGAAGGTTGCATACATTTCGTTGATGTCAATGATGCGATCAAGTGGAACCCACTGCTAGAACGGAAGGCTGTTAATAGGCCAGACATCGGACGGCCTTTATTACCTCTATATGCAGGGGAGAAGTGCAGGGGAGAAGTGAATTTCAAAGCCATCCAGCAAAGGTTTATTTAGCAGCCATGTTTCTTGTAACTTTATTATGTCGTGTGATCCCAGATTTATATCACATTCCTTAGTCAAGTGACCAAAGCCTCTAAAGTTCCACGAAATAATGGATAGGTTCTCCCTGTTGGGCCTGTGTTAGATGCTTCACACAGTCGATGTACTGTAGCCGATTTTTGTAATTGCTAAGCATTTTTATTGGCTAAGGTAGGCGTGATCCAGGACCACTTTTCCACGCTCTTGTCTCCTGCTTCTTTGGACTGCTTGGGTCTTTCCTCAGGAAACCATCCCAGCCTGGCTACAACTTCTGGATTTTTAGTTTCATGAAAGCGTCTAAACAAACCAATCCGCACCCAGTTTTTCTGTTCAGTCTGTTCCATTAACTCTTGCCTGTACTGCTCTTTTTTCCTCGTCTGAGCCGGGCCTTTGTCTGGCCCTCTCACAATCAACCAGCACCTAAGGTTGATTCCAGACTGGAGTCCCTGCCATATCCTTCCACATGGCTCTCACTAATTAATGTGACCAACTGTGATATTTCCTAATCGGAGGTATGCTGAGCATAGTATAATAACAACAAACATACAGGGGTAAGGGTGTGGGAGTTCGGCGCCTCTTTCACCTCCAGCTCGCATCCGGGTGAAGCTGCTGCTGGGGCAACGCTCCCTTTACTTTAAGAGTCCCGGCCTCCCCCCGCAGGGTGAAGCCAGCAGGGGTAAGGGCATGGGTGTTTGGAGTCCCGCAGGGAGTTCAGCATACCGAGGAGGTGGCTAGTCCACTGGCACGGCCCCCCACTCAAGAACACAGTGGGAAGCGGATCCGGGAGAAATGGGGCAACGGATGAGAAGGCCCAATAACACTAGCATGGCTGATGACACAAGCACCCTTGATCCACCATGCACTATATTGGGGGGAGAGCAAGCTGTTCATAAGCGCAAGATTTTTATAGTTAAACTCAAGCCGGTGGTAGCAGCAGGTGACAATGCTGAAAATAATCATTCCTTTGGGTCCTCGCAGATTACAGGGGACGCATACTCCCTGATTAAGGAGATCAATCAATTCCTGGGCCTGGACCCTGTAAACATTGGAACTCTCAGGGCCAAATCCTTTACAGTCTCTATCAATGCAGTGCCAGAGATTTAACGAGAGCATATCCCAGAGCCAGGGCCCTTGGACCTAAATTTTATAACCTACAGCATCACTGACCCAAATCAGGGTCCAAAAGGGAGGGAGGGGTGCCCGGAGCAACGCTTGGGTGGCTGATTTAAAAGCATATTAACCCCAATGAACCCAATGGCCAAAGTTACTGCGATCCCACCCCCAAAGAGCCGTAGCTTAAACACAAACTTGTTGGACTGCTCGGGTCTCCCGGAATTGGAAGTGCAGTCTTCCCAACCACAACTCGGCTCCCAAACTCAACAACCACATATTAACATACCATTTGCCCTGAAATTCTTAAAGTATGGAGGTCAATTGCTGCTGTGCAAAGGATACTCAATGCTCCCATCCTCTACCTGTTGGCCAAATAACAAACCCCTCTGAAAATATTCTGCCCCAGGCACCCACCTACCGAAGTGCCCCGATGACCCCGACAACTTCTGATATACCCACTCTGCCCATCACTGGACCAGCTGTGGAGGATCTATGTCCACCCTGTGTATGTGACTGTCGAATTGTCCTGGAAGAACACCGTGAAATAAAGAGGTTAATATTGATCCTTATTAAGGCCCGGGATAATGGGGGATCTCTATGGGGATTTCCAATGGGACAGGAAGGTGCTAGCGATGGCAGGAGTATCCCCTGTCCAACGGGGGCGCCATCACAGCCTAAGTCTGCAAGTGCCAAAAGTGCTATGTACAAGGGTTGGATGGAGAGAGGAACTGTCAGTGGAAGTTGGGATCCCGACAGAACTGGTGGAGCCACGACCAAGCAAGCAGCGGACTCACATGGGACTGGATGCCATGGGTGGGCCTCCCTTACACTGAAAAAAGAGACACAAAGGCTCGAGCAGCTCTTGTGAGGGGATACAGCCCAGGCTCCCAGAATCAAAAAACTAATAAACAAGTCACGGGCTGGAGCAGACTTTGTGGCACAAAACAACTCCATTGTTGTGCCCCGGCCTTAGGCAAGGGGTACCTGCCTTGGGCAGAGACCAAGGAGTGGCCTATTATATCTGCATCAAGTTCCCAAAATCCCCAGTAAACATGAATCAAGGGATGGGTTGCTAATTAAATGTCTGCACTGGTTGCGTACCATCCGTAGCTGCTTTTTTGTGTCTCGGGAGTGTATTTGAAACTGTACTAGACCCCACTACCAGGAGGAGGATCTGGGTGTGAACAACTGTAAACTCATTCGGTTATATTTGGGACCATTCTACTGCCCGCAACATCTTGGGTATCAACAAGAAAAGTTCTCCAACAACCGAAAGCTCCATCCAAATCAGCCCTTACCCTGAATCCAGGATAGACTACCAGTTTATAGTTAGCCCCCCCACCACAAACTTGGTGTTTTCAGGGGCAAATGAGCTGCCACTGGGGAGACGGCAGAGGGTTGTAATGGAATAAAGACAAAAGAAATATACAAGTTTGATGGAAGCTGATCATTATTGGGAATGTGATTTGGTTTGAGGACATTAGGTCAAATGTACCTGTGACCTTTTTTAGGTGGGACGCAGCATGGCGGAAAGCAGCATGATGCATAATTATTTTGTGATTTATTAGAAATTTCTCGGAATGTGTCGTCTTTGTTATTTTGTGTTGTCTGTACTTTCTTGGCCTTATAAAATTATGATGATGATGATGATAACAACAAAGACCTTAAAATCTTTCTCCCTCCCAACCTAACTGGCAACATCTCAACAGATAATTCCAACACCCAAATAGTAACATTTAACACCATAGAACGTACATCAACCAAAGACCCATCTATACATTTTCCTAAACACCACACTAAACCACCACACATACATCAACACACCCTCAATTTAAACACCACTCTACGAGATACAAAAGAGAACCACACAGACAATTTACAATATCAATGTGGCTTGTAAAATAACAATTACTCTGCTCACAATATATCTAAAATGTACACTGCAAAGAAAGTCCTATCTTTTCTGATCTGCACACAACGCTGAAGGAAAGCAACCTCACTGTACTCCCTCGGCTCCTATGCTAGTCCTCTACCTCTCCCCTTAAAAGATCCTGAAGCACCAAGTAACCATGACAATGGGAGAAGTTGTGCTATACAAAACTCAATAACGTAGCTTATCTGGGCATTGCAAACACCTTCACTCATTCTCCTTTGAGGCAGAGCTGTGGTCTGCCAAGCAACTACGGTGGTTGGCAGCAGCAGGGGAGGACATTCATAAAGCTTCTGCTACAGTCAGTCCACTGCAATAGAATCCCATCCCTGGTGCACTAAGACGCTAGGGAGACTATATATCTACCTGTTAAATCCAGTACTGACCTGATTGCGTATGGTAATCTTTATTACTCCCGTCCTCGTCATAGTCTTTACAGAATGAAGACGAACTGCCTTCCAGGCAGTCCGTAGATTTCCTCTAAACTAACACTTTCCCCTCCATTCTTAAATGGGGCTTGAAAGCCCCTCTCCATCCGCAAAACCTCCTGTTTTTGACTTTGAATGGCAGCAACCAGGTGCCACAAGGAGAGAAAGAAGAGTCAGCACATGCCTTACAGAATGAAGAGGTAACAAGCAGTACATCCCTAATCCCGGCTGCCCCTGAAAAGCAGAGAACCTCTTGAACACCCAGGATAAATGCCCAGGAAATGTATTAGCCCACTTCTTTTCTCAGTTTAAAAATGTGAACGCTGAAGAATCTTAGAGCCAAAGTTGGAAGGCAGGTCCACTACCCATGGATACGTGATAATGTTTTTTTTTTTAAACTTTGGTTTTATTATCATTTTCTTAAACAAACTTTGGGGCACCAAACGTATTCACATGAAATCAAGTGACAGGCCCGAAGGCCTCTGCCCCTCCACCCCCACACCCCAATGCAATCCCACCCCCCTAACAAAAAATCCCCCTCATCGGGGCTTTGAAAAGCAAGCTTTCTTAGTCTGGAGTTGGAAGCGAGCATGAGCGTTGACTTCTAGTTTGGCCGTTTTCCGTCTGCCGATTCCCGGGCCCTGGGCGCCCACACCATTCCCAATTCCACGTTACGGATCAATGGACATCCCATCCCCAGGTCTGTTGCACCCCGTACCATTTCGCTTGAAAGGAGGCCGAGACATTGTTCACCATTGCCGTCAGTTTGTCCATCAAGAACATATTTTTGACCTTCTGTAGCCATTCCACCTTGGAAGGAGTTTCTGGGCTCTTCCACTTTTGGGCGAGGGCAACCCTTCCCGCTCGTAGCATTGTTTCACACATTCTAGGGTACCTCATTGTGTCCGTGTTCTCTGGGGGGAGGCCCAGCAGCATAGTCAGAGGGTTCTGGGGGAGCACTTCCTCCGAAATTTCAGCGATCCAGCCCCTTACCTCCTCCCAATATGCCTGTACCTTCGGGCAGTGCCACCACATGTGTGCCCTCGAACCAACCTGGTCGCAACCCCTTGGGCATGCTGGGGATACACCTGGGAACATTTTGGCAACTTTGCAGGGTCTCTGTGCCATCCCTGGAGGATTTTAAAATTATGTTCCATATCCGCGGTAAATAAGTTCCCGTTGAAGGCTATTTTAAATATCCTGGACCAGGCGTCCTCCGAGATCTCTTCCCCTGCCAACTCGTTCCAAAAAGAGCGGAACCGCCTACTCTCCCCCAAATTGACAGTGTTCAAAATTTTATACATCCCTGAAACCGCCCCCTTCCTGGAAGACGCTGTATCAAGAAACTTCTCAAAGGGGGTCAGTTGTCTCTTCAAGTCTTGGCCCCAGGCCTGGTCACATAGGATGCCCTTCAAGCGGAGATATTCAAAGATGGATAGTGACCCCTGACCAAGAGCATCCCTCAATTCCTCATATGTTAGGAATTCTCCCTCCCTGAACATCTGCCCTGCCCATTCCATCCCCGAGTCGGACCAGGACTGTGCACAGCTGAACCCCCTACTGCCCAGCTTGAGGGGTTGGCTCCATAGAGAGGACATCGGGGACGGCCATGACGTTAAGTGTGCTGTCTGGGGGCCCTCCCGCCAGATCGCCCAGAGAACGCCTAATGTCGGGTGGGACTTCAATCTGTTCGGGATACATTTTCGCGGGGCCCATAGAAGGTACCGAACCTTTAGTGGATGGGTATCCATGTCCTCCAGATAGGACCAGTATGTGCCCAGCCCCTCTTTCATATGCTCCAGGAGGACACGCAACTGGGCGGCACGATAGTAAAGTTGGAAATCTGGCAGCCCAAACCCTCCCTCCTCCCTAGGTAAAGTCAGGACAGTTTTTCGGTTCTCGGTGTCCTACCCTGCCATATAAACTCACGGACCGCGTTTTGGAGGACCCTGAAGGTCTGGTCAGGGACGACCGCGGGAAGAGAGGTAAAGAGATACAACAACCATGCAAGAATGTTCATCTTGACTGCCGTCATGCGGCCGTACCAGGACAGAATCATGGAGCCCCATCTCCTCAGGTCTGCCGTGATCCCCACCATCACAGGGTCGTAATTAATAGGGGCAAGATTGGAAAGGTCCCTGGGGAGGAGGACACCTAGGTATCGGATAGCGGTTTTCCCCACTGTTATCCCCTCCAACCTGTCCAGGGAGTCTAGACCCGGGTCTAGTGTTCTCATGGGGAGGAGGACCAATTTGGATACGTTAATTTTGAGCCCCGAGAAGCGCCCAAATGTGGCCATCAGAGACAAGAGGGGGGGGAGCGAGAGCCGCGGGTCCACCAGGTAGGCCAGGATATCATCTGCGAACAGGGATAGCTTAAATTCCACCTCACCTCTCTTGATCCCCTTGATATCTCTATGAGCTCTGACTGCGATGGCCAGGGGCTCCATTGCAAGAACGTAAATTAGGGGGGAAAGCAGACATCCCTGCCTGGTTCCCCGCGAGAGGGAGAACGGGTCCGATAGCCTGCCGTTCACCTGAACCCTAGCCTTCGGGGCCCTGTATAGTGCAGCCACCCAGTCCCGGATCTGTGGCCCAAAGCCCATTCTCTGGAGGGTGAGTGCCATGAATCTCCATTCGACCCTGTCGAACGCCTTTTCAGAGTCCAAGGATAGGACGCTCGCGTCAAGATCCGCCCTCTGGGCATGGTGGAACAAATCTATAGTTTTTCGAATGTTGTCTGAGCCCTGACGACCTCCTATGAAACCCACTTGGTCTCCGTGGACTAGTTTCGGCAGGACCCCCTCTATCCGCCTCCCAATCACCTTAGCCAGGATCTTCACGTCAGTATTCAACAAAGAAATCGGGCGGTAGGAGGCACACTCCGAGGGGTCCCTACCATCCTTGGGGAGCACCACTATGATCGCCTCCATCATGGAGTCCGGGAGAGACCCTCCCTCCAGCACTGCGTTGAACACCTTGACCAGATACGGAGCCAGGGTAGAACGGAACCTTTTGTAGAAGGATACTGAGTAGCCATCCTCACCCGGGGACGTACCCCCCTTCATGCCGCTAATCACTCGCTCCACCTCATCCTCGGTCACCGGGCCCTCCAACCCCTCTGCCATTCCCCTGGAAAGGGCTGGGATCTGTATAGAATCTAGAAACCCCTCGATTTCCTCCTCATCCCCGTTATATGTCCTGCACCCGAATGTAATCTTAAATCTGTGTTTCCTGTAACAGCGCCTCGATGCCTCATGGGCTGCAAGTGCGCTTAACAAATGCAAATAAAATAAAATAAAAAATAAAATATATTCGGACGAGTATAGTTTTTCATACTATATGCGGAATGCCTCTCCTATGTGGGATGCATCATGGCCTAATTTCCCCTCCTCATTTTTGACTGCTCTCACCATTTTACTTCTCTGGACCTCTCGCAGCCTCCAGGCTAAGATCCTGTCCGCCCTGTCCCCCTTCTCATAGTACCTCTGTCTGACCAGCTGGAGACTTCTCTCGGTTTTTTGGAGGAGGAGTTCCTTCAACTGGAGCCTGTAATCGGCCAGGGCGGCCATCCTGTCACCATCTAAGGGCTCCGCAGGGGAGCCCCCTGGTTGGAATTGGGCAATTTTCTCCCTCAGGCACCTTTCCTGGACGGCCCTTACCCTCTTTTCCCGGGCTCCTATTTTGATCAGGACTCCTCGCAAGGTGGCCTTGAAGGCGTCCCAAAGGGTGTGTAGTCCTACCTCCCCATTGTCGTTAAACTCAAAAAATTCAGTGATGGCCTCTAGTATCTCCTGCGCTGGTACCTCATCTTTTAGTAGAAAGTCATTACACTTCCATCTCCCCCCGCGGTCACTCAGCCCTTCCCTCGCTATAGTAATCCTGACTAGGTCGTGGTCACACCAGGGGACCGGCTCAACCCTGTAGCCAGATATATATGGGAACAAGGATTCGTCCACCAAGATGTAATCTATTCTGGAAAACGATGTGTGGATTGCTGAGTAGTACGTAAAGGAGGGGGTCTCGGATCTGGGGGTTGGGACCGTGTCCAACAAGCCTAGTTCCGAATTGACCCTCTGGAAGGTTCGGGCCATGATTTCATCCGCTACCCCGGGGATCTGGGGGCCTGTTCTTTTCCTGTCCCGGATTGGGTCCAGGACCATATTAAAATCCCCACCCACCACCACTGTGCCGTGAACAAAAAGCTTTAGTTTATCCCTCATCTCCTCCCAGAACTGAGCTTGGCCTTCGTTTGGACCGTAGATGACCGCCAGGGTGAGTGGGGCCCCCTGCAGGGCTCCCCGGACTAGCAGGTAGCGGCCCCCCGGGTCTTTCAATATGGTTTCTTTTTCGAAGTTGACTCCTCTAGCTAGTAGTATAGCCACTCCTCGTTTCTTTCCCTTGTGGGAAGCGCTGAAGACCTCCCCAATCCCACCACCCCGCAATTTGGGTTCCTTCCCCAGAGGCCAATGGGTCTCTTGCAAGAAGAGGATGTCGAGCTTGGCTCTTCGGAACTCCCTTCTAACCAGGGATCTTTTCGTGGGAGAATTTAAGCCCCGAACATTGAGGGAGCCCACACCCAGGGCAGGCAGACTCTCAGCCATAATCTAAGTAATCTTCCCTCAGGGTCAACAACTCTGTAATGCTCATTCCCGGCTGCTCCTTGAATTGTGCTGTGAACTCCCCTCTTCCCCCCCGGGCGGGCATGAAACGAAACCCCAACTGCCCCCCAACCCCAACTCCAAACTGAACCCCCTCAACTTTCGTGGTCCAGCCAAATAGTTCCGCCAACACTGGCTTTTGGCCGAACCACCAGCCTGCCCCCTGTGGCCAGGCTAATCGCCCATGAAGCTGTTCCTCTTGAGCCCCCTAAACCCTCCCACGGCTGCATTCCTTTTTATGAGACCCATATACTTGCTGTTCATGGGGATGCAGTTAAAGAATAAACCTCCGACTCCTCCAAATGCCATTTTAGATCATAACAGTTCGAGTCCGTTCTCAGTCCTCGGAATCGTTCCGACCGCCTTCCTTTGCTGGCGATAGGGTGTTCATTTTCCTAAATTTCCGCGTCCCGGTTCTCTTTCTCCTGTCCCTCGACGGGCCGGGGTCACCGGGTCCGCCCCCCCCCTGGGCCCGAAGGGCCTCTCCGGGGGTTCGTGTCCACCACGTATTCCTGGATCGCACCACGGATGTCGTCTTCTGTGATCAGGGTCGATCTTTGGCCCATGTATTCGAATGTCAGGGAGAAGGGATAGCCCCATCTGTAGCGTATCCCTTTTTCCTTTAGCAGCTGCGTGAGGGGGCGGCACCTTCTCCGCTTAGCCAATGTGTATGCGGAGAGGTCCTGGTATATGGAAATCTGGGCATTATTATAAGTGATTTCTCGGGCCTTCCTGGCCTCCTCCAGCACTTTAGTCTTTTCCGAGTAGTAGTGGAACCGGGCCAAGATCGAACGGGGGCCCCCCGCTCTGCCCCCCGCCCTGTGCACTCTGTCGAATGTAGGCTCTGTAGTCATCTCCTCAGCAAACAGGAGAGTAATGATGTCCCGCACCGCTCTAGTGACGTCCCTCTCCGTTTCCCCCTCCATTTCGGGCACCCCGAAAATCCTGAGGTTGTTCCTCCTCTCCCTATTTTCGAAATCGTCCATCTGGCGGGCTCTCTCCTCGTCCCTCTTTTCCAGGGCATCTAGCCTCATGTTGAATTGAATCTCTTGGGGTGCCGAGGTTGTTTGCTGCATCTCGACCTGAAGCAATCTGTCTTCAATCTTTTCCACCCTTTGGTCCATTTTTTCAAACTTCTGTGCAATATCAGAGCGCATGTCTCTGATTTCTTGTAAGATTGAGGCGAAGCCCCTTTCCATGGCTGAGGAGGAGGGGGCTGTGTCTTCCGACTGGGCCATGGTTCTTTTCCGACTTGTACCTTTGTCGCCTTTTTTGCCCTCCTGGAAGCGATATTCCTGCAGGGACTCCCGCCAGCTCATCAGGTGCCTTCCCGTAGTCCACTGTCTGGGCCTCAATGTCCCTGGCGGGGGGGGTGAGACCGTTCTCCTGGGGACGTCCGCGGGGGGCCCCCGAGACCGTCCACTGGGGCAGACCCGTCCCGGGCCGACACCAGCCGGGGTTGTAGGACGTTGCACGTTGTAGGGGGGGCGGGCACACGCCCCACCGCCACCTGGCGGGGGCCTCACACCCCGTCCAAACTCCCCGTGGGGGATCGGGGCCTTTGCTGGGTACCCCTTGGAGGGACGTCGGGAGCCCGGTAGCCCGTAGGGCTAGTATCGTGGATTTCTTTGAATCTGCATGGGGGAGGGCGATCCAGAACCAGCGCCCGACCAGTGGTGGCCTAGCTGTTTGTCCGTGGCTTGTTTTTTTTTTGTTTGTTTCTTTTTTTTTTTTTTCCCTCTCCCCTTTTTCCTTTTGTTTCCCCCCTCCTGGGGGGGGGGGGTGGAGGGTCACCCCCGGGCGGGCACACGCCCCACCTTCGACAGGCAGGGGCCTCACACCCAGGTGACCCCCCTGTCCGTTGGTGCTAATGTGTTGGGGGGGTGGGGGGGGCGGCCTGTACCTCCGGCGTGCTCCGGGGGTCCGCACGCCCGCGAGGAGCGGTCCCCGGGCCTCCTCTGGTTCTGCTGCTTTCTTCTTTCGTTGGGCTGTGGCAGCCCGCGTTCGAAGATCCAGGGGGGAGGGAGGGCCTCCCACTCCGACTCGCACCGTCAGCCTCGGTCAATCCTCGTGGGCTGGGGGGGAGGCACTGGTCCCCAGAGCCCACCTCGGGCCCCCGGATGGGTCCCGCCGTCTTCTGTTCGGGGGAGAGTCCCCTGGACGTATTCCGCCAAGCCGGGGAGAAGCGCGTGGAGAGGCGGGAGCGCGTCTCCCGGACCACGGTGGTGTCCTCGGGCCGCCGCAGACCCGATCCCCGCCCCTGGTCGGGGAAAAGGTTAGTCTAGGGGGGGGAGGGCAGGCCGGGCCATGGGCCTGCCAGGCTGCGGGAGGGGTCCGCCTCTCCTCCGGCTCCGTGGCCTTCCGGGCCGCGCTCCTCATCCAGTGCGGGGAGTCCCGGGTCCCGATCTTCCGTCTCCCGGGGGCCTCGGAAGCCGCTCTTTCGCCCAGGAGGTGCTCGGGGGGGGGGGCGCCCGGCGAAATCGTTGGGGTGGGCCCGCTGGGGTGCTTTGGGGGGGGGGGCTCAATCCCTTGCCAAAGCCCGGTCACAGCGGGAGCTACGCACTCAGGCAGCCATTGCCTGTGCGCCCCCTGGTGGCCTCCATACGTGATAATGTTTAATGAATGTGTGAGGTGAAGCCAAGTGGCTGCGTTGAAGATGTACCAAAGGGAACCACTCTGCCTTGGCACCTGAGGCCATACTTTCTATGGTTGAGTAGCCAGAAGAAGGACCGCCATGTTAGAGAGTATGCAGTAGTGAGGGCCGACTGTATCAACTTGCTAAGGGTGGTGTATGCAGGTTTCTTACCTCTACCACGTCCACCAAAGGAGACAAAAAGTATTCCTGAGTTCCAAAAGAGGTTGCATTGTCAACTTACGTTCTGGGGACTTTGATCAGAGACAAGGTATAGAGGAGGCCTTCCCCCTCCAGAGACTAAATCGATAGAAAAACATTTGGCATTGCAATGTCCTATGAAAAGAGGATACAACCATGGGTACAAAGGGGGGGATCTGTTGGTAGAATGATCATCTCTGGAGTAAATTGCATTTAGGGCTCTCATTACCAGGGCCCACAGCTCGCCAGTTCATCTAGCCGAGGTAATTAGGATAGTAAGGGCCAAACGGCCAACCTCCCAACCCACCCTGGATTTATATCTTAAGAATATGGCAGAAGACTGGGGTGGGTGGGCTCCACTAGAAAATCAGTGGAAGGAGACAGCATTGTCGCCTCATTTTCAAACCCACTTACTGTTAAGCATATGGTCACCGCTAACCTGAAGAGGGGGGTAATGGATCTAGATTTGATAGTAGGGTGGGACTTCTTCTATCCTCCCAAAGGCTTGGATGTTGTCCCTATGTACGGTGAAAGGGAAATGGTCGGAATTAGGGGTAAGTGGACTGGTGCAGTGCGAGCTTCTGCTCCGCGTACACCTCTGCGTGAGTGCCCATGGGTCCAAAATGGTAATAGTGTTATATCAACGCAAAGAAGGGGTGATGCAGCTTCTGATCTGTTGTCCTACAACAGGTTCGAACCCCTTTGGTGTATAGATGAACAGGTCTAACCAAAGGCTATTCTGTCGCAGAGAGTAGAGAGGGAACCAGAGAGTGGTATCCGGACTCGTCCGGAGATTGGGGGAGGGTGGACAGGCCAGGAGGAGGTTTGTCAAGTGGTACAGAGGTGGCTTCATGGAACATAGCGATCACCAAGGGGAAATTGGAACAGGCTGATACGCTGGACTTCCTAAGGTCTCATGAAATAATCCTCCTACGGGTTGGTTGAAATACAAATATCATCTGTATGGTTTTCTCTTCCCCCTTGGAAAAGAATGTTTTTTTTTTACAAGTTTTCAAATCCCTCTAGGATCACTTTAATTAAGCACACTTCTTTATGTACCACCTTCGTGGCACTGGGACTTCCCAATGTCCTGTGGCCCGTGGGTATGTGTATTGGTTTTCAATAGACTTAATAAATGAAAGGTGTCTGCCTGCTCGGGTGTTGCAGATTCCCATTACCTAATTGGCTTTGTGAGCCTTGTTGCAGAGTCTTCCTATTCCTTTTGATCTATTTCACATAGGACGTATGCCCATCTGACTTTAGCAGTTCCTCGTATATTTGTCAGCTTTCCCAGCCTTGACACAAAGCTCACGTATCCCTTTCACTCCGTTCTATAGAGTCTGTGTGCATATTCTGTTCTCTCTGGCTCTCATACTGTTAGCGGCTTCCCCGGCTTGATATACAATGTTAATATCTCTTTCACTCTTTTGTACTTGCATCGTGTGCCCATTTGTTCTCTCACACTCTATTACCTTTGTTGGTTTCGGGAATCCTGGAAACCACAGTGCATAGGCCTATCCAGCATTCTCACTTTGGGAACGTTCACTTCCCTCTTGGTACTCATTGCAGCGGCAAAGGCTTGCAGTATTGAGCTTAGGGACTCAGGCTCCTTTCCCTTGTCTGGTCTCGGCATCAGTGCCGGGCGCCAGGCCCACCACTGTTCTCCACGGGTTCGCATCACCAGTGAACTTGGTTGTCTTCCCATCTCCCTCCCTCTCCTGACTAGAGCCTCTTGCTCAGTCAGAACGCCCACCTTTCAGCCTCCAGCTAGCGGGTCTCGCTTCCCCCACGGATGGGCCTGCGGCTTGGCGTAGCTCCGCTCTTCCAGGACATTGTCTCTACACCCATATAGGGGGATTGTGTTTGGACTGGGATTTCCTTATTGGAATGGGAGTCCTTGTCACCAAGAGGGGAGTCATTACCAGTGAGGTCCCACTTGCCCTGGCCCCTATGGTCTTGCATAGCCGGCTTACCTCACTAACCTCAAAGGGGGTCACTCCCCTCTGGGGAGAAAGGACTAATTGTCCAGATTCGTCACATACCCCTTTGTTAAATGAGAGGGTCCTCTTTGTTTGGGAAGCAGAATACGTCCAGAAGACTTCACCTTGTCTGGTTCTTTCCTCTTCTACGGGTTCACAGAGAGGTCCTCCTCCGGACTATGGTTATTTGTTGTGGCCTGGTTTCCCAGATCCACATAGATGGTTCCCTTTCTGAAACGTTTTCCCAAGAGGATAAGGGAGAGGATTTGTAAGGTTTTTTCAGCAGAAGGGTGTTATTAAAGATCTGGGAAGGTGGAGAAGTCAGTACCTATTTTGGTGGAACCTCTATGGTGAGGGAAATCTTTGGGTGAGTTTTGACACCCCTGTGGACGCAAATGACTTTACCGTCCCTCCCCCTTTAAGATCTTCTGGACATATTATGTCCACAAATAGTCTCTTGTGACTTCTTGTGATACTATCTTTAGTTCCCCGAGGGGAATGTTGAGTTTTCCCTCTTCACTTGGAATCTGAGTGTCTCTTATCAACATAAACTTTGGCGTGCCCTTTTGAAGCAATGTAATCTTGATTGCTTTTCACTCTTGGGTGATGACAGTTCCATAGAACATATCTTCAGTCTTGGAGGCATTAAACATTAAACAGACGTCAAACAGGGAGTACATATATGTTGAATGGCTGGATTCTTTAACCACACTAAGTAATAATAATAAGTAGTAAAAAGTAGTAATAAAAATACTAAATGCGACGTAACACAGCACAAACGTGGCAAACACATTAATTATCCAGGACAGACAGTAGCAAAGGCTGAGGTAATGGGGTGACATCAATCCAAATATAGGGTCAAAGTAACATAAGGGTGAAAACTAGTGTTTTCAGAATCTCTGATATTCCTGTTCACTGATTTGGACATGAGTTTCTTGCAATCCTCCCTTAGATTCCTCATTTGGATAGGATATTCAATGCCACTTTCTTTGAAGGTTAATCGTACCAACAGGGAATATTATTTACTCTGCACGCTTTGTGTTTTGCAATGTCACGCCCAAGAGTTGTTGGCGGGATGGTAGTAGAAGTGAATCAGACTGAAAAGTTTAAAACGAATGTGAAGGCAGGAAAAGCAGTCAGCTGTAGAAGTGAAGCCATGTAGACAAATGTGTCAGACTGCTTAAGCCCTTTGTGCATTCCCCTTTACGGCCTTAGATTTGTAGTGAGCGAACAGGGAACTCAAAATAGATCCTCAAAGGATGGTTTATGTGACCCAGTAGCCAAAATAGTTTCTCCCACTTTGAAAACATCTTGACCTGCTGGAATTCGAAAACCAAAAACATACTCTAAGGGCCTCATCACGAGTTGGGCGGCAGCCCTTAAATGTGGCGGTAACGCTATTAACGCCGCATTTAAGGGTCAACATCCAGTGTGGGTGAATCCCCCGCAGTGCTAGACACACACCAGCCGTTGCCAGCTGGTAGCCCTATGCTGCACTCTTAATGGGACACAGTCCCCAATGTTATTTTGTAGAGTCTCGTGAGTCTCATCCCACTCCCTATCGGAGAGGTTTTAGGTCACGAGAGTCAGAAATGTAAGTATTCTTACGATGCAATCAGCATTTACTCAGTACATCATATATTTATTAATCAAGGTGTTTTGAATCTCTGTCTATTAGCTCGTCTCCAGCAAGGCGCCACAACACTGAGACGAGACAGAATTTAAACAGAAGAAGTATTGTTTATATCAGTTTCACTAAGAACCATTTAAATTAACAATACACTATTTCCTAATAGTGTGGGAAAACATTATCAACAACAAAAACGTATAGCATATAGAAATATTAGCAGTTGATGGGGCTGAAAAACCGTCCCCACAGGTACAGAGGTATACTCATAAAATGATATACATTGTAACATATTCAATTAAACAAGGAATTCATATGTTGCTGAGTAACATTGGTTTGATTGTCCTTCTGAGCAGTACGATTCTTTGCGCTCAGAGTTTTATAAACACACACCTGTCAATCATGTGTGCCGACACGTTTCGGATTAAACAATCCTTCTTCAGGGCGGGGTATGTTACAGTTTCATGAGTGTCCATAAACTCCTACAACAAGGAGGGATATACTAGTTAGCCTTATGGGAAAATAAAGGGATTTCACCAGTAACTCTTAAGAGAAGGTGTAGTACTGACCTTAATTCCTGTGTGTATGGTCAAAAACCGGTGTCAACCTGTGTAATAAATGTGAAAACGTGCAAAATCAGAATTTGTTCTGTAGCATGAGTGAACTTGTAACATGATGTAAATACGTTCTTGGCATACTCACCCGAAGATAACTATCTCTCCCCGGGTGAAAGAATGGTGATAGGCTGTGACTTCCAGTGCGCAATGGCTGAAGGCAAAAACAGAACAGATGTGTGCCGTTAATGCCGTGTGAATATATTTATTGGCAGTAGTTACTGTTTGTCATAAAGGATATAAGGATATAAATGAAGTACTGCCGTTGTGAGTTAATATGACCACTAATTGACGTAATTGCAGCGGGATACGCCAATCGTGCAGGTATCTAGAAAAATCTATTCTCGTAACGTGCACGCTGGCACGAGATATCGGGTTTAGGGACGTAAACCTCTGCTCTCTGAATGTCAGGGTCCACCCTGTGTACCGTGCCCGTCACCGTGCGTACAAGACACAGGGTATCTCAACAAAGGTACTCACTTTCTCGCGACCACAAAACTCTGAGAACGATCGAGCAGCCCGTCGCCAAGACACGCTGCTCGAAAATGCTCTGTTTACATGGTCGTCATGGAGTCGGCGCGCGTGCGTGTGTCCACTCCAGACTTCCATCTTGGTGTGGGACTGGCCGCCCGTAACCAAAGGCTCGCGGCGTGCTCCTCCCACAGGCATCTGGTCATCGCTACACCAGATTAAAGCCCAGGTTGAGTTCAAAATTAATTGAATGTCGAAAAATGGGAAGAGAAATTATTTCATTCAATCTATAAGTTATGTGGATGCACATTGTTACTGGTCTCAAACATAGAGACGTGCTCTTATTCGCCAATACGAAGTGGAGAGTATGGTGATACAAAGGCGGGAAGAGGGGCGCCCGGCAGTAGTGTACTGCCCCAGGCCCCAACTTCCCGCAGGGTAGTGGTGGAGACCTTCAGGTGAGCATGGTGTGATACAGAAAGCCTGTTACACCTGCCCTCCCATGGGTCACCACAATCAAAGAGATCTACACATCAATCTGAACCAAACATCTTGTACAATGGCCTCAATGAGGACGCTAAATGTAAAGCACCCTGACCTGTATACAGTGTCCAACCTGCGGATCAATTGCCGCTAACATTCTGTTGCATAGCTCACAAGGTCTAAACTAAACATTGAACTCCCGGTGTCTTCGCCATTCACAATCTGGAAACTCAAAGTACACATCACCATTAAACAAATCGATTTACTTTAAACAGACCCCAAATTTGTAGGTATTCAAATGAATTCAATGCCTGACCCGGACTCATATTTCTGATCTAGCTATCAGTACTCTGTACTAGGTACTATGATGCACATTTTTAGGGCACATTGTTTTTTGAGAGAAACATTACCACGACTTTCATAATGACAGTCTGCAAGCAACATAGCACAAACAGTTAAAACCACAAAAGAAAACATTAAAGAAAACACATGAGGTCAAATTCACAGTTCATTCCTCTTGGGCTCAAGCAATCCAGAAGGTCAATCCAAGCTATCTCCCTCTGGAGCAATCTCTTGTGAACATCACCCCTCTCAGTCCCATCTTTACTTGTTCTAAGATCATACACTTAAATTGAGCAATGCTATGTCTTGCTTCTAAAAAGTGCATTGATACTGGGGATCTGAGACTTTTTGTCCTAATGGTGGACTTATGCTCGGTCCAACGCAGCTTTGCTTTTCTCATGGTAATCCCAACATAATAGAACCCACAGGGGCATTTGAGGGCATACACCACATTTGAAGAATCACAGGTACAAGAATGTTTCAATGTTATGGGCTTCCCTGTATAGGGGTGTGAGATTGTGTTACCTGGAAGGTTATTGCTACAATGCTGACAGTTGTGACAAGGTAGAGTAACTTTATGTCTAATTTGAGCCTCAAGTGGCAGTGATAAGTCCGCTCTGACCAAACTGTTTCTGAGCGCATTGCTGTTCCTGTAAGCAAAGATTGGTAATTGTTGAAAGAGTGGTTGTGTTGGGGGGTCCATTTGCAGCATTGGCCAATTTCTTTGGATGATGTTCCTGATTTTTTTAACTTTGGGCTGAGTATGTGGTAACATAGACCATAGAGTCATCCTTATTCCGCTCTTTAGGTTTCAATAGGGTTTCTCTTTCTATGATAGCAACTTTCTCCTCAACCTGGGTTAAGGTCATGGGGTTGTATCCTCTTTCCACAAACCTGTGACGTAGAGATGCCGACTGTCTCACAAACTCGGTGTCTTCTGAGATGTTTCTGCGATATCGTAAGAATTGACTAAGTGGGACACTGTCAATTGTCCTACGAGGATGGAAACTCGTCGCCAATAGCAGGCTGTTTCTGTCGGTGGTTTTGGTGAAGATCCGTGTCTCCAGGTTTGCCTCCTTCACATACACTTCTACATCCAAGAAATTGATCGTAGTTTTGCTTGTGACAGTTGTAAACTTAATCCTCGGGTGCATTTCATTCATCATGCCAAAGAACTCCTGTAACTCTTCTTCCGGTCCTGACCAGGATACCGAACACGTCGTCAATATATCTCACAAAAATGGTTAGATGACGTAGCCACCTCGCTGATGTTAAGACGTGTTTTGTTTCCAGGTAATACATGTAGGTGTTCGCATATGCTGGTGCCATTGCGGCTCCCATGCTAGTTCCTGAAACTTGCAGAAAGAACCTGTCTTGGAATCTAAAGAAGTTATTCATTAGAACCAATTTAAGTAGTGTCAACACAAATATCTTGTCACCCTGACAGTTGGTAGAATTTAACAATAACCATTCCACGGCTTCTAGCCCCGCTTCATGTACGATATTAGTGAATCCCCCGCAGTGTCCACAGATTGTCGGATCAGATAATGCGTGTATGCATCCCAGATATTACCATACCTGCCGCGACTTTGGGTCAGCGACCCACAGCCATTTTCCATATCAAAACAATATGTTATATCCAGTTTCCATTGTGAGTGCCTCGGGACTCTCCTCCCTCCCCAATGTATCACCACCTGCCGTTTGGCCAGTACGAGTAACAGACTGACCAGTTTCCTGGTGTGCTTGGGGATATCTTTAGGATAGCCAATAATCCCATCAGTGGGTCCATGCGTATTGTTTGGCCTGTTACACCACTAAAGGTGTCAGATACCTCCTCCCAATATCGTTGTACAGCTGGGCATTCCCAAGACACATGAAGGAAGTCTGCCTGTTCGGTGTTGCATCTTTTGCACCTCCCTGTGGTGTCTCTGTAGTATTCCTTTAGTTTGGCCGGGGTGTGGTAGAACTGGTGGATGCATTTAAAATGGATCAGTTTGAACTGTGCATTGATTGCTCCCTTTTAAATCCCCACACTTCTTCCAGTATTGGCCTCCCGAGAGATTTTTCCCATTTCGCCCTCAGCGAGATCCGGGCGTCACACCCAGCATTCATGTACATAGCGTAAAGCCCGGACGTCACTCCCCTCCCGACCAAGCCCTGCAGCAATTTGTCCAACATGGGGGAGACCTGGGGTTGTTCCGGGAGTGTTTCGCATACCTGAGTCAGGCTCACCCGTAGCTGAAAGTACAGAAATACGTCCAGAGCTGACATAACCCCTTTCTCTTTCAGCCCCTCCAGAGTTACGAACTTCCCTCCTGGGAAGAGATGCCCGAAATTCAGTATACCTAGCCTGTTCATCAAAGCCACAAAGCCTGGTTCTGCTATGATCAGGGTCCCAGGCACATGTATCACAAGAAGCCTGGGGGAATAGAGGACCTCTGCCTTCTTTTTAGGCTCAAGGTATGCCCATGCTTTACATGTCACTTCAACCAAGTTCCGTGATCAGTGAGTTCTGTTTGGTGCTGTGAGTATGACTGACCTAAGAAGAGCTGGCGCTGCCACCGCTCTTTCCACCTCCACATGTCTCCTTCCCCCCTGTATCTCATACCAATATTTCAGATATCCCGCTTGTGCCACATAGTAATATGCTTCAAGGTCAGGTAGTGCTAGACCCCACGCAGAGATTGGTGCCGCTAGCATGTCCCAGGACACCCTGGGGGGTTTCCCCGCCCATAAAAACTGTGAGATGATCGATTTCGCGTTACTAAAGTATACTCCCGGATACCGCTATCGGGGTGTTCAGAAACACATAGAGGAATCTGGGAAACAGTGCAATTTTTACAAGGGATACCCGCACATACAAATTTAAGGGAAGATTCTTCCAACGCGTTACTGCCACTTGGGTTTGGTTCAGCACCCTCAGATAATTACTATGGTATACCAGTGTCCTGTCCCGGGCCACATTGATACCCAAATATCGGGTCTGGGTCATATGCCACTAGAAGCCTCAGCCATCCAGATATTGTTCGACTACATCTGTCAGTGGGAAAATAACTGATTTAGACATGTTCACCTTCAGACCGGATATCTCCCCAAAGCTTTGGACATCTTCCATTATTGGATTTAGGTTGGTTTTAGGTTCCTTGATGAACAGCACCATATCATCCGCATAGAGCGAAATTACTATCCTGTGTGCGTGTGTGTAGCTGCACCCCCCGGTGTATATGCGCCTCACGTATCCCCTCGGCAAAATGCTTGATCGCCAGAGCGAAAAGCAGTGGTGAGAGTGGAAACCCCTGTCTGGTTCCCCTCTCTAGTGCCATTTGTGGTGTCATCTGGCCATTCACCCTCATCCTAGCCACCGGTCGTGTGTACAGCAGCTTGACCACAGCGACAAACCACGCACCCAGTCCCATACATCGCAGTACAGCGAACAAGAACCACCACTCGATCGAGTTGAAAACTTTAGTGGCGTATAGTAAACCCGCCACCACTGAGTCCTCTTGTGGTATTTCTGATATGATCCCAAACACCCTCTGCAGCCCATGGGAGGTGGATCTCCCCGGAATAAAGCCCGCCTGATCTGCCCGGACCATTGCCGGCATCAGTGGTGATAACCTAGATGCCAGAATTTTCGCCAGAATTTTATTATCTAGATTAATCCACGAGATTGGCTGATAGGATGGGCAATCATTGCTAGGTTTGTCCGGCTTTAACAGTACCACAACCACTGCTTCTCTAAGTGTGTCTGGTAGGGACCCGCTCTCCAAACTTTGTTGATACATTTCCAACAGATGGGGGGGCAAACTTTTGCGCATACTGTTTGTAAAATTCCGCCGTAAACACCGTCGGGTCCCAGTGACTTCCTGTTGGGCAGAGTCTTAATGGCGGGCAGCACTTCGGATAATGCCAACAGGCGGTTGAATAGTTCCCTTTGATCCCCGGGGCACCAGTGTAGGGCCACCTGTTCTAGGTATTCATCTATGTCAGATTGTGAGTCATGTATCTGGGAAGAATATAGATGACTATAGAAATTAAAGAACTGCTGCACTATCTCGGTGTCTTCGAAGCAGTCTTTCCCTGATCGTCCATAATGGCTTGGACCCTGCCACCCAACCCATCCATCCTGGTCACCCTGGCCAAGTTCTGGCCAGGTTTATGACCTTCCCCATATTGGTGCATGTTAGTCTGATTAGTTATATATTTCACCTCCCGCAGTGATAAGTCCTGAAATTCTTGTAGCTGGATTCGGATCCCGGCCTGTTCCCAATTCGTGGGGTTCGGGAGACATGGTCTGCAACATGCATATGTTAGTTTCTTTGAGCTCCAATTCCCATCTAATCTGCCTCAGAATCCCAACCTTCTTGGAAATACATTCCCCCCCTCAGCACGCACTTGAAACTTTCCCACAGGATCCCTGCCGACGGTACTGATCCCATGTATTCTTTAAAGAAGGCATCTATTGCCGTTTGCTATACTCTCCCGATAGACTGTATCAGTGAGCTCTTCGCTCTTGAAGAACCAGAGGGGTTTCCCCTGTACCCTCTCTAATAGGTTCACTTCCAGCATAATGGTGGCATGATCAGATAGGGGGTGTGCGTGTATTCCCCCCTCCACCACCCAATCCATCAGAGATTACGATACCAGGAAGAAATCTATCTTGATGCAGAGTTGTGAGGGCTCCAGTGACACTTGTATTGCCTCACCGTTTCATTACGAAATCTCCACACATCCGTGACATCCCATGAAATGGCCATGCCCTGTAACCTACTAGTCCCTCTATTCCCAGATCCCTGAGATCCCCCCGTTCGGTCTAGTGCCAGTTGCATCAATGCATTGAAATCGCCATCCCAAATGATCTCCCCAGATGGTAGCTCCCCAAGTTGTCGATCCACCCATTCCAATGTGTCCACTGTGTCCAGGTTTGGGCCATAGCAGTTAATTAACGTGTACATTTCCCCTTGAATAGTGCCCTGGACGATGAGGCCTCTGCCCCCCTCATCTTTTACCACCATGGTTTGATGGAACCCCCACGCTCCTGTGAACTAAGGTGCACACCCCCCTTGCATATGACGAATACGAGGAAAAATACCTGTGACAGCCCCATGCCCTCACAAACCTGGATTCCATGTCTGAGGTGAGGTGGGTCTCCTGTAGAAACACTATTCCTACATCATGTTGTTGCATGTACAACAGTGTCTTCCGACGCTTGGTGAGACATTTCAACCCCCTTATATTCCAAGTGCCAAACTTAAGCGTGGCCATGTCTCACTTTTACTAAATAAAGCCGGCCCTCTTTTACCCATGTATCTATGGTTGCTAGTATGGTCCATTCTTCTCCCCCGCATTGTGCCCATTGCATGACTGATTTGTGACTCGTGGCGTTCATTTGTGACCCTGTCCCGTCAGTCGTTGGACGGGTCGTAAAGAATGTAGCGGGTGTACCCTGAGTTCACCCGTCCCCCACCGACAACCCCAACTCATCAGTGAACCATGAATCCCCTCCCCTCCTGCTCCCTTCCCCCGTTAACTGCGTAGACCGCGTGGTTGGACTTATCCCCACCCTCCTCGCTGATTCCCCCAACTGTTCAGCTATTCCCCTTTTTCTAAACAAAGCCTTTGAAAGCCTCCGCTCGGGGGGCAACTATGAGCCCAACCTCCTAACACTGTTAAGATAACCATAGACCCCTTACAACAATAAAAGGGCATATCGATGTAAGCGGCAAAGCCAAGTTGTTATAAAAGGAAATTGTTCCTCCAGGCATAATCAGCCATTGTTACCCCGTAGTCTGGGGTTCCTCGGCAGCGTCTTCAGAAACATTGTGGCCTCCTCCGGAGTGATGAAGAAGATTACTCGCCCATCATATTCAACTCGCAGTTTCGCCGGGAACAACATTGAGTATTTAAGTCCCTGATCCCACAGTTTTTTCTTAACTTCCCAAAACGTTTACCTCAATACTTGCACCTTGTCCAAGAAGTCTGGAAACAAATTGATCGTATTGTCTTTGTAGTGAACTGTCCCTTTTTCCCTGGCCTTCCGTAATGCTGTGTCCCGGTCCCGGTAATTTAGTAGTTGTGCTATCACTGGGTGCGGCGCTCCCCCGGAATGGGCCTCTTTACGCTTGGTATCCTGTGTGCTCTCTCCAATATGCACATCTCTGAGAAGTCCTCGGGGCCAAGAGTCTCCCGCAGTATTTCCTCCACCAGGGTCTCCATGTCTTTTCGGTCAACTTTTTATGACAGACCTATAATTCTGATGTTATTTCTCCTCAATCTGGATTCTAAATTGTCCTGTTTGTCTACGAGTTCCTTCAAAGCCCTTCTTACTCCGGACATCTCTCTGGCGGTGGAGATGGAGACATCTTCCACTTCCAAAACCCTCCTCTCTGCCTCGTCCAGCCGTTCACCATGATTGTCTAGACGGACCTGCATGTGGTCCACCTTGCAGGTCAGAGAGTCCAAGGACTCCAAGGACTGAATACTGGATTGCGGCTGCGTGACCATTTCTTTAATATCCTGAAAAGCTTTTGCCGGGTCCTGAGCTGGGCCTGAGAGCTCGCTTCCAGTGTGGCATCCATCGTTTTGTTGTTCCTGACTGGAGCGGGCGATTCAAAGTGTAACTTGGCTTGGTGCTTGCCTCCTTTCCCCGACTTGGACATCTCCGGTGGTTAGAACATTTGATGTGCAATGGGATGCTGATATCTACACTGCCTAACATTCTAGGAATTGTAGATTGCCACCTGCTCGACACTATCTGGGTCAAGCAGCTGTCCTACGCCAACTCCAGTCAAGCTTGTGCCATCACAATCCCCCAGCAGTGTGTATTACCCAGGCCTTGATGGGTAAACAGAGTATTGAGCAGTGGATGTCCACTAGGTGTGTTGCTCCCAGAGCCTAGTCCACTGTTGCACCATCTATAGAGTCCGGGTTTGACTATGTTCACCCTTAGGACTTGTGGATGTGATTGTGGGTAAGCTCCCGCCTCCCAATCGCCCCCACAACGACACTGCCCACAAGCTCTAGCGACACTGGTGACCCCCCGGCCTCCGTCTCTGCATCTGTGCGCAATTCCGCCCCCGCAGGTAATGACCTATGTTGCAGATAGTGATGTCCAGGTAGATGTGGTGCCCTCCAGGTTGCTGTGTCTGCCCTGTGCCCTTTGCCTCTTGGTTCCGTTAGCTGTGTGTCCAGTCCTTCTTGTGATATCCCAGCATGCGTAGCGCATCCCGTGTGGCCATCTGTTTCTCGACGTAAAGGTAGTTGCAGGGTGTTGTCCCCACTCTGTGGGCTCAATGCGTCCAGGAGGACTGCGTCTCACCCACTCGCAGCATACACGCCATCCGTTGAGTGTGTAGAGTGGTCAACTGCACGCTCCTGACCTGCTCTGCATTAAACCCAGGTCCCTCACCCTCCACTCAACAGTAGTATGTGACACTTGGTCCCGTGCTGCCTACCAGTGGGTTGTTGTACCAAGCGCTGTCTCAGTGCACTTTACTCTGTGTTGTAGATTGTTCCACTACACCTTCAGTCCGAACTCAGAGTGGATTGTGTTTTCCCACGTTATGGGATTCAGCGTTGTTTGCCCAGCATGTTATTGTGAGCCTTTTTCGGTATGCTCCGTACACCAGCCTGCAGTTCCTGCACGTTGTCCCCTGTTTCAACTAGGGACCATGTGCCCTCTCCCCCACTGCTCGTGCGGCCAGGAAGGGGTCCGTTCCAACCGTTGTGCGGCAAATCCCTGTCCCCTTCGTGTGCAAGCCGCTCTGTCTCTGTTTCCGTGCCCTCCTGCGTCTAGTGGGGGATCTGCCGGAATGCAGGACCCGCTCCCGAACCTTCGGCAGTCCAAACAGCTCACTCACCGCGGCTTCCTTGGTCCGCGGCTCCTTCAGTCCCGCACGTGGAAGGGCCTCTGCCAAGACTCGCCTGGCAGTCGGGGCTTCAGATCCTCTGTGGTCGTCCCTCGTCAGTCGCCTCACAGCACAGGGGGCTCAGGTCACTCTGTCCCCCAGCCACCACCAGGTGCCGGAGGACCACAATCCTCAATGGTGGCGTGGTCCTCTCCGCAGGTCTCGGGCAGAGGTGCGCCCATGTCCTGGGCTGCCTAGATTGCCCGCAGGATGCGCAGTGCAGTTGTTGGGGTCCAGTGAGCTGCCGCCTCTCACCTTCCTCCAGCCAGGGCGCAAACTGCACCATGGCTTACAGCGGCCACGTGTCGCGAGCCCTTTGTGTGGGGACCCCTCCTCCTCTTGCTGTCAATCTGGCATGCTACAGCCCTCACCGTTGAGGATGGACTCAGGTGCACCTGAGGGCTCCTCCTCTTGTGGCTTACAGGCTGCGTGCAAGCTTTCTCCAGACCCGGCTCTAGGGCTCCCCAGCGCCGATTCATATCGGGTTTTCTCTCAATGTATGCCGCCTCAGCTGCCGCCTCGATATCCCCACTCTGTAAGGGTCTCTGCCGTATATTATTCCGGATCGTAGTTAGGTGGCGCAGAGCTCACAGGCTTGCAGCCATCTTCGTTGGGCTCTCTAGCACCCCCTCCCAAAGCATGGGTATCTTTTCCCTGATTGAGCTTTTTAACATTGTTGGCAGGGCATAAGCACCCTTTTCGATGGGAGAGAGGTTCCACCAAATAGCCTTGCAGTATTTAATTAGCAACAAAGACCACTGTCACAGGCCAATAGATCAGTAGAGATCTCAAAGCCAAGTGTCAAGTGTTCCAAGGGTCTTTATTACATAAGTAGACAAATGAAGGATGGAAAAGGGCTATGTTAAAGTAGGAGCAATCTAACAAATCAAAATCTTTTAGGACCATATTTTTAAGTCTATCCTTCTCCCCCATAGGTTTTGCCTTTCTTTGAGGCGGCAAATAGTCACTCACAGTCTCTGGGATTTTAAGTGCCCTACACTGCTTTGTTTTCTCAGCTTCTCTTATGCCTCCTACTCTCCATAGCTCCTCGATCTCCATCTCTGCAATTTTCTTTTGTTTCTTCTTAACCTCCTCCTCTTAGCTCCCCTATCTCGTCCTCCAAACCTCTTTGACTTCTTTACCATCTCCTCTTCTCTTCTCAGCTTCTCTATATCCTCTGCTTTACGCAAACCTGCTTTGTCTGCATCCAATTCCTGACTTCTACCCTACTTGCAACTATCTGCTTTCTGTTATAAGGGAGCAGGCTCACCTGTCGCATGAGTTATTGATTAGTTACTCTGATTTTAGGATTTAATTCCAGCTCACAGTTGGATTGGCCGCATAGTGCTGGGACTCAGGGCCGGTCTTTGTATCAGGCCGTGCACGAGGCTGCCTGATGTGCCAGCATGTCTAGGGGGCGCCGTCACGGCTCCTGCAGTCCGTTCTTCAGGACCCCTCCGCCATGATGATGATGATGCTGCTGCATCATTTAATCTCATAATAAAGTTGGTTAACTGTGCGGAGTGTGTTGTACAATATCATTAATTTCACAGCGCCTCAAAATCAGACTCTGACTGAGCTGTGAGCACCGACAGTCTGCATGCATGCTCCTGCTGCTGTTCAGCAAAGCCAGGCACTGTTGATTTTATGATGCTAGCACCATCAAACAGCAACATTTGTTGCTTTCACTTCCTGACCCTGGGCGGCCAGGCCTGACCGCACGTGCCTCCCTCAATGAATTTGCTGATGTGACAGGGGGGTGATGGATGATATTGGGCTGGCAGTGTGTTCAGTTGGTGAACACAGTGTTTAATTGCCCATCGTTGCCGAATTCCAGCCGCCCAAGCATAGGAAGTCCAGGAGGCAGGCTGGAGCCCAGCGTAGAACTGGTCCCGAAGCAACCCGTGTGCCTGCAAAGAAGATTGACATAACACAGCATTAACCATGCTATTGGTAAGTACGATTCTCCATCTGACACGTGGCGAATTCCCACATAGACCCCTCATCATTTGTGTCTGTGGGGGGAGCTCACAGTAAATATATATATACAGGGGTTGGTAGGGTACATATGGAAATCTTTCCTTGCAAACTTATTTGATGTGGAACCCCCTGCTGTGAGTGTGACGTTAAACACATGCCTGTAGCTGAAGCTATGCTGAATATGGCATTCTCCATATGAAAAGTGGAACTTTTTTGCGCATTCTTTTTTTCTTTTTTTAATTGCCCTAGAAATGCCTGCCCTTTGCTACCATATAAAAGTTCGCAATGGCAGCATGAGCGGCCTCTTTGCCTCTACGGTTCATTGGAAACTTGCGTTTTCTAATGGCTGTGCAGGACGAGTTTGTTGGTTCCACGACCTCCGACAGAAACAAACTTAATACTGCTCTTTTCAAGTCACTAGTAGTACCTTACTTGCTGTTTGTCTTCCTTTTGAATCGTTTCTCATGAAGTGTATACTAGAACATTTTTATCCATGTGTCTGTCTTTAAATGTCAAAGCTCTTTGATATCTTTGGTTGAAATACTATGCTCTATGCACATTTTAACTTAAAAGCATGAATCAAACGACCATGCTGCAGCATTACAAAAGGCTGTTTTATCATTGATTTAGGCAACTTGTTTTGTTTCCTTCAGTTGTTTACAAAACTGATCCACAAAAAGGATTATCCTCGGAAGATAGCACATAGGTTTAAGCTCATGCTGCATACTTCTGTGTGACACTTGTAGGTCCAGGATTTCAATCCTGGCAAAGCAGCTTTCATCCTTCTGAGGTTAACACAATGAGCAGGAACGTTTCGGGCAACACAGACCCCATCAGAGGGCTAACAGAAATCCAGACGTTTAAAACTAAAGCAGAAGCATAGGGGAAAGAAAATGGCACCAGCTGTGAGGCAGGCAACATTGCAAAGCAAGGAACTTGGGCTAAGGGGGCTCAGGCAGCCAGCAGGTGAAGGGCTGCTAGTGTGAGGTCATCACCCAACGCTTCATACTTAAGGGGTCAATACATTGTGTACTAGCAAAAGGCATAATATCACTTGTTATTCCAGGGCTTGGAAGGCAGGAATCTGGCATAAAGCGCTATACATAAAAGGGATATTGATATCATTATAATTCATAACACAGGAGAAAAGGGCCTATTGGGTATATCAATTCTCTCCAACACATCCTTCTTGCAATATATTCATTTATCTATTTTCATTCTGGGGCTTTAAATGTGCGCTTTGCAGTGCTTGCATTACAAGCTGTGTTCTCTATTCCCCTGGGATATACAGAAGGTTTGTCACCTTATTGCCTTCTATCGCTGGTTCCTCCATCGCAGTCATTTACTGACAAAGAAGGGTTTAGAGCTCTTCAGTGGGCATTTCGTGTTTAAGCTCCCTGGCGGCTGGCCGTCTCATGATAATCAACAGCTATTAACCTTATATTTGTCACCATTGTAATGTATGCATAATGCACCCCATTTGTAACATACAATTTGTCATTTTTTGGGGGGTGGGGAGGTGCCAACGATGCTTCCCGCCTGGGGTGCAATCTGGTGTAAGACCGGACCTGCGGACTACAAACACCACAGGTGCCTCTCACTTATTTCAGCTCAATATCACTGGTCCACAACCTTTATTAAGGCAGGTTGCACTTTTGAATTTGTTTTGCTCTGTCTCTGTCTGGCATGTACTACTGAGGCCCATGTTCCTTTGCGGGAGCAGTGGAGGAGCTGCAGTCTTTCAGCTTTGGATATAAATGTGTATGTAGCCACACACAGGATCAGGCTCTACGAGAGTTGCCTTTTTCAATACAATTGTTGATGCTAACAGTCCTGGATTCACAAGTCGTTTGTAGTAGAGGACCAACAAAGGGAAGTATCCTGTAGCCCATGCGTCGAATACAGTCGGCCTCATTACGAGTTTGGCAGTAAGTGGTAAAGTTGGCGGTAACTAAGTTACTGCCAACTTTACCACTACACCAAATTACAAATTTGGGTCTGGAGTGGAGGATTTGCCTCCAGAAAAATCCTGGAGGTAAACCCTCCAACTCACGGCCGAAAAATCAGCAGAATTGATGGAATTAAGCTGCAGTAATTCTACCAAAAATGCCCCATTGAGTCCAATGGACTCAAATTAAATGGGGAATTACACCGCCACCACCACTTATAAGCCGGCGGAAATTTCGCCAGACCAAGTGGCAGTAATGGTAATTCGTTTGGGTGGTATTCCAGCAGATTTACCACTGGGATACCGCCCAACTCGTATTGAGGCCCAAAGTGCTTTGTACTTGAGTCATATATTTTCCAAACTCGGGCTGCTTCTGTATAGGATTTTTTGTGCCTTTGTGGGGCATGCTATCTGTATTAAGTGTTTCTTGTGTATGGACAGAGATACCAAGAAGCCAAGCAGAATCAATAACAGTCATGCACAGAAATTAAACCTAAAGTAGAGGTCATTAGGTACATTTTGAAGGTTGAGCCACAATAATTACAAAGGGCAACATTAAGCAAGCTTTAACACCAGTAACAGGACAACGTCTCGTTGTATAGGGATTCATAATGTAAAACAGATAACTTCCAGAGTTCCCAAGCATCAACAGGATAGCTTCTCCTTAAGTCTATTAGCTTTTCAGGTGCCAATCCCTACTCAATTTCTGGAGATAACAATCCTGAGTTTAAGCTTGCAGAGTTCCATGACCCCAACAGGAAAACATCTCCTTAATTCTCTTGATTTGTTTTTGAATTTTTGTTTATTGTGATTTAGCTTCCATAGAAATCTTGCACATTTTCTTAATATTCTGCACAAAATGTCTTAATACAATCTCTTGATTATGAAAGTCTCAAGTGGACCTCTCTTCACGGAGATGACACCAATTCCACAGCCACTCACAGTCCTGGAGTTTTTAAGTAAACCCAACACTTCTATCTACTGATGCTGGCGAGTCTGCACATCTGCTTCTCATCTTGATTAAATTGGAAGCCCAGCCCCAAGTTCCTCCAGGCCCAGGTGCGCCTGCACACTTGGCCACCGATGAACCAGAGGTGGGGTTCGGCTAGGCTGAATGATCCCCAAGGGATGAGTAACTTAACCCCCTTTGTCTTCTTCCCCATCGCCCTGTTCCAGTGAATGAGTGTTGGTCAAATCCACAGCCCCTTCTGCATCCCTGATGAATTGCTAGAATCGTATTCCTTACTGCCCTTTCCTCCACTACTCCTTGGTCTTTTGTCCTGGGTCTTCCTTGCCCAACCTCCACAACTCCACAACTGATTCTATTTCTTATCTTTTGTTCCCTTCCTTTCATTCCTCTCTACTCCCCTGCTGCCACCTGTCTTTCCCATTTAACTTGCTTTCATCTGCCTTCAGCTTCTACAACAGTCGCAATGTCGAGTGTCCTAGAACTATCTGCATTCTACACTTCAAACTGTTCTCCTCCTCTCTGGCATGCTCCCCACCACCCTTTTAGCAACTTCTCCCGACTTTGCCCTCAAAACGTCTTACACCTCCATTACCAGCAATTTCAATTTCCTCTTTTCTATCACCTGATAATGATGAGACCACAGGGAGCCATTTTAGGATGTGGCCCGAGCTCACAAAGAGCCCATCCTCCATTTTGGGGTCGATTTCCATAGTCCGCACACTGCCATGTAGACAACCCTTCTGCAACATTTCCCATTCACTATGGCTTCTGTCCGCTGTTATGTGGCGCTGAACTAGATACTGAAGTTCCAAGTCGCTCCGGTGTCCTGTGGGCTGACTGACAAACGTATTATTAGCACCGTAGATTTCAGAGCAACAATCAATATTACTTCTTGGGGAATCTTGCAAAGGGCCCAACACGGCACGTTCACTGTGACGGTTCACAGGATCTCGTCACTTCTCTCCAAGGGGAAGCCCTTCCCTGTGAGGTCCGGGAGGTAAGGATGCTCCCCAATAGTCCCCCTAGGGGTGGTGGAAAGCGGGACCTCACAGGGTGGGACTCCCCTCATGGGGATAAGGACTCCCATCCTGTGAAGAAATTCACTAACCCTCTTGCCATTGTACCTATAAAAACCCTAAAGTCTGTAGAGAGTGCAACTCAAAGTACTACAGTGTGTTACTGTAAAATTCCCTCCCTCCCTTCCTTCCTTGAGACTTGAGACCACTGAGACGAGGAAGAACAAGAAGGATGGCACATCTTTTTCTAAGAGTACTGGGAAGCAGTGGCCATGAGGAGGCATGAAGAGTACATCATGGAAACAACCAAAACTCTATGGGGCTCATTGCAGGCAACCCTGCCTTACCGTCTCCGCCGCCTGAAATCCTGGTATTAACGGGATATTATGGGCAGTGGAGTGACAGTAAATTTCCATTTCCATAGAGTCTAAATGTTTCGTGACCTCTTGGAGGTGGGGAAGTCAAGATGGTGGCATGACCCCTGGGAGCTGGACCAGGTGGTTCAACAATAACGCCAAGACCACCAGCTCCAAGACTACGCGGCGCAGAGCAGGAAAACCAGAAGGGATGAGCGAACAGCAAACTGTCTGTGACCCCGGGAAGAAACATGCACTCCCAATACAACCAAGGTGACGGGAACTGCCCAAAACCCAGGTGGGGTCCAGGGGAGCACAGAGGGTGGAAATTGCACTGGGAGTAAACTCCCTTGTCATAGTAGTGATACCCAGAGAACTAAGAGTCAAGAAAGTCTTAGGAGTAGCCTCCCTCGTGACAGTAGTGATATGCAGAGAACCAAGAGTCAAGAAAGCCTCGGAGGTAATCTCCCTCATCACAGTAGTGATACCCAGAGAACCAAGAATTAAGAAAACTTCTGGAGTAATCTCCATCACAGTAGTGACACCCAGAGAACCAAGGGTCAAGCAAATCTCTGGAGTGATCAACCTCGTCACAGTGGTGGTTTCAAAGGTCTGAAAGACAAGAGTGCATCGGGAGGAATCTCCCTCGTCACTGTGATAATCCATGTAGGACTAAAGAGGATCCTTTAACATCTACCCTGCCCCACTGGCCCACCTGATCTCTACCTTCTCCTCTCATGTACAGTGTTATGCAGGTTACACACAGCTCTCCTTCAAGCTGCCATCCTCCACCTCCTCTCTCATACCTGACTGCCTGACTGCTATTCAGGCATGGTGCTCTGCCAATGATCTCTGCCTTAATGCCAGTAAGACAGAGATCCTTCTCATTGGGGTGCCTGCTCCTTGTTTCTCCCCCACTCTCTGGGTCCCCTCCCCTCACCCACTGGTGAGGTAAAAAAACTTCTTTGACTCCTTTCTCTCTTTCTCGCCAGACATCACGGACCTTGTCAAGAAGTCCAACTTTTAGCTCCACCTCCTCAAGGGCATTCTACCTTTCTTCACTTTCCCCCAGAAGCTCAACGTCTCCAGAGCCCTGGTTCTCTCTAGGTTGGACTACTGCAACAGCCTCTTCCTCAATCTACCTCTTTCCTCCCTTTGCCCTCTTCAACTAATCCAGAATTGGACTGCAAGACGTATCCTTGGTCTCAAGCCCAGGGACTGCATCTCTCCAGCCCCGAAAATCTCTCCACTGGCTCCCAGTGATCGCAAGGATCACATTCAAGAGCCTTTGCATCATCCACAAGGCTGTCTGGGGCCTGGGACCTCACTACATTCAGCAAGCTTTTCCTCCCTAAATACCTCCCTGCCAGAGTCCTTTGATCCTCTGGCTCCAACTCTCTGCAGGTCAAACGTTTCTCCAAGCAGAGAGTGGGAGTTAGATCCCTCTCCTTTGCTGTTTCCTCCCTCTGGAACGGCCTCCCTTCCCCCCTCAGAGTTGAGCTGGGTTGTCTTAAGTTCCAGAAACTTCTCAAGACCTTCCTTTTCTCCTCTTCCTTCCCTCTCCCCCTCCCTTGCTAACGCTCCCTCTGCTGCTGCGACTGCGGCCTGGTCCTTTCAGAGTTGCACAGGGGTCAGACCATCCCCACTACCACTCCCCCCAGCATACCTTGCCAGCACTTGCCCTCAGGCTACCTTCCCCGGACTAGCCCTAATCTGGTTCGCCCTGTCCACTGCACTCATCCTCCCTTCCCACCTCTCTGTCCCCTGGCACTTACTGCCTTGGCCCCTACCCCAGCACTTGCCCACCCCCTCCCTTTGGGCACCCCACTCCTTCACTTCTCCCTCTACCTCCTCCCCCTGCACTTAGCACCTTGTCTTGCACTTGCACGGTAGGATTGTCACAAGGGCAATATAACCGTTTGTTCTACTTCTTTCCCATGTCCCGTTGCCCACCCCCCCCCCCACACTCCCCTTGTGGCGCTTGGAAACACTTGTGTATAGGCGCCATACAAATGTCCAATAAAAAACAAAATAAAATAAATCCATGAGAACAAGAGTTATATGGAGATAATTTTCATAGTGTCGTAAGACAGGAAAGAATTGCTGGAACCGTAAGGCAAGCTTTCAGAAGCACTTGGGAAGAAGTGAAGAGACTTTTTAGGAATATTGTCAAAGAATATCCCAAGGCAGCCTTCAAGGCTGTGCAAAGTGGGTTGGGAGAGGGGACCATTCTCCTGAACATACTCTCTTTGTTGAATCAGAAAATAGAGCAAATCATTGTTGGGAAAGAGATAAAGACTGAGCCAGTTCACCAGGAGAAGGGAGCCATCCTCCTGTTATCATTTTCATTTGGATGCTGAACCCTTTTGTAGACGAGTGGGAGAGTTAGAGTAGGTTTTTGGACAGAGGGCAGACTTTCCATTTGGACAAACATCCTGACGACGAGCTCCAGGATATAGTTATTTAGGCAGGGATAACCCTTTAGAGTTAGGGAGAGGTAGGACCGTTTCTTCGTTTTTTAAATAAAACTTGCTGAAACATGCCACCCCGTTATCCAACTCCTTACTCCACTATGCCACATAGTCCTCTTTTGCAGAGCTGGGGGGGCATGGTGGGCTCTCCACAGAATCCCCTACATACTCCTTTCAGGCCCAGCATCAACACCACGGGCGGTGGCATCCATCCAGTGTGACCACCCTATCTAACACCAGTAGTGGTAGACTGGGGGACTTTGTCACAGAGTGGAAGCTCCTTTCAGTCCAACTTGTTCCCTAAACCATATGATTTAAGTTGGGGTGTCTACTGTGAGAAACCTGAGGGTATTCTCACTTCAACTCCCCTGGGATCATCTACAAAGGTGGCCAGGGAAAGGCCATCACGTTTGGATCCTGACCCTGGGGGTGGCTAAGTGAGGGAGGATCAACTGGGTGGAGAACCCTTGGGGATCGAGAGTGGGATGCTTTCAGGCAAGACATGGTATCCTCCTTATCCTAATGTCAACCAACCTAACCCTGCTCCGACCTTTATAAGCTATTGTAGGTCAACTCCCCTCCTTTCCTCTCTTGGGATACCTAACAGTACTGAGACGAGGAAGAAACAGCTGAGAGTATTGAACCACAATATCTCACCACTTAGGTACTGAGACGAAGAAGATGCATTAAAGGTATGAAGGTCAGGCATGTCATCTTAATCAGAGTCAGGCAGAATTGAATAATGGAATACACCTGTAGCTCATTGATGGACCACAGGTGTATAAAAGGAAACGCCATGAAGGAGTGAGAGAGAGAAAGACCTATGGAACTTGGACAGAAATCAACTCGGGGAATTCGGAGGCAGCTGTGGTGGGACTTGAGGAAGAGACGGGACACCGGCCGGTATCCCTAAACTGAGGGAAGCCTCCCGTATGCAGAGGGAAGCCTCCCCTGCAAAGTGCGAGCAAAAGGAGCTGCGGCGAGGCACGAACACCAAGAAAGCTGTGTCCGGCCTCGCATAGGCCTTGACGCCGCCCACGCTGACCGAGATCCTGGTCGCACCCGAGCGGGACTTGCAGAATCGGAAGCAACAGCTAGAAGGAAGAAGGAAAGCAGCCAGGGCTGCCGGAGGAAGACGCCTACAACCGGTGAGTGCTGGGGAAGTTACCCAGAGACTGGGGCGCTCTGGGCGGGCTGTGAAAGTTGTAAACAGCGCAAAGGGAATAAATACTTCAATTACGAATGGAACTATGAAATTAAATAAATGAATGGCAAGTGGTGCGAAAAGCAGTGAACCTGTTAATATTGAATGCTGAACTGAATGAAAACAGCAAAACTGCTAATATTGAATAACGAACCGAATGAAAGCAGCAAATCTGCTAATATTGAATAACAAACTGAATAAAAAACAGCAAACTTGCCAATATTGGATACCGAACTGAATGAAAACAGCAAATCTGCTAATATTGAATATCGAACTGAATGAAAAGAGCAAACCTGCAAATATTGATTACTGAACTAAATGAAAATAGCAAACCTGCCAATATTGAATACTGAACAGAATGCAAATAGCAAACCTGTTAATGTTAATTCATGTACTGAAGAAAAACAGGAAACTAAATTGAATGAAGGACTCTGACAGAGTTGAACTCTAGTTTGAGAAACTGGTGTTTGGTTTTGAAGCTACTGGTGAGAAAATGTTGAATATCAAACTGCCAAAAGGAGAACTAAAGCTTCCTGGTTGTGCAACCTGTAACAGGTGGACCCTGTGGTGTGACAACTGCACCAAGCCAGAGAACCCCTTTATGCTGACAAAGAAACCTACTACTGGTGCATATAAGGCTTTGTGACGGGAACCCTGTGCTGTGAAGAATTGTTGGAACTTCGCTTAAAGACAAAACTTCATATACTTCTTTTTGTGACATCCTTTTGATATTGAACTTGGGAAGGGAACCCTGAGACTCGCTACCATGGAACTGTATTGAACTTGTGGAAGGGCATCCTGACATTTAAAAAGGCATGGAACTACATCAGCTTAAATCCAAAAAAAGGTAACTTGAACATTGTGGTGAACTTGTTGATATTTGGGCAGGAGACGCTGAAGAATAAGTTTGAGCTGGAAATAGCTCAGAACTTTACTCTTGGAACACTGTTTGAGTTATGGTTGACATCCCTACACATTGTTTTGATGTTAGTTTTGAGGGCAAGCAAAACATACAGACTTTTAAATTTAACTTACTGACACATACTATCCTTAGTTTCTTTAGGTAGGGAAATCCCACCTTAGCATAGGGCAAGTTTGGCCTTATGCCATCCTGATATTTAAGTTAATAAAAGTATTTCTGTTACATTGATTCTGTTGTCTGTGTCTCCTTCAATGATGCCAACTTCAGACTACCCTACACCACAGATTGGTTAGTGGCAGCCATAATGAGGGAAAACCAGGTCCCATCATCAGCCAGTACATTATAGATGACCTTGGTATACCACCTTCTACTGGCATTCATGTAACACGTTTGACTATGGTGGTTTCAGAGACTATTGATGGTAGTTTCCATCAAAATAAGTAATCCTGCATAATAGATTATTGTTCTTTTACCCAATACTGCACATGTTGTTCACTATTTTACAGCATTCCCCTGAAAACTGACTTTTCCTCTCACCGATCCAGTTGTTAATTAGCCATGATCTGTTAACCATATTGTTGGGTAAATGAAACACTAGCTTTGGCTTTTGAAATTGTGCCATTGCCATGACCAGTGTTTTGAGGTGTCCTTTTTCGTTTCCCTTTGGATTTACGTACAGATACTGTTTTTAAAATATGTGACTTCTGCACTGTTGTGTTTTATTTCTAAATGGAGTTCTTCAGCTTTTATCATCTCTCTGTAATAGTTTAAAACTATTTCTGATAGATTTGGACAGAAAACATGTCAGCAGATGTGTGTCTGTACATCCAATTAATCAATATCATGTATTCCAGGCTTTCATTGATTGTCTTCTACTTCTTTAAATGGAAGCTACAGATCGTTTGCTTCCCTAGTGTCTCCTACTAAGTATGCTCCAGCACCTTCTTTAAAAATAACAATAATTTAGCATGTATATTGCGCTACGAACCCTCAGGCATCTGAGCGCTGCTTATTATTACCCACGGTGTGTGGTGCTCATTTATCGACCTCGGAAGGATGAAAGGCTGAGTTTGGCCTTGCCGGGATTCGAACCTGCATCGGCAGGCTCTGAACGGATGTCAAAGCGAGCGCTCTACTCGCTGTGCTAACTGACCGGATTTCGAATGGAAACCATGCATATTTCTTTTTAATACTTTACTGTGGGTGCTGTGGTGAATTTAGTTCACTCCACATCTTACTGTGTTAGCTGGGTGAGCCACTAGGGACTGGGTTGAACCGGCCACTACCCGTTGTGTCTTCCAGGGGGTGGATCAAGTGGGATCCCTTAGGCTCGCCCTCCACTCAGAGACATAGTGCATTGCTTCCTCCTGTGCAAAAAGCAAAGCCTGCATAACCAAGCCTCTTTTGTTTTGCTGTAGTCATCCTCAGTGGGACGGGTATGCCCAGACGTTGGTCCCATGCCTGCTAGGCCTAGAGACCCAAGCTACTCCTCAGTGATGAGGCCCAACAAGGCCGAAAACATGTTTGGGGATGCTTGTGGTCTCGTGCAGAAGCGATGTGACCAAGCAGTTGGAGCTGGACTGACCTTTTTGTGGTGGAACCAAGCCTGATTTGCATATCGTCTTTCCTCTTTTGTAATGGGTTGGCAGGTGAAGAACGAAGGCCTGGAGGGATGCCCAGAGCAATGCCAGAGGTTAAAATTAATTCTAAACCTTCCAGTCATCACCTCTTTTGTTTTGCTCTATAACCAGACAGAGCAGTACAAATCCGAATATCCATTGAGACCCAAGGAAAATAGCAATCGAAAACATCTCCACTTGCAATCCATGCAAATGACAAATGGGGTGGAATAGGAAAACTCTGTTAACATGAAAGGCCTTACTGTGGAGCTCATTGCACCCACAAGCATTTGGGAAAGACCGAACGTGGAAGTGCAAAGGCACTCTAAAGAAAGAGCCTACCTGCATATCTAGAGCTAGGTTGTATTATCACCCACCAGCTCAGGACTCTAAGAAGAGCTAGGAAATGCCATTACAGGGTAACTCTTGGAACAATGCAGACCTGCTGAACTGGGCTCCCTAGTTAGACAGAGATGTTGCCATCTGGGAAACCACTGTTAGCTTGTTGAGGCTAATCCAATGGAAAATCTGTAAAAGCAGGGATAGAGGCTACACCAGCAGGGCTCTTGGTGAGATGGTGGAACCCAGGACTAGGTTCCTACCTATGCATAGAAAACTAGGAAGAAGAAACCCTAGCAGGAGGGTCTGAATAGCAGCTGCCTGAAAAGGGCCCCAGATGAGAGGGGGGAAAACGCCATTGGGTCTGAGAAACCAAAATTCTTGGAAAGTCCTGAAAGCAATGCTGAGAAATCCAACGTCTGGGATGGACCTTAAGTGAATGCTACGAAACACAGGTTCTTGGAGAGACCTGAAGTGAATGTGACATTCATGCCCTGCCAGGAGGGCGGACATGGCCAGTAACGGATGCCAGCCCGAGCTAAGATAGGCCCGAGCAAAGTATGGGCAATTGTACCAGCCAAACCCTAATGTTGTCAGTTTATTGTTAGCTTGGTAGCTAGTGACTCATTTCACTGACAGCTCCTTATGTGTATCACCATCCATGACTGGGTTTCACCCAAAATAATCATTTGGGCCCAACACCAGAAACCCCCTTTGATCTTTCTGGGAAGGCTTATCGCCAGAAGCCAGGAAATCTTTCTAGGGGTCAGCTGGGAAACACTGTTTTCAAGTTAAACCCTGTCAGGAGAATGGAGACCTCACACACCAGTGTGGTACTTAACCGTTACTCTTTGATGGAGTGCAGACTGGAGAGAGGGTGGAGTTAGAGGAGTCAGGAAAGATGCACCAGTCCACAAAATGGTCCTACCATCTTGGATTCTCCCAGTGCTCCCACACTACCTGTGCTCCCTCCCCACTTCCTGCAGGAAAAGCACTCTGGAATTTACTTCACCGGAAAGAAGGCTCTGAACACACCAGTGCGCATTGGATCTCTTACAGAAGGCTAGAAAGGAACCAATTTACTGTAGCAGACTGCCTATTTTGGAGGGTGAGTTCACCCCCTCTGGTGAATCATCTTTGGACTACAGGAGAGGAAGGATTATACCTGGAACTTTGCTGGTGGTATAGTCTACATCAAAATCATCTTCCAGAGTGGTACAGACAAATACTTTCTTGAAGGGAGCTAGCACTTTCCCTGACCCACCCCAGAAGAACATGTGCAGTGATCTGCTGGCTGGACAAGGTCTATTGCAAGTCTAGGTCCACTAGTACCCAAGAACCTGCTCTCAACAGCTGACAGCCCTTGCAAGTGCTCTCCAGAAACCTTCTTGCCTGGAAAGTGCAGAGAAAGGGTCCATATTGTTCCTGGATACCCTGGACGGGATTTCCCAACAACCAGAAGTCAAGAAACAGCACTGGGCACTGTTTACTCTTTTCAATCCATTTTCGAGCTAGCTCAGTCACTATATGTCCCCAGAGCTGTGTTTGACACTGACCACTTTTCAATCCCTTCTCGAGTTGCTGACTCAACCCATTGCTTGCCTGAACTCCAGTCGTTTTTCCGCTCATCGCCACTGAAGAACTGCATCACATCATTGGAACTCTTTAAGCCGACTCGACCAATTCGAGATGCAAACTCGACTGCCTATTCTTCACCAGATTCAAGCCGATTATAGCTACAGAACCACAATGCATCCCTGAACTGTCTCAAGCCAACTCAACTGTCTTGACGCCCGCATTCCATTGGGAAAACTCACATGAAAGGTCTTGACACCGGCTCAATGCATTGTAAAGTGCTGAGAAGCCTTGCTCAATGCGGTCGAGTCCAAGAACAAGGGTATAAGATATCTGAAGTGGCTCTGTCCCCCTGGTCTCCCTTAAAGTGTACTTGTGATTAGTTCAGTCCCAGTGTGACCTCTTTCATTTCAAAGATTAAATATCCTGTGTTTTCACTTAAAATAAAGTCTCCTATTTGTATAGTTGGTTGGACATGCTGATTAATTTTGTTGCCACAGTACTATTGTTGTTTGGTCTGCTTGCGTGCTACCTCCCATCCCTCCTGAAGAGTATAGCCTGCCCTCGGCCCATGTTACGAGGCAGAGAGCTTGTTTAACCTTTATAATTGGGATCAATGCTGGTCTACTCATATATGTAGCCATTTCGTCAATTTAACTTATCCTGCCTTGGTCCTTTAAATGAAAACCTAAACAAGATCTGTAAAGTTTTCAGGGAATGATTCAAACATTGTAATGCTATTACAAATCCGCCCACGATTCGCATCATTTGCACATTTCTGTTCGGTATTTGACCCAAAGCTTGATATTTGTTTACTGCTTGAAGCATGTGCGGACATTGGATCCTCTCGGATGAGCTTCTTTACTAAAGAATGGAAGGCTTACACTGCAGAGAAACGGCGGTAGAAAATTATATAAGGGATGCAAAAAGGTTTGAAGTGCGGTTAGATCTGCTAAGTGGTTCTTATCAAAGCTACCCGCATGAATTGCCCGACGCTCCAGCGAGTATCCAATATTTCTCTCCCGCATCTGCAATCATGGCTTTCACGTTTTCTTGGCATCAACATTTTATATTTAGTATGCAAGCTTTCTTTCCCTACTCCTTTTCACCAGTCCAAGAGCCACATTGTGAAAATACAGCACGCATTATTTTGATCTTGGTGTTTTAAGTGTGTGCTACGTAGAAAAAGCAATATATTTTAGTTGTGGCTATTAATCGCAACAATCGCTTGCTCCTGTCTTAGATTTAGGTTTAGGTTAGGAGTTTTTCCACCCTGCATATACAGTTTAATAAACACCCTTGAACTATGATCACTTGTGTCTGTCTTTACTGTTGCCACCATGAGTTGCTTACAGGGTGTTTGGTAATGCTGTACGCAGGGATTTCATTTTGGGGTGGTCAGGGGTCGCACCTGCGACCCCTGAGGTCTCCCTTGCTACCCCTTTTGTCTCCCTTGCTACCCCTAAAACGGCTCTTTGTTTCTGCAGTGCCTGGATTTCTTGTTCAGGCTTCTTAAAAAAAAAAACAGGGGGTTCCACAAGTGTAAGCAGTGACTCTAAATAAGAAAGAATAAGAGTAACAAATAATGTGTCTTTCTGGAATGCGTACAATAATTGCTAGACTCATTAAAGGATTATTTTAGGCACTGTTCAGGGGGTGAGTCTGTTCGTAAACACCTCAAATTCACAATACAGACAAAAACTTCCAAAAAGCCTTTAGAGTAGAATAAGCATCCATTTCAGACTATGTATTTTGCTTTTCGCAAGTTGAAGTCATAGCATGTTTTTTTTCTGCAGTTGTCTGTGTTACGATCAACACAAGACATTCCATCTTGGTGTCCTCAGTCATTTGACAACATCCTTGTGCCTAAATGCATGTGTACAGTCTAGAAATGTTTGACCACAGCACATAAAGGGACCCTTGATTTCATTGTGCCACAAATAATGCTTTGTTGCAATGCTTTATCTTTCCTATCTCCATGGCATGCTGTTCAGGATGTTTGTTTCCATGTATGAGGTAATGAGTGCCCAGAGTACGAGATGCCATGTGAGTGAGTTGCTTTCCCTGCGCTACTCTAAATTCTTTTATGCACAGTTATGAACCCTCCCAATGGTATGTATTTTGCCAACCTCTGAAGCCTGAAAAGTAGATGCACGCAGGCTTGACATGTGGCCAACTTTGCACCAGATCTATAGATGAACTGGCCTGCTGTTAAATCTCAGTTACCAGTTTAATGGTATCCACTACAGAGTATAATTTGTTTTCTGACTTTGAGAACATTCAGACATGTAATTGCTCATTTTACTATAGCTGTTAAATAGCCACAGCTTGTAAAATAGCTCTATGGGTTGAGCACTTGCTGCTGTAACATGTGTGTTATCTGCAGGTTTGAATCCTGACAGGGCCAACTCAGCCTTTCATCCTTCTGAGGTTGATACATGAGTACCAACACAGGTTGGGTGACATTGCATTTATATTTGTTATATATAAAGTGCTTAAGCGTAAGTGCTGTATCATAACACATCATTATCATTTGGCCTTGGACATCTGCATTTACAGTAATTTGGTAATATGGGCCTATACACACTGATATTAACGATACATATGGTGATCCATTCTTGTATGAAATGTATATCACATTACAGTGATATAGTAACCATAGTTTTCATAGTGTACTTAGGAACAATGCTATGTGATGCCACTTCCTCAAGTGGTATAGGTCGTGTTCCATCACTTCCCATGATGTCACTTCGCGGTTGGTTCAAACTACATCACTTCCTGGGTATGTATATCACATTACAGTGATCTAGTAACCAAAGTTTTCATAGTGTACTTAGGAACAATGCTATGTGATGCCACTTCCTCAAGTGGTATAGGTCGTGTTCCATCACTTCCCATGATGTCACTTCGCGCTTGGGTCAAATTACATCACTTCCTGGGATGTCATCGGAGGTCAAGAGTCGTGTGATGTCAATTCCGCTACCCCTGGCATTTTGGTGAAATGACGTCCCTGGCTGTACGTAGTGGCGCGAAAATGAACAGCTAGGGAGAAATGGCATACATCTTGTAGGAGTTGATTGGTTATTCAACCACCCATTGCCTGCCCATGGCCATGCTAATCCCCATGGCTATTCCCACTTACTTCCTGCCCCACCCTGCCCAAAACACATACTCCAGAGATCTTTTTGCCTCACCATCAAACTTGGTGCTCGAAGTTCCTGTCCGTGTTTTTTTCCAAGCCATCTTCTGAGAGTTAATAACTTAATTGGAGCTGTAAACACGCTACTGGTGTAATAAAAATGTCTTACCAAGTCTGCCTTCCGCCACACGATTTATAAGCACTATGCGTGTCCTTCACTCAAGTCCTGTTAAAAACAAACATTGACAAAGCCAACAGTTTTCACTTGTGTGTAAGTATTAGGCATTTGCCAGGCACTGGTGCCCCGGTACTCAGACCATTTTACACCTCTACCACCGATGGCCAGTTAATACCACTACAACAGTGTCTGGCAAAAGCCTTTTCCAAGCCTACCCAAAGCCAAAAAGTTTGGCATTGTCAGTACTTTACTCCTATTACGGGCCTCACACACTGGAAGCCCTCTCTCGCTAGCAATTGGCATTCATTCCTTCTGCCTTAGAGAACTCAGGGGCAACACTTCCCGATCATCCCAACCCAAGGCCACGGAGCCACAACAAAAAGCAAAACCTGTATATTCTCACCTACTGGCACACAAGGAAACCATGAGTGCACCTTTGGCCTCAAAACGTTTTTAACTATAATTTACTAACCTCACCTTGCCAACACCTAGAGGTCTGCTCAGCCCTGCAATAAACAACTACACACAAGACTTTCATTACTATCATCAGATAACCTAGCTAACTACTCACTTTAGGCAGGTAATATCTAGCTTCTGCAACATCTCACGGTCAATGCAAGTAGCAAAAACTTTGCCATTCACATGAGTTGCAGCCTGAGGCTTTTCAGCAAGTCCTGCTGCGTGCGTAAGTGCAGCGATATGGTTTCATCACCACTATAGCAGGAGGGGCAGTGCACATCTCTGGCTGCACCTAGTAATGTCACAGAACGTCTTGCTGCTTCTCTCCAAGTCCTCCCCTGGAAAGCCTATCCACCTAGATTGCCAATCCCCATCTACTGCACGTTATATATCTGCCAAACTCTTATAAGCATACATGAGATGCAGCCACAAAAAGTCACAGCCACGGTCAGAGCACATCTGTGTCCCTCAAACAGGACAGAAAACATAATACACATAGGATACGATCTAACCATATACTTTTCCATCAGTCCACCAAGGCTCCGGCCTGCAACCTCCGAACAAGCCTACAGAGCCATATCAATGCCAACGTGCACTATACAAATGCAATTACTTAGCAGTGTGCTTCAGGGCACATCCTTACCCTGGTGTTTCATTGGGCCCCTTAGGAAACTCTGGCACTCTCAGATTATCCACCAAAGACTGTTGACATTTGAACTTTACCCAGGGAGTGATCTTAATATGTGCATCAAATTCGTCGACTAAAGGGAACATGATCACTATTTATTATCCAGCTTGGATTAATTATTATACCTTTATGAGAGAGAAAAGAAGCAGGCCCTAGCTTGTGAACACTCCTTCGCTAAACTCTAAGTTCTTGGTACTATCGTAGTTATATATGCGAGGTCACAGGTTGGTGGAGGTGAAGCCCACACCTCTTAGTAAGGTTGGAGAAAAAGTCCTGGCTATCTTGCACTGGTATATTTGGAAAGGATACATTTCCACGCTGAGTGCGGTTGATATGGTGTGCGTTTATTTCAGTGAAGACTCTTGGTCTTAGTGGTGGTCAGCCGACACGTGTTTCGACATCGAGGGTCTTTATCAAGGCTGATATTAAATGTGCACATATCCAGCTATTGTTCGATATGGATGACAGTTGTGAGGTGACGTGTGTGCCAGAGCGTGAAAAAGTGAATCAATTTGGACATCCATTTGTGCGTACACAGTTTACATTTGCAGTGTAAATTAGACGGTATTGGTAGTACATGATATATACATTTATTATTGTTACATTAGTTCAGGAGAGTGCCAATGCAGTAGAAAAGAACGGGAAGAAGGAGAACAGAGATGGGTTAGTTTGATGTACCCTTATAGTTTTGGGTGATTGTCATCAAGTGTATTGATGGTTCTTACCTATGGTCCAATTTGGGGGGTGGGGGTATGTGGTCCCGGCCGTGGTCCCCCTTTTCAAGGCTGTGCTGGTCCTGTATGGGCCTGTGGCTGGGAGTATGGTTGGTCTTTTTTAGGAAAATGTTTTATATATAAAAATGTTGACATGTTTGCAGGTTATTGCTGTTTATCATTTTCAACTTGCTGGTGTGGTGGCCCATGCGTACCTTCCTGTGTTGGTCGGTGCGCATAGCTTGAGTGTGTTGCCAGCTGCCTGGGTAATGGTGCTGGTGGGTGAAAGAGGTGTTGAGCCCTGTGTGGATTGGCGTGTAAAGATAAGACGCAGTGGTCCACCGTGGTGCCCGGTGCGAGCAAATGAAGTTAATAGGGGTGTCTGTCGTCTTCTGGTGGCATAATGGTATTGTGACTACTATAACCCAGTTGCATTTCTGAATTCCGGGTGTGCATGATCTTGTGGGGGTGAATAGCCATGTGACTACCATAGTTTGTGGTGCATTTTAGCATTTCGGGTGAGCGGAGTCATTACATGGCTGATTGGCCCTGTGACTCCCATAGTCCATGGTGCTTGCGACATTCTCCTTATGGAACAAGGATTTAGGTGAATCGTGGTCGGCGGTATAAAGCGCCTTTGAGAGTTTCAGATTGTGCATTTGTGCTCACACGTGCAGCATATTCCTACTGTTAGGTGGTTGTTCATTGCCACCTAGTTGGCATTGGAAGCAGGCGACCCTGTTCCCATTATAGTGAGCAAGGGGAGCAGGGGACACCCCAGCAACCCCTGTTCCACTTGTTCACTATAATGGAACTGTATGGTCAACTAGGCCATACGGTGTAATATTTTTGGTCAAATTGTCCAATTCCAAATACTGATTGGTATGATTTGACCGTGGCAAAATTGTTTGTGGCGTCAATTACACGGCTAACCCAATTTTACAGCGGCCAAAATCAACTAACCGATTAAAATATTTTCAGTCAAATCGTCCAATTCCAAATACCCCAAAGCTCTGTTTGTCGCGTTCTTAGGTGACTACAAAGAAGCTGAATCAGCCATCAGGGCTTTTCCACCCAAGCTGGGCAATGTCAACGTGTTGCGCATTCTAAACGCACATGATTTGATTCTATTTGACCAGACCCAAATCAGCCTGCAGCTCACCAACCTGGCACACTATATGGAAACAAACAAACTTGGAAATAAATAAATCAAAGACAAAGATAATGATCCTTGACAAACAACGTTAGAAAAAAAAGCGTAACCCAAAATTGTTCTTGGATAATGTGAGTATCGAAGTCGTTCTGGATTTTAGATATCTGGGAGTGCTTATTGATGATTCCGCGAAAGAGCTAAAAATGCAGGAGACCTTACGGGAAAAAACAAGGAACCTGGCGGCACAAATGAGAGCAATTGAAAAGAAATATTGCAAATTTTTATTAATACCAGTTATTCAATTCTACAAAGGAAAAGTGCTGCCGGCCCTATCCTACGGAATGGGTGCGACACTCAACATGCCGGCATCAATTTTCCATAAATGCCCTTCAAGTTTGTGGCAATCGGTCCTTTGCCTGCCCAACTTGGTTTCGATTGTGACCATAAGGCGCGACCTGGGTTTGTTGTCCTTGGAATAAACAGTCAAACAAAGTTCAATGCAATTATTCAGGAGAACACTTATTCCGGACTCACTCCCGATATACAAGATCATCGCCAGAGAAATAGCTAGTCAGCATTCAAAAACTTTAAACGTCTGGGTAGAGAATCAAAAAGCAAAGTTGTAGGAGATAGCCTGTACGGAAGATGACCTAATAAATAACCCACTGAGAGTTATGTTTAAAATGGAATGTCAAGACTGGATCGAAACCAGAGACAAAGCACAAGCCAACAAACTTGCAAAACATTTGCCTCCGAGCTTCAACAAATTGAAAACGCCGCTGGCGTACTGCGTCAAATTCCCAAACGGTTAACGAAAACATTCATGAGGGAACGTTTGAATCTGCTCCCTACCTGTGAAATTTGAGCTATCAGGTTGCAGACAAATAACAAGGAGTGCAGATTGTGCGCCTTGTCAAACCAAACTGAAACCTGTGACACCTCCTTATGCACTGTCCAAAACTGAGCCAGGAAAGAGCCGCATACTTGTTCCAGCTTTGTGCGGACCTCCCAGTCGCTGAAGAATCAGTATGGTGGATTAGGCTGATGTCCGGAGAAAACGTCAAATGGACCATTGCTGCGGCGAAACTATTTGAATTTGCCTTTCAAAAGATCAACTTATCTTCTAACCTGCTGAACTGAGTATTTTCTGGTCACAAGAGTGTTTCTTTTTCCATTGACCACCGGCTTTTGTCTTGCCACAGTACATTGTCCATTGCATAATCAGTTCTTACCTTGTAAAATTGCGATTACACACAAGTAAAAAAAAAATACCCCATATAAAGAACAAACCATCAGCCCTAACCCATCTGTTTATTGGTACACACAAGAATTAAATATCAGCAAAAAGCTCATCAGCAAGCAAGAGAAAACCAGATGCAAGTTCTAAAGCCCATCTGACCTGCTCCTACTTACAGAAATCCAGACTTCGCAGAGACAAATGATCACCAAAGCAGGAGCCTCCTAATACCAGGACACTGTAGCTGAAGCAAACAACAAAAGCAATACTCTTTTCAAGGTTGTCCAATAGTGCATCAAACCATCTCTGATCCTCCTATAACACACACCCTTGGCAAATCCACTGCCACCAACAACTTCTTTGTTGCCAAAATTGGCAAGATATATCAAAACATTGATGCGACCGCCAATGCAGAAAATACTCCATCCATACCACCGAAACCAACAACATGCACTCTCTATGAAACACCTGACAAAGACCCTAGCATCCCGCAAAGCAACCACCAATTCAAATGACATTTTTCCAGTCCCCATTGTCACGATTTGCTTCTTTGCTCTTGTGCCAGCCACTTGGGGGCCTGATTTGGGGGTTACCCCCAATTGGACTTTTCTTCTGAAACTAATGGAACATTGCTGTGGTAATTTGGGAGCACTAAATCCTTATTTTCCATGTCATGTCCCTTCCGGATCCATTCCAGGTTTTTGGCAGCCAGTATGCTGCTTTAATCAAAAGACTATGCTTCCCAGAATGCTTGGCCTACTGCTTCATCTCCACCCTTACAGGACAAGGCTGGCTGGAGGATAAGTAGCACCTGTGGCTGGCAGGTGTTAGTAGCAAGCAGCACACCTGAGGCGTGTGCTAGTTAGCCAGCTTTAAAAGCCTCAGTTTGCTTCAGTCCATCGCTGGTCATTGATGCAGTGTTCCAATTTGTGACCGGTCCCTTGTTCATGGTTCTTTGCTTATTGTCTAGTTCCTAGTTTCTTGTTCCCTGTATCCCTAGATTTCGAATTTAGTGTGCTTATTCGTTTTTCTGCTTCCAGTATTCCCTTTCTGTCTTCAGCACTTTCCAGTGCTTTCCTTTTCCTGTGCAGCCCAGTTTATCTGTGTGCTTAATTCCTTTGACTTTGCCTTTTTTTGCAGTGTAACCGTGATCCTTTAGACACCCCTCATTTATAGATTTCATATTTTGTCCCATTTTCCTTTCCTTCCCTGTGTGGGGATGGGGGGGTGTTGCACTTGCAATTTCGAACTCTGAACTCTGATGTCCTCAGCAACTACCACCCAATCACACACCTTCCTTCCCTAGACATGGGGCCTCATTATGAGAATCGCGCTAAAAACTGAGTCATTACCAGCATGGTGGTATTAGCACGTCTGTGCACCCTTGATGCCACTAATAGCGGCTGATTACAAGTGCGTGAGCACATGCGAACCCCCAACGCAGGTAATGGCTGCACGGCCATGCCGCACAAGGCCCTCCAACCCCCCGATAGCGGCATCATGTAAACCGCTGATACCGCCTCCGCCCAGGAGCAACCCCTTAACAACGGACCCGAAATACCATCATGCAAATACCGGGTTCGTAATACCGGACCTGGAAATAACGTCATTGTGCCGGAACGGGAAATGCTCCGGCGTCCATCTTTAAAATCCCAATCCATTGCAGTCCCATGGCTACAGGCACTGAAATCCAAAACCGAGATCCCAGCCTGCCAGAAAATGACACAGGCCCTCATTAAAAGTTATGCCGGTAGCCATGCCGCAATGAGGACTTACCAGACCATTCCGAGTTTGGATGGTCCGGTAATTCCTCACTCGAGGACACGGACACGGTTCATCCCCGTTCCCATTTCAGCCCCCGTAGGGCTGAATGGGAATGGGAGAGGGAGTAAACAACGGGCCATTACGAGATGGCCCGTTGTTTGCTCCCTCTTCCCCTCGCGGGACCCGGTATGCACGCCTGGTTTTCCCAGGCGTGCCTAACTTGTCCCGCGAGGGGACCTCGTAATGTGGCGGAACGGGTTGAACGGCACCTCAGCCTTTTACGGCGCCGTTTAACCCGTTCCGCCAGGGTCGTAATGAGGCCCACAGTCCACCCTCAAAGGCACACCTTATCTGTGCAAACAACGTTTCTCCGACGAGGAGCTAAACCTGCTGGCTGACACCCTGGCCCAGCATGCAGATGTGGTGTTCTGCACAGACCTGCGCCGTGCAACACACATCAAGAAGAAACAGATCTGTGAAGAGGTGGCACAGAAGGTGTCCGCAGTAGGGACAAGCACACGCAATACAAAGGAATGCCGGAAAAAGTAGGACGACCTGCGGCTGCGTGTCCGCAACATATTGACTACCAACCGTCAGCAGGCCCAGGCAACAGGAAGCAAACCATCCTCGCCCATCAAGCTAGCACAGTGGGAGGAAACGTGCTGCTCTCTGATACACATGGAGCCCATTGAAGGGGTCAGACGTGCTGAGACAGGAGTAACATCATCAGCTTACGAAGGTGAGTGAGCGTTAGCACTGCACAAAAGTGAACACATGCAACCAACCCCACTGACACAAACCACCAGAGTCCCCAATTCCAAACCCAAGTACCATCAGCATGCAGACACACACATGCAGCACTGCAGAGAAGCAGGCCCCACCACTGTCACATTCCACTGCGTGGTGCAGACATCTCCACCACCAAGTGTACACCAGAGCCCTAGAGACACATCACATGGCACGCAGACCCTGAGGCATGTACACTGCACGCTAACCACGACACACCCGTAAAGCGAAACTGCATGCACAGACACTGCACCACACACCCAACACCTGTAAGCACCATGTCTGCCCCTCCAACATGCAGACAGCAATGCACAGGACCCAAAATGTACTTACATAAATATATGTTGGATGTCCCTACACCCATGACTCATGCCCTGCCTCTCCATCCCACACTGGCACAGTATCAGACAGCGATGACAGGCCCACCGCAGAAACAAAGCCAACAGCACCACGCAGAAGCAGAGGGGAAGATGATGGCACCAGGCCGTCGACGTCAAGGGCCGGGCGGATGAAAACCAGCACCCCCATGCCACAGCGGTCCGGTAAACAGGGGCCACAGGCCGTAGGACCTGAGGAGCATCCACCCTCGACACATGGGAATAGGCATCGGCCTGGGAAATTGGGTGCCATCACTGCACACCTGCCACAAGGCACACCGGCCCCCAAGCCCACAGACAAAATGACCCCTGCCCCACTGCAGCCAGCTCGTGTGGACGAGAAGGGTACACCAACGGCCATCAATGGTGAGGCTCCTCAGTCACCGGCCACTAGTGACCCAGGGAAGGTGGCCCAATCCGCAACAAATAGTGCAGAGGATGATGTCCAACAGGACGAGGCTGACATGGCAGGGCAATGCAGGAGGATACTGAGGGAACACCATCCATGGGGCACACACCACAGCACTCCCTGGGATATGGGTCTTGTGGTGGTAGCTCTGGGGAGGAGACGGCTGGACCCGTATTCAGCCCTCAAAGCAGTCCAACTCCAGCTCCCATGCGACCACCAGCCTTCAATGACATACGTGATCTAGAGGCCCGCATCACCTGCATGGAGGAGCGTCAGCAGTCCATGGACGGGATGTTGCGACAATTCATCACAGTAGGGGAAGCCACACGCCAGGCCCGCCGTGACAGCACACAGGCACTCACCCATGCTGTGAACTGCGTTGCCAGGCGGGTGCACCAGGGCATGGAATCAGTTACCCAGGCACTCACACATTTGGCTGCCACCATGGCACAATGTCCTGCAGCACCTGCCGAGTCACAACCCTGCCATCCACGAGCAGTACCCCTGTAAACTCAACTCAGACAAGCCCAGTGCGTAGGTCGCTACGCACCATGCGCCGGCCAGGGGAGCCACAGCCTTCATGCAAAAGGGGCCGACTGTATCCGGACAGACATGCGGGATGGAGGCTGTTAGAACTCATATTGTCTGCCGAGACATGGGTGTGTGGGGGAGTTGAGGGATGGGGGGTTTTTGGGGTGCGTGTGTGTGGGGGGTAGAGGGATGAGTGGTAGAGGGTGGTGGGAGGGGATGGGGTGGGTAGAATCAGTTGCATCGTGGGTGGGCTGTTCATCTATGCAAATAGTTTCATTGATAATTACATCTCATTTGGAAACAAATAACATGACCGGACATTGCTTATTGAGTGTGTCACAATTTAATGCCAAACAGTGTACACTGCCCAGAGACCCCCGATCCCAGTGCACAGCGAGTGGGAATTGATGCACCCTCTTCATCACAGTGCATCAAACGAAAATGTCCATCACTGATTGGCGCACAGCACGTCCGTCATGTGCATTGGCACATCGCTGATGTACTACTCTTATCCTTCATCATCCCCGTGGTTGCTGGTCAATGTCAGGGGTAAGTTCCACCGGATGCACATGTTGTGTGGTATGGCACAGACTATGGTGATCTTATCCAACTTTTCAGGCCCTGCTGAGGAAGTGGAAAAGTGCCTTCAACAGGCCAAAGGTCTGCTCAATCACAACACGGGTACGGGTATGAACCCGATTGTACTCCTCTTTGTGCCTGGTCTGCGGGATCCGAACAGGGGTGAGGAGCCACAGCTTCAAGGGATAGCCACCATCACCTGCATGGGAGCACAATGAGGTATGTGTGACTCAATTTCTGGCATTACACCTGTAGTAATCACTGTCATGGCTGCAGCTATTTGGTGTTCACATGCACATGTCCCTGAATACATGCACATAGGTACATTTGTCGCAATGTGTGCTGGACAATGGTCTGCAGGTGTGGATTGCGTTGTCCAGATGATGCAGGGTGTTCACTTGCATGCTGATGCAGATGTAGTGTGGATGCGGAACCATGTCTTGCCACCCATATTGGCGATGTATGGCACTCTGTATGTGTTGCCACTAGTGGCATTGTCACAGGTGTAATCATGTTTTGTCATTCATGGCTTGACATTCTCATGGTGGCCTGCTTGTGCGTTTGGCATATTGTCATTGCTGTGCAGCATTGGTCTTATGTATGGCATTGATGTGTCATGTTCAGGTTGGGATGTTCAGGGCAACAGTGTTTAGCTGTATGTGCATTGTCCACTCACAGTCCAATCTCACCCAGGTGGATTATGCATCCAACCCCCAAATCTCACCCAGGTGGATTATGCACCCCCCCAATCTCACCCAGGTGGATTATGCATCTCCCCCCCTCCTCATCTGACCCCCCACTGCACTGCCATGGGCCTGTCAGGCAATTTACCAAGCAGCCAGGCACGTCATCCAGCATGTCGCTCCATGTAGCAGGGTAGCAAGGAGTTACGCAGCACCATGGCATCTTGTGTGGATCTGGGATATCAGGCACAACAATGTGTGATGATCTTGCTGGAGTCACATACCATCTGCACATTGATGGAGTGGTATTGCCTATGATTGTGGTACACCACCTCTATGGCATGAGGGACCACCAATTCTACATGGGTGCAGTCGAGGGCACCAACGCGATTGGGCAATCCTGCCAGTGCATGGAAGCCAACTTTAGTGTCAGCAAGCTCCTGGGCAATCCATGGTAGGGATATGTGGATGCTTGCGTGATTCAGGAGGGCATCCAACACTTGGGTCAGCATGCGTGAAATGAGAGGTTGTGATATGCCATGCAGCTGGCCCACTGTGTGCTGGTAGGTGCCTGTGGCCAGGAACTGGAGCACAGACACCACCTTCAGTAGAGGGGGGATGGCAGTGCGGATTTCTATCAGGTTGACAATGTCGTCGTGTATCATGTCCACTATGTTGGGGATGGTGTCCCGTTCCAACCGGTACAGGGTGTGGATCTGCTCAGGGGTTAGGTTGAATGGACTGGCTCTAATGCGAGGGATTGGTGGCTGCCTACTTGGTACCACTGGCTGCACTGGTTTGTCTTGCTGGGCCTGTCTCATCCTCCTCTTGTGTCTCCTCTGTGCTGCCTGTTGTTGTTGTAGTTGTTACTGGTGTACCAGTACAGGCATGTCCTCCAGCCCCAGGGTTGCAACAGCTAGTGGGATCATTTTGATGTAGGAAGGGGTGTGGTGTGTGGTTGTGCTCCTTTTGTACTGGGACAGGCTCCATTGACTCCACCTGTGGTGATTGTGTGCACCTGTGGCAGTCGGCTACACTGCAGGTTGCTATTTACATGTGGTCCGCAATGCCTATATAGCCGCCATTGTGCAGGCCCTATTTACCGCCTTCGGGGTGCCGGTAAGTGCGTGCCTGTGTAACTTGTGATGTCCTCCTGTTAGTGGCGTCCCGGTATTTCCGCCGCGAAGGGGCGCGTGTACGTGCACATGCTGGTAAGAAGGGGCACGGTACGGGCGGTGGCGTTATTGCTGGATTGTCAGCTCGTAATGGCCCGGACCCGTTGTGGATGCCGGTAATACCATTCCGTCTTCCTTTTTTCATGACCTCCATGCTCGTAATGAGGATCATGATGTTTAAAAAAGCTCTAGCTATCCAACTTAAAGCACACATCAATGCCAGCTTCCTCCACCAACCTAGCCTCCCAACTTCAGAATCACATGCAACATGGAGACAGCCACCATCCAAGTAGCAGACAATCTGCTCAGTACTCAGTATACTTGATGAAAGCCACACATATTCCTGATGCTCATCGATCTCTCAGAAGCCATTTACACAGACCATCAAGCCCTTGTCAGCATTCTGCACAAGCACTTTGGCATGAGCGAGAATGCCTGCCAAGGTTCACCTACACGTTTTAGTTGAATATTTTAAAAAACACAACTTATGGCCTGTAACGTAATTCAGACGCTGTGCAGGTTTAGCAGAAGAAAGTAGAAATATATGCAGCTTAATTATGAAAATGAAACGTTTTGTAAAATGTTCTAAATTTTTTAAAGTTGGGTTCTTGTCTAACTAAAGAATATGGGCAGTACATTTTACAATACAGCAACTTTAGATGGATGCTTGTCTGTTTTTATGGTGCCAAGCTCAGCGCGGGCCACGCTATCTGCTGACACTGCTGCATGAACATCTGAGAACTCTGATCAGAAGGTGAGGCTGGGCCTGACTTCGCCAGCATCCTCTCAGCCTAAGCTTCCACTCCATCCTTGGATCTGCGAAAGGGTCGCAAACAGAACTCCCCTTTCTATGGGTGGTGGGAATGAATACCTGGGGTTCTGATGTATAGTCTCTGAAGACTTCTCTGGGCTCCACATAATACCAATTCTTGGGGACAACTTATTCATCTTCTCTTGGTTTGTCTGGTTTGGTAGGTCAGAAGAAGGAGACAGACTAGGGTTTGCCATTTCAAGAAGTATTTATTATGATTAATAATACAAATGCCTTACTCTCCCTAATCTAAGGGTTTCCCTTCCGAAAACAACTAAACTAGGGTGCTCGTTGTCCATTTTAAAGTCCAAAACAAAAGTCTGTCCTCCGTTCAAAAACAAGTGTATGCTGACCCTATCCCTTATACTAAATAACTTAAGACCAGGAGAATGGCCCCTTTCTCCTTGGATGTTTTCCAGAAAGTCCTTGTTAGTACAGGATCTTCAGATAGCTTCTAGGTATTCCTTTTATCAGTTCATTCAATTCCTTTATGGGACTTTTCTACTTCTGTTTATTTGTTTTCCTTTGGTTCATCAAAGTCCTCCCTCTAGGTGTCTTGGCAACTGAATAGTCATCCGCTGTATTCTTTCCAATTTTGGGGGGAATTTATCTCATTCTGATAGCAATTTCACTGAGTGTTTATCTGCTCTTGTCTCACTTATTATCTTCTGTTTACTTTTCTCCTCACTGGCATCTGTGCAATGCACCCAGTGACCAGTTTCACTCTTCTTATAATTTAAGCGTTCACTGGGATGAGTAGGCTGAGTCTCTGAATGATTCTGACAGTTCGTATTATATGGTCCTTCACTGGGATGAGTAGGCTGGTTGCCTGTATGTCTCTCACTCTTGTTATGAGTTTACACTCCATTGGGACGAGTAGGCTGATTGCCAGAGTTTCTCCGTTTTCTTATGTTTTTGCCCTTTACTGGGACAAGTAGGCTGGTTGATGTTCTGTTTCTCACTCTTCTTATGGGTTTGCCCTTCACTGGGAGGAGTAGGCTGGTTGCTTGCGTGTCTCTCACTTTTCTTATGGGTAACCCTTCACTGGGCCAAGTAGGTTGGTTGCCTGTATGTTTCTCACCCATATAATGGTTTTGCCCTTCAGTGGGACAAGTAGAGTGGTTGCCTCAATTGTCACATTTGTTTTCTGTACTGATACGAGTATAGTCAAGCCACGCTTTTCCTTCACCGTAGTAGGGTTGCATCACAGGGTTGGCATTCACTCTCATCGTTTCTGTGTCTTGTAAGGATGTCTCTCTTCGGTACCTTTTCTTCAGTGCTTGTGCGGTGGTATCTTTCTTCCAGCGTGGTATCGGCACAGAAATTGAGTTTCTCCTTCTGCCCCTCCTATCCACAACTTTCTTCTCACGTCCCGGTCCTGGGACGTCTCACAACAAGATACCACTTGACAGGTCTCTCTCTCCAGGTGCAATGCAACTCACACACTTTACCGTACTGACCTCCTTCGGTCCTGCTTTCTTGAATGTCCCTCTTGGGACTCTCTTCTGGGCAATGATGTGTTAGTCCGTCTCTCCCACAGACTAATTGGAGCGCATGTTCCTCACGCCTGCTCACCGGCAGGCAAAGCCGAATTCTCTCCAGGTTACCAGCTTCCCTGCTCCAGCTGGTTTGAAACTCCTGGGTCACTCTTGTCCCTCCTACTCACTGACACTATTGTCCCTCCTACTTTTATGATGCTGTTCTGGGTCTTCCACAGCTTTTCCTCAGAGTCCTTTCTTTGTGGCTGAGTCATAATCGTTATGGCTCCTTTGGGTTTCTTGGTCTAGTACCTAGCAGGTACTTATTCCTCATTACTCCTGAAGTTTGACTCGTTTCAGTACCAGACAGGTACTTGTCTTCTGTTGACACATCACAATAACAAATGCAAGAGGTTTCTTCAGGGTTTATGTCATCAGGTTGGCTCTTGATATATCTTGGTGGAAAGGGAGTTCCTTCTTCTGTTTCTAGACTATATTCATTATAACTCAACTGGTCTTCTTCATCCCAGTATATTCTTGAGTTTCATTCCTTAAATCTCTATTCCTCTTTTTTTCATCTCAGTGTCCAATAGGAACTAGTCAGTGTCTAAGGTATCACAACAGTAGCTAAAAAGGGACTCTTCATGCTTTCTCTCAATGCAATTGATGCACTTGGTCTGTTGGGGGTAATGAAAGAAAGATTCTTTGCGTAGCGGGAGTCCTTATCCCCAAGGAGGGCAAGTCTCTCCCGGTGAGGTCCCTCTTTCTGCAACCCCTAGGCAGGGTGTTGCATAGCGGACTCACCTCCCTAGCCTCACAAGGAAAGGTTCCCCCCTTGGGAAAAGTCCCTGAATCCCGTGACTCGTCCCGCCTGGGCCTTATACTCTAATATGGCCCCAGAAGCCTAGGCCTGGGAGAGCACTGGCGGTCCAACCCTGCACCATGGCCAGGGGTGGCACCATGCAGCTGGTAGTTCCTTCTGTCGATTAGTTTCCAAGCCTTCTATTACAGCTGCAAATCAGGAGACCTTCTCACAGCATGAAGATAAACTTCCATTGGTTGCTCCTGAGTCTTCCCCTGACACACCTTGTCACTTGCTAATCCTAAAGACAGACCTCAACTGCAACAAGGGCACCCAGAACCTTTGCACCTCTTAACTATTTAAATGGTTCTGTTATCATCTTTGCTTTTCCTTTCAGATAATACACCTGTGCTGGCCTCCTGCCTCCTAACTCCCTTCTTGTGAATTCTGGTCTATGTCATTTAGCAGTCCCCCTCTCGAATGTCTTTAATCTGTTTTCACACTTCTGGAAATGTGACCAGAATGGCCAGAACACTTCAGCGCTCCGTCAAAAACGAATTGTATGCCGTGGTAAGGCAATTTCACTATTTTAGCTGGTTACGCCATCCTCCGTGTCACTGGGCTGCTTTTCAACGTTGGTAGCAGTGATTACAAATATTGATATATAGGCCTCGTCATAGCGCCCCTCGGGGCTGCTCCTTATAAACAGAATGCTATGACGCAGTTCGGTCAGTGGGCCATGTGCCTGAACTCTGTTGGTACATCCTCCATCACAATAACTCAAGTTGACTTCAAGGCTCGTAACAAGGTACATTCATACTGTCGGGAACCTTGGAAACCACTGACCTACTTCTCTGTACAAAATAAAATATAAACAAATACCTCACAGAAGTTGGTGCGAGACCCTGACAGTGATCGGCGTTTCGTCGATGCTGATGGCGTTGCACGTCGGTCTCGCGCATGGCAACATCCGCTTTTCTGCCAGATTGCGGCCTGCCGTCCGCTGCCCGCAGGGTGCGAGCAGTGAATGTTCCCTTTAAGCGTGACTTGCGCTTGATTACATGCGGTTTAACGCGTAGAGCAATGAGACGTAATGTGCTCTGTAACATCTGTTTCGAGGAAAATCACCTCTCCGATAAGAACGAAAAAGCTTAAAAAAATATATCCGACTTCTGCAGAAGGACGAAATGATCCTCGTTCACTTCAGTTGTTTGTCGACCGAATGAGAGGGTCTGTGTAGGCAGGCAGAGAAGGAAATCAAATAGACGAACTAGGAGACATTTTGAAACAATCAACACAATAAATATTACAAACACAGCCAAAGTACCCTTCAAATTCGAAACATAGACCGAAATTAATGAGAAATTGCTTTTTAAAAAAAAAGTAAGTGGAAAAGTATAAAGAAAGATTTCTGTTCTCCTTGGAAGTACTGAGACAAATTGAGTTTCTGATTGCAGGCTTTACTTTAGAGAGAGATAAGATCGAAATAAAACCAAGTGTGAAATATGGCAGCTAGAAGTCGGACAGTCGCTGCCAATTCAACATGACCCAGTTGCCAAATAGATATAATACAAAAAATAGACTGCTTGATCACCTGCTTGCCTAACGTATTTATCCCAAGATTATTCCTCTGCCTGCAGGGGAGCATCTGCTCTGTGACACCTGGGCAGATGGTGGTGTCCTGTCCCTGGATCACTGCCGTTGGTGCGTGTGCCAAGTGAATGTACCAGAGCCACCCCAGGATCGATTCGTTTGTTACAACTTCCACGTGTGGTAGTACTTGCGCCCTTAAAAAAATTACAATCATTGAGGCCTTAAACATGTCGGTGAAAAGACTGCAATGAGAGAGGGCAGCATATCTCAACAGAGATGCAGTTGCAGAGCAATAGTTCATGTAAAGACACTTGAAGGACGCCCCAGGAGTGGCGTTTTATGTATGTTAAGCGGTTTTTATGTAGCACAACATTCTGGGTGTCATTGGGCCTCATTACGACCCAGGCAGTCCGGAAATAAGGGTGGCGGTAAACCCGCCGCCACCGTTGTTTCCGGACCGCCTGAGTCCGACCCCTGCAGGCGGGAGGTGATGTTCCCGCCAGGTCTGACCTGGCGGGTTTAACACCTCCCCCATGCAGGCGGCCGAGGAAACACCGGCAGCATTACGAGATGCTGCCGGTGTTTCCATGATCCCCATTTCCATCGAGTCCCATAGGACTCAATGGGAATGGGGATTTACACCATTCCGCCTCCGTGATTCCCGGAAAACCGGGGTTGTAATGCCCCGGTAATTCCGGGAATCACGGAGGCGGAATGGTAATACGAGTCCGGCGTTAATCAGGCGGTTTTACCGCCTCGGTTAACGCCGGACTCGTAATGAGGCCCATTGTTGCTGAAAGTTTGTTCATGTACAAATTACTGCTGAGTGGCTTCGTTGGTAGAAAGCAGTTTCAATGGCCCGGGTTGGTCAGGCTTTTGGCCTTCCCTGAATTCTTTGTCACCATTGGTCCAAGTTTGTTCATTTTTGTATTATCCATAATCCAGGACTGTTTTTTATTGACACAGTTTGGTCAGGCTTTGATGTTTTTGCAATTTCTGATTGTCGATGTTGGTTCGAGTTTGTCCATTTGCGCATCCCTGAGGAGTACTTTCAGTGACACAGTGTGAACAGTCTTAAAAATATTCGCCACTTCTCCAGCATTGGATCTTTCATGGATTCACATGCTTAGAATATTCCCCGTCGTCAGGCTGGGAATCCTCGTTAAGTTATATAGACATTTTCCATAGGAAAAATTCCGACACTTTTGTGTCCTATCTACGTAGTTTTGGGCCGCGCACGCTGGTGCCACTAGGACGTAGGGGTATATATAGCTCCGCCCCCCCGGCTCCCTCAGATTTCAACCGTCTTCCAAAGTGGTGGGATTACCTCGCGTATCTGCTATTTAGCGACTGTTTGTTCTTCTCAAGAGAATGTCTGGAAAGGCGTTGTTTCGTCCGTGTGCTACGGGCGGCCTTAAGAAGGTGTACGAAGGGGATGGTCATATGGACTGCATTTACTGCCTTCATCCTCACCACACGGCGGACACTTGTGAAATCTGTCAGGGTTTCTCCAAGAAAACCCTCAAAGATCGAAAAAGACGCCTTGTCGATTGGCTCAATGACGGAGCGGGTGCGTACCCGGCATCGGAGGTGGGCTCCACGGCCTCAAAAAGTAAGTAGGAACCTCCGACGAAGAAGGCACGTGCTGCCGAAAAACGAACCTCGGAGTCGGCCGAAAAACGACCCTCGGAGAAACATTTGGAGAAACATTCGAAGGCCTCCTCCTCTTCACACAAGGTGCCGTCTTCTTCCTCCTCATCTAAAAAGGAGAGAAAAGAACGATCTAAATCCTCCTCAGGAGACCGTCATAAGTCTACCTTGAGTCGAGAGGCTGCGGCCAGCAAGTCGGCCCCAAAAGCGGCAGGAACACCTCAAGGCCCTGCGCCACTGGCTTTGCCGACGACCCGCTCGTCGACGCCTTTGTCATCGGCAGCTCCTCCCACATGTCAGACTGCGGTAGGAAGCATATTGTCGACGGTGGTCCCGTCGATGGGATGGCAACCGGAGGTTTTCGATCCCGTCCCGCCAGAGGCCCTGCTTCAACCAGAGGCGACTTTCTCCATCTCGTCGGCTGACGAGGAACACGACACGGTCGCGCGCCCAACCGATCTGGGTCTGCAGCCGACCAGCGCAATGTCGTTCTTGGGTGTGGGTTCCATCCCTACTACCTTGTCATTACTGAACCCCCAGGCGGTTCTGTCCTTGGAGGTGCTAAATACGCTACAGAAACTATTACAGCGTTTGGACACACAAATACCCCAGCCTGGGGCCCCGACAGGGATACAGCCTATGCCACGCTCGGCGACCAGGATTACGTCCGCTTCCCACGCGCCGGAAGATTGCCCTACCCTGCAAGAAGAAGAACTACAAGACTCTGACCGTGAGGGTTCAGGTTCGGACATCTCACTGTCCCCCTCAAGGGACCCAACTTAGGACTCCGAAGCGGAGATGGAAGCTCCGAGAAGCCCGGCACAGCCATCGCCACCTGACGACGTGGGTGCATTCCATGCCATGATGAGTAAGGCGTGTTCGGAGTTTGGCCTCGTCCCTGAAGAGGAGAAAAAGGATTGTTTTCTTTTTGATCATATGGGCAAGAGAAGGAAATCCATATTCGCCATCCCGATTTTGGATCATGTCTGGCAAGAGGGCCTGAAGACCATGCGGCACCCGTTCTCTGAACCGGCAGTGAAAGGTCGTTTGGAGAAGAAGTTCAAGGCTCCGGAATCGACTCCCAAGTGCCTGACGTCCCAACCTTCGCCGGAGTCGGTGGTATCGGCGGCGGCGGCGAGAAAGGCCAGGTCTTAACATAAATGCACGACCGCTCCAGACAACGAGGCCAGGAGACAGGACGCTTTCGGCAAGAAGGTGCTTTCCGTCGGCGTGACTATAGTTAAAGCAGCCAACTCCTTTGCGATTATGTCTAGGTATGACAGGGAAATGTGGCACCGACTGGCTCCTATCTTGGAGCATTTGCCCGCGGAACATAGAAAGTCTGCAATGTTGCTAGTGCGGGAAGGAGAGGAGGCCTCCAACCATGCTATAGACATTGCCGTCGACCTAGCCGAGTCCAGTTTTAAGCAAATAAATAATGGCGTATTTCTACGTAGACAATCCTGGCTCAAGTGCACTACGTTCAGACCGGAGGTGCAATATAAAGTCTTGGATATGCCGTGTGAAGGGGAGCAACTGTTTGGTGAAAAAGTTGATGAGGCCTTGAAGGGCATGAAAGAGGATACTGACACGGCACGGTCACTCGGAGCCCTCCAGAGTGGCAGGAATTTTCGTTCCTTTCGTCCTTTCAGAGGGGCCTCTGGTAACTCCCGGTCTGGGTCATCTAGAGACTGAGGTTTCAGTAGACCCTCCTACTCTTCCCAAGGCTACAGGCGTGCGGCCCAATCGTCTCGTAGAGGCAGAGATTACCAAACCTCCAGACGGCGGGGTGCCTACCCTTCGTCGACGAAAGATAAACAAACCAAGAACCAACAATGACATGCTTCAGGGCGTCCTGGGGAGTCGAGTGTCTCGTCGCATCGACGAGTGAGAGCGCATAACAACAGACCAATGGGTTTCGGACACGATTCATCTGGGCCACTCTCTACAGTTCAAGGGCAAGCCACCACACATTCCACTGGTGTTCTCGGCCCAGCCCCACCTTCAAATACTACTGCAGTAGGTGGCGCTTATGCTGCAGAAAGGGGCTATAGAACTGGTCCCGGTGGCAGAAAAAGGACAGGGAGGGTACTCCCAGTACTTTGTCATCAAGAAACCAAATGGAAAATGGCGTCCCATTCTGGATCTACGAGCACTCAACAAACTGCTCAAGAATTTAAAATTCAAAATGCTGATGCTTCAGGAGGTGATCCGATCGATACAACCCGGAGATTATTTGTCGTCGCTAGACCTTCAGGACGCATACTTCCATATCCCAATGCGTTGACGGCACAAAAGATTTCTGCGGTTCGTCGTCGGACGAACCCACTATCAGTTCAAGGTCCTCCCGTTCGGCCTAAAATCGTCCCCCAGGACGTTCACCAAATGTCTGGCTCCAATAGCAGCCTGGTTAAGAAAGGAAGGTCACCATGTGTACCCTTATTTGGACGATTGGCTAGTGAGGGGACTGTCTCCAGAAAGGGCACAAGAGAGCCTAGATGCCACCCTGTCCCTCCTGCAACGTTTGGGCTTCGCAGTGAACTTCGACAAGTCCTCGTTAAAGCCTTCAAGGACCTTGGTCTTTTTGGGGGCAGAGTTCCACACACAGTCAGGACTGGTGAAGTCATCCCTCGAAAGGATTCACAGACTGCAACAAAAGGCATCGGAATGGGAGGTCGACACCAGAGTATCAGTACGAAGGTACATGTCCCTGCTGGGGACCATGTCGTCCTGCATACCCTTAATAGACAACTGTCGCCTCTTCATGAGGCTTCTTCAGGAATTCTTGGCAGATCGATGGGCACAGAGCCGAGGACGCTGGTCGGACAAGTTGACCATCAACGGCCAGCTCGTGCAGGCGCCGTGCAGGCGCTTCAATTGTGGATAATCTCCATACACCTAACGAAGGGAATGCCCTTACTGGAGCCTGCGTTCCAGAAGACAGTGGTTACGGATGCTTCTCTAACTGGGTGGGGAGCTCATCTGGACTCCTTACAGGTTCAGGGTCGTTGGTCATTGGAAGAGTCCTCCCTCCACATCAAACTGCTAGAGTTGAGGGCGGTGCGTTGGGCCCTAAAATCCTTTCTGCCACAGATAAAGGGCTCAGTGGTGAGAATCATGACAGACAACACGACAACCATGTTTTATCTACGGAAGCAGGGAGGGACTCGCTCCAGGAGCCTGTAGACGGAAGCCCAAGAGATCTGGAATTGGGCCCTGCAACACGACATACATCTGTTGGCGTTCCACTTATCAGGAGTAAAAAATGTGCAAGCAGACGCTCTCAGCAGAGAGATGAATTGTCTACACGAATGGGAACTGAACGATCAGCAACTGCACCATGTCTTCGCAGAATGGGGTCATCCGGCCCTCGATCTCTTTGCGACGAGAGACAACAAGAAATGCTCCCAATACACGAGCAGGTGGCCACAACAAGACTCGCTAGGGGACGCGTTCTCCTTCCCGTGGACGGGCAAGTTTCTGTATGCCTTCCCCCCCATTCCCTCTCATCCGTCGGACTCTGCAATGGATCCACAGATATCCTTGTCGGGTGATCCTAGTGGCCCCGTATTGGGCCAGACAAGTGTGGTTCTCCGATCTACTTCACCTCTCAGCGGCAGAACCAATGAGGTTCCAGAAGATCCCCAACCTTCTGTCTCAAGAGAAAGGGACCGTTTGGCATCACGACCCGGACAACCTCAGTCTGACGGCCTGGCTCCTGATTTTGCCGAGTTTGGCGCGTTAGCGATTCCAGCAGATTGCCGTCGTATTTTGCAAGCCGCAAGGGCACCTTCCACGAACACTTCATACACATACAAATGGAAAAGGTTCTGCATATGGGGCGCAGGTCAACCAGGTCTGGTCCCGCGGGCGATCACACCGGAACAACTCCTACCATACTTGTTGCTCCTGGCAAATAACGGGTTATCTGTTTCATCTATAAAGGTGCATCTAGCTGCCATCTCGAGATTTACTCGGAAGAGACATTCCACTCCACTGTTCAGTGACCGCCTAGTTAAACACTTCCTTAAAGGGTTGTTTCGAACCTTTCCTCCCAAGAAGAAGTTTCCTCCGATCTGGAGTCTGAACCTGGTCCTGGCAGCCCTGATGAAACCCCCTTTGGAACCAATGTCATCGACATCATTAAAATTTTTGTCTTGGAAATTGGCTTTCCTGGTGGCCATTACTTCTGCTCGTCGCCTGTCGGAAATACAAGCTCTAGTGATCGACCCTCCGTATTTGAGGTTTTTCAGTAATAAAGTCGTGCTGGCCACTAACCCGCATTTCATACCTAAAGTACCTTCCATGTTCCATAAACACGCGGCTATAGTGTTGCCTACATTCTTTCCAACACCGTCTTCAGTGGCAGAGAAGACTCTCCATACATTGGACGTGAAAAGAGCTTTGAAATGTTATCTCCATCGCACTCAAAGCTTCGGAGACACGAGACAACTCTCCGTAGCTTATGGTCCTGCGGCTGGGGGTAAAGCGATTTCAAAACAAGGACTATCCAGATGGGTGTCTTCGGCCATTTCTTATTGTCATTCCAAGGCCGGAAAGCCGCTAGACAAGCGTCCAAGGGCCCATTCGACGAGATCTACATCGTCATCGACGGCTTTGTGGTCCGGAATTCCGCTGGGAGATATCTGCCAGGTGGCTTCCTGGTCGGTACCACATACGTTTACCCGACATTACTGTCTCGCACAGCAACATGCTGAAGATACACAGATGGGGCGGGCAGTACTACGTCACCTGTTCCAATAAGGTAAGCCCCAAGTGGGGTTGCATCCTTCGGCAACTATGCTTTAAAGCGTTGTGTTTTTTACAGGTAACATGCTATAATGTAATGTGTTGCAATAGTAAGTGGGCACTGTGCTTGTTGTGATGTTTGCATACACGCCTCCAATGTTGGGGGATACTGGTATACAATCTATTCTAAGCATGTGAATCCATGAAAGATCCAATGCTGGAGAAGGGAATAGTTTCTTACCTGTAACTCAATTTCTCCAGCATTGGTATCTTTCATGGATTCACATGCGCCCGCCGGCCACCCCTGAGCATGCAAACCAGAGATCCCCCCGTACTACTTTGGGGGCTGAAATCTGAGGGAGCCGCGGGGGCGGAGCTATATATACCCCTACGTCCTAGTGGGGCCGGCGTGCGCGGCCCAAAACGACATAGATAGGACACAAAAGTGTCGTAATTTTTCTTATGGAAAATGTCTATATAATTTACCGAGGATTCCCAGCCTGACGACGGGGAATATTCTAAGCATGTGAATCCATGAAAGATACCAATGCTGGAGAAATGGAGTTACAGGTAAGAAACTATTCCCTTACGACTCCCTAGTGTTAGTGTTGAAGCAAACTTGTACATTTGTGCGTTATATGGGAGTGGTTTCCTCGGCTCAGGGTAATCTTCTGGGTGTCTTGCATGTAGGAGTGAGCGGAGGCAATGCTAGGGGGCGGGTTCAGGGGGCTATAGCCCTGGGTCTTTTGGTTGTAGCCCCAGATAGAAGCTCAGAGTCTACATCCAAAAGGCTAGCTAGCCCTGTATCCCGACAGTCCAGAGATTAGCGTAGCCCCTGGTCTTTTCTAGGCCTAGCAACACCCCTGGGAGTGAGGCAGTATGATGTGCAGTATTTATGACTCTAGACAGACCACTAGGGTATTGTAGCATTGATTTCCAAATTAAATTTTTCTGCACGAAAAAGGAAATATCTTGGCACAATTCCATTCATTTTGCGCCATTTACGCGTAATAAAAATAGATACATGTAGCTACTAAAGTTATGGAATTTCATTTCTATTGTTCTTGTGTTTCTGAGGTGAAAACAATCTCTCACAAAGCTATTAATGAAATGTGGGATTTTGTCTCTCTGGTTCTTTGGGCTCTGGATTTGAGAAATTGACATGGATTTGTCAGTCAGACTAATTACAATGGTTCTATGTCTATTGATCTTTTTTTAATCAAAATTGTATTCCCAAATTTTCTCACTTTTTAAATGGAAAAAGGGGGAGACCCTCAACCTCTTTCCTCTGCTCCTACATGTCCTCCACCGCGGTAGCACTTTATTGCCTAATCCCAAATTACCATCTACATTTTTGGCTGAAAATTCGAGCAGACAAAATGGAGAAAAAAGATTAGATCAAAAATAAACCGATCAATAGATCTACACAGATGGGTTAAAGTGCTATGTTTTGCACCTTTTGGATAATTCCACACATAGTGCAGCACATTTAAAAATGACAAATTTGCGTTTTTTTGTTGTAAGAGCTAAATCGCTATAAGCTGGATGATCTGTCTAGATGAGGACTTGTGTGGCAGGACTACCTATGGTGTAAACCAATGTAGACTACACTCAGAGAAGTTAAAATAGTGGAAAACAGTTCTTTAGAAAAATCGTTATCCTTCCTTAAATATTATGGGTGCAAGCACTACTAGGCCCTCAACATGAAAGAATGTTTCAAGATAGGTTACACCTCAAACGTGTGTAATTCTGCATTTTATGTCAAGACCGGAGGCGAGCATTATGGTTCAACTTATTTAATCTATACTCTTTATCAGTTTCAAAACTTCAAACTGTCTTTCTTTTTTTCTTCTAAAAAATTACATATTAAGGGCCTCATTACAAGTATGGCGGAACAGGAAATAATTGTCGATAACAGAATTACCGCCAATATTCGCGCTCCACCATACTACAAGTGTGGCCCTGGAGTGGAGGATTTACCTCCAGCCTCATGAGGCTGGAGGTAAATCCTACAACTCTCCACTGAAACATTGGTTAAATCAGTAGAATTACCATGGTGGAATTACCGCTGTGGTAATTCCCTCCAAAAAATCCCCATAGAGTCCTACGGACTCATAATGATTTGGGATTTACATTGCCACCGCCCCTTGTACTCGGCGGTAATTTCACTGGACCAAGTGGCAGTAACAGTAATTGAGTTGGGTGGTATTCTGGCAGATTTACCACCGGAATACCGACCAACTCGGAATAATACCCTAAGTAACTACCAATGCCCATTAGTCCTTTCAGTCCTGTAGTTCCTTCAACTGACTTACTTCCTCCTGGACCCTATGTGTCACATCCTGCCTGGATCCCTTCCTCTTCTTTTTCTGCTCTTCAGCAAGATAAATCCACTCTTTTTTATTTTATTTATTGTTGTTGTTTCATTTAAAACCTTTAACAAAATGAAAAGATGCAAAAGAAAATATATACAAAACGATATAGAAAAATATATCCCTTATTTCACAAATTATTATTACCCCCCACTTTGCAATTCATTAGAATGAAAACATCCTAAAATAAAATCCGTCCACATGGTAAAAGAGAGAAAAAAGAAATGTATTTTATCATGTGTTAATCTTTTTTCTATTTTCACTTCCAATTCAGTACTACACTTTGAGGTTAGAAGTTAAAAGTGTTAAAACTGAATTCATATCAAACAATTTAGTTAATGCCCAGTTTCAATAGCAATAAACCCCACCACTGCAACCACATCTGAAGTTACACTGCCTCGCAAACATCTTTTCCAAAAACAATCTATATCAATAAAAGCCATGTTATGGAAACAGTGATTAAAACACCTAGGGCGAGTATTACGTACAATGAGACATTGGGCCTCATTACGACCCAGGCGGTGTCCGCCATGGCGGAATGGCGGGGCGGTAATTCCCCATGCCGCCATGGCCTTCCCCATTCCCATTTTTGCCCCATAGGGCTCAATGGGAATGGGGAAGACGCTAAGTACGGTGCTGCAAATTGCGGCACCGTACTTAGCACCAAGGTCCCTTTGAGGGTCCCTACTTTCAAGGGTGGTAAAACCCACCGTTAAGGTCGGGTCCCGCAAAGGGACCTCGTAATTAGGCGCTAATAGGTTAACGGCGCAGCAGCCTTTTACGGCGCCGTTAACCCATTAGCGCCTGGGTCGTAATGAGGACCATTAACAGTTAAATGATATAAAGTTTCAATTTGATGTTTATAGAATCTGCATGCGGTATTTTCTAAAAGGTATTGGGGGTCATTCCGAGGTTGGTGCTAAGGCATCGATTACAGCTACGGGCTATTCTGACCAGCCTGACCGCTATTAGCGGCATCGTAATTTACGGCGTCTCTGATAGCGGCATGGGCGCGGGCACGCAGGCCACCATGCCGGATTTAGCGGCATGCCGCAAACTGTAGGAGATCACAAGTTAAGTGGATATGCAAATAACGGCTCCATGAAGGCGTTAAAAGTGGTTACCGGCATGCCGTAAGTACCGGCATCGCAGACCTACCGTAAAATGCCATGTGGAGTGATCCCAACTGCCACAGGTGCACACAATCAGCACAGGTGGAGGCAATGGAGTCTGGCCCACTACAAAAGGAGCACACCCACATACCACACCCCCTTCCACACCAAGATGATTCCAATAGTAGTAGCTTTACTGGAGCTGGAGGACATGCTTGCATTGCCTCAGCAGCAGCAACAACAACAGCCGGCACCACAGAGGAGATGCAGGAGGAGAAGGAGGGTGAGACAGGCCCAGCATGCCCAACCAGTGCAGCCACCGTTACCATGCAGGCAGCCCCCAATTCCTCACATCAGAGCCAGTCCTTTCAACCTACCCCCTGAGCAGATCCACACCCTGTGCCGTCTGGACCGGGACACTATCACCACCATTGTGGACCTTATTCACGACGATATTGTCAGCCTCATAGAAATATGCACCGCCATCCCCCCTCTACTGAAGGTAGTGTCTATGCTCGACTTCCTTGCCAAAGGCACCTACCAGCACACACTGGGGCACATGCATGGCATATCACAATCCTTATTTTCTCGGATACTGAACCAAGTGCTGGATGCCCTCATCAAGCACACAAGGGACTACATATCCCTACCACGGACTCCCCAGGAGATATTTGATACAAAAGTTGGCTTCCATGCTCTGGCAGGCAAATTGTGTAGGTGTCCTCGACTGCACCCACGTGGAGTTGGTGGTCCCGCATGCCATGGAGGTGGTGTACCACAACCGCAAGCAATACCACTCCATCAATGTGCAGATGGTATGCAACGCCAGCAAGATCATCACACATTGTTGTGCCCGATATCCCGGATCAACTCATGACTCTATGGTCCTGCGGAACTCCACGCTACCACGCTTCATGGAGCGACATGCTGGACGACGTGCCTGGCTGCTTGGTAAGTTGCATGACTGGCACATGGCATTGAAATGGGGGGAGAGATGCACACACCACCATGCTGCCAAATTTGATGTGACTGCACGATGTGCACATCACCTAACACTGTGCCCCAAAGCATCGCAAACATTACATGACACCCAAATCCCATAGGAATGAAGTAAGGTTGATACCTACCACTACATGACTAACAGGAAACCACCCCACATTCCACAACACGTGCACCACTCATCAGCGGCCCTCACCCTCCGTAACGCCATCCTGCACCATGCAGTGCATATATGCACTATGTTGCTGTCTCCAGCATATCACCACACAGGACAAGCATCCCTGGGAGTGCATTAAACTGAAGGGAATCCACAGTCTGTCACAGGGCCACCACATCCACAGGAGTGCTGCATGTCACCATGGGATTGATCAGCACTGATTGCACAATAATGCGCAGACCACTACCAATGCTCCCTCTGAGTAAATCTCACAGAACACAACACATCACAATTCTGACACGAACACAGCTGTATGCGTACACGATGCATGTGCAACAAGATGTAAGTGCACACCATGTATCATCTTGAAGATGCAACCCACACCATTAGTCCATGGCACAGGACGCATTGAGGGGCTGGAGATGGCGCAAATACATCCATCAACATGTGCATGTGGGCAACGATAAACTGCAGGCATGTGTGACTAGTACAGCTGTCCATCATGAATTGACTAACATTTGCCTTTTATTGCCTCTCATGCAGGTGATAGTGGCTATCCCTTGAAGCCGTGGCTCCTCACCCCTGTCCGAAACCCACAGAAGAGGCACGAAGAGTACTACAATGTCATGATGCCTGCTTCCGGGGAGCCGGTTCAAGCCCTGCCTCTCCGAAAGCGGACATCCAGTCCCCAAGGAAGGACCCAGCAACCCCATATAGGGGCCCTTTGGACAGTGTCTTGGCGCCTATGGCGCCAGGCTCATAAGACATCAGTCCTGGCGCCATAGGCGCCAGGCTCATTATGGGAGTGCTTGGGTGCACTTACCTGATGCAGACCATGCTGCAGGATCCCAGCCACCTTGAGGCCTGAAAGGAACTACTTTACCCGTGGGACTAATTTACCATCCGGGCGTGGTCGGAGAAGGATACATACCTGATTGGAGGAAGGATACATACCTGGAACTTCTTCCAAGGCTATTTAAACCCCACCCGAACAGCCACACGTGCTTTGCGTTGTTCTGCATCTAGCAGCTGGACACTCACCGTGTCTGCTCCTGCATCCTGACTTCTGCCACGCCTGCCAGCACCCTGGATCACCTGCAAAGGAAGAGAAGAAGAGAACAGAAGAAGGAAAAGTCCTTACCTGCTAAAACCGCATCCCGGAGACATCTCGCTGACAATCCTGAAAAGGAAGACTTTTATTTAAAGCTCATTGCGTCGATCGCTGCAGCGCCGCATTCCATTCACCTTTACAGGGCGCCTCCATGTTCAGCAGCGATCATCCGGATTCGCAGTCACGCCCCAGCGCCTAGGGAGAAAAAGACCAGAACAAAAGGTGAGAGAGAGAAGGGAATAAGGAAAGCTAAATCCCCATGTTAAGACTTACCTGTTTCATTCCCTCTCCATTTCGGGTCCGCGCCGCATCCTGGCATTTCCGGACCCCGGCCCCTAAGGGGGAAAAAGAGACATCAGCGTTAATGAGCGAATGAAAAGACATTACCAAAAAACGCTCATTAAAGACTTACCTGATTTCTACAAGGATTTAACCTCTCATCTCGGGTCGGTGCCTGTTCCCCGGCATTCCGTACCCCGGCCCCTATGGGGAAAAGACACTAGCATTAGTACGTTAATGCATGGACACAAGGGGAACCTCTTATCAAAAACTTACCTGGAAGCCAAGCAAGTTTGGTTCTCACCAATCCGAAAATCCAGTGAAGTAACTGGATACCAACGCGCCCCTGCATCAGAAGCAGGATGGAGAGCTCGTCCTTCCAGACCCTAAGGTGAGACGCTACGAGGAATCACAGAAGGGTTTCAAGGAGGGTGAGAAGGGAAAGTGGGAGGCCGATTGCATTACCCCGCAGACAGTTAATCCCCTATTTTCGCCTACAGAAGGATACTTCTGCGAGCCAGACAAGCCAGATTTGGGGGCCCGTTCCAGTCCGTCTTCCGAACCCTGCGCATCACCTTAGAAGAGGTCACAGCAGCGCGAACCAGGCCAGCGCCTCCGTGGGAGTCAGGTGAGCGTTACATACAATCGTTCCCATACCTGTACCCGTGTGGTCATCGAGCAGACCTTTGGCCTGTTGAAGGCACGATTTCGCTGCCTCAGCCGGTCGGGTGGGGCACTCCTCTACAGGAATGAGAAGGTGGCCAAGATCATCATGGCATGTGTCATGCTGCACAATATGTGCATCCGCCGCAACGTGCCCCTGTCCCCTGACAGTGAACTGCTACCACCTGGTGATGATGAAGGGAAAGAAGAAGATGTGGCTGGACATCATCGCAGTGCCGATGCACAGGAGGGACGTGATGTGTGCTAGTCAGTGATTGCACAATATTTCTGACACACATGGCAGCAGAGTGTGACGTGATGGTTGGACAGAGGGCACTGGGTGTGGGGGTACATGTACACTATGCACTGTAAATGAATAAATGACACATGCGCACTGATGAATATCCACTCAGGTCTTTCTTTTCACACACCGGTATATTAAATATAACAATGTAAACGTAAGTGCAAAAACCCTCCACCACCCTCATCCCCCTCCCCCACAACTCCCCCACACACGCGCCTCCGCCTCCCCCACAACTCCCCCACACACCCTCAACTCCCTCCCCCTCTCCCCACAACTCCCCCACATGCCCTCACCCCCTCCCCCCACAACTCCCCCACACGCCCCCTCCCTCTTCCCCTCCCCCGACACGTGTCCCATTGAGTCGCCATACCTACATGAGGCTGCCCTGACGATCAATTGGCACTCCCTGGTCTAGGTGGCGGCATATCTTGCCGTGCCGGCTACGAGCCGACCTGCGGAGCAGGCTTGTCTGGGTCGAACTGGATGAAGACGGGGTGGCCGTCTGCTGGGATTGTGAAGCGGGATGCCCTGCCTCCATGGCATCTGCTATGTTGCCTAAGACCTGGCGGAGGGCCGAGACCTCCTCGCAGGGGCGGCTGGTGTTGTCAGCAAAGGATTTGGCCATGAAGGCAGTGTTGTCAGTGATGGACCTGCCTAGAGAGGCAAAGTTTTCACGCCACTCCTGTCTGGCCAGTCTGTTGTCCTCGACAAACTCCCGCACAAGGGCAGTAAGCAGGTCAGACTGCTGCGGCCTTGCGGGTGCACCTGTGGAGGTTGTTGGTCCCTGCCTGTCCTGCTCAGCCTGCTCAGCCTCCCTAGTTGTCAAAATGGGACTGAAGCGTCCTTCCGTCTGCTCCTGACCATACTGCTCCGGGGTGGTGGCGTGCTTTGTATCGAGTGACGATATTAGTGGTGATGCAGGTGGACTTGGCGTACGGACCACTTCCGATACATCGTCCTCAATGGGCAACCATATGTCGTCCTGTGGGTCCTCCACAGCCAGGGGTGCTGTGGCTGCCACCTCCCCAGCCAAACTGGACTCCTCTGACTGTGGTGCCTCGCCTGATTCGTCAGGATGGCCGATGGGGGGGGGGTTGTGGTGCTTCGCCCTCTACGGGCCTTGGTGGCACCAGTGTAATGGCTACCTGGCGTGTCTTGCCTGTTGGTGCACGGCGGCCCCTGGGTTGTCCGCTTGAGGTCGAAGGGCGGTTGGCATCATCCCGGACCTCTTCCGGGATTGGGTCTCTGCAGAGGTTGCGTCCTGCCCATCGCTGTCATGGTCAGAGCCTGTGGGGGTCGAAGAGAGGGACGGCATGAGTGATGTTTTGATAGGCATCATACATACATTTGGACAATTGATCATCCACAACATTGGGGGTAATAAGCATTTGTGTTTGGATGAGCACGTTGTTTGATACATGGGTGGGTTATGGAGGCATACGTCGGCGTCACTCATGTTGGCCAAGAGCAATGCCATCTGACATGCATGGTATTTTGGGCCTGCACACTGTGTGTCTCATGTCATTTACAACTTTGTATGGTATGTGTGAGGTACGGCATTGCCGTGCAGCGAGGCATCTGCATGTGTCTGTGATGCGTCCGCCTACTTTGCTGGGAGTGTGTGTGTGTTGGACCATTGCTTGACTCTTTGGACTGACATATTGGTTGACTTTCATCAGACTTGGCATTACAATGTTTTCTTAGGACACTCACCTCCATCGCCCGATGTTGTGGCGCCACACTCCATCTCACCAACACCTCCGATCCCCTCCATCCCTATCATGCTGGTGCAGATATCCTCCCATGGGGTGAGCTTGATTGGAGAGCTGGGACCTCCTCCTGTTCCCATTGCCTGGCTCCGGTTCACTGAGAGAATGTTTCGGACTCTCAGTCGCAGGTCGTCCCAGTGCTTGCGACAGTCTTTGATGGTGCGTGGGGTGTTTCCAACAGCACTGAACTTCTGAGCAACAAGTGCCCAGGTCTCCTTCTTCTTCAGTATTGCCTCCCTCTTCATGTTATTGGAGAAAACTATGCCAGCATGCTCCTGCAGTGTGTCAACCAGCATCTGCAGCTCATCCTCATTAAATCTTTCTTTCCGCTGGTGGGCAGCTCCCTTCTTCAGGGCCTTGGGCATAGTGGTGTAATAAGTGGATCTATTCACAACAACAGCAGAGTCCAAAGGGTCCTGTGTGGTGAGGATGGCAATGGATTGTGTTTTTAAAGATGGCCGTTGTGCTCCACCCCGTTCCTGTGCCATGACGCTACTTCCAGTTCCGCTTATTAGCAGTGACCGCTAATAGCGGTGACCGCTATTGCCGCATTGGACCTTGTCAGTAGTGCTATCTGCGCTATGCTTGATGCCGCTAAGGGCATTTAAGGTGCCTTTACCGGCATGCCAGTAATGACCTTACCAGCATGGCATAAAGCTCGTGCCCGCGAAGTCGTAATAGTCCTCTATTAGCGGACTGATGACTGCCCGCACATGCTATTTACGCCATGCCAGTATGGACCGTTACCTCCAAACTCGGAATGAGGGCCATTGTCTTGTATTTACGTAGACTCTCTTTGGTCCCAATATAATTCCACCTGAATCTCAAGAATGTTCCTCTGCCTACTTTTCCAGGCTAAATTGACAAAAAAGGGGCAAGGACACCAAGCTTCTTGTGATCTTCAGCTAAGTGGACCGATGTGACATAGCTGTGTATTTTGCTAGGTGTTAATTGTTAGTCCCATCATTCCAAATACTATTTGGTTGGTTTAGGCCGGTGAATTAGTTCTTCCCGACTAGATCCAATGTCATTCAGTAAAAAATGTCACATTTCACCGCATCTCAACAAGGCCAACCCCAGTTCATAAAGGATAGCAGCAACCAGCAAAGCTCTAGGCAATGAAGATTGTGCTTGCTTACAGCTCAGGCAGTCTTGATTCTATTAAAGACAAGGAGGCAGGCAGTATTCTTCTTTAATTACTGCTCCCACAGCAATTGAACTCAAACTTTTTTTTTTAAATTATTTTTTTAAACTTGGTAACACTCTTGTTCCTTCCAGACTCCCTGGATGCTTTTAACAAACGTTGGGGTAACCTAGTTTGAAAAATAACAGAAAAATGCCTCTGAACTACCAATGTCCACAATCCTCTGCTTTCCTGTCGTTCTGTATCTTCCCCTTGTCCAATCAGGGCTGACCCCTGTCCATACGAGGGACCCTAACTGACTCCTAATCCTCTTTCTTTGGCTGGTGACCACAAATGAATTAACTGCAACAGTCAACTTGAACCAACATAATCGAAACTGCAATAGCTCCACCTCGCCGAACTCCTGGCGTAGAGGTGATGTTGCTGAACTTTCCTCATGATCTGCCTGTCGTCTGCAGTCTGTATTCATGTCTGCTTCTGATCTTCCCCTGAAAGTAATGGGAGACGTGACCATAAGGGTGGGTCTTTACTCTACACAATGTCATAGTACAGTTCATGCGATTGTCATGACCCACGAGGGTGGGATATAATGCTTGCCTCCTTGTCTTTAATAGAATCAAGTAAAGTATAGGTGACCTGGAAGGAGACTGCGCCTGATTCTTGCACACGAGACTTATTTTTTTAATTTTATATTTTTTATTTTTTATTTTTCAGAAAAAATTGCCCTTAACGTTGATGACACGTGTTTCGGTCCTCCAAGGACCTTTCTCAAATCAGGGCTGTTGATTAGTCTTAATCATAATAAGGTCATACAAAAACAAAAAATAAACACATAAATAATCACAAAGAAAAATATGTGCATGTATCCAAAACATTAAAGTACCGGTTTGAGTATTGAAGTTAGATCAGCATGGAAAAATAAACATTTTTAGGTGAGATGCATACATACAAAAGTACATAGATGTAAAAATAAAAAATAAAAATAAAAAGCCAGACAATAAATGGATGGGAAAAAAGGGTAGGAGAGAAGGGGTGAGATTCAAAAAGAAGATAAATACAAAATCTCAATTAGTTATTGTACACAATAAATTACTAAAACAAGCAGTTTGTAATGGTCATTGTATGTCTCAGAAACAAGTGGAAACATGTTACCTTATGGTCATGTAAGAGGCCCCTGTCACAAGATGTGAAAGATAAGCTTCCATATATCATTGGGATAAATCCCTGAAAAAGCAAAAATAAACAAAATAAAAATAATATAAAGCTCAAAAAGTGAATATTGCACTGGGTATTAGGTTACCAAATGGCGTGTGTTCTTGAATATTAAGGATTATTAGTGGAAACCAAAATTACACGTGAAAAAATTAGCTTCGCACTCCTAATAACTGATGGTACGCTTTCGCGTGTGAAAATATACGTGGAAAGACATATTACACGTATATTTTCACACGCGAAAGCGTACCATCAGTTATTAGGAGTGCGAAGCTAATTTTTTCACGTGTAATTTTGGTTTCCACTAATAATCCTTAATATTCAAGAACACACGCCATTTGGTAACCTAATACCCAGTGCAATATTCACTTTTTGAGCTTTATATTATTTTTATTTTGTTTATTTTTGCTTTTTCAGGGATTTATCCCAATGATATATGGAAGCTTATCTTTCACATCTTGTGACAGGGGCCTCTTACATGACCATAAGGTAACATGTTTCCACTTGTTTCTGAGACATACAATGACCATTACAAACTGCTTGTTTTAGTAATTTATTGTGTACAATAACTAATTGAGATTTTGTATTTATCTTCTTTTTGAATCTCACCCCTTCTCTCCTACCCTTTTTTCCCATCCATTTATTGTCTGGCTTTTTATTTTTATTTTTTATTTTTACATCTATGTACTTTTGTATGTATGCATCTCACCTAAAAATGTTTATTTTTCCATGCTGATCTAACTTCAATACTCAAACCGGTACTTTAATGTTTTGGATACATGCACATATTTTTCTTTGTGATTATTTATGTGTTTATTTTTTGTTTTTGTATGACCTTATTATGATTAAGACTAATCAACAGCCCTGATTTGAGAAAGGTCCTTGGAGGACCGAAACACGTGTCATCAACGTTAAGGGCAATTTTTTCTGAAAAATAAAAAATAAAAAATATAAAATTAAAAAAATAAGTCTCGTGTGCAAGAATCAGGCGCAGTCTCCTTCCAGGTCACCTATACTTTACACTATTCAGCAAGGGGTCTTGTACTTGGCTAAACCCCCGACTTGGTGGGACGCGACTTTAAGGACTTATTGGACTACTTTCATCTATGACATTCAGTTTCTTACCACTATCGGATGTCGCCAGTTTAGACCAAACCTTCCAAGCCAAGGGTTTTTTTGAATTTAATAGAATCAAGACTGCCTGAGCTGTAAGCCTGGACAATCTTCATTATATGGCAAGACGGAGGCAAGCATTATGCTTGTTCAAAGTCATTAACCACTCTATTAGCAATTTGTGAAATGGGCTTAAAATAAAAGGTCTTAAAAGTATGTTCATTAGACCAGTCGGCTGATTTCATAATGTCCTGCAAAGACACGCCTGCTGCAAATGCACTGGATGCCATCGCGCCCCTCGCAGAATGTTTGCCAAACTGTGACAAATCTACTCCAGCCCAATGCATAACTTCTCTAACCCATGTCGCTATAGTGGCTGTAGCTACCGCATGGAAAGGCTTTCTACGTGCAATTAGTAACTGTGTCACCCCTCTATGCCTCAAAGCTGCTGTAGCTGCCTCACAGTCTTTGATGCACTGCGCCACACATAGCTTAACATTATCTGGAAAATATGGATACAAAATAATGCGAGTCGGACTTCGTTCTATTCGCAATGTTGAAGGCTACCCCATCCGGGTAAAAAAATCTTCCTGTCTATCTCTAGTGCTTTTACATCTGAAACTCTTCTACACGCTATGAGACACAAGAGCATGGCCAGCTTCCCTGATAATTGGGTACGCGAAAGATCCATATTGTCCTGCCAGGATGTAAATAACTGAAAAACTGAGGGTACATCCCATAGAACCAAGTACTTGGTTTCTGGTGGCTTCTTTATCTTCACTCCTTTCAGAAGCCGAATCACGGCAGGGTGTTCTCCTATCGGACAGTCCCTCCACCCTGTCATGGCCTGCTGATATTGCAGATCTGTAAACCCCCAAGGTTCTGTATGCGCAGCCCTCATTCAATCTCTGTGCTAAGAAATTCAGCATGTGCACTAAAGGGGCTAAAATGGGATCAGCACCGATGGTTGTACAGTACGACGACCATCGATCCCAAGCAGCACCATAGCTCCTAATGGTGGAAGGTGCCCATGAGCTCCTAATACAGTCTGCAGCGAGCTGCGAAATGCCTGGCAACTTCCAATGTTTCCCGAAACCCTGCATGTCAACAACGTCAGTCCGTCGGGACTCTTCAGAAGGTCTGCTTTGTGAGGAATCACTCTCAGAAAATCCATAGAAAGTTCCATCACTACTGGAAACCCCGGCTGTGACTTCCACATCGGCACTACAAGCACTAGCTCTGCTTGCTCTCTCCTCACATTCGCTAATACTCTTGTCAGCATGATAAATGAGGGAAATGCATAATGAACTCCTCCCGACCATTGTTGGAGGATAACGTCCGTCCCTGCTGCTTCCGGGTCTATCCTCTAACTGTAGAACTTGGGCAGCTGAGAATTGAGCCTGGTGGCGAATAGGTCCAGATCCAATGGACCCCATAGATGCTGGAAACTGTTGAAGATGGACAGGAGAATCCTCCAATCGCTGGAGTCTACCAGATACCGTGAATTCAAGTCCGCTACAGTGTTCTAAGCTCCTGGTAAATATTCTGCTGAAACTGATATCTGCTGACGCAAGCAGTGATGCCAGAAATATTTCGCCAACTCCTCCAGCATTCTGGAGGAGGTTCCGCCCAGCTTGTTTATATACCAGACTGCCGAAATGTTGTCCATCTTGAGAAGGACACAGAAGTTGGCACGGTCTCCGGTAAAAGCTCTTACTGCGAAGGAACCTGCTAGAAGCTCCAGACAATTTATGTGGAGCTTGAGCTCCTCCTGTGACCACTTTCCCCCCGTCTGTAGGTCTCCACAGCGGGCTCCCCAACCTGCTCTGCTGGCGTCTGATTCTACTACTCAGTCAGTCAAACAACTTTATTCGGCCTAGAAAAGGCCATCAAAGTACATCCTAAAAATACACTACTAAAATATGTAATTACAATAGACAAGGCAAAAGCAAGAAAGAACATACCCAAACAAGAGCAAAAGGCTGCACCCTGACTAGGGTGCTGCCCGGCAGTACTTTTAGCCAAGAATCAGGAACCGCCGTCCCCTTGACCCTCCCATCTCCCAAACTGCCTCGGACCCAGGGTGGTCAAATTAGCTCCTGAAATCACCCGTGGGTCTCATACTAACAGGGATGAGAGTGGAGCTGACCATGATACCAGATTCCCGCGGGCGCCCTCGACCATTAGATCTTTCCAAAACCTCCCTTGCCATATCTGCGTCCCCTAGGACCACTCTAACAGTGTCCGTTTTGGCTGCACATTTGGACAGTCTAGTGCACTCTAACAAAGAGTCCGATGACACAAACCCGCACTCCCCTACAGCCCATAGCCAGTGAAGACATTTGTTCCGCAAGGCGTCCCTTGGTTCTCTTTTGTCCGTGAGTAATTTAGGGACTCCCTTGAGGAATACTGTGGAGCTGGAATGGCCATGGCGGATAGGGTGCCCAGACGGAGACCTCCCCCGCCCGAGGATTGACACACCAATCCCCCTCCCCACAGAGCGCATGTTACGCTGGGCTCTGCCCGCAGAATTCTGTATTGGCGGTGGCTCAGTGGCTGTAATCCCAATAGGCTCCCTCCGAGGGGGTGGTGCTGGGAATGGACCACAACTGAATGGCTCCCTTCGGGCTGGGGGTTCTTAACCCCGGGAGCTGGGGGCGGGCAGGGGTGCGAGGGATACGACCCTTTGTTAGAAACTGGGTGCAGATCCCCGGGCCCTGTCCCAGCTGAAACCTCTCCTCTCCTCCCCGCACTACCCTCCCACCTGACCCTGAGCACCTCCCTGGTCAGAACCAATAGGAGGTTTTTGATCTCCACCAGCTCTGAGAGCAGTAGTCGGCACGGACAGCTAGACAGATCGGCACATGCAATAGAAAGTGGGGCCTGCGGGCACCGGGCTCCAGTTGAGGTGGGGTTCGGAGCCCGGGGAGGGCTGGTCCATAAAGAGGAGCTGTCCCCCATAAGGGCATCAGGCGTGGGCATGTTCCCCTTGCAGGAAAGGGGGCTAGGTTTCGCACTCTTGCCCAGTTCAGAGTTGCCCACCCCCCCTTATGGCATGAGCCAGAGGAGCAGAGGCAAAAGCAGACAGTGGTGGGGCTTCAGGGAGAACCACTGTTGACTGCAGGGTTGATAGAACAGGGTTCAAAACAAGGGGTGGGTGGAGAGGTTCCAACGGTGGTGCCAAAACAACATGCCCTTTTGGCAGCTTTAGAATGCCCAGTGAAATCCTCTCACAGCCAGTGGCCAAAGTGTCCAGAAGAACGGCGGTGGCTACACAGTCAAGGCCTCCTCCAGGGGTTAAGAGGTTGACCGAGGGCACGTTTTCATCCAGAAATTGGCTTAGCTGGGCAGGAATGGGTCGAGGAGATGAAGCAAAACCACATGTGGTCCCAAAGGAATGTAGAAGGTCTGTGGGGCTGTGGATGCTTGGTAGGAGCCGGGCAACTTGGGTGCAAGGCCTCGACCACTGGGCATAAATGGTCGGGTATGACCTCCATTTACAGGTGGGCTCCCAGTGCAGGTCTCTGTACCTTGCGTGATCCCAGGTGCCTTATGTGGCAGGCTCCCCCCTAATCTTCTCCCCAAGATCCGTTTTCGGTGCTTCATAGGGGGCAAGGGGCCTTGTATGCTGGACAAAAGGGTGGATTTGGAGAGGTAGAGGAGGGTAAAGGGGGATGAGAGGTCCGCCTCTTCCGTGGGACCACAGACTCCAGAGCTAGCGCCCCCAAGGAGGCTGACCATCTTACAATGGGGGGGCTTTGGGGGTCAAAAACCAGAATCCAAAAGTAACGGGGGGTCTCACCTTGCCTCGTGCACACGGTGCTAGGGACAATGTGCTTCGGCGCCGGTTCTTTTGCCCAGTATTGGGACCAGATGCAGGGTATTGGGTGTTAAGTGCTGGGAGCTCCACGCCATCTGGGCGCGAACACCCAGGCGGGAGCAAACACCCGCGTCCTTTCCTCCCGCGGGCTTCACCCTCGCGGGCTCCGGCGACGGCTTAAGTCCTGCAGGGGGTGGGGCCAAGCAGCAAACAGCCTCCCAGGCTCCCGTGTCCTGGAGCAAACACCCGCGCCCTTTCCTCCCGCGCCCTTTCCTCCCGCGCCCTTTCCTCCCGCGCCATTTCCTCCCGCGCCCTTTCCTCCCGCGCCCTTTCCTCCCGCGCCCTTTCCTCCGCGCCCTTTCCTCCCGCGCCCTTTCCTCCCGCGGGCTTCACCCTCGCGGGCTCCGGCGACGGCTTAAGTCCTGCAGGGGGTGGGGCCAAGCAGCAAACAGCCTCCCAGGCTCCCGTGTCCTGGAGCAAACACCCGCGCCCTTTCCTCCCACGGGATTCTACTACTGAATCTGGTGTGTCTCCGATAATCGCTCTGCTGTTCCAGGCTTCCAAGTTCTGCAACCACCAATGGAGTTCTGTAACGGCTTCTTGGTCTATGGACACTAGCTGGTGATAGCCAAGACCCCCTGTGAGGTGTCCGATTTTCAACCTTTGGAGGGCCCTGTAGTTTAAGGGGCCTGGAAAGATTGCCTGAATCGAGGCTGCTAGGAGACCCACTATGCGAGCCAGATTGCGAAGCGAAATAACCTTCTTCGCTATCACTGACCTCAGTTCTTTCCGGATTGCTTGCACTTTCTGTGCTGATAACTCCAGTACCGCTTTGTTGGTGTCTATCACAAAGCCTAGGAATTCTATTCTCTGAGCTGGGTGAAGATCTGACTTCTCTGAATTGATGATGAAGCCACAGGACGATACTAGAGTGCATACCCAATCTGCTTGGCTCCGCAGCTGAGCTGTACTCATACCTAGACGGCATACTGATTCTAGGCCAATTATGATCCTTATCCCTCTCTTGCGGATGGCGGCTGCTACTGGGCGCATGAGCTTGGTGAAGGCCCACGAGGCGGACGCGAGTCCGGATGGGAGACAGGTGAACCTCCATACTTCGGCCCCGCACTGAAATCGAAGATATCTCCGATGCTGTCCTGCAATAGGTATGGTTAGGTAGGTGTCCTTGAGATCCAACCAGACGAGCCAGTCTCCTGACCCAAGAAGATCTCGAAGGAGATGAATCCCCTCCATCTTGAAGTGTCTGTACACTATCCATTCGTTCAGACTCTTCAAATTTATGACGGGCCTGAGCTTCTCTCCTCTGTGGACTAAAAAAATGTTGCTGATAAAGCCTGGCTCTTCTAGCATCTCTCTTTCTATAGCCCCTTTGGTAACTCGCTTAAGAGCTGCGCTCTTTCGATCTGAGATTTGAACATCGGGCTCGGCGCTCGTGCCTGTGAGGGAGTACCTACGAACTCTAGGCGCATACCTGACACTGCCTGCAACACCCATGCATCGCTGGATAATTTGCGCCATGCTTGTAAAAACTTGGCTGTCCTGCTCCCTACTGTGCAGGGAACTGTCATAGTACTCACCGCTCGGTGCACCATGCTGCCTGTAGGCTCCTCTCCCTCTTCTGTTTCTAGGGAAACGGCTTCTCGCTGGGAAGAAGTTGTCCTGTTGTCGTGTTTCCCAGTACTGAGACCTTTGGCCCTGGGGTCTTCGATTAGAGGTGAAGTGACCGGACATTCGACCCCTCTGACGTCCAGTCCCGGAAAAACACGTCCTGGAGAAATCCTCCTGATGGAGCTTTGGGCTTTCTCCAGGGCAGAATACCTTCCCACAAACTGGTTCATCTCTTTGGCAAAAGCATCACCAAATAACATGTCCTTCGCTCCCTCTCCTGCTTCATAAGAAGAGAGGTCGCTTACCTTGCTGTCTATCTTTAACAGGACTCTGTGCCTTTTCTCTGAAGAGAGCACACAGTTCGCATTCCCCCGTAAACAGACTGCGCGTTGCGCCCAGTTGGCTAGTATCTGGGGATCCACCGGAGTGCCTGTGTCTATGGCCCTCTTGCCTAAATCCATAATTTTTGCGAGGGGCCCGGATAGGTCCAACAGCTTATCCTGGCAGCCTCGCCATGCTCTGTCAACCCCTTTTCTCACATCCTTGGAGGATTTCGTTACAAAGGTGACCATCCTAGGGTCGAGGTCTGGGGTGTCGGCTACCTTTCCTGGTAACTCCGGCCTGGGACATTCCGCTCGCATCTTAGATCTGATCTCTCGGTCGACAGGTTTCCTGATGTGGAGAGTCATATACTGGGTGACTTTGGGTGATGGTACCCAATCCGTTGACCTAGGATGCCTTATTGCATCTGGATCGAATATATCTCCCAGGGGTTCCTCCTCTGGGATCTGGTCCTGTGGCTCGGGTTGGCGAGGGATAATTTCTTCCCCGCTCTCGTCATCTGGTGTGTACCCAGCATCCTCTTCATCCCCTGAATTGTACACCCCTGGGGCAGGGGGTCGAGAGTCTGGCACTGTTGCCCTTTTCAGAAAAGCTTCTTTTAGCCTGCTCCCTAGGTCAACCGGCTCTTGAGGTATCAAGCCTACCCCTTCTGGTCTGCTCGGGGGCATCAAAGAGTCTCTGCTCTGCCAAGCTTTTTTACTGCCCTTCTGATCAAGGAATGGGGTGTCTCGCTGAGGTCCCCTTGCCAGGGCTGAGCGCCCTTTTCTTCTTGGACTGCTCTTGTTCGGCTCTTTGCTTATTAAGCATGGCCTCAAGATGATCAAGCCTTTGGGTAAGAGGTAGAAGCCCCTCCGAGAATGCCTGGGACAATGAATCCCCTAGGATGCTTTTAAAACTTAAACTGAGATTTTGGTCCTCCTGAATGGGCTCCCCCACCCATTCCTCTGATGTATGATTCCTCTCTGTATAGTCTTTGAGATAATATATATATATATATTTTTATATGTTCAGGTACTTTACTGCCCACACGACTTCCACTACGGCAATGTTCTGAGGCAGTGTTCTACTGCAGGTCTGCTCTGATCTGACAGAGCTCCGTTATCTGTCTGGTCGCGCCGCGCATCACCTCTCTCTCGTTACTTTGCAGAGAAGAGCGGCTCCGCGCTGTGCCCGTGTCCAACAGACTGAGGAGGCGGAACCAGGGGCCCTGCGAGAGCACGTTTGCTCACAGCTCCGGCCCCGGCTCCTCTAACTTTATCTAAATGAGAAGAAAAGGACCACGGCGGTGACAAAGGGAGTGAGGGAACTCCACAGAGAATAATACACTGCAGGCTAATATCTGTCCGCGTACCTAACTGGGGAAAAAACTCCTCATATGCTTGTGTGTATTTATTAAGTACTGATAGATAGAACACTAAAGCGCACTGCGCTTCACACTAATATGCCATAAGAACAATCAATCTACTCATTACTCCATAATATAATGAAGAGGGTACTTAGCTCAGGGAGCAGCAACAAAGAAGGATTTGGGAGTCAGTTAGGGTCCCTCTTATGGACAGGGGTCAGCCCTGTTTGGACAAGGAGAAGATACAGGACTACAGGAAAGCAGATGATTGTGGACATTGGTAGTCCAGAGGCATTTTTCCGTTATTTTTCAAGCTATGTTACCCCTACATTTGTTATAAGCTTCCAGGGAGTCTGGAAGGAACATAAAGAGTGTTACCAAGTTTGAAAAAATAAAATAAAATGTGTTTGAGTTGAATTGCTGTGGGAGCAGTAATTAAAGAAGTAAAGCATAATGCTTGCATAATGCTCGCCTCCGTCTTGCCATAGAATTTTAGTAGTCTCCTCCATAGCTTAGCTTCAATGTAAGACAACATATTTAAATAAGTAAAATCAAACAATTCCACCCCAAATATAACCTTCAGGACTATCTTTCCCTTATAAAAATTAAAATCAAGTAATATGAATAATCAACCACATTTCCCGTCAATTTTAACAAGTAGATTTCTCAGTCCTTTATTTTATTACATAAAGTGTCTCAGATGACAGACTTAGATGGCTTACTGTAAATCGGGGAAAACTTAAATGAGTAAAATGTGAAATTAGACCTAGTTTCTCCCCTCCACAATGAAAAACAAATCTCAGCAGTCAGCCTTTTCGTTGTGCAATGCATGGCCTTGGTTTATGTGTCACTCAGCTTCTGAAGTCCAACTGGGGTTAAACCACGCCGCATTCCTCTTGAGCTGGATCTCCTCAAATTCCAGAAGCTCCTCAAGACTTTCCTTTATCTCCCCCTTTCCCCTCTCCCTCCTTCGTAAAACCCCAGTCGCTGAGATTGGTGACCAGTGCACATATGTGTCCACCGGGATCCTGTCCTCCCACCCCCAATCGCCTTCAGCACCCGCCCACTCCCATCACTTGCCTTAGGCACCCACTCAACTGTGCTTTCACAGGCCTGCACTTACTTATTGGCAGTTGACCACTCTCACCAAGTGATCTCTGCCAGTCACTTAACAGGTTGCAACTTACTCCCTAGCACCTCCCTCCTTGGTACTCCTGGCACTTAACCACCACCTCTGCCTAGTCCCCCTCTCTCTCTCTGCACTTGCGCTTTCTGAATGCTCACAAGGCCTAGTAGGACCGCCTCTCTCTTTCATTTAGCTAATTTAATCCAGAGGAGATTCCTGTTCACCTTGTCAAAGGCTACAGGCATGTCAAAACTCACAATGAATAAAGAAGTACCTTTTCTGTTCCCAACCAAATTTGGTGCAGATTGTAAAAGAAAGCCAATCAAGGTAGTACAGTGTCTTTTATGGAACCCAGTTTGCCGATTTTGTAACCTCCCTGTTGCCAGAGACCACGCCGTGAGGTGTTGCAAAAGTAAGGCCATAGAGACCTTACTAATGGCATCTAAAATGGCAATGGATCTGTAATTCTTTGTGTTAATACGGTTCCTTCTTTTAAAGATTGTGACGACATACTCAGTATGCCATGAGCAGTTTTCGTAATTGAGGGGATGTGGGAGCTATTTAGCTCCTGCTTATAGCTTACAAGAGCCTGGTTACCTTGACACAAACAGCTACCAGGAGCTACTTTTGGCTCCCCAAGCCAACTGGTGCCCCACAAATATATCTATGTACAATGGCTTATATGTACAGGACATACGTTTATATTTTTAAACTTTTTTGGAATTTGCATTTGTGGCAGGCTTTGATTTAACTCCTCATTCCGCAATAGAGAGAAAGTGAATGAGGTGGCAGAGATTAAACATGTGGCAGTAAAGAAACGGCAACAGCGAATTGTTAAGGGAACAGATGTAATGGTATAGTTATAAGCATAAGGGCTGATAAATAATGTATCAAATTATATGTTTACATCTTATGGGAAAGTTAGATTTTTAGAATACTATGTAATAGCTCCTCATTTCCCAGTGGTAGCTCCAGGTCACTAGTTAATGCTGGATACCCAGGAGCTGCTTTTAGCTCCTACTTATCCAGTCTTAATATCGAGCACTGCATGAGTGAGGGAGTACTTGGGAAGAGTTAATTTGCCCAAAGTAAATCATTCAAATCCATGACCACATTACATGGTTGTGTTTAAAAATGACATTCACTAACTTATTTGGACCCGGGGCTCTTGAACGGCTACAACCTATAATAACTTTGTGGACCATGGATTGATCAAAGTCCAGGCCCCACTCGCTGTTCAAAATCTCTTCTGGGATAGCCAATATAACAGTTCCTTCATAGTCAAGCCCAGAAACTGTATTACAATATGTCACCCAGAGTGCTTCACTGTTGGGGTTCAGTAAGAGATCAGTCTGTGTTCTACCTAAATTGTTCAAAAGTCTCCAGAAGAGGGGGGGTGGGAGTGTCACTTTTACATAGCAATCCTAACATGACTTCAGCACCCCTCTGCAATAAGTGATCTTGGTGATTTCGAATCCAATTGCAGTAGGTTTGTTTAACCATTTGTTTTTCTTCCAATCCTGACGGCCTGTCACCCCATGCTTAATTTGAATAGCTTTGATAATAGCCCTCAATTTACATTTTTCCAAAAGAACATTTTGATCAAAGAATGTGTGTGGATAGTCCTAGCCATGCAAGGCATTTTATCTCATTACGAGGTAGGCAGTAAACAACAGTCATTACCGGCATGCCTGTATGAAAGTGTCCGTGCTGTATCCACACCGCAAACAAACTACGATTACGAGTCTGCGTGCACGCGCGTCCCTGCATGCCGGTAACGGATGCACCAGCTTGCCGGTAAGGTCCCCCCACCGCCACAATAGCGGCATCAAGGAATCAATTGAAACCTCCCCCGGCGCCGTTGGCACCCTAAATAACGCTACCGGCACTACCGGTATCGTCGCTACTGGTACCGTCACTACCGGTACCAGAAGTAACGTCATGGCGCCGGAACAGGAAATGCACCGGTGGCCAAAGGTCTGCTCTATGACCACACGAGTGCGTGTATGGGCACGATTGAAGTTCTCTTCGTACCTGTTCTGCAGATTCCTGACAGGGGTGAGGACTCACAGCTTCAGGGGATAGCCAGCATCACCTGCATGGGAGCACAATAAGGTATGTGTAAGGTTATTTCTTCAATTCCATTTGTGCTCAGCCTGTACATCGTTTATGCTCATATGCAGTATATCGTGAATGGCAGCTATTGACTTCACATCTGTGCAACTATCTGCCCTGTACACAACTTGGCAATCGATAGTGCTGGTCGTGGGTGACGTACACGACTTAGGGGCTTTGACATTGGAATCACCAACCACCCAGATGGTGTGACAAGGTCCATGATGTACTCACATGTGAGGGTTGTGTGGCTGGGGATGAGACCAAATGCATGTTGGGCAATGTTTGAAGCATTAGGCTGATGCCTAACGTGATACAGCTTGTTTAGTCTATCATGCTTATGGATAATTATTGACGCCATGTACGTGTCCCTCGATGTGTTCACACCAGTCACAATGGCACAATGTGATTGTTGGTAGGGTCCCCCAGCGTTGGGATGTGTTCCTTGGATGATGCAGGGTGTCTACTTGCATGCTGGCACTCATGTGCTGTGGGTGATTCCCGCACCAATCGCACCCATGTAGGTGTTGTTCAATACTGCATGGGTCCAAATTGAGGCATCCTTGTCACATGTGTTTTCACATTTGTATTCATCTGCACATGTTGCCATGCTGTTATGCAGTGTTATTATCGGGCAGGGGCAGTGACAGGGGATTTCCTTGAGTAGGAATTCATACTGCGCACTGATGGATGCATGACCTGCGAGGTGCTTTGATGCGGTCATGTGTATTCAGCTTTGTGACTGCATGATGGTGCATTGTGGTGCTGTGGGTATGGTCAGGTGATGTCCAGTGGACACGTTCAGGGGTGTGCACTGATTGTGAGTCTGACATTTACACATTGGTATGCAGCCAGAGTATGTCGGCCTCCGTTATCTGTGTCATGCATCTTATTTGAATGATTATGGGCACATTGTTTGCCAGCATGGACAGTGTCCAGACACCCCATTGAGGACACTCCCATGGCCCAGAGGGCAGACAAGTTGCATGTGTATGTACCCGCCCAATAAATACACTGCCATGGCCCAGAGGGCAGAGAGGTTGCATATGCTTGTACCCCGCCCTCCAAAAAACGCTCCCATGGCCCAGAGGGCAGACTCACCCAGCAGCCAGGCACGTCGTGCAGCATCTCATTCCATATAGCGGGGTAGCAAGGAGTTCCGCAGCACCATTGCATCATGCGTGGATCCTAGGAATCTGGCACAGCAATGTGTTATCATCTTGCTGGCATCACACACCATCTGCACATTGAAGGAGTGGTATAGCTTCCGATTGCGGTACAGCACCTCCATGGCATGCAGGACTACCAACTCCAAGTGGGTGCAGTCGAGGGCATCAATGACATTGGGCATGCCTGCCAGTGCATGAAATGCTATTTTAGTGTCATTCACCTCCTGTTCTGTCTGTGGTAGGGATATGCGGGCCCCTGCTTGCTTTACGACTGCATCCAGCACTTGGTTTAGCACACTGTAGAAACATGGTTGCGAGATGCCATGCAGCTGCCCCACTGTGTGCTGGTAGGTGCCTGTGGCCAGGAAGTGGAGCACAGACGCCACCTTCAGCAGAGGGGGGATTTATTTATTTATTTATTTATTTATTTATTTGCATTTGGATGTTGATCAGGCTGGCCAAGTCTTCATGTATTAGATCCACTATGGTGGTGATGGTGTCCCTGTCCAGGCGGTACAGGGTGTGGATCTGTGCTGGGGTTAAGTTGAATGGACTGGCCCTCATGCGAGGGATTGGTGGCTGCCTGCGGGGTACCACTGCCTGCACTTTTGGAATTTGCTGGGGCGGTCTCAACCACCTTCTCCTCCTGCGTTTCCTCTGTAATCCCTGGTGTACTGCCTGCTCAAGGAGTAGCAGTGCAGGCATGTCCTCCAGCTCCAGTATCGCAACTGCAAGTGGAATCATTTTGGTCTTGGAAGGGGTGTGGTGTGTGGGTGTCCGCTTTTTGTGCAGGGCCAGGCTCCATTGCCTCCACCTGTGTTGATTGTGTGCACCTGTGGCAGTTGGGAACACAGCAGTTTACTATAAACGGGTGATCCGTGATTTCTGGATGGCAGTATGTGCATTTCTGTGCAACTCGTAATGTCCTCTTCCTAGCGGCATGCCGCTGTTATTAGCACGGCGGTCACGCGCCCGCGCGCATGCTGGTATGTTACTGCACGGCCACAGTGGTATCGTTATTACCGGACCGCCAACCTTGTAATGATGCCCATTGTGTTTGGCCCTTTCAAAAGGGCACCAATAAAGGTCCCAAAGTTACACAAATTGAACAAATCACATTTCCACTCCAGGGTTGAGGAATGCATAGCTTCATTCAACTTTTTGTTAAATTCCACCACTTGATGCTCTGTCCACCTAATACGGTTACCACCCTGGTTAGCGACTAGTTCCTTTGTCATATTAAATTGATTAACTTCTCTAGGGAGTTCATAAGTGGTGGTTAGCATGTCATGGTCACTCTACCCGCATGGCTTAACAGAGAATGTATTATAACAACAAAACAGTTTTTCATTAACAAACATGTAGTCCAGAGTGGCCTACTTACCCCGCTAGACCAAGTAGGTTGACTTGGGATGTGTAGGGGAGGCATGGTATCACAAGGATGACACTGACATAATGGGTACAATTTGTAAAATCTTTATTGAAATTGTTGGGGTTGGAGAAACTCCTTTTCTGCCCTATAACTAAAATGGGCGTAGTCGTGGCCATCAAATAATAAATAACGCAGTCCTAGTGGAGTCTGTCAAATCAAAATGGCCTATGCTAACAAAACCTAATGCCTGCCCTATCTCTTCTACAAAAAGTGTAAAAAGGAGAAATGTATGCAAAAAGGCAAAGTCAGTGTTCAAATGAATAAATGTGATAGAACCAGCTCTCCTCCCCAAGTTAGGCCACACTGAGTAAGGCTGTCCCTGTAGGCAGTGTGAGAAATCTCCTTCCTCACCCAGAAAATGTACTCCACAAGGTCAATGTCAGTCTGATTTCTATTCCCAGACCTCCCCAGTATGGGAATGGACAGAAGCAGATCCTCATAGAGACATTAGTTACGTAACATCTCCTCAATCCCAGTTCGTGGACTACTCACATCGAACTAATGTTAACATCCAGACCCTACCAGCATAGCCAAAGAGAAATTATGCATATATGCAAGAGTCCCTGGACAGAGTTTCCACTTGTCCTCTCCAGAGTCCTCACACTAGAGAACTTCGGAGAAAAACAAACCTATTCATCTTGCATAGGGGAAGGGCATGGGAGAAACAAAAGGGTGCCTCACCCACTAGTCCTCGGGGACTTGTCATCCAGGTGGCCAGGACACAGCCATCGCTTTTGGATCCAGTTCCTGGGGGTAGACCAGTGCGGGATTATCACATGGGTGAGGGGTCTTTATAGGGAGTGGGTGTGAGATAGCCGATGGTGAGATGCAGTATTCCCCCCTTTTCTGTTAATCTACCACACCCTATTTTGTAAGATTTTCCAAAGTCCCGACCCCCCCTTTTTTACACAAACACTGGGCCGAGGAAGTGGGTGACTGAGATTAACCAGACTAACTCTCTCACATTGTATTGGACATGCATACACCTGATACCAGTTAGCTCTCCTCACACAAATAAAAGGCAACACCTAACGACACACTCTGAGCAAGGCGGAACATGAGTACGATCAGAACTTCCGGGATGAAGGCACACCTACTGGAGCAGAGCAACAGACCAAGGCGCGAGAACAGCGGGCCAAAACCCCAAGGCTTCCCTAGTGGAGGTTGTTGCCTCTGACAGACCGTGAAAGACAGGTGGAGAAGGCCAGATCCCACAACTGAAGATTGCATTGTGTTTCAAGGACACTAGCGACCCTCCCGGGTGAATGACAGAGTTGGGGAGGAAAGGCCAAGCCTGCGGTACTAACCTTGACTCGTAAATTGGAAATCACAAAACAAGAAAGCAGCACACACAGCCGGTGAGTTGGCATGCACCCTGAGAGACCGATGGGTGCTAAAGTCAATGAAGTAGCAACATCATATCACGAGCAATGGCTGCATGCATGTGGATGAGACACGAAGAAAGGCAGACCTGTGAATGAACTTTAAAGTAAAATACAGCTGCGAGATCAGCGATACTAAGTAACGGAGTGGTCCGTTGGAAGCAAGTAGCTCAGTCGAAAGTCTCAGTAAATGTATATTGTTTGAAGCTAAAAAGCGAACAAACAAGTGAGTGAAAGTAAAATAGTGAATGTTGAGTCAAAGTGTTCCTGCAGTGGTCTGTAAAGAAAGCCACGCTCATTCGAAAGACATCGACATCAGAAAGTGGTCCGAGTCTGACTGAGGGAGACTCGAAGTATAATAAGATTGAGGAAGGGAGCCCCCCATGCAACTTTGTGCCAAACTTTATCGTGAGAGGTCTGAGCCCCACAGAGGGGGACCTACGAGAACTGTGTGTTGAAAGGTCTGAGCCAAGTAGAGGGGGATCTTTTGTGAACGTTTTGGTTGAAACATTATTTTGGAAGTCAGAGAAAGATATTTTAACGTGGAAGGCCAGACGGGCCTCGATCCATGGTTTTGAACTATGTATTGTGTTGGAAACCAAGCCAGAGTGTGTCATCCTGCCAACAAGGATCGACTTACTTTGTGAGGCCTAATGTGGGAAGGAGAGCTGTTTCAGCCACATCATCATTTGAATACTAATTTTTCCTTTTGCACCCATTACCCCCTTTTACACATTTTATACCTGTGATGTCTCCCCATTTGCATGGACACAGATCGTCTGTGTGGCACCGCTAGAGGCGCCTGGCAGCTCTTCATTGTAGAGGAAGAGAAGAGGAAGACCTCCAAGGAAACTCCCTGACTTTTCTCAGTCCCCTAGCAGGAACCAGCCGCCAGAGGAACCTATGCAATTGGGGATTCACTCATGGGCCTTTATCGACAGAAGAACGAAACCGCAGACGTACACAGGGTCTCTGCATGTATTGTGGGGCGATAAGTGTCCGGTTGCTCCTCCCTGGAAACAGGGAAATGCCAACGCCCCACCGCAGGGGGAACCACAGTTCGGGGTGGCTCCAACAGTTCCCCGGTGATTCCTCAGTCTGCTCCTAGCGCAGACACTTCGGATTCTCCCGTGTTGGTTCTCCTTATTTCTTTCTCGTGGGGTGACACTCAGGTTAAGAACATCCCGGCCTTAATAGACAGCAGAGCGGCGGTAACTTTATCGATGATCGATGGGCATCTGAACCTGGAATTCTTCGCTCTACTAAGGCCATCTCTATTCCAGTCGAAAGCGTGGACGGTAGCCCTCTCATCTTGGGCCCGATTAAGGAACAAATCTGCCCTCTCCTGATGGAAATTACTACTCACAAAGAGGTAGTAATGTTAGATATCATAAAGGCTGCCCATTATCCGGTGATTCTTGGTCTACCATGGCTCAGGGTTCACAACCCTTTTGTAAAATGGTCTGCTGGGACCTTCTTTCTAGGCTCAGCATATTGCTTGAAACATTGCTTACCTCAAGGAATAGGGGGACTACTTCCCTCTAAGACATCTCATATGGGTCCGGCTGTCACCACAATGTTGAATCGTGTTCAAGGGATCCCCGAACCGTACCAACAGTATCACAAGGTTTTTTCCACATCTGAATATTCTGAATTACTGCCACCTAGGAGAGACGATTGCGTGATCAATCTCATCCCTGATAGTCCTCTGCCATTTGGAAGGATGTTTATTCTGTCATCGAGGGAGGAAAAAAGTACTCAAGGAATATTTGCAGGTCAATCCCAAGAACGGTTTGATTACAGAATCCACTTCCCCCACAGCTGCTACTCTCTTTTTCATCTCTAAGAAAAATACTTCCAAACTCCATCCATGTATTGACTTTCGTGGACTAAACAAGATCACCATACCAAATAGCTATCTGATGCCTCTCATACCTGATATCCTTGAAGCGGTGAAGGGATCCCGGCTTTATAACAAGCTGGATCTGAGAGGTGCATATCATCTCATTCGGATTAGACAAGGAGATGAATGGAAGATGTCCTTCTGTACACCTTTTTTGCACTTTCAATACAAAGTCATTCCATTTGGTTTATCCAATGCGCCGCCCATCTTCCAGCGCTTTATGGATCACCTTTTTTGCAGACATTATGCTACATTACGTCATCGTCTATTTGGACGATATACTGGTTTTCTCATCAACTGCTGCAGAACACATGTTACATGTCCAAGAGGTCCTACGCAGATTGCAACAGAACCATCTATTTTGCAAACCGGAGAAATGCAAATTTGATCAAAGCCAAGTGGTGTATCTAGGTTATATCCCCTCTGCAGAAGGGATTGCCTTGGACCCAGAGAAAGTATCCGCTGTCCTAGATTGGCCACCTGCAACCTCAGTAAAGGATATACTACGGTTTCTCGCAAACTTTTACAGACGCTTCATTCACAGTTTTTCGGCACGACTCGTCCTCTTACCAACCTCCTAAAAAAGGGAGTCTCTTTCCTCTGGTCTGCAGAGGCTCAATGGGCATTCAATAGGCTAAAAAAATACTACACCACTGCTCCCATTTTAATCACTCTGGATCAAACATAGAAGTTTGTCGTTGAGACGGATGCGTCTCATCATGCTTTGGGAGCAGTTCTTCTGCAGGAAGATAACCTGGGCCGAGAATGTTAGGTGATCTATCTATCAAAAAACCCTGTCTCCAGCAGAACTCAATTACGCAGTTCTGGAAAACGAGCTACTGATCATTAAAAGATAATTTGAAGAATGGCGACATCTGTTACTTGGAGCAAAGTTCCCAGTTGAGGTACGGACAGACCATCACAACCTCTCTACAGTATGCTGAGACCCGCAACATCCGTCAGACCCGATGGGCTAATTTCTTCGCTCCCTACAGTATCATATTCACTTTCATTCCTGGCAGAGTCAATCTACGGGCCGACGCATTGTCACGGAAGGAGCAGATTTGATTTTCTCAGTTCTATTCTGAACCAATCTTCCCTAAGGCAGTGTTCATTCATGTGGTCACTGACTTTTTACGAAAGGTTGAACTACATTCCAAACATCTAGGAAGGGAGTGTCCACAGCTCTTAGCCAAGTATCAGCTCACTAAGCTCTTAGCCACGTATCAGCTCACTAAGCTTCTTTTGACAAAAAAGTATTCATCCCAACAAGTGCCCTCCAGGAGGAAGTGGTTCGGCTCTGTCATGACACACACGCAGCCGGGCACCGCAGAGTGGCCAACACCTTGGATCTTGTCCTGAGACATTTCTGGTAGCTTTCTTTACAGAAGGACGTCCAGGATTATGTATCGTCTTGCGTAGTGTGTCTAAAGGCCAAAGTCCCTCACAACCCACTGGTAGGACATCTCGTGAGGATGCTTATACCAAACCGTCCCTGGCAGATAATATCCATGGACTTTAGAATGTATTTACTATCCTGAGGAGGCTGCACGGCAGTCATGGTAACCATTGACTCTTTCACAAAATTGGCACACTTTGTCCCGCTTCCAGGTTTACCTTGAGCCGCCCTAAATGGCACAAATCTTCATTGATCGGATCTGCTCCATCCATGGACTTCGAGAAACCATCATCTCAGATAGAGGCTCACAGTATACCTCCCGGTATTGGAAAGATATGTGTTCCATTCTGGACATTGAATGTGCCCTAAATTCCGGATTTCATCTGCAGACAAACGGGCAGATGGAACGGCTAAATCAGACCCTGCAATGATACCTGAGGTGTTATATCTCTGCTTCTCAGGACAACTTGAAGGAACTCCTCCCGCTAGCTGAGTTTGCCTACAATAACGCTACACACGCCGCCCTTAAAGCCAGTCCTTTCTATTGCACATACAGATATCACCCGGCAGTCTTTCCATCCTTGTTGCCACCTGCTACCTCTTTTCTGGACATTGATGGCTTACTAGGGGGCATTCACCAAGGTCATTGCTTTACAGGAGGCTCAGGACAGGGCCAAACTCTTTGCGGATCGTCATAGGAACCCTGCTCCCCAGATTGCCATAGGGGATAATGTATGGTTGACTTCCCGGGTTCCTCCCACGGCATTTGTTTCCATTGAAATTGTCACCCCGGTACTTCGGTCATTTTGTGGTCTTGGGTTGTTGAGGATCGGCGGCTTTTCATCTGAAACTGCCCCTTTCCTGGACTAGGATTCACCCAATCTTTCATGTGTCACAGCTGAAACTGGATGTACGCAACCACTTTCACCGGACGGTGTCCGCGAGGCCTCCTCCAGTCCTTACGGCTTCGGGTCCGGAATTTGAGGTGGCAGGCATTTGTGATTCCCAATATAATTGGGGTACATTGCAGTATCTGGGGGACTTGAAGGGGTACACTGCTGCAGAGCGCACCTGGGAACCTGCTATGGCTCTGAATGCTCCCCGGGTGGTGAGGCGTTTTCACCTTCGGCACCCAGTAAACCGGGTACCTCTGCCCTTCAGAGAGGGCATACTGCGATGTCTCCCCATTTGCATTGACACAGATGGTCTGCGTGGCACTGCTGGAGGCGCTTGGCAGCTCTACATTGTGCTCCTCTCAAGATGGTGCCTCCATCGAAAGGCAGCATTGAAGACATCTTCCAGGGACATACGATCCGGACTCCACCTACAACCTTGGATTGTTTACATCAGGAGAGTTCAACGGAGCAGCTTCACGATGCTAATTTCTCCGTAGCTATGTTTCATAAGTTCGAATCCCACTCAAGACTTGCTAATCTTTCATTTTGTAACATTTAGGCTAACCCTTTTTTTCCCTCTCTTCTATATCTAGCGCTCTCTCTTTGCTACCCGCAACCTCTCTGTTGCTCGCTCCAGTCCCGCTCGCCTAGCCTTCCCCCCAAGAATCTCCTGGCTCCCGGTATGTGTCCTTCCCCGTCACACTCATATGCACTTTCATCACAAATCACCTCTTACCCTTTTTGTCTTTCCTGAGCACAGACATACACACTATGCAGACCGTGACCTCTATCAACACAAACTACACCGCTCGAGGCTCGCTGCCTCCCTCTCCTTCTTCTTCAGCGGCGTGTACCTCTGCGCATACTTGGCGTAACACTCATGGTAGGAGAAAGTTCCCAATTCAGGCGCCTTGTCATATTCCTTCTATTAATTGAGCATTCACAACCTGGTATTTCCTCTCATAGTCTTCCTCACAAATCACCATCCTCCGCCACTCCAGGGATTGGTTAGCAGCATTTACAAGGCTATCTCCATTGACTCATGTCAAAGGATGAATCTGGCTTAGTACTTCTAGGAAAGGGGATTCTCTGGAATAATCACTGATATCTCCCTTTACGTGGCAGAGCCCACCATTAGATCCCTCGGCTGCACATCTCCCGACGGTCTGCTCCACGCTTAGTACATCGCAAATCCTTCCATCAAGTACAGGGTTTTCTTCCCCTTGAGGCTTACCCTGAAAACGCTACCCTGCCCGACTATTGTCAGTGGGGAGAGTAGAGTGACTAGGTGGATTCTTTTCTCGTCCGGACTGCTGTGCCTGCTACAGGTTGGTGCTAGTTTATATTGTTCTGTAATTGGTGTTTGGACAGTCAGAGTATCACAGTACCAAAGATAGGAGTGAGACACCTGAAGGCGTCTCACCCACTAGTCCCCGGGGATCTGTCATCCAGGTGGCCAGGACACATCCATTGATTTTGGATCCAGTTCCTGGGGGTGGACCAGTGCAGGAGGATCATCTGGGTGTGGGGTGTTCGGGGAGTGGGCCACCTGATGGCGAGACAGGGTATCCCCTTCCCTGTGACAACTTTACACCATCCTACCCGGTAGGATATTTAGGAACTCTACCCCCGCTTTCCCTACACAAACACTTTAACATGGACATCTATGGACATGGGAGAAAACAGGCTCACACCTGAGCATTGTACCTGATATGTCCCACTACTAAGGTCAGGCAATTAATGGGAACCACTCACACCTGACTTTCATTAAGCTTCCCCACATGGATGAAAGGCGGAGCACAAGAGCACACTCTGAGCGAGGCAAAGCACATGCAGGGACAGTGTTTTCGAGAAGGCAGCTGAACAAGGGGAGAAAGATGGCAAACCGAGAAGGGTGCACCAGAAGGGAGATGCCCTTGACTTTTCCGGTGGAAAACCGTTACTTTCCAAAGCCTTTTGGTTCGAAAGGCGTAAGACTAAGAAACAAGACTGAAGAATCCTGCATTGTGTGTCGGAAATACCCAGGGCCCTCCTGCATGGTTGATCGAGTCAGGTGGGGCAGCAGCCACCGTGGTACCGTCCTTCGCTTCAAGATTAAATCAGCGCCAGCAAGATCAACACAGCTGGTGAGTTCGGGAGACCGATACAAGACCGGTCTGTGTTGAAGTCAAAGTTGCAAGCGGCAACATTGTATAAAGAGCGCAAGAAGGAAGATTTGTAACACATGTGATGAAAGATGCAAGGAGAGCTGAATTGCTGATGGATAGTTGAACTAAGAGAAGAAAGATACAACACCTGTAAGAGAGTGGACCGGCACCGCCTGTATGCTCAATCGAAGGTCTCTGTAAGGTATCCCGCCAAGAAGTGGCAGAAACGAAAGTAGAAGATTGATAACATTGTGTGAAGTAAATTGAAGTGCTCCTGCAACTGTTTAAGCAAAACCCATCAAACATTCGAAAGTCTTTGATTTTTGATATCAAGAGGAAAATGTAGAAAGTGAGATTACATGGCCTGAACGAGGGAGATCCGTGGTCCGAGCCCGAATGAGGGAGACGAATTGTAAACATTGTAGTAAAAAGGGGTCCAAGTCTGAAGGAGCGAGACCCATGATGAACACAGGAAGCGATAACTTGTGCATGTGAAAACCCTGATAAGAAAGGAACTTTGGTGCTTGTTTTTATTTTTACGACAGGCCTTCTGCAGCAGTTAGAGACTGTTATTGGAAAAGAGGCTTTGGCAGAAGGCCCTGATACCCATTCTTTGAACTGTATCCTCGTGGCAGAGAAGCCAGAGTGCGTGCGAAGCTCGAATGTGCCGCCTTGCCCTGTGCTGAAAACGTGAAGAAGGGAAGCCAACTACCCAACTATCCTGACGTATTATTTCTTGAACACTTTTCTTTTTGCATACACGACTGTCCCACACCATTTTGTATTTAGAAGTAAGGATTGGCAATAGGTTTATTAGTATAGGCCCTTTTATTTTGACAGAGATTGGACTAGGACTACTTTGTTATTATTTGATGGTCATAGCTTGCTCCCATCCTTAGATGTAGGTTTAGATAGGCGTTCAACCAGCCCATTGAAGTTCAATAAACACCCTTGAACTGTGATCACTTGTGTCTGTCTTCACTGTTTGATACCATGCCTTCCTTACATAGGGCAAGCATTAGGTTTTGTTAGGATAGACCATTTTGAGTTGACGGACCCCACTAGGACTGTTTTGTTTATCGTTTGATGGTCGAGACTACTCCCATCTTAGTTATAGGGCAGAATAGGAGTTTCTCCAACCCCAACATTTTCAATAAAGGTTTTGTATTGATTGTGTAACTGTTAATACTTGATATACCATGCCTTTGCTACATATGGTGTCAGGTGTAGGATCTGAGTCAATTGATAAAAATTGAGAACCCATGCTGGTAATTGTCATCCCACCAGAAGGAGATAATAGGATTATTGAAGTCCTGAATATCCACTATTAAGGAGATCTTATTCTCCCAACTTCAAATCCCAGTTAACCGACAGGGTTTGTTTTTCAAAACCCAGGTACTATTAGACACCCTTCTAATTGCCCATTATAAAATACAACAGTGGGACCGAATAGTGTTAAAAATAAGACCCTCCCATATATTTATTAGACCTAGTGCCTTAAACCCACCTTTTCTCGAACCTTTTGTTTTTGGCGTCAAACCACCTTCATGAAAGTCATGTTCGGAAGGGTCAGACGACTTTGAAACCTTCTCTGAAGAGGTTGAAACCCTTTTCTTCTCTGAGTCTGAAAACCCTACAGAGGGAACCCTAACCCTTTCTCAAAATATGATCAATATTGAAGCAGCCGTACCTTAACGAGCTGCCCATCAAATTCAGGCTGAACCTCCCTTCAAGAACATTTGACAAGATTAGTCAAATTACAAGCAAGACCCCTGTTACCTCGAGGGATATTTTAACCATACCAGAAAGTAGAAGACTTAGGGAATTCTTTTTTAATTTTGAATGATTGGCTGAACAACTTGGATGGGGTGAAAACCTAAGAAAATGCTACTTGGGATGCCTGCTAAAAGGCAAGTTACAAACCGCCTATCAATTGTTAAATCTAATCTTGAGAGCTTCCTTCATATCCATCAAGGAAGGGCTCCTTAAAAGAGTAGGTCAGACCACTAATTTTTATCGACAAAAATGAAGGTCCATCAGATTAAACCCTGGTGAGACTCCTCTGGAAGTAGGAGAATTAATTAAAAACACTGCCCTATGGGTCGGCAATAAAACACTGTAAGAGTAGAAATGATAATCTTGGAACAATTTTTCAACTCATTACCTCCTTTCCTACCGAAAGCCGTATTACAATTAAAACGACCCACTGTTAACCTAGCTATTAAAACTTCCCAAAACCATTCAGATGCACCAAAACATTTCCATTCCTTCCATAAAAATTAAGAAAAAAAAGATAAAAAACCACCCTACCGCTCTCAATACCTGACGTTAGAACGAGGAGGACTTTCTAAAACCAGAGAATGGACCTGAGGGGAAAGGTAGAAATAAAACAAAACGGACTCTAGGATTAAAGAAGAATTAATGAGAGAGGAACCCAAAGAGATCAAGCCAACACTACCTATCTGTTTCTCCTGTAGAGAAACAGGTCATTTAGCTTGGCGTTGTCCCAAAAATCAAAAGGAGAAGCCTATGGAAATAGGTTGCTGAAGAGGAGAGGAATGGGAAGAACAAGAGGAGGATCTAGAAACCTTTAGCATATGCTTATGCCGATCCTCAGTGGATTTTACGTATGAAAAAGCTCTAGTGAATGGGAGGCTAGTAAAAGCATTTGTTGATTCTGGCAGTAAACAAACATCCATAAGAGCCGATTTGGTCTCTTCAGCAGATCTAGAACATGTAACCATAGTCCCGGCTAGTATCATCAGCTATTATCTTTGGACTTCTGCAAAACGTTATTATAGGAAGAGACTTTCCAGAATTGTCCACCCTTCTATAAGAGCCACCTTCCTCATCCAGAGAATTTACGCCACAAGATCAATGGCAGTCTGATTTCTATTCCCAGACCTCCCCCGGTATGGAAATGGACGGAAGCAGAGCCTCATAGAGACATTAGGTATGTCAAATCCCCTTAATCCCAGTTCATGGACTACTCACAGGGAACTAAGGTTAACATCCAGACCCTACCAGCGCAGCCAAAACAAAAGGATATGGATATGCAATAGTCCCTGGATAGAGTTTCCACTTGTCCTCTCGAGAGTCATCAGACTAGAGAACTTCAGAGAAAAACAAACCTATCCATCTCTCATATTTCTGGTACTAAATGTGTAAAAAGGAGAACTGTATGCAAAAAGAAAAATCAGTGTTCAAATGATAATGTGGCTAAACCAGCTCTCCTTCCCACGTTAGACCTCACAAAGTAAGGCGATCCTTGTAGGCTGGATGACGCACTCTGGCTCGGTTTACAACACAATACACAGTTCAAAACCGTGGATCGATGGCCCGCCTGGCCTTTCACGTTAAAGTCACTTTCTCTGACTTCCAAAATGATGTTTGAACCAAAACGTTCACAAAACATACCCCTCTGCCGGGCTCAGACCTTTCACCACACAGTTCTCGTAGGTCCCCTCTGTCAGGCTCAGACCTTTCATGCTAAAGTTTAACACAATGTTGCAAGAGGGGCTCCCGTCCCCAAGCGTATTATATGTTGGGTCTCCCTCAGTGAGGCTTGGACCACTTTCGGATGTCAGTCTTTCGAATGTCTGTGGCTTTCTTTACAGACCACTACAGGACCACTTCAACTCAAAGTTCACTATTTTACTACGAGTTGAGGTTAGTAGCACAGGCTTGGCCTTGCCTCCCCAACTCTGCTGTTCACCTGGTAGGATTGCTGGCGTCATTGAAACACAATGCAATCTTCACTTGTGGGATCTGGCCTTCTCCATGTGTCTTTTGTGGTCTGTCGGAGGTAACGCAGAGGTAATGATCTCCAGTAGGGAAGCCTTGGGGTTTTCGGCCCGCTGCTCCTGTCCCTTGGTCCGTTGCTCTGCTCCAGTAGGTGTGCCTTTATTCCGGAAGTTCTGCTCACACTTGTTTTCCACCTTGCTCAGAGTGTGTCGTTAGGCATTGCCTTTTATTCGTGTGAGGAGAGCTAACTGGTATCAGGTTATGCACTTGGTGTAAAATGCCTGACTTTGTGACTTTGTCTGACCTGAATAACGGGACGTGTTCTGTACGATGTGAGAGAGTTAGTCTGGTTACTCTGTCACCCTCTTCCTTGGCTCAATGTTGGGGGAATACCGTGTCTCACCATCGGCTATCTCATGCCCACTCCCCAAAGACCCCTCACCCAAGTGATCCTACCGCATTGGTCCACCCCCAGGAAATTAAAGCGATGGCCGTGTCCTGGCCACCTGGATGACATGTCCTCGAGGACTAGAAGGTGAGATACCCTTTTGTTTCTCATATACCCTTCCCCTATGCAAGGTGGGTAGGTTTGCTTCGCTCCGAGGTCCTCTAGTCTGATGGCTCTGGAGAGGACAAGTGGGAATTATATCCAAGGACTCTCGTATATCTATGAGGTTTCTTTTTGGCTGTGGTGGTAGGGGTTGTATGTCAATTTTAGTGCCTTTTGAGTAGCCTATGAACTGGGATCGAGCGGTTTTGATACCCCCAATGTCTCTATGAGGATCTGTTTCTGTCCATTCTTATACCAGGGAGGTCTGGGAATAGAAATCAGAGTGCCACCGATCTTGAGTTGTAAATTCATTGAGTGGAAAAGGAGGGTCTTGAAGAAGGGTGGAGAATTCTGGAAAATATTTTCCTATAATAACTTCTTCCGAAAGTCCAATGATAACAGCCGATTACAATAGCCAGGTTTCCCCTCTGATATTATTGTACACCGGTACTCGGGGTAGATCTCGTTATTTCCGTGGACACAGGTGACTCTAACCATGATTGCGTGTTCTAAACATGTTGGGGTGATTATATTGGCTCTTATAGCTGTTTGTTTACTGCCAGAATCAACTAATTCTTTCACTACATTGCCATTTACCAGAACTCTCTCATATGTAAACTCAACTGAGGATTGACGTAAATATATGCTAAAGGTTTCTAATTCTTCCTCTTGTTCTTCCCATTCCTCTCCTCTTAGGCAGCCTATTTCCATAAGCTCCTCCTTTTGATTTTTGGGACAATGGTGGGCCAAATGACCAGTCTACCTACATGAGAAGTAGGTTGGTGGTGATGGTTTAATCCCTATGGGTTCCTCTCTTCTTAGGTTTTCCTTACCCTTAATATCAGATTTTTTTAATTTCTACCCTCTCTTTCCGAATCCACTCTCAGGTTTAAAGAGTCCCCCTCGTTCTAATGTCAGGTTTTGTGAGCGGTAGGTTGGTTTTTGATCTTTTCTATCTTCAATTTTATGTAAGGAATGGAAATGGGTTACTGCATCAGAGTGATTTTGGGCAGTCTCGATAGCCATGCTAAGGGTGAGCCGATTTAATTGCAATACGGTTTTCTGTGGAAAAGGTGATAACAAGTTGGTAAACTTTTCCAAGGTAATCATTTCGATTAGCTCTTCCCGAGTTTTGTTTCCAACTCACAGGGAAACAGTGTTTTTTATTCGTTCCCCTACTTACAGGAGGGTCTCAGTAGGATTTAATCTGATTACCTTTGTTTTTGTCGATAAATATTATTGGTCTGGCCTACTCTTTTACGGAGTCCCTCCATGATGGACATGAAGATCTCTCCCAAGTCTAGATTAAGTAACTGATAAGAGGTCTGTAGCTCACCTTTCAACAGAGGTCCCAAGTAGCACTTCTTTAAGTTTTCTCCCTATCCCAGCTGTCCAGCTAATCGTTCAAAATCCAGCAAACAAATCCCTAGGTCTTCTCCTTCCTGGTAGGGTTGTAATATCCCTTGAGGTAATAGGGGTCTGGACTGTAATTAGACCAACTTAGTTAGATTTTCTTGAAGTCGGCTTCGGCCTGCATCTGATGGGCGGCCACTTGAGCCATGACTGTTTCAATATCAGTCATATTTTCAGGAGGGGTAAGGGTTCACTCTGTTGTGTCTTCAGACTCGGAGAAGAAAAGGGTCTCAACCTTTTCGGAGAAGGTTTCGAGGTCATCTAAACCCTCCGAGCTTGATTTTGATGAAAGGGGTTTGGTCCCGAAACAAAAAGGTTATGGAAAAGGTGGATTTAAGACGCTAGGTCTAATGAATATATGGGAGGGTCTTATTTTTATGACTATTCAGTCCCACTGTTGTATTTGATAATGGGCTATCACCAGGGTGTCTAATAGCACCTGGGGTTTGAAAAACAAATCCTGTTGACTAACTGGGATTTGAAGTTGGGAGAATAAAGTTTCCTTAATGGTGGATATTCGAACAGAATCAAGTACTTCAGTAATCCTATTCTCCCTTTCCGGTGGAATGACCATTACTAGCATGGGTTCTCAACTTTTATCAGTTTAGTCAGAACCCACACCTGACACCTGACACCATATGTAGGGGAGGCACGGAATCACAAGTATGACACTGACACAATGGAAATCGTTGGGTTTAGAGAAATTCCTATTCTGCCCTATAACTGAGATGGGAGTAGTCTTGACCTTCAAATAAAAAATAACGCAGTCCTAGTGGAGTCTGTCAAATCAAAATGGCCTATGCTAACAAAACCTATTACCTGCCCTATCTCTTGTACAACAAGTATAAAAAGGAGAAATGTATGCTAAAAGGAAAAAGTCAGTGTTCAAATGAATAAAGGTGATGGAACCAGCTCTCCTCCCCACGTTAGACCTCACAGAGTAAGTCTGTCCCTGTAGGCAGGATGACACACTCTGGCTCGGCTTTCAATAAAATAAACAGTTCCAGAACGTGAATCGAGGCCCGTCTGGCCTTCCACTTTAGGTCTCTTTCTCGGCTCTAAAATAATAATTAAACTAAAAAGTTCACAAAGGTTCCCCTCTGTTGGGCTCAGACCTTTCACCACATAGTTCTTGTAGGTCGCCCTCAGCCGGGTTCAGACTTCTCACGATAAAGTTCAACACATAGTTGTCAGGGGGCTCCCTTCCCCAAGCTTATTTCACTGTCATGACCATTGCGAGGGAGCACAAGTTGTGCCACAAGCAGGCTCCCACCAGAACCCTGAGGGCCTTAAAACCACTGCAAAAGGGCTCCTGGAGCCAGTCCTGGCACCTTTGGCACCAGGCTCATATGTAGGAAGGAAGGGCTGTTCAAACTAGGTCCCATTTATGTACATGGGCCTTTAAATCCAACATGGAAGCACCCACAAAGCACCAAGCCATGCGGTCTAGTGTTTTGGGTCTGGCAGGCATGGAACTACTTTCCCTGGTACTACTTTACCTGGGCTATATAAACCACACCCTGACTGCAGAACATGCTTTGTGTTATTCTGCAACCAGCAGCGTGACGCTCACCGTGTCCAGCTCCTGGTCTTCAGTATTTTCCTGTAATCCTGCAAGAACAAGAACAAGATTATTCTGTTTTACCTGAGAAAACACCATCCAGCACTCAGCATCTCAACTGGGCTGCAATCTGTAGAAACCGAGAGAAGAAGAAACCTCACTCTCCTGTGAGTACTAGCTTAAGGACTTCCGGCAAACCGCTACCACAGCTGCTGTTTGAACATTGCGACCTGCAATAACGAGAAAGGGAAAAACAATATTAGAACGCGCGCTTCCAAAACATCGAATTCCATTAGTCTTACCTGAATTCCATTGCGCTACACCACGCTTCCATCCGGAGCAATAGCATCTGCAAGGGAAAAGAGACATATTCAGGTTAGCTTTCAATATTAAACAACCGCACATCGCTGTACTTACCTTAACGGATTCCGGGGGCTTGTTTTTCATCGCGCTCTCATTCACTCGCAGCTCCACAGTGGCCTGTGAGGAGAAGAAGAAGAAAACACAGGTTAGCTTCAAAAGACCATAAATGCGCTGCGCTTCGCGCTTTCTCTTACCTAGAAACGTGCCTCTTCATCCGCCACTCCAGCATCAAGACCTTCGCACCCGAAAAGAAGGAGATAAAGATATTAACAAATTCCCACCATAAACAGAACACAGACTTACAATTAACAAACCTACCTGCCTACCAGCAGATTCCGGGTCACAGCAGGCCTGGGCCCAAGGAAGGCGTACTGCACCAGTGAAGCAACTCGGGCAGCTCGACAACAAACGTCAAGCGCCCTTGCACAAGAAACGCAGGACGGATAGCTCACCCTACAAATAACTAAGATTCATTATTCAGCTCTGGGCAACTACGCATCCAGGGTTCCAGATCTCGAAGCCTTCCAGACGCCCCCGGGGATATCAGGTGAGCGTAACATTCACTTCGGGTCTCCCCCTGTCAGGCTCAGACCACTTTCAGACATCAAAGACTTTCGAATGTGCGTGGCTTACTTTTCAGATCACTGCAGGACAACTTCGACCCAAATTCACGGTTCAGCTGGAGTTAAATCTCTTTATTTCACCCTTGCTGTTCTTTTGCTTTATCGCTTTGAACAACTGACTTTTCACAGAGACTTTCAATTGGGCTACTTCCTTTCGCCGGACCACTCCGTTCCTTAATATCGCTGATTTTGCAGCTGTCATTCACTTCAAAATGCATTCACAGGTCTGCCTTTCCTCGTGTCTCACCAACACGTGTGCAGCCTTCACTTGTGATAAAATGTTGCTATTTCAAAACTTTAACACACACCAGTCTTTTACTTTGCTTGCCAACTCACTGGCTGTGTGTGTCTTTTCCTTGGTTTTGTGATTCCCAATTCATGAGTTAAGGTTAATGCCACAGGCTTGGCCTCGCCTCTGCCGTTCACCCGGGAAGTTCGCTGACGTCCTTGAAACACAATGCAACCTTCAATTGTGGGATCTAGCCTTCTACACATGTCTTTCGTACCCTGTCAGAGGCACCCACCTCCAGTAGGGAAGCCTTGGGGTTTTTGTCCCGCTGCTCTCGTCCCTGGATCCACCGCTCTGCTCCAGTAGGTTTGCCTTCATCCCAGAAACCCTACTCGTACTCGTGTTCCACCTTACTCAGGGCATGTCTTTGGGTTCTGCCTTTTATTAATGTGAGGAGAGATAATTGGTATCAGGTGTATGCACTTGGAATCAAGTGCCTGACTTTGCCTGACCTGATTAGCGGGGCATGTCCAGTACGATGTGCGAAAGTTAATGTTGTTACTCTCATTCACCCCCTTTCCTCGGCCCAGTGTTTGTGTAAAAAGTGGGGGTGTTGGGACCTCAGCGCATCCTAAAACATAGGATGGGTTGGATAAACAAAATAAGGGGAAATGCTGCATCTCACCCTCAGCTATATCACCCCCACTCTCCGAAGACCCCTCACCCAGGTGATCCTCCCGCACTGGTCCATCCCCAGGAACTGAATCCAAAAGCGATGGCTGTGTCCTGGCCACCCGGCTGACAAGTCCCCGAGAACTAGAGGGTGAGACACCCTTTGGCTTCCCACAGATATCCCACAATAACGCCCCATTGAGCCAGTGCAGCCCCAACTCCTTTATGCATGATAACCATTTTCTGCTGTGCCTGGTCTTCGTAGTCTGGCCCCTATCATCCGGGTTACCCCTTGCTGGACCCATCTCCACACAAGTAGGGTTAAGACCCTCACCTAAGCAAACAAGGCCAGACTCCACATTTTCTACCCAGTTAATAATACAAGCAGACAAATTGGCAGGTATGGTTTCGATGGGGCAGATGTGGCTCTGCCAATACACAGTTATTTCAAGCTTTTTTCTAGTGACACCCCTAAGGAAAATAGAATCCTGCAGGGCCAAGAAGCCCTTGTCCGAAGGTTACAAATAATCAAGGGCAATACCTGCAACCTTTTTAATGGTGATCGAAAGACCCCCTGTGGGCCTTCCATGAGGGCCTTTGACAGCCAGGTGTGCATAGGTGGTGAACCCATCAAGCACTGGGCACTCAGTTAGCCAAGTCTCTTGAAGTAATATTACTGAGAATCCCTTTAGAATTCGTCCCAAGCAGTGATTATGGAATAAGTTTGTGTTACTACAACTGTTCCATGAGAGGATGTTTAAAGCAGAATCATCAGTACCAAGGCCAACTTGGGGAGGGATTGTTTAGAGAGGCAGCCCCACACAGATATGTGAGGCAGGAACGCCTTGAGTGACCTCATTCACCCAAATCATCTGTCTCTGAACAGTCAAATCCTGGGGGGACATGTATCTTTAAATCAAGATTTTGCCTTCGCCCAGGTTAGAACTGTTCTTGTTTGCTAAATACCTTCGGAGATTGGTCAACCAGAAATAACTCGTACCCATAGCGGCGAAGATGTGTGGTTTCCTTCAAGATGAGGGTGGAGACAATCTTGGAGTGAATGTCCACGATTGCGGCATCGGTTCTATCCTGAATGAAGTCCACTTGATCATAATCCTTAGTGGAAATAGTCCACAAGAAGGGGACTTCAGAGAGTAGGGATAAGGTACATGCACAATTCAATACGACAGACCTGTTCTCAGGAATTTGATTCTCAACCCGGATTTGCCAAACTTCTGTGCCCCTTGACTTATTTTCTTTCTTGGCCATAACCTTAGTTTTCAAATTTCTACATTGTTTAATTCCCCTGCAGTGGCCCCCAGCATGGAATCAATAAAGTCCACGCTGCGCGCCCCCTGCAGTAAGCCACTTTTTATTCCCACTTGAGCCCCACAGGAAGTATGAGCATGTGTATTTGTACCCAAAGTATAACCACTCAAATCCTTTCTGAATTTAGAAAGCCGCCCCATTACCTGGGGAACAGTGCCCATAACCAAAGGGGAAAGCTCATTCATGGAGCTTTGTGTTTTCTTGGATTGGACAAGAAGTTTGTATGGAGGCTTCCTTTCCAGTCCCTACTTCTCATCTAAACCATTGCCGATTTTATTGGTCTACGCCCTCTTGTAGACCACTGAGTCATTTTCCCCAGCATTAGCACTTGCCAACTGCTTCAAAGGCTGCTTATGAAAAGCAGGCAGCCTGGATTCAGCCGGGGGATTATCAGGCAATGAGACAGATTCAAAGAAGGACTGTGTGCCGCCATCATTTGATCCAGACAAATTTTGAATTTTTCCTTTTGTTTGTATAACAGGTTCTTTTGACCTTTTCCATGCACTTCTTAGGGCAACCAGTTTGCACTGAGGTGGCAGCCAACTCCTTCCCTTGTGCCTCTATGTGGTGTAGGCCGGTGTTAAGGGTAGCTGGTGGCGGGACACTCCTGTCCTATTATGGAGGAGGGTGGCTCAAAGCCTTTACATAGTAGTATAAGTGGCTTAGCAACCGCCTGCCCCTCCTGTGGAGATGATGCAACTACCTTTACCATACAAACATGCTGTGTTGTTTGTCTGGACCCCGGATACTCTACATTTCCTGAGTACACAGATGCACAAACACTTGAAATAGGCACAATTCTAATTTGATTTAGTTTTGTCAATATCAAGTCCAAAAGGGATTGATGAGATTTTACTTAATGTTGAAGATTTTCAAATAAGTTTAATACTGCACATAAAATTTGATTTGTTTCTTGCAAGAAAGGGTGCCTAGAGTCACTTAGTCCTTGGTCAATATTTTTAATCCAGAGTAAGAGTCTCTTGTGCTGGGTTCAAGCAGGAGTAGATGTCTAGCATATCTGTGTTTTGTCAGTTTCTGTGTCTGGCCCATTTCGAGAATATCTGAGGGGTGTTTAGGAAAGAATCATCACTTTCTTGAGAAAGATCCACCACCACAAGTTCTTTCAACCTGCCCGTCCTCCCCACCCCTAGTCCTAGGCCGGATGAGCCCGGTTTTTGTTGGTCATGTCCCCTTCTGTATAGAGGAAAAGTAGTCCGTGATAACTCTGGAGACTGAATACATGATTTTTTGGGGACCCCCACGCCCCCACACGTCCCGGTGGTAGAAGCTTTTCAGGAGGTAACATGGGATTTTCGCTGGTGTCTGTTCCAACTTCTCCCATGTCCATTGGGGACAGAGGAAGTGGCAGCTCAAGTGTCGAATGTTAAGCGCTGCCAAAGCATCCAGAAATGATATGTTTTGGCGGGACGCCGCCTTTGGGGCCGCTCCTTAAGTCATAGACAGACTTTATTGTCTCTGTGATCTTTTTGGCCATATTTTAAGAATTCATGTGTCAAAAAATGCAAAACTTAGTTATTGCAGAATGGAAGCACTTACTTGTAGCGACTTATGTGAAGACTCGCAGTTGCTGATAACAGAGCTTGCGCAAGTTGGCACGTTGCAGAGAAGTGTGCTCAAACCAGGTCAGACACGAGCTCCTCACTCTGCTCCATTGCTACAGACTGCAGACTGCATCCACTTCCACACCACTTCATGTCAGCTTTGCGGAGTGGCTGGGATTATGTAGAGTGAGGTGGGACTTCCACTCATTGCACCGCTGCTCCAACAGAACGCACAGAGCATCTCCAAAGCGTTCACTTCACCACTTCCTCACCAGTAACACTGACTGCAGACTGCTTCCACTTCTGCACCACTTCTAAACTGCACAGCATTTCGAAATTACATTGTACAAGTGGTTAGCATAGCGTATTTTGTGTAATTGTACACAATTTTATGTTGCCATAGTGTAGCGAGTATTCAGCTACCGGAATAGTGTATTTTCCTGTCGCAACGTTATAATATAGGCGTGTCGGGGCGAAGCATAGCGTTGGGTGATGTGATGAATCCAATGGTTTCATCACTCCTTTCCCAGCAGTTACCTTTCCCCATATGCCAGGGGGTTAGCAGCCGCTACTTTCTGTTCTCTGCGGCTTTGATTCACAAGTCAAGGTGGATACCATAGGCTTGACCTCGCCTCCACAACTCTGCCGTTCAGCCAGGAGGGTCGCTGGCACCTGTGTGGCACTTCAAAGGAGGGACCGCGTCCACTCTGTGGGCCTCACCTCTTAAAATGTATTTACTCACTTGGCTCTCTCTGGCTCTCATCAGCTTTTGATCAGTCTCTTGGCAATTTCATTTCCTCTGCCTGATTTGCAGCAGCTCAGGAAGGGATGTCCTCTCTTGTGCCCAGCCTTGCTGACTGAGTGCTTGGGAGTTTGTTAGGGATTCCTCGGCCTGGCTTGCAGCCTCCTTCTGTCTTCCCAAGAGCAGCCTCCTTCTTTCTGCCAGCAGCCTCCTTTTATACACCTGGGAGCTGGTAATTGGTTGCAGGAGTTTGGTCAGGGCTGGGTCTGCCTGACCTTGCCTGTCTATTAGTGGGACAGTCCAGATTTAGCATGGGGCAGTCTGTCTTCTGTTTCTCAGTGTGTTTTGCTTATTCGTTATTCTTCTTAGTTGCCTCTTCTTATTCTTAGTAATTTTCGGAGTTGGGGGAGGAGGGACTTGTAATGGATAGAATTTCCTTTAAAGGCAGAATGGGTGTGATTGTGATTGAGCGCTTGACCCGGGCCACGGCATATCTCTAGAGGTACACTTCCTAGTTTTAGTACATGGGTAACCCAGTAGGGTAAGGGAATTATGGGAGTTGTAGCTTCCTGTCATGCCGGTAGGTAGCTTGTGTACAAACACGTCAGAAGAGGAGGGATGTCTTGAGGCATCTTCTCTGATGTAAAGTCATGAGTTAAGACGGGGGAGGTGTAACAATATCCCATGACTGTAGAGAGAGGGTATCTGGGTAAGGGAAGGGGGAACACCATGTCTCGCCTTCAGGTGCTCTCTCCCCAGCCTTCAAGGACCCCCTGTCCATGTGATCCTCCGTCGCTTAACTGCCCCCAGGGTTGGGATCCAAGAGTAATGGCCCTCTCATGGACACCTGAACAAAGGATCCTCTGGGACTGCTTGTGAGAACGCCCTCAGGTTTCTCACATTAATATGCTATTCTCGAAAGAAAAAAAGGAAAGGTTAACGTTTTTAAACTGCTGAAGAGTAAAGATTAAGGAATTTGAATCATAATGCTCGCCTTTGTGTCTTAAATAGAAGCAAGACTCCCGGGGATGTAAGCCTGGGTAATCTTCATTCTCCATAGAAATACAACCCATTACATATCACGCAAATTCTAAATTTCCAAGTTAGATCAAAATACACATAGTATAGCGCTCAACTTAATTAAATAATTCAAAACAAATACTTATAATGTTTTAATAAAACATTAATAACAACATAAATGATATAGGGTTTCGATGAGTGAACATGCACTTGTAACCTTAGTACAAATCAACTAGAACACGTTTCTGGATGCTTTTTTGAGAAACTTTGTTATGTTAATTTGTACGAAGATTACATGTACATGTTCACTAATTGAAATCAAATATATATTATGATTAAAAAATAAAAATAACTGTTGATACAGTATTAAAACATGTGTATCTGATTTTATTGGTTTACTTAAGTTGAGCACTATAGAATGTGTATTTTTCTATAACTTGGACATTTAGAATTGTTTGAAATGTAAAGGGTGCAGTTCCATGGAGAGTGCAGCATTATTTACTCACGTTTAAAGTGTAACCTGGTTTTGAAAGGACTATCTAGGGTCCCAGACCAGTCAGGTGGGTCATCATACCTTAAATCTGGGGTAAGCTTTTCATTAGGGCAGTGAACACACACAATGGCCCTTATTCACAGAGCATTTTCCTATGGGGTTTTGCCATTATAAAACGTTTCTATGAATGAGGCGAGTATAACATAGCTGCAAGAAGATGTGGGCAGACACTTGTGGTCTGTGCACCTTCTGTATTCATAGGTATGTGGCTAACCAACCCCTCTTACCCGAATGAAATTAAAGAATAACGGATTCCTGGAGTACCAGCCTATCCCTTAAATGTTCAAAGGTGCAGAGCCTATTTCAAGGTAAGAGATGGATGGAAAGGTGGTCTGGAAGAAAATAAGTCAAGCTCTGGAGATATGAGGTCATTCATTGTTTAGGGCCAAAGGAAGGTTCTGAGATAGGCGTGCTAGCAATCGCAAGCAAAGCGCAAAGAGAGTTAGAGAACATGGAGAAGCACCTGAAGTGACGAGGTGCTGAGAAATCTAACAGATGTTAGAAGGCGTGGAAAGCACTTGACCCTTAGAGGTTCGGAGAAGCCTGGGTAGCACCACGCCCTGTTAGGTTATGACTGAGAAGGCTGAAAAAACACGTTTCCCTAAGAGGTGCTGAGAAGTCTTGAAAGGCGTTTGACTCTAAGTGGTGCTAAAAAGCCAGGATAAGTCAGTCAGGTGCTGACAATCCTGAAGAGCACTTGAATCTAATATATGTTGAGAAACTTCAGAGATAAGTGAACCAAGGAAGCACTGATAACCTTAAGAGACACATAAATAAGAGTGGTGCTGAAAATCACACAAGACACCAAAAGTTGTTGAAAACTTTGAGAGGAACTTGAATGCAAGAGACGCCGAGAAATTAAAGATGGCCCTACTCCGAGCTTATGTAGCAACGTTTGTGATAGAACTGGTGCATCACCTGGTGCATTTTGGACTGTATTCGGTTCCAAACTGTGATTCCCAGGAAGCACAGGTGACGCACAGCTGTCCACAGTAGCATAACATAGCATGCACTGTTCTAATTTACCACAGCGGGATAATGTGATTCCCATGTAGCAAAAGTAAAAGATCAGGATTTACAGGAACGGGCGCTTCTCAAGCAACTTCGGTGAGTGAGAACATTGCTCATTTTGATCTTTTTCACAGTGTCAGGCCTCTGCCTTCGCTTGAGACCTGCTTCTGGTATTCCTGTTGATATTGTTTAATCCTCCTGGACTCTGCTCCAGGACCCTCCAGGTTAGCATATGGAGGAATTGTCTTGACTTTGCGACCCTGTGGCTATTTCTTCGGTTGGTTTTGGACTGTGAACCCCCACTGTATTGGATTTTGAGGAGCTGATTTATTGGCCTCCAAACCCTCCATATCATCTTAGACTGGCTTTGAATGGTGAATTTCAAGAGCATTGAATTGTGTGGAACTGATTTCTTGGCTTCTGGTCCTCGGCTCTGACTACTGGAACTGGCTAGGACTTCTATAATCTGTGTTAGTACTGTGATGATTCAGATGGAGTCATCACTGTTTTCTCGACGATTACCTCCTCCCATCAGCTACCTGATCCTGAACCTGGGGGCGGCTGTATGATGGAGGATCACACGGGGGAGGCAACCTCTGGGGAGATATCCTGACTTCAGCAGGTGAGACGCGCTATGCCCCTTTCAGGATGAATCCCCCATTTGCAACAATCTGATGGCCAATTGTGTTGTCCTCCCTCTTCCACCCATGGAGAATAGTGGAAATCTTTGGTCACATCCCAAAAGCCAACTCTTCACTAACCGGCCTTGTAAAATGATGAAAGACACTTTTCCCAGCTCCACATACTCTTCTTCCAAACATAGTTTGCCTTTAAAACCTATTGCAAACGTATATACAGTATTCTCAGAAAGGGACTACTGTTCCTGCAATCCCCATAACACTGGGACGAGGAAGAAGAGAGGAGTAATGATGATCACTTCCCACTTTCAGCATTCTAGTCTTTCCACTAATCTTATTGGCCAAAGCCAATATAAAAAAGGACGTGTGAGAGTGGTCCCTGGAGGACCTGGCTACAGGAATCCTGTTCTGGAGAAGGAAGGGCTGTATATTGCTTTGCCAAGTGAAGAAAGGAGAGGGGCTTTCGAGCAAGGAGGCAGAGAAACGTTGCACGAGCAGGGCGTGCTGCAGAGACGCCAGAAACAGAGAGAAGATTCCAGGGCCTTCGGCAGCCAGAGTAAGCAAGGCGTCACTTACCGACAGCTTTAGGGACGCAGGCTTGCTGACGAGAAGCCAAGAGAAGAACTGGAACGACGTGGAAGCAGTCTCGAGTGGAAAGCGGACAGAAAAGCTTGGCTGCATATGCACGAACGGGAACGAAGATGCCACACAGGGCCGGTGAGTCAACACAATCAAAGTGGGGCACCCTGGGCCTTTTGGCGACTGCGCCAAACACAATTTGTAAACTTTAAAGCCACAAACAGAGATATTAAGGAGAGTGTTTTCAAACCAAAAAGGGATATTGCAAATATGAGCCTCAACCATATATGAGAGTATGGAATTCATATTTGGTGGAAACCTAGGGCGAATGTTGAAACAACCAGGTATACAGAAACAAAGAAGATACATGCGATTGTGGAATTAAAAGAGGGACTGTTTACCTATGACTGGTAGAAGACCTGGCAGGTGAGTAAACAAGGCAGCTGCAAGTGCACAGGAAGTCGTGGCAGGGGGTATACCAGGCAATTGCAAATCTCTAGGAAGGCCCAAGAAAGGACTGTGTTTGTTGAACCAAAGAAGGAACTTTTGAACGAGGGAACTACAAGGGTAAGGAGCTTTGTAACAAAAAGCATTGTTGTGAGCCAAAAAAGACACAACAAACTGTTAGATCAAGAATCATTGACATAGTGTTGAAGACTCCAACGGAAGGTAATCACCCTCTGGAACCAAGGCTCTAAGAGAACTTTTATGTTGGAGCTGTTCTATTTTTCCTTTATGAACTCTTTTGCAATCACCAAGTTAAAGACAGTTCCCTTTCACCTTATGATTTGGTTTGTAGTAAGAAGGGCCAGGATAGAACGTTTGGCCACAAGGACAGTTTTGATTTATACATCCTGACAGGGACAGATCCTTAGTTTTTGGTGTTAGGTAGGGAAATTCCTCTTAGAGCAAGGTCAGAGAGGCATTTTCCCAACCCATTTTTGTTAATAAAAGTCTTTAACCCAAAACAGGGCAACTTTGTGTCCGACTTTCATTTCTGACTCTTCACAGTACCCCTGACTCAGCTACTCTGTCCCAAATACCGTCTGAGAGCTCCTACCTTAGCAATCTGTTTCCTCTCTTGACCAGGGGAACCTCCTAGATTTACCACTTAAACCATCCCTACATCAGGCACCATGAAGGATTTGGGGAGGGGGAAAAAGGTGAAGAGGTTTTGATGAACCTCTACTCATTTCAGTCCATCCGGTACAGCTGGCGAAAAACCAAGACGTCATTCCTCCCTGTTCTTTCGTCTCACAAAGTGACCACTTGGTGTAGTACTTCTCTTCATTGGGGTTGCTGTGTGAGGGAAAATGTCTTCCTACCTGCATCATAGACTATAGCATCAGTGTTCCTGGTAAGCACTTGAAGTTCACAAAGATACGCTGGTGTCTTGGATAAATGGCAAATGCAAAATGCCATGTCCTACGTTGGTATGTAAGGCTTCTAAGAGCACGAAAAACCCCTAGGGCTAAGCTATAAACTGTACTATTTAGTATTGCATTCATGCCGTTAAGACACGTTTTATCACACAAAAACGTCCTGTCATCTGTATTTTGTTGTACTGGTTAGCACATAATCAGATGTTACAGGAAGAGACACCTTGATCCTGCACTGTATTGTTTAAAACATTATTTTGAGTGGCAATATTGCAGTATGAAGACACACCCTGGGAGAGCCAATTCTTTTCTTTTTCCCTGCATTTTTTGTGTGTGTGTATGGCATGTTATTTTTCAGTGAGAGTTTTTGTATTTGTTATATCATGTAAAAGTACCATGTGTACTATAAAAATTATAATTAAAAAAATATATATAATCTTGGCTTATCTTTGAACTTTTATGTGAACTTCTATGTGGCTCTTAGAAGCCCAAAAACGGACTTAGGAGAAGTTATCTAAAAGAGATAGTACTCGCATATGATTCACGAAACACACTTAAACTGTCCATAGTGGGAAGAACACTCTGGCCCTGTCGGGCAAAGCTCTCCCTAGGAGGCCGGTGGTGTGCCGCCTATCTAATAGGGATAGCGAGAGGACTTTCCCTCGTCAACAAATAAACACATGCACCCATTACACTTACTAAAAAGACCAAAAACAAGTATGAATTGAGACAGTGCACATTAGATCTTATCTCTGCTATGTGTTGCGGAAGGCGCCTTCTACCTGGTTTTGCTATATGTATTTATTTACCAACTGTGTAGTTGCCTTCGTCACATCAGACCTTGTTCTGGAATATTAAAATATAAAAACCCATCAAATAGGGAAAGCATAGTTGCAGAAGGCCTGTCTAGGGCAGTAGGTTAATCCAACATTTTCAATCTATATTATATAAACATCATCTTGCTCGTCCGCGGGTACGGACCAGGCGGCACCTCCATCCCCTAGAGGGAGACAGACAGTGAAAAGCTGGGGGTTATTCCCAACTGTTTGACACTCACACTGTGGTAGAGTAAGTACTCTGCAGTCGTGCGTTTTTTTCAATAGGACCTCCAATTGGTGGTGTCTCGTTAGTAGGACTTACTCAGTGTCCTGGAACAGACACCAAGGTGAAATGAGGGGAGGAGGGAGGAGGGTGTGGGGTAGGAAAAACCAAGTGGTTCGCATAACCAATATCCCGGTATGACATAGTGGACAGGGCCACCTATCAGGTGTCCATTGGGCTGTGAGGGGTGAAGATGTCTGTTATGGTGGCACCTACCCGATCCAGAGCATCTGTTACGAAAGATTTCATAATTGTATGTAATTTTCCCTCCATGTGTCAACCCCCAAACGTTTTGCTGTTGTTTAGACACCATTGACTGACTTTGCCAGAGAAGCACAGCCTTCAGCTGCACTCCTCTGGGCTTTCGCTCACTTTTTATGGGAAAACTGACATGCCCTTAAGACAGTCAGTACTGGGAGACTTTGTTTCCCTTAGTCCTTTCCTCCTGTTGCAGCTTTTGTGCAACATGTAATAAGTGTGCAATGTATCTTACCATACAGCAAGCACACTTGGGTCTATAGTCATTTCCAAAGGCCCTACATACTCTCGCTGGACTTTTTATGAACTGTGCAGATGTGTCATGGACAGGACAGGTGGCAGCTATCTTTTCGCATTATTTTTAACCCTTTCTTGCCATGTTAACCGCATTTGGCACGAATAGGTGGCCTGGCTCCAAAATGGCCATGCCACGAGGTTCTTTGTCCTGTCCTTTGGCCATCTTGCCCTTTCACCTTCCCCAGGTCGAGTCGACCTGTGCCAGTCCTTATTTGGTCATGCACTTTCCCACGAATCCCAATGTTTCGCGGGCTTCTGCATGCCTTGTGCGTGTGCCTCCAGGATGTGGGCTGCAATGTCTGATTCCAATACACATCCTGGGTGCCAGAGAGTCTGGAGTGCCATGAATGCCTGGGACCACCGTGGTCCGTGATTGGTTGACGTATGGAGTGTGTGTTTGTGAGCAGATCTCCCATTGGGTCCTCTCAGTTTTGGCACAAAGGGAACTTTGGATAAGAGGAGGCTGAAAACACCACCACCATGTCGATCTCCTGAGTTCTCACTGAACAAAGGATAGTATCCAAGTATCCTGCAACTACAAAGCTTAGTCGAGGAACCGCTGGTGACCCGATGGAAGGTTTGGCACCTTGAGCCCGCTGTCATCCCGTGGGACCCCTCTGCATCTGGTCATCCTAGAAGGTCTGCGAAGACGCTTCGACCCATTGGAATAGTGGGACCAACTATTTCCGGCACCTTCATCAAACCCTGTAAGCTTTCTCGGAAGTGTCCCTGGGCCAACCAGTGGCCTAACCAGCTTACCCAGTTACTTTGCTCTGTCACCGCTGCCGTTTCAAGGAGGTCCTCGGAACTTGGTATACTGCTAGCTCTGTGTCCCCAGCACTCTCACACCGAATTTCGTACACTTGGCGTTCCCAGGTCTGAAGTAAGATGAGTGCGCCAGGACCGGAGTAAGCACAGTTACCGTGTTGCCCTGCCGCAGCAACGACCTGTGCAAGTTCGTTGCATTTGTGACCCTCTTGCCCCTGAAGCCTGCTGCAGTGAAACTGGGTCGATTCATCCACCCGGAGCTGAGAAATCGCCACTGTCCCATTTGGGAATCATCGCTGTATCTCAGGAACTGAAAGGTGCCGAGACGTCCTTTTTGCCGCATTCGAACCTGCCAGCGAAGTGGACTGAACTGGCGAAGTTTGGGTCTGATTGCATCGGGGACCGGTGAGTACTCCTTACCCCAACCGGTGGCCCATAGCGCAACATCCCATTTTTACGCACGAGTGGCCACTGGGGGCCCCTCTCAGTTTGTTACTCACCACTCCGAATAGGCCGAAGATGCAGAGAAATTGACCTTGGAGATGTTGGTGGTATAAGATTCCAAATTCAGCCTTCCATCCCAGCTTCCCTGAGTACAATACTCAGGCTTCCTCAAAGAGGAGCTCTTTTCCACAATGTACCTCTCTGCTGTTTCAGTTAGAACAGACAGAGGTGTTAATTGAGTAAAAGAGCGGGGAGAACACACACCGCCAATACCAATGCTGCAAAAGAATATCAAAATATTAGACAGTGTTGATCTTATACAAGTGATTAGAACAGTTGAAATGATTGGACAACTACCTAGATAGATATTGGAGTGGAGTTGAGTTTCCCCGGGATGATCTACAAAGAATGACACAAATGAGTGGAATTGAACTAAATCAGTATCGGTTCCCACTATAGCTATAGAATTGATAAACATCTGACCTGAATAAAGATACATGGAGTAAGAGGAATCCAGGACTCTGAAGACAACGACAGGAGAAAATAACAAACAGGGAAGTTAGTATAGGTAAGTAACCCCGAACGGCACGACGGACGCACTAGTGCCGGGTTGGTGCAGTTCAGGAGAGCGTTCATGTGCACTTAAGAGCAATCTCACAGAAAACCCACTCAATGTCCCAGAATCCAACAGAAGACAATATCCATGGAAGACAATAGGTATGTACCTGAGTACACGAGTATATTTGAATAGCTGTTGAGATGATCCGGATAGTAGACAGCAAAATTGAAGTGCAGAGCGGCAACCAGGAAAAAACCGCAAGACACGGAAGAGAGGCGTATCCAGTAGCGTTCCGAGTCCAACAACCAGACGAGCACGACAGGAAATGAAGGAGGAGACGAGCCAATCCAAAAGTCAGGCAAAGGGTCAAAACCAGGAGTTCAGAATAGGATTCGTGTAGGAAGACACGAAGAGGAAACGGACGAAACCGCGAGTAGCTGGTAACGCTAATTAGCAGCAACGAGCCCCTTGGAAGACGGTGGTTTTATAGCCATAAGAGGGGCGTGGCTTGCTGTACGTCTTCCACGTACAAGACTTGTCAGGTAACCTCGAATGCGTCGACGTTTCTACAGACGCCATGGTAGCTTGTACCTGGACCATAGAGGAGCCTGTAAACAAGTTGTATTCGGCAAGGATGCCCGCGGGGAAGCCTGATGTGTAACAGCATCCTCCCAAAAAGACTCCGGCAACTCCCTGGCGGAATGGAAACTCCTCAGCAGAACCGGACAATGCGAATTGGAGAGTGGCTCCCAAGTACGGTCCTCAGGCCCATACCCCTTCCAATCCACGAGGTAGAACAACGTACCCCTAGACACCCTGCAGTCCAGGATACGTGAGACCTCATATTCCTCCTCACCATCCACCAAGATCGGCGAAGGATGAATAGGCAGACGGGTCCCATGGATGAAAGGCTTGATCAAGGAGACATGAAAGACTGGATGTATGCGCCATGATCGCGGCAGAGAAAGCCTAACTGCCACAGGATTGATGACATCAGTAATGACATAGGGTCTCACAAATTTGGGCAGAAGCGAGCGTTTGCCTGCAATTCGCAAATTGCGGGACGATAACCACACCTTCATGCCACTGCGATAGACTGGATGTTACGCTCACCTGACTCCCACGGAGGCGCAGGTCTGGTTTGGAGTGTTGTTGCTTCTTCTATGGTGAAGCGCAGGACCCGGAAGATGGACTGGACCGGACCTTTGAATCTGGCTTGTCTGGCTCGCAGGAATATCTTTCTGTATGCGAAAAGGGAGTATTAACAATCTGCGGGAGAAAGTATAAGCCTCCCGCTCCCTTCTCACCCCTCTACGAAACCCTCCTGCGACCCCCCACGTGAAGTCTCACCTTAGGGTTTGAAAGGTTGAGCTCTCCATCCTGCTTCTCATGCAGGGGCGCGTTGTATCCAGTTACTTCACTGGGATTTTGATTGTAGAGGGTTCAAGTTTTGTTTTCCCGGTATAGTACCGTAAGGATTCTGTTAATGAGTATGATTCTGCAATAATAATTGTTCGTTATCGCTTTTTCAGGTGCGGAAACTATTCCGAGAAGAGCTGTGGAACCGAAGAATGAGACTCTGGTGAGCTTGATGAGAGTTCTCTGTGTCCTTGTATCAATGCGGTCACTAACGCTGATGTCTTTTTTCCCCATAGGGGCCGGGGTCCGGAAATGCCTGGATGCGGCACTGACCCGAAACGTAGCTCATTCCAGAAGAAATCAGGTAAGTCTTTAATGGGCGTTTGGGCAATGTCTTTTCATGCGCCCACTAACGCTGATGTCTTTTTTCCCCATAGGGGCCAGGGTCCGGAAATGCCTGGATGCGGCACCGACCCGAAACAAGGATCAATCCAGAAGAAATCAGGTAAGTCTTTAATGGGCGTTGGGTAACGTCTTTTCATGCGCCCACTAACGCTGATGTCTCTTTTTCCCCTTAGGGGCCGGGGTTCGGAAATGCCAGGATGCGGCACCGATCCGAAATGAAGTTGGAATAACCCAACAGGTAAGCTTTGTAATGGAAATTAAGGTTTCCTTGTTTTCTTTCCCCTCTCACCTTTCTCACCTTTATTCTTGTCTTTTTCTCCCTAGGCGCGGTGATGTGGCTGCGAGTCCAGATGTCGCCGTAGAACGTGGTGGTACCTTGTACAGGTGAGTGAGATGCGGCGCTGCAGCGATCGATGCGATGTGCTTTTAAATGGATGTCTTCCTTTTCAGGACCGTCGGGGAGATGTCTCCGGAATGCAGATTTAGCAGGTAAGGACTCTTCTTTACCCTTTTCTCTTCTCTTCTCTCTTTGCAGGTGTTCCATGATGCTGGCAGGAGTGGCAGAAGACAGAATGCAGGAGCAAACACGGTGAGCGTCCAGCTGCTAGATGCAGAACAACGCGAAGCGTGAGTTGCTGCTTGGGCGTGGCTTAAATAGCCTTCAAAGTAGTTCCAGGTATGTATCCTTCCTCTCAGGTATGTATTCCTCCCCTGACCACACCCGTGTGGTTAAGTAGTTCCAAAGATAAAGTAGTCCCATTCAGGCCTCAGAAGGCCTGGATGTTGCAGCATGGTCTGCATCAGGTAAGTTAACACTAAGCACCTTTAACACAAAGTCCCCTTTTATGAGCCTGGCGCCTATTGCGCCAGGACTGTGGCCCGATATGAGCCTGGTGCCAAAGGCGCCAGGACCGAGTCCAAAGAGCCCCTACTTGAGGCTGTTGTGACTTCCCTTGAAGACATGATGTCTGCCTATGGAGTAGCTGGGTCTTGTCTGGCACCTTGGAGGTAGGCATCATGACACTGGAGCAGGTGATCGATGCACATCAGTATACTTCTTGGCACGATCTTGAGCTTGGAGTAAATGACAGCGTACATCCCGATGAATCTTATCGAGATCTCTGATGCAATCTTTTGCTGCAGGATTAATGGCCGGTAATACTGGATCAAGTGGAAGTGCCCTAGGATGACCACCATACAGGGCAAAAAAGGGAGAAACTCCAGTTGATGTATGCATAGAGTTGTTGTATGCAAATTCTGTATAAGGCAAAGAAGTAAACCAAGACTGTTGGTACTGAAGGCATAAACAGCGTAGATATTGTTCGATGGTAGCATTAGTTCTATCAGTCTGCCCATCCGTTTGAGGATGGTAAGCCGAGGAATACCTGTCCTCAATACCCAGAGAAGCTGTAAGAGCCTTCCAAAACCGTGACGTAAATGGTGAGCCACGATCGGAAACAATAACCGAGGGTAAACCAAAGAAACGAAACACATTTGTCAAGAACAGTTTCGCCAATTCCGGAGCTGCAGGCAAACCAGAACAAGGTATGAACAATGCATATTTAGTGAAGTAATCAACGATTACCCAAATAGTGTCATAACCCTGAACGTCAGGAAGTTCCACAATGAAATCCATTGACAGCATCTGCCAGGGTTTGTACGGCACAGGAAGAGGTTGTAACAATCCAACTGGTTTGGCTGTAGAAGTTTTACACTGAGTACATATGGAACAAGTCAAAATGTAATCCTTTACATCACGAACCATGGAAGGCCACCAAGGCCAACGCCGTAAGGCTTCAAGAGTTTTTGGACTTCCTGGATGTGCAGCAATCAAAGAATCGTGAGACCGCTGAAGCGCTAAATCTCTAGCTTGACCTGAGGGTATATAGACGCGCCCTTGGAGGAATGGCATACCCTGAATGATTTCCAGATTGAGGTCAGTGATCTCTATTGGATGTTTTGAAACCCAATGAAGGATGATTGAACGCAAAGAGGGCTGAACAGTCAACCTCAAACAACCTTGTTTGGTAGAAGAGGAAGAGGTTCGACCTGTTGAGACTGACCATCCGCATGTAAGCGCGAGAGAGTATCAGCCGGGACTTGAGCTTTAGCAGGACGGTATGTGATAACAAATTGGTATTGTGAAAAGAATAAATGCCACCGCGCCTGTCTAGCCGTAAAACATTTCATAGATTTGAAGGCTAACAGACTGCAGTGATCCGAATATACAGTTACAAGGTGTTTGGCCCCCAAAAGATGATGCCTCCATTCCAAGAATGTGTCTCTGATGGCTAAAAGTTTGCGTTCTGTGATGGAATAATTTTTTTCGTAAGCTGTCAATTTACGAGAGAAATAGGCAACAGGGTGAATCTCTCCCAAATGCGGACAGTTTTGAGACAATACCGCCCCCAGGGCATAACCTGAAGCATCAGCTTCAACAAAGAAAGGAAGCTCGGGATCAGGATGTTTGAGGACAGGAGCGGAAGTGAAGGCTGATTTTAATTGATCAAAGGCTCTCTGAGCTTCTGAAGACCATACAAATGGTACTTTGGCACTTGTCAGAGAGGTAAGTGGTGCAGATATGTCAGAAAACCCATTGATGAAGCGTCTATAAAAGTTTGCAAATCCCAGGAATGATTGTAAGGATTTGACTGAATTGGGCACAGGCCATTCCAGAATCGCACTAATTTTGGATTGACTCATGCGCACTCCATTGTTAGTAAGGTCATATCCCAAAAATTCCACCTCTGAGGCATGAAATATGCACTTTTCGGCTTTAATAAACAATCTATGTTCCCTCAGATGTTGGAGTACTATCTTGACATGTTTTTCGTGGTCTTCCTGATTTTGAGAGTAAATCAAGATGTCGTTCAGATAGACAACAACAAATTGATCAAGAATGTCGTAAAACAGATCATTCATGAAAGCTTGAAAGGTGGCCGGGACATTACATAACCCAAAAGGCATGACAAGATACTCAAACAGACCGTAACGTGTTTTAAATGCGGTCTTCCATTCGTCCCCCTCTCCCATGCGGACGAAATTGTAAGCTCCTCTGAGATCAAGCTTAGTGAATATTTTGGAAGAACCCAATTGATCAAGAAGGACAGAGATCAGAGGAAGAGGATACTGTTTTTTTATGGTTGCTGCATTCAAAGCACGATAATCAATACAAGGACGTAGATCCCCTTCCTTCTTAGGAACAAAGAACAGGGGTGATGAAATTGGTGATTTGGAAGGACGAATGAATCCCATGGTCAAAGCCTTGTCTATGTAATCTTTAAGAACTTCGTCTTCTTTGAGAGTGAGGGAGTACACTCTGCCGGATGGTATTTTTACACCCGGAATTAAGTCTATTGGGCAATCATAAGCTCTATGTGGGGGTAGAGTTTCTGCCATCCCTTTGTCAAAAACATCTGTGTAATCTGCATATTGAAAGGGTATCACAGAGGTAACATTTTTAGAGACAGCTCCGATATGCATCGTAGGTGAAACTAGCGCCCTGACTGGACTATCATGGGTAATACTGAGTAATGTAGTACATCGAGTATTGCACATATTGGAAGGGAACTGAATCTGAGATGTCGACCAGTCGATAGCAGGATTATGAAGTTTCAACCATGGAATGCCCAGAATGACTTTGTAGGCTGGTGCTTTAATGTCTTCAGTATGGCCTTCATCAGTACTCATATGTAGTGGAACTGTTTGGTGAGTTACCATTCCTGAGACAAGAAGTGAACCATCCACTGCATTCACTGTTTCAGGTATAGTTTTGCGAACCAGTGGTATTTTTGACATGGCGGCAAAACATTGATCAACATAATTACCTGTTGCACCTGAATCAATCACGGCTGTTGTCTGGAATGAAATACCATGATCTAAGGAAAATGTAACAGGTAGACGGATTAAATGACTCGGATCTGTAATGTAGAGTCCAAAGGTGAGTTTACCGACATAGGGACTCTGTCTACTGTCAGGATTTGGCGTTTCCCACCTTTCTTTTAGGTTTTTTGGTACACTCAGGTAATAAGTGATCAGAGGCCCCACAATACATGCAAAGATTGTGTACTCGACGATATTCTCGTTGAGCAGGGGTAAGCGGTCCCCTAACCACTCCAATCTGCATAGGTTCAGGTGCAGGAGACGATGAAGACGAGGCCTCTGCTGAAACCGTGTTGAACAATGCAGTTTTCTTTTCGCCGCGTCTTTCAGACTTATGAGCATCAATCTGAAGGACTAAGTCTCGCAGTTCCCCGAATGCCGCGGGGACTACAGGAACAGTGGAGAGGATGTCCTTTTGTTCATCTGAGAGGCCTTGATAGAAGACAGCTGTCTTCTTTTCTTCAGGCCAGTCAGTTTCTGCTGCGAACTGATTGAATCGTGCCAAATAAACTAATAAATAATTGTTTCCTTGTCGATGTTTTAAGAGTTCCAGATCAGTAGCTTGAGTAGTATAGCGTGTATCAAATACTTTACTCATCATAGCAAGAAGGGCATCACAATTATAGAGAACATGACTATTAGATTCCAACAACGGGTTAGCCCATGCGGCTGCAGTGCCTCCCAAATGAGACAAAACAAAAGCCGCTTTGGTTGTAGATGTGGGAAATGAGGCGGGGCGACACAGAAAATGCAATTTGCATTGATTAATGAAGGTTCGATATTGTTTAGGGTCGCCTAGGAAGCGTTCAGCAGGAGCTAGAGGGCACCGGTTGTAAGCATGATCGGGTTTGGTTCTTGCTGTGGTGGTGGAAACCCTGAACCTGATGCTGTAGCTCCAGCACCAGCCATCTGTGACGCTGGTGTGGTAACCAAAGATTGAATGGCGTCCATGCGTTGGCGCAGTGCTTCTTGTGCATTGGTCAAGTCGGTACGTAGATCCGTGACCATTTGCACAATTTGATTCAAAGCATCACTGGCCTCTGTGGACATTTTTTTTTATGTGGCTGCTAATTCTGTTACTCACCACTCCGAATAGGCCGAAGATGCAGAGAAATTGACCTTGGAGATGTTGGTGGTATAAGATTCCAAATTAAGCCTTCCATCCCAGCTCCCCTGAGTACAATACTCAGGCTTCCTCAAAGAGGGGCTCTTTTCCACAATGTACCTCTCTGCTGTTTCAGTTAGAACAGACAGAGGTGTCAATTGAGTAAAAGAGCGGGGAGAACACACACCGCCAATACCAATGCTGCAAAACAATATCAAAATATTAGACAGTGTTGATCTTATACAAGTGATTAGAATAGTTGAAATGATTGGACAACTACCTAGATAGATATTGGAGTGGAGTTGAGTTTCCCCGGGATGATCTACAAAGAATGACACAAATGAGTGGAATTTAACTAAATCAGTATCGGTTCCCACTATAGCTATAGAATTGATAAACAACTGACCTGAATAAAGATAAATGGAGTAAGAGGAATCCAGGACTCTGAAGACAACGACAGGAGAAAATAACAAACAGGGAAGTTAGTATAGGTAAGTAACACCGAACGGCACGAGGGACGCACTAGTGCCGGGTTGGTGCAGTTCAGGAGAGCGTTCATGTGCACTTAAGAGCAATCTCACAGAAAAGTCACTCAATGTCCCAGAATCCAACAGAAGACAATATCCATGGAAGACAATAGGTATGTACCTGAGTACACGAGTATAGTTGAATAGCTGTTGAGATGATCCGGATAGTAGACAGCAAAATTGAAGTGCAGAGCGGCAACCAGGAAAAAAACGCAAGACACGGGAGAGAGGCGTATCCAGTAGCGTTCCGAGTCCAACAGCCAGACGAGCACGACAGGAAATGAAGGAGGAGACGAGGCAATCCAAAAGTAAGGCAAAGGGTCAAAACCAGGAGTTCAGAATAGGATTCGTGTAGGAAGACACGAAGAGGAAACGGACGAAACCGCGAGTAGCTGGTAACGCTAATTAGCAGCAACGAGCCCCTTGGAAGACGGTGGTTTTATAGCCGTAAGTGGGGCGTGGCTTGCTGTACGTCTTCCACGTACAAGACGTGTCAGGTGACCTGGAATGCGTCGACGTTTGTACAGACGCCATGGTAGCTTGTACCTGGACCATAGAGGAGTCTGTAAAGAAGTTGTATTCGGCAAGGATGCCGACGGGGAAGCCTGAAGTGTAACACAGTTCCACAGCTATTGCGAAATAGCGACTCCATCCCACACTCTAGAACTGCCTCTGCCTTCAAGTGGAGGTCCTTCTTGAATAGTGGGAACCTGTTCTGCATCGCCTCACCCACCTTCCTGTGCTGCTAGAGACCCTTGAAGAGACCCTATTCTGCCCATTGGCACAAGCGCGTGCATGTACTATTGAGCACAAGGCTCCTCTCTTCATAGGGCTTGGACTGCCTCTTATTTAGGTGTATTATTGATGTTGAACTGGGCCTAAAGATTACCTGCACTGCCTGTTTCCTTCCCTTCTAGGTTGTCTACACATTTCGTGCAGTCACCCCTTTAGACCCCCATGGTCTTGTATATATATATTGTATTGAGTGTGATGTATTGGTTTACTTGGTGTTACTGTGATTCTTTTGCTATGGTCTATGTTACAAAGGCCTTGTAATAAATGTGTCTATTTTTTTGATATAACACCTGTCTGGTGTAAGTGTCCTTGCTCTGTGTGCTCATTGAGGTCCTTCAGTCACCCTCACCCCTCCTGAGATTTAGTCTTGACCGCCTGCCATAGCTACCCTGATTGGTCTGGCCTGTCCAGAGGTTACCCTGTTCCAAGAAACTAGGTTAGCCTTCTGAACCTCTGCCCCTCTAGGTCAGAGTTCAGAAATCCTTCTTAACAATCTTGTCTTGCTCTAGGAGGAGGTGCTGGTGGTGCAAACTCCAAAGCGGATGTGACTCTCTGCTCGGTACGGTGAATCTCCCACAGTCTGCTCATGAGAGACAAAAATCTTCAGTATATATTGCAGCTAGAGTGGATCAGTAATTACACGCAGCTAAACACTTGTGCCGCTTACCTAAGATGAGACGTGATGGTTCGCAGGAGAGCGCTGCTGTAACCATGGGTTGAACGTTTGGCTCCTTTCAGTGTGTGTCCCTCGATCTCTGTGGGATCAGGGAAGTACTATCAATTTTCGGCTATATGAATCTATCGCTGTGGTATCACTCTGTAATCTGCTTACCTACTACGGGGTACCGCTTTCGATCACTCAATGTCGCTGTTGTATGCAGGCATTACGATTGTGTGGTCGGCTATTTCTGAATATGTGAGAACAGTTCCGTGTACGTCACAGGAGAGCGTTGTTACGTATGCTTCTATATTGCTGTTACGGAATACTGGCGGCCATCTTGGGTGTTTTACACAGTGTGAGTGTCAAACAGTTTTTCACCTTGTGTCTCACTCTAGGGGATGGAGGTGCCGCGGGGTCCGCACCCCCGGACTACTGATGGAGGGAAGCCCATCACAGAAGTAATTAGGTTCTGAAGAAGATGACCCCAATTATATTGGTCTTCGAAACCGGTCGACCATAGGATCATGAGTTTCTCTCACGAGCATGATGATGTTTATATAATATAGATTAAACACGTCGGAACCACCTACTGCCCTAGACAGGGCCCCGGCCACTAGGCTTTCCCTATTTGATGGGTTTTTATGTTTTTGTTCCAGAAAAAGGTCTGATGTGAGAATGGCAACTACCCAGTTGGTGAATAAATACATATAGCAAAACCAGGTAGAAGGCGCCTTCCGCAACACATAGCAGAGATAAGATGTAATGTTCACTGTCTCAAATCATACTTGTTTTTGATCTTTTTAGTAAGTGTGATTGGTGCATGTGCATATTTATTGATGAGGGAAAGTCCTCTCGCTATCCCTATTAGATAGGCGGCGCACCACGGGTCTCCTAGGAAGAGCTTTGCCCGACTGGGCCAGGGTGTTCTTCCCACTAGGGACAGTTTAAGTGTGTTTTGTGAATCATATGCGAGTACTATCTCTTTTAGATAACTTCTAAGTCCGATTTTGGGCTTCTAAGAGCCACATAGAAGTTCACATAAGAGTTTAAAGAGTAGCCAAGATTATATATATTTTTTTAATTATCATTTTTATAGTACACATGGTAGTTTTACATAATATAACAAATACAAAAACTCTCACTGAAAAATAACATGCCATACACACACACAAAAAATGCAGGGAAAAAGAAAAGAATTGGCTCTCCCAGGGTGTGTCTTCATACTGCAATATTGCCACTCAAAATTATGTTTAAACAATACAGTGCAGGAACAAGGTGTCTCTTCCTGTAACATCTGTTTATGTACTAACCAGTGTAACAAAATACAGATAACAGGACGCACCTTATATAGATTCAAGTCACTATCTCTAGATCTGCTTGTGCTCCAGTCATCACCTCCTCAAATCTATGACAAATTAGCACAAGGAATTTTGCTAGCAACAGGTAGACAGTCGGCATAAGCCTGTGCCAAAGATCTGCAGATATGATCTAATCGGGGAGTTGATAAAAGGTTTGAAGGCTGTGATCCTCTTACCCACCAACCTTGGGCAGTGCATCACCAGATGCTTCAGCGACTGTTTCCTCTCCGTACAATCTACACAATCGTAGCTCCCTAGGGATCCTCAATTTAGGCCCTGTTACATCTAGTGTGGGTAGACAGTTGAGTATGAATTTGAGATACCAGCACCAAGAATGCGCATAGGTTGTTTTTAACTGCTTTTGATAAAGATAGGCATGCTCCCACTTTCTCTTGCATCTTCCTTTCCTCAATTGTTTTTTTCTGTTTTTAGGAAACGGAGAACCCGAGGTATCAAATACAGTCCAGTGTCTTAATGCCTGAGTCGTTCATTTTCCACGTGTAACTTATCTGTTTTTTCCTCTTGCTACAAGTCATGACAAAAGATTTAGCAGGATTTACTGTGAGGTGGTTCTGAGAGAGATAGTTCATTGTCCCTGTCAAGAACCGCTGAAGTCCTGCAGAAGTATAGTCCAGCAGGACTAGATTGTCTGCGTACACGATGCACCGTAGTTGTAAATCCATCCATCTTGGGGCATATCTGGCCCATTTTATAGATTCCTCCCACAAATCTGCCAAGTACAAGTTGAAGAGCGTGGGTGCAATCATACAACCTTGACGGATGCCCCTTGCTACTGAGATGTCCCTTGAGAGGTCGCCTTTGATGTTTAGCATAACTTCAGCAGTATTGGTATTGGTGTATAGAATCTGGATCATTTCCAGATGACCCAAACCTATGTCCCAGCTAGCCAGCTTCTTCCATAATCGAGGGAGTTCCACATTATCGAAGGCTGCTGAGAGGTCAATGGCAGCTACCTACAGATTTTTCGGCACACAGCCGTCAACTTCTGATAGACAAGCGTGAAGAGTCATACCACTCTGTATCGTGCCCACTCCCCTCCTGTACTCTGTAGTGGTTGAAGGCGATTTGTTGCCTCCGCCCACATTTTCAGCTCTCTCAATATCATTGTTGCAAACACCTTAGATGTTGTATCTATTAGAGAGATGGGATGGTAACACTTAGGTGAGGCCCTCTCCCCCGTTTTAAATATGAAGATCATGATTGTCGCCATGAGTTGGGGCATATGACACTCCTTGCTATTTGCTCGAATAGATTACTCAAAATGTCGTGCCAGAGAGGAGAATTGTTTTTCAGAACCTTATTTGTCCTGCCCACTATCCTGGGAGTTATTTAAGTTGTTGATGACTAATTCTAAGTCCACCCTTTCAAATTGGAATTCCCAAATTGGAGCTTGCCCTATGGCCGGCGTCGCCAGACTGATCGACTCACTAGAATGCCGTTGAGGTAGACCCCCTTCTGTCATCCAGGGTTAAACCATTCCACCAACTAGCCAGTCTCTTATTTATTGTGGCAAGTTGTTTGTGATATCTATCAGGCTGTTCGTGTTTGCTTTGACTTCTAAAGTAATGATGTCATAGAGTCGGATGAATGATTGAAGGACGATGTTCAGAGCTGCTAGCAAGCTCCTGACCTCTCTAGTGCCTCCCTGCAGCTTGAAACATCGCCCTGGAATGGTAAAGAGGAGCGATCGTTTGCCACAAAAGACCTCTCCTCCGAAACGTTTCAGGTTATTATTGTATCTGGAATTACAATTGCTTCCACATTTTGGGTTTTAAAAAGACCTGGAGACCTTAAACGCTCATAGGCGCTTCCTGCTGCTCTGCTTTCGTTTTCAAGGCTCGTGCAAACTTCAGTCAGGGGGCTACTTGCCTACAGTTCCGCTTGAGCAAGCAGAACCACCATGTCCAGCTCTCGTCCATTAGGTTCCCCTTGCCCCGGTCTAATACTGTTCTGAGATCCCGGACCAGCAGACAACACTTGGCTATACAGTTTTTCAACTCTCTGAGGGAAAAACTCAGTGATTTTTACTTGGGCAGTGTTACACGCCTTGTTCCCATCTTTCGATGAACCTGCTTCCGATGCCTTTTCTAGAGATGAGTGTTCGGAACTTCTGAGATGATAACGTTTAACTTTACTTTTTCCTTTCATGCTGCTGTTGGTTGGCGCTTTATCCACCAGGCCCCCAGTGGCTCAAAGTGAGAGCACCCCGCAGTTACCACTCCAAGACTGAATAAGTGGGGCCTGGACGGCACGTAATTGTCAAAATGTTCACCCTCTTTCCCACAGTTAGTGTGCGCTGGACGCGATGCCGTCGGCATAGAAGATACAAAGTCACTCACTTCAAGTGAGTCGAAGCCGTGCGATGCGTAGTTTCTGTTTCCTCCATTCCTCGTTGCCCCAGTAACACGGAACACGAAACACTCAGGCAACACTCCGCTTAGAGCTGAAGTCTATGTATGAATGGGCTTCCTCTGTGGTAATAGGCAGGGATGACATAAAGACTGGAGCCGCTCTGGTCACACTGAACACACGAAACACTCAGGCAACACTCTGCTCCGTTCCACTTGGAGCTGGAGTCTTTGTAGTGAGTGCCTGTTTTCTGTGGTAGTAGGTGTTGGGGGCTACTCCGGGTCACCGGGCAGCCCCATGATCAGGTTGGGGGACACCCGACAGGACACACTAGTGCGGCACTCATGCCGCAGACTCGGGGGTGGGGGTTTATCCCACCCGCTCCGGATCACCGGAGCTCCACACGTGGCCTGGGACACCCGGCGCACAGCAGCCACGGCTCTGAGGGCACCCGGCCCGGGTCAATACCCTAGCCCGCCTCACAGGGCAGGGTGGACCCACAGGGACGGCGTTGCCCGGCAGGGGCACCTTCCGGACGGCGTTGCCCGGCAGGGGCACCGCCCTCGAGCTGGGCCCCGTCCTTGGGCCCAGCACACGCAGCGCAGCACCAGCATGGTGCTCCAAGGAACAACGCTGAAGTAGCTTTCCAACTTTATTCAGATTAACTTCTCTTTCCTGTTCATCAGTTTATACTTTTTAACCGTTAACTTGGCAGGCATTTTCTCTCGCCAACTTCCCTATCAAGTGTGCAGCGTTTGACATTGAGTGCTGGTCTTATTGGGCCCCCCTCACCTACTCTCTAGCGCTCCCCAGGTTACTTGGCAAGTTAGGGAAGAATGCCGTTGAGGTCGACCCCCTTCTGTCATCCAGGATTAAACCATTCCACCAACTAGCCAGTCTCTTATTTATTGTGGCAAGTTGTTTGTGATATCTATCAGGCTGTTCGTGTTTGCTTTGACTTCTAAAGCAATGATGTCATAGAGTCGGATGAATGATTGAAGGACGATGTTCAGAGCTGCTAGCAAGCTCCTGACCTCTCTGGTGCCTCCCTGCAGCTTGAAACATCGCCCTGGAATGGTAAAGAGGAGCGATCATTTGCCACAAAAGACCTCTCCTCCGAAACGTTTCAGGTTATTATTGTATCTGGAATTACAATTGCTTCCACATTTTGGGTTTTAAAAAGACCTGGAGACCTTAAACGCTCATAGGCGCTTCCTGCTGCTCTGCTTTCGTTTTCAAGGCTCGTGCAAACTTCAGTCAGGGGGCTACTTGCCTACAGTTCCGCTTGAGCAAGCAGAACCACCATGTCCAGCTCTCGTCCATTAGGTTCCCCTTGCCCCGTCCTTGGGCCCAGCACACGCAGCGCAGCACCAGCATGGTGCTCCAAGGAACAACGCTGGAGCCTGATGGTGGCAAGACTGATGAGCTGGAAGTGGCCTGTTACTTTATTAGGTTGGTCACGTGGCGACTGCCACGTGACCCATGACAACATCCGGGGAGCTACCATGCTACCAGGGGTTTACTTTGCAACACCACTTAATTTTTTAATAAACAACAAAACAAAACATAGGCCACTAACTACGCACTATTACTCCTATTACCACTCTACTAATACACCCTTTATTAACCTGGGTGAGTGGTCTTACTATTACACAACACGCTAATGCACACACAAAACACTAACAACAGCTGCTGGCACCACATTATCTTTCCCACCGACAGGGTCATGGAGGCACTGCTGAGATTCTTCCTGGGGACATCGGTGACTGTACCCTTCTTCCGCCACCCTGGAGGTGCAGGAGGCCAGGTTGAGTCCTCACGAGTGTTCGCTTTGGGCGGCCACACCACCGTCACACTGAGAGAGACCGGCAAAGCCACATCTGGGTAGGCCTAGGGGCCACATCGGCCAAGTCCATAGTCTAGGGGCGCGTGCGATGGCATCACGGCACCCTGGCGGCAGGCCCCTTGTTGCACTTCCTCTCCTTCATGGGGCAGATGGCCGGAAAACAGTGAGCTGCCGGGCGGGGAGGAACACAACAAAGCACCGGCAAACCTGCCATCCCACCCTCTTTGTCCCAGGGGCTGAGTACCTGCAGCCTTATAGCGAGGACAGTTAAGCGTTAGATTGTGCCCCTTTCTTTGTTGCCTTGTGTTGGGGCCCGCTGCAGGGCTCCGCTGCGGCGGATGCTGCGTGCTCTGGTGGGATGGGGAAGGGGCAGCGCCTCCTCATCGCGGCGCTGCCACCAACCTGCTTTGTCTCCCACGAGGGGTGGGGCGGGCATCTTGCCATTGTTGTGTACTTTTCGGGCCCCGTTGGAGTGGGCCCGCCTCACTCATAAATATCTTCTGTCCTGCCGCGGCAGGCCTGTTCTTGATGGGCTGCCGCAAGCTTTCATTGCGGGCCCGATGGGGGCAGCAGCGCCGTGGCAGGCGGCCAGCGGTGTCGGCGGACATGTTGGGCAAGGGGTAGCTAACCTCTCCATGCGGCCGACGCCACGTGTGTTCGTCCCTCATTGCGTGGCTCGTGGGCAGGCAGCTCCCCTCCTCCTACACGGGGAGAAGACACCCCGCCCCTCCCTCTCACCCGCGGGTGACAACCCGCATTGGCGCAGCTGCGCCAGGGCCGCTGGGCATCTCGTTGCGGCCGATGCCGCCCTCTCCTTTGTTGCGGCACAGGTCGCGGGCATTCCTCCCCACCCAAATGGGCGAGGGGCAGCTCAGGCAGCCAGCTCCGCCAGCACGGTGCAGCCGATGCTGCCGGCCATCCCCTTCTATATGGGTGGGGGCAGCAGCTCCTCCTACCATGCAATTGCGGGCCCAGTTCGAAATGGGCCCGGCTCATCATTTTTTTTTTTCCACTTTCCACTGCGACCATGGTAGCCGCTCTTCCTAGGGCGACGATGGTAGCCGCTCTTCCTCGGGCGAATACCGCCTGCCTCCCTCACACGGTTGGGAGCAACTTCTCCCAAGTTCACTTCATCGCGGGCCCCGTTGGAGTCGGGCCTGCAATCCTTTGTTCGCTCCTCCCCTCTGCGGTTCGTGGGTGGGGGAGGGGCAGCACCTCCTCTGCGGCCGACGCCGCAGACATTCTCTCCCCCACGGGGGAACACCGCATCCCCGCTCCTGCTGGTGGCGGTGGGGGAGACCCTCTTCCTCTTGCGGCCGACGCCGCCCATCTGTTTCTCCCCTCCCTCGATGCGGCCGAGTCCGCGTCCAGGATGGGGGAGGGGCGCAGCCACCCACGCGGCCGACGCCACGGACCTCCTCCGTCACCCTCAGCGGACGGGTAGGCAGCTGGCCCATCATGTTGACTACGCGGGCCCAGCTGGAGTTGGGCCCGCCCCACGATTTTCGCTTCTTCTTGCGGGCACAGTTGGCGTTGGGCCCACCACGACACATCTTCAATGCTGGCCCAGATGGAGACGGGCCCGCTACTCCACAATGACTTCAGGGCACGCGGGACCTGTTCCTCATCGCCATTGTTGGGGGCTGCTCCGGGTCACCGGGCAGCCCCATGCTCAGGTTGGGGGACACCCGACAGGACACACTAGTGCGGCGCTCACGCCGCAGACTCAGGGGTGGGGGTTCATCCCACCCGCTCCGGATCACCGGAGCTCCACACGTGGCCGAGGACACCCGGCGCACAGCGGCCCTGGCTCTGAGGGCACCCAGGGGGGGTCCCCACCCTAGCCCACCTCAAAGGGCAGGGTGGACCCACAGGGACGGCGTTGCCCGGCAGGGGCACTGTCCGGACGGCGTTGCACGGCAGCACCGTCTCGAGCTGGGCCCCGTCCTTGGGCCCAGCACACGCAGCGCAGCACCAGCTTGGTGCTCCAAGGAATGACGCTGGAGCCTGATGGTGGCAAGACTGATGAGCTGGAAGTGGCCCGTTACTTTTATTAGGTTGGTCACGTGGCGACTGCCACGTGACCCATGACAACATCCGGGGAGCTACCATGCTACCAGGGGTTTACTTTGCAACACCAGTCATGGATGACAGACTCTTCTGAGAACAAACACTGGAGCTGCTCTGGTCACTCTGAACACACAAAACACTCAAGGCCACACTCTGCTGCGCTCCGCTTGGAGCTGGAGTCTATGTAGCGAGTGTGCTTCCTCCATGGTAGTAGGCAGGGATGACAGACTCTTTTGAGAAGACAGCCGCTCTAGTCACATTGAGCACACAAAACACTCAGGCAACACTGCCAAAACTATAAGAAAATTCTACTTGGCGAGAGGAAAAGAATGTCCAGAACTAATGTGTTGGTAACCCTAGGACAAGGAAAAAGTAGATGAATTAATTACAGAATTTGAGCCAAGGTAAAGGGCCCAAAACCAGAAGACAAATTGACAATACCAGACCACAAAGTGTGACAAGAGGAAGTAGGAGGGAATTTAAATTCCTGCTGAAATTTAAAAAGAAAAGAAACACTGAACAGACCCGAGGGAGGTAAGGTGGTTTGAAGAGAAAGACTAAGATTACGTGTATTACTAAAAATCAAGATTGAATAACTTGGCCTATTACAAATTATTTCAGAAACACTCTGTCACACGATGGACTTGGGAATAATAGGAGTGGTGCGGGAGAGGAGAAAAATGGCAATGTTGGCATGATGGCGAGGAAGAACGGAGGAGGTGTGTATAGTGTTGTTGGTTGGGTCGATAGGAAACCCACATCCTTTCTTGGTATGTTTCTGCTCTCTCTGGGTTTCCAGTTTTCTTCTTCCCTTCATTAGCGCTCTCTTTTGGGGCATAAGAGCACACAATGATGGTGGACTTTTACTTGAACTTGGGGACCGATGATGTCCATGGAAGGCTGATAAGCAGTTAAGACGGTTCCATGTGTTAATATCCCTGCAAAAATATCGTCATACAAAAATATTGCCTTATTTTTGCGCCGATATTAAGGCATGGAACCTGCGGGGGACACCCCTGCAACCCCTGCATTATTTTTAAAGGAGCAGGGGACGCCCTTCGCAACTCCTGCTCCTAAAAACCCCAAAAATGACCCCCCCAAAAATATCGCCCATGGCCATTCCAGACGACCATATATGCGGCGATATTTTTGTTGGGGATAATATGTAATGATACCATTAAGATTTAACCAGATACAGCTGCTGGGCATAACGAGTAAGTAGGCGGGCTGCACACGTGTGTGATTGAGTTAACTGCGCTTGTGACCTGGGGTTGGTTGAGGGTGTTACTCATTTACTTCCGTTTTGTACACGCTACTGCAATTTCTAGATATGCTGGCAGGTGCCCATAGTTTGATCAGGTGGTTGTGCCACCCACAGAGAAGAGATAAGGTATGCACTGTGGGTAGGGAAACAGTCCTAGCTGTTTTGTCTGAGGATCTACACATGATAAACCTAAAGCAGGCACACCCCTGAAAACAACATATGTTGCAGTTTTGAGTAACTATGTAATGTGTTTATGGTGTTTTATGAAACTGAGAATTAGTATACTCTTTTTTTTATGTAACCAGCTTGTATTGTTTCTCTCCTCTCTTATGCTCTTGCAACACTATGACGTATTTTATAATGTTTGAGAGGGGGGCGTGTTTGTTTAATTAGCACTCATTTTTAAGGATTGTTTACTTTATCATGTTTTATACTTTTATTTCTGTTTTTTTAATAATATTGCAGATTTTATGGATGAAACAATCCGCAATAAACATAATACTGGTAACTGGAGGTGGCCTCGGGGGATTGATATAAACCATAGTTCGCTTACACCCCCCTGGGGAAATTATAAGGACTTTGCTCAATCACACATGTGAACTAGAGTTCCACACCTGCCTAGCGCCGACAGAAGGGCTTACCAGGCCCAAGATAAGATAACGATTCCATAGTGTAGAGGGTGGGGCCGAGAGGATGAGGCCTACATGACCAGTGCCCTTGTTTCCCTGGCTGTGTCTGCGACAGGGAGCAGTAACTGTGCCTGCTCTTGCAAGTCCCCTCCCTTTCACTGTCTGCAAGGGCGCGTGGGCAGCCAAGTGTCCTTCATGCTGTGTGCTTACCTCCCCTAACTTCCCAACGCAGGTCCATGTGACAACTAGCTGAGTATTTTGTGAGGTGTAACAGGTGTCCAAAGGGCACCGGTTGAGGACACACATGAGCGGACAGAGTTCCACTTCCGTTTTAGAGCAGACTTACGCCCCCTTAAGCAGCGATGCATGCTGGGCTACAGTTACATAGCATCCTGACACTTCTTTTTTTTTAGTTTTGGCTATTGGGTGCTGCTTGAGCAACCTATATGTCGAAACTATTGCATTATAGAGTACAGATAGGGAGAAATGGCATATAAGGAAGGACACAAAGGTTGTAGGTGTTGTTTGGTATTTGCCAACCCATTGAGTGCCCATGGCCATACTAAACACTATGGCCATTCTCACCCAGTTCCTGCTCCTCCCTGCCCAAAACAGCTCCTCATGGGATCTCCTTGAGCTAGCTTTAAGCAAGCCTTACTATCAAACTTTGCACGTGCAGTGCCTGCCAGCGTTTATTCAAAGCAGTCTTTTAACAGTAATCACTTAATTTTAGCTGTAAATGCGCTACTGATGTAATACAAATGTCTTGACCAGGTCTGCCTTCAGCCACTTGATTTTTAAGCAGTATGTGTGTCCTTCACTGAAGTCCTGTTAAAGACAAGCCCTTTTGGCTTGTGTATAAGTATTAGGCATTTGCCAGGCACTGCTATTAAAGGCCCAGGTACTTGCTCCATTTTGCACCTACTACTATCGATTGCCAGTTAATACCAGTACGACAGTGGGTACACAAAAGCCCTGTTGGCATTGCCAGCACTTGATTTATTTGTGTTTGCTATCTGTACAACTGAATCTCAAAGCCAAAACCTAAACATGCCCTCAGTGAGCTGCTCAGGATGTATATGCATGCAAGAAATCAAATGCTTAATACAAATATCTTGGATTGCATTAATTTCCATTCCATTAAGTTTGCTTGTTTGACTCATACACATGATGGAATCCCATCATGCATAGCTAATTTCCTTCTGTTTTGGACTTGGTACCAGGGTTTGTGGGAATGGCTAACGCATGACTCTTTTGGGCTGTATCATTACTTCTTTAACCCCTTAAGTGCCAAGGACGAGTATGCTCGTCCTATTTGCCTAGACCTGCATAGCAGGAGGAGAGTTTACCTGGAACTCAAATTGCTTCTGATCAGGTGCAAGCTGCTGAGCCAGTCCTGGCTTTTGAGCTCACACAGTACTCCGTTTGTAAAGGGAAAATAACACTACAAGCACATTACAGACATTCAAAATGCCAGGAGCTAAAAGCCAGAACTTCAGAAATAAGCGTGAATGATCAAGGGGGATGAAACTTGAGGACATGACTTCCGTTACTAGATAATTCCGCCTTTTCCCACGCAGCAGTTATTCTACATAAAAACTGAACTGCTACTTTATGGCCGAGGTTCTGCCACTCAAGTGAATGGATCCCAAGGCGCCAGGGATACACCCCTGGTGTTGGGTTGCTGTGACTTCCGGGCTCCTGAGGTCACTTCTTGTGGTGCTGTATGTATATTTCGCATGCGAAACAAGTTGCCTCTCTTTTTTGGCGGGAACGTGTGCGCTGGCTGTCACTGTTAAAGCTCTTGTTGGTTTGCTTATTATTAGGCAAGAAATAAGCCCAGTTGACTAAATACCTGCCTCGTATCCTCTCGATTCCATTAAGTTTATGAAACGGCTTCAGCAGAACATTTTGTGCATATTTTAATTTCTTTCCTGATATTAACATTGAAAACCCAAATTACAGCCATAAATTTATTTTGCTACAGATCTGTACCCGCACGCGCCTGCGCGTGCACGCCTTCTGCCTTGCACCCGCGTGGGCACCGAGATGTGCCCGGAGATCTCTGCATAAAAGCCATTGGTACTTTCCCCAGGGACCAGTTGTGCGCGGCTCCTTCCCAGAGCGAGCTGCAGACTGCTGCTCTCCCTGCGTTAGATAAAGTTCAAGCTGTACTTTGCTATTATTGGCCCTTTCGGCCGCCGTCAAAGAGCACAAACATTCTCATCCCCGACGGTTCGACGGCAGTGTTCCAAAGGGGTGAATTACCATGGAACCCGGAACATGATACGCCGACCAGGGAGTTTGTGAGCAGGGAAGAAGTTGTCCTGTGGCAGGATTTCATGCTCACCGAAGCCAGATAAGCCCTCCTTTCAAATGAGGTATCGCCGCCTTACTGCGACAGATTGGATTTCTGCTGGTGAGCTTATTTCCTCCCATGCCGCCCTTACCCACTCTGTGTTGATACTTCATTCAGAGGGCGGCTGGCCATTGGATCATTTGGAACTTGCTCGCCTTTACGCAAATATAAGGAACACACTGATGGCGTTGTCTGGCCATGAGCAGACTAGGCTCTTGGCCTATTAACCAATAGAGCAGGGTCGGACTGGGCCATAAAATTGTCTCAGGCACCAATGAAAAAGTGGCCCACAGTTACAAATGGCTATTCATTCCTTTTGTGACGCTGTTTGAATAGTCACCAAGGGCAAGTTTTTTGATAAAGTGTGATGCAAATTGTGCATTTTAAAGAATATTTATTCAGCAACACTGGTGAACCCATTAGGGTCCCTTAAGACGAGGTAACAGTATCTGAGATGTGTGGGGATCCGGATCTTACTCATACACCAATAATCAGACCACTCAGGAAGTTTGGCAAAATCACGGCTGGTTTAATAATATTTGTTAAAACATGGAGTACAACGGGCATCAACGAACGCCGCACAGCACAATCTCAATACATTTCATAAAAATTATACTTTTATAACAAAAACTCATCAAACGTGACGTCAACCTATGTGGTAAATTAAGAAAACCTACTTGGGGATGTGATAGGCTTAAAGGGAACATCTAAATATACTTTCTGTAGGGGCGGGAATCGTGATTGGGTCTCTAAGGTCAGGTGGGCAACTAAGCCACTAAGCCCAACCCAAGTGCAATCTCATCTTCCATGTCAGACTAATACACAATGTCCTATTGGCTTCTCAAACTATAGAGCTCCTTACTACGTGGCACTCTACAATTGGTTGGCACTCTTGTACCCTTCTGGAATATTCCACTTGCTATTAGCACGCAAGCTGGTATCCCAGGTGCTGGGGGGTTTGCTTTGGTCATGCCTCCCCACCTAATTAGCTCAACATCCATCATCATTCCTGAGGTCAGCCATTCAATTACTTTGTTTGAACTTGGCCTTAGGAAGAATAAAAGGGATTGAAGGCATGGCCTTATCTTCTGGTCTCGGTGTACCTCGCCCCACAGTCTATTTTCATCTGACCATGTGACTCGAGACCACGTTTTGAGCTCCGTTGTATTTAATACTATTAGATGAAGAAACCTTGGCACTTCTAGTGTTTTTCCATTACACCTCAAACAGTAGTTCAGATCGCTTCTCACGTTTTACTCTATCTTTGTGAGTATATAACCAGGCTCTCGGCTGCCTCGACTTTTGACACTGGGTCAGACAAGCCTTCTCAAATCTTCCTTCGCCTTCAGTTATTTTATTGAACTGCGCCACACTTCCAGCCCTTTCATTCACGGGCAACAAGTTTGCTCAAATGCGTCGTGCAACAACCAGATTCTATACATTCCTATATATATACATTGGCGTCACCGCCTGCAATCTATTCACTAGGTAACCAGCCTCATGATTACTTAATCTACTTGCGTTACTGCGTCTGTACATTTGTGAACTGGTTTTGCATTTTCTTCTGTGCTTCTCTGCACTTACAATCTTCATTTCGCTCCTGAAATGTTGCTTATTTCGCTACTTCGTCATCAGATTCTATAAGGTTTATATTCTGGCTTCATTAGCATCTCTTCGGGGTGCGTCATTTTCTGCTTCACGTGACGTCACCAGTTTTTTCTTTCATTCATTTTCACACTTCTTGTAGAACTTCTTTCAGAAGACCGTCATTTCTTTGCAGATACATATAGGGTTTTCTCAATGGATACCTTGTTTCAAGGACTCTTTGTGGTATAGGTACCAATATTGGCTTTGCGCATGTCGCAATTTCCGGCTGACAACATATAGGCAAAATGGGGGTGGGACTTCTGGTAGAGGTACTTGGCTCCTCCTCTACACTGATCAAAACTAGTAGCCACACAGTGAATTAACTCAACAAACACGCTGCAGTTCACCAGAAACACCAGTGGGTTCCCAAAACTACAGCAGTTTGAAACACATCCAGAGGAAGCTGGGTAACAAGATAGAGAGTAACAAGAAGACTTTGAAGACTATTGTAACAGCATCTTCCTCAATCTACCTTCTTCTCTCCTCCCCTCCATCTAATCCAGAATAGGGCTGCAAGACTTATAATTGGCCTCAAGCCCAGGGACCGTATCTTTCCAGCCCTAAAACCTCTCCAATGGCTCCCAGTTGCTGCAAGGATCAAATTTAAATCCCTCTGCATCATCCATAAGGCTGTCTGGGGCAGTGGACCTCGCTATCTGCAACTTGCTCTCACTAAATGCTCTCCTTCCAGAGCCCTCTGATCCTCCGGCTCCAACTCTCTGCTTGTCAAAAGTTTCTCTAAGCAGAGAGGGGGTGGCCGTTCTCTTTCTTCGGCTGGCTCCCTCCTTGGAACAACTTCCCCCTTTCTCTCTGTCTTGAAAGTCTCAGACTTTCTCAAGTTCTGCAAGCATCTCAAGACTTTCCTCTTCTCCTCCTTCCCGCTATACCTCCCGTGCTAAACCCCCACAGTTGCTGTGATTGGTGGCCTGTGCCCTTATGTGCTCTTCTGGGTCCTGACCATCTGACCAATCGGCCGCTGCATCCACCCCTCAACCTCGGCACTTGCCTTCGGGCCGCAACTGGCCTTTGATGTCTCACAGGCCTGCACTTACTGAATTGGCTGGTGACCCCTCTTCCACCAAGTGGTCACTGCCTGGCACTTACCTGTTGCCTTTGCAACTGGTTCTCTGGCACTTCCCCCCCCTCTTGGAACCTCTAGCACTTACCCCCCCTCCCTTCTCTCTCTCTGCAGTTGCACGCTCCGAATGTTCACAAGGCCTAGTAGGACCGCTATTGTATTTTTGCTCATCACTGTTATCATACTCCATTGTCTTGCTGTTTCCTTCATTTTGCCCTGTAGGTGCTTTGAAACACAATTTCCTGATTTATAAGCGCTTTACAAATGCCCAATAACATATAAATAAATACATTTGGAGTCCATGCTAAAGGAACGTGGACCATCACCAGAGGTGAGCGTTGGACGCCATGATAGCATGACCAGATCCTCCATATCCATTGAGATGGGAGCCTCTCAAGGAATAAATGACAAGAGAAGATATTCATGTATCTCTACTATAGGAATGCCCGCCAAGTTTCAGGACTGAATACTGTTAGATTATTAAGATGCTGGGTGTTATGTTTGTTTACAAGTTTGGGAGGAATGTTATGTTTAGACGCTACGTGCACGGGACAGCATGTGGTCTTCAGGTGCAAACCCCTTTAGAGCTAAGTCACGGGTTTTGGAATGGTCACCTTTTCCAGGAATTCCCCTTTCCCACCCTGCCCGTCGTGTCGACCAGAAGTTATAAAGGTAGAGAACTTGGGCCTGCATCATGGCACGGGTAGTGGCACGCGGCCCCCAAAGTTACCTCAGTCCCATCACCCAGCCTCCAACATGGGGCGTTGCCACATGGCACAGCTGGTAAGTAAGAAAAGAAGTTAATCCCTATTTACTCTAAATACTGTGAGAAAGGGTCAGGGACCTGGCCCTGCCAGGGAGATGGGGGCCCCTCGCAAATTTGGGCAGGAGGATTACCAGAATGTTTGCCAAGGCCAGTCCTGTCCCAGAGGCGGGGTGATGGAGTTGGGTGGGCCCCATTCTCTGTCCCCTTTACATGTGCTCAGCTACAAGCACAGAGTACCACATTTGATTGCCCCATACCTGCCGTACAACATGCTTGCCACTGTTTTCTTTATTGCCTTTTATGTCTTCTGAAACAAGAATTCCTTGCGGCGGAGGCTGGAAAATAAAAATAGACCACACACGCAAAGGGCGCTTACTTTTTTTTTGCTGTAGTAAATTACTTGGTTGTAATTTACTTGGACAGCATTACTTTGTGGGGTAGTACATTGTTCAAGTCTTTTGAGGGTTGGGAGTTGTGGAGGGATGGGATTGTTAGTGGCGGGGAAGAAGGTGCATGGGTGACGCCCAATTTAAAAAAAAAAAATTAAGTTATGCTGTCAAAGTAAATTACAACAAAGTGATTTGGTTTGGTAAAACCACTAAGAACCATGTGGCGGCCACCATCAAGCCTGCAGAAAATCATGCACTCCAGACAGGCAATTCAGACGCTCATCCAACGAGGAAAACAAACTTGAAAAAGACATATAACAAACATTCTCCACAAATTCCACTATGCGCTCCAAATTGTAGTTTTTCAAAAATCGAGACTTTTTCAAAGTAATCCAATTTTTAATGGGTATTTAATTTTGTGATTAATCATCCGTTAGGAACATGATAATTCGTTTTCTTTCACATCAATTTGCTTGTAGAAATGGTACATCCTCTTATTTCTTTATTTTCAGAAATAGTATACCCTCACATCCTCTTATTTCTTTATTTTCAGAAATAGTACACCCTCTATTTTCAGAAATAGTATACCCTCACATCCTCTTATTTCTTTATTTTCAAAAATAGTACACCCTCTACACGTGTTTCCCCATGTTTAATTCCACATGGTTCATCAGGAGGGATATGTAATTATAGGCGCTTTTTCACTAAAAAGAAAAAGAAAAAAAGGGAACAAGACCAACATTGTACTTAGTATGTTGCCCCAAGTATGCCCTTTTCCAGTTGTTAGTATATACAGATATCAAAATTACTTACACATTGGTTCTTTATCCTTTGTCCTCATTAAGTGGAAATCCGCCAAGTTTGGCAGCTAAGTAGTCTGATGTGTAATCTCTAAAAGGAAACAGGACTATTTTAGAGTCAGAATACAAGGATGTATTCATGTTCTAGATGTATGTTTTCTAAATGGTTCGGGGCTTACCTGAGATCTTTAATTCTTTAGAGTTGTATATTCATGGCTCCATTCTGCAGAGATGCACCGGTTTCGAGTGTTCGGTGCATCTCCCAGAATGGCCGCCATTTGTTTCGCGTCCGTTGCGTCACGACGCCACGTAATGACGTCATGACGCTCCGGGAGCGAGCCGATCGCCATTTTGGATCGGGAGTGCCCTTTCTGTAACAAATATTGTTCGCGGTGAGTAAACAACAGGATAATTTCATTTTTTGTAACTGGCTTGGTTAAACCTCCCACAGTTTGTCGGGTTGGAGACATTGTCTTGTAACTTGTTTGTTGACTTTCCATAGGTGTCAAAAATTATGACCTATCATATATCAATATGTCACACTTTACAACATTGGAGAGAAAAAGTATCTTGATTAATATTATTTGCATTAGCACAATTTTTAAAGATGACGTATATACAATCTACAAGAAATGGCCCATTTCTGTATCTGAGTTCAGACCAGTATTGCAGCAGTCAAATATGCAAATCCATTTAGCTTCACATTGGCGAAGTTTTTGTTCTCTGTTTCCTCCTCTTTGGCCTATTTTAACATGTTCAATTCCAAAAAATCTTATGCCATCTGTATCTTGTGTTGGATGGTCCATTAGGTAATGTTTTCCCAAAGGGTATCTAATGTCTCTGTTTTTGATTGATCTCAAATGTTCTGAAATCCGGATTTTCAAAGGCCTCACAGTGCTTCCTATATAGGTCTTGGTACATATACAGGTGACAGCATAGACTATGTAGTTCGTATTGCAATTCATGAAATGGTTTATCGTGTATATTTTGCCGTTGGGCAGAGTAATTGTTTTTTTTACACTTTTCCGCAAACTTGCAATAATTACATTGACCACACTTGAAAAAGCCTTGTAGTTTTTCTTCTGACCAGATTTGACTTATTCCTTTTGATGGTATTCTTTCAATAAAGTGTGATGGGCATAGCATTTGCTTTAGATTTTTTGCTTTTCGATTAGTGATGAGTGGCTGATCCCCAACGTAGTTTCTGAGATCATTGTCTAATGTTAGTATGTTCCAGTGTTTTTGTAGAATTTTCCTTAGGATTTTATTGTCCGTGCTGTATGTTGTTACAAATCTGATTTTTTTGTCTTGTTTTGCCACAAGATCCTGTTTCTTTTTTTCGAGCAAGAGGTCTGAACGGTTCCATTGCTTGACTTTAGATATCGCTTCATTCAGCTGTTTATTGCTGTATCCTCTTTTCAGAAATTTTGCAGTTGCTGTCTCCAAATGTTTATTCTTATCTTGATCTTGAGTGCAATTACGTGTTATCCTGATGAATTCCCCGTATGGTATATTCTTGATTGTGTGAGGTGGATGGTTACTACGGGCATGAAGAATGCTGTTTCCTGCGGTTGGTTTTGTATACAGAGTGGTCTGAATTTTGTTGTTGTCAATGTATAATTGTAAGTCCAAGAAGTGGATCTCGTTTGTGCTTTCTTCCATTGTTAGTTTTAAGTTGTAGTTGTTGTCATTTAGGTATCTGTGGTATTTTTGCAAAGTTATTTGATTTCCATTCCAAATTACCAGTATATCATCTATGTACCTGCCCCAGAAAACAATGTTGTTGTCTTCTGTGAAGGCTTTATGTAGCCAGGCATGTTTAAGTTCAAAGCTGCCCATGTAGAGGTTAGCATAGGAGGGTGCGAATTTAGCTCCCATGGCGGTACCTTGGCATTGTTTGTAAATAATATTATTGAACAAAAATATGTTATTATTGAGAACGAAGTTCAACATTTCCAATATCATTTTATTTTGTTCCAAAAAGGAGATAGATCTCGCTTTTAAAAAATATTCTGTTGTTTCCATACCTTTTAAGTGTAGTATACTGGTATATAGAGCCGTAACATCAAAGGTAACTAGTCTGTAGTTGGTTTCCCATTCAATATTTTCCAACTGTTGGATAATATGTTTTGTGTCGCGTACATATGATGCTAGATTAGCTGCCAGTGGTTGTAGGAACTGGTCTATGTATGCTGAAATTGGTTCTGTAACTGCACCTATACCATTTATTATTGGTCTACTGGGTGGTGTGGATGCATATTTTTTGTGTATTTTGGGTAAAAAGTAAATTGTGGCAAGTACTGGATATTTGGGTTTGAGGAAATCCAATTCTTCTTCTGTAAGTAAGCCATTCTCATACCAGTCTTTGACATTTGATTCCATTCCACCATGATGTTGGGCAAAGGGTTGTCTTTAAGTTTTGTGTAACAGGTTGTATCTTCAAGGTGTTTGGCTGCCATCTTAATATAGTCTCGAGTATTTAGAAGAACTATTTTGCCACCCTTATCGGCCTCTTTGATTGTGATATTATCATTTTTGCTTAACTCAAAAATTGCTGTTCGTTCTTTCTTTGTCAAATTGTCATGTTGCTTAGTATTCTGTTGGTTTTTTATATACATTCTTCTTAGATCTTTTTCCACTGCTAGTGTGAAAAGTTCTATTACACTCTCAGTTGTTGTAGATGGGGTAAATGAGGATTTAAGTTTAAGTTTTGATGAGACACTCTGTCCTGTGTCAATGTCTAGATCTGATATTAATGACTCCATAGTGTGACTTTCTTCCGTATCTCCAATATTTAAGAGACTCACTGTGTGTTCTGTGTCTTGTATTGTGAGTTCCGATATTGGGGGTTTCGCCAATTTTTCTTTTTTCTTCATCTGACTGGTTGCAAAGAATTTTTTTAATTTGAGTAGTCTGCTGAATTTATGAAGATCAACATTGGTTTGAAAAAAGTCCAATCTGTTCGATGGGCTAAAAGACAACCCTTTATTGAGCGCTGAATTCAACTCTTGTGTGAGTTCCAAGTCCGAGAGATTAAGAACTAAGTTTTCTTCTGATTCTGGTATTGTGATCTTGTCCACATGCCTTTTGGATTGTCTTTTGTTTGTTCTGTTCTTGCTCCGGCTGCCCCTCTTTGTGGGCCACCATTTGTGTCACCATACTGCATTTGTAAGTTTCTGAGTTGTTGTGTGCTTTGATAGAGAGGATAGAATCTGGCTTTCCTGTGTTTCTGAAATTCCTCTAAAAAAGAGTATGTGGTGTTTTCTTCCGTTATGCTTTCATCTTGCTTTGAGTCTGCTGGTTTATCACTGTCACTTTCTAGTTCTGAAGATTCTGAGGTTGTTGCCTGAGATTGTTTACTTGGTGCTATTGTTTTTTTGAAATGTTGTTTGTTGGGGGGTCGTGTTCTAAATTTGTTTTGAAACGTATAGACCCGTTTGAATTTGTAATCAAGTTCATCCCTTTGGAATGCCTGTTGTTTTTTTAGTTTTATGTCTTTTTCGTAATGACACAAATATTCGTCCATAATTTGATAGTTTTTGAAAGTAGCTTCAGGTAAGTTCAAAGTTTCTATTAGTCTTTTGGTTTCCTCTATTTCCTCTATCAATTTGTTATGAATTTTCTTGGTGTACGTAATGATTCTATGAATCATTTCCTTTGACGTTGTTTTCAATAATTCCTCCCAATCATTGAAGTCCTCTACATCCTCCTCTTCAAATGCTGGGAAGATGCAGATCCTTAATCCTCTCGGTATTCGTCCTACTTTAAGGTAATTTTCCATGGTGGTTATTTCCCACCAACGAGAAAGTTCTTTTTTGCATAATAGCTCCAATCTCTCAAATGCATGTTTTAAGGATTTGATTTGTGATGTATTGCTATTGCTATTTTTAGGAGGTAGACCTGAGAAGAGATTTTCTGCCTCTTGTTCCCTTTGTTTAAAACATTGATCCATTATGATTATTTATTATAAATCAATCAGTCCTGGTGCTCTGTTTCTGTTGCTGGTTAAGTTCAAAACGATGAGAAAAGGAATTCAGTCTGAGCAACTGTAACGAGCTACCTTGGTTGTTCAATTCTTGTGTATTATTTCACTGTATTTGTTTGTCTGCTGCATGCGGAGCGGAGGACATTGCGACTGACCAATGCCTGAATCAACATATAACAAACATTCTCCACAAATTCCACTATGCGCTCCAAATTGTAGTTTTTCAAAAATCGAGACTTTTTCAAAGTAATCCAATTTTTAATGGGTATTTAATTTTGTGATTAATCATCCGTTAGGAACATGATAATTCGTTTTCTTTCACATCAATTTGCTTGTAGAAATGGTACATCCTCTTATTTCTTTATTTTCAGAAATAGTATACCCTCACATCCTCTTATTTCTTTATTTTCAGAAATAGTACACCCTCTATTTTCAGAAATAGTATACCCTCACATCCTCTTATTTCTTTATTTTCAAAAATAGTACACCCTCTACACGTGTTTCCCCATGTTTAATTCCACATGGTTCATCAGGAGGGATATGTAATTATAGGCGCTTTTTCACTAAAAAGAAAAAGAAAAAAAGGGAACAAGACCAATATTGTACTTAGTATGTTGCCCCAAGTATGCCCTTTTCCAGTTGTTAGTATATACAGATATCAAAATTACTTACACATTGGTTCTTTATCCTTTGTCCTCATTAAGTGGAAATCCGCCAAGTTTGGCAGCTAAGTAGTCTGATGTGTAATCTCTAAAAGGAAACAGGACTATTTTAGAGTCAGAATACAAGGATGTATTCATGTTCTAGATGTATGTTTTCTAAATGGTTCGGGGCTTACCTGAGATCTTTAATTCTTTAGAGTTGTATATTCATGGCTCCATTCTGCAGAGATGCACCGGTTTCGAGTGTTCGGTGCATCTCCCAGAATGGCCGCCATTTGTTTCGCGTCCGTTGCGTCACGACGCCACGTAATGACGTCATGACGCTCCGGGAGCGAGCCGATCGCCATTTTGGATCGGGAGTGCCCTTTCTGTAACAAATATTGTTCGCGGTGAGTAAACAACAGGATAATTTCATTTTTTGTAACTGGCTTGGTTAAACCTCCCACAGTTTGTCGGGTTGGAGACATTGTCTTGTAACTTGTTTGTTGACTTTCCATAGGTGTCAAAAATTATGACCTATCATATATCAATATGTCACACTTTACAACATTGGAGAGAAAAAGTATCTTGATTAATATTATTTGCATTAGCACAATTTTTAAAGATGACGTATATACAATCTACAAGAAATGGCCCATTTCTGTATCTGAGTTCAGACCAGTATTGCAGCAGTCAAATATGCAAATCCATTTAGCTTCACATTGGCGAAGTTTTTGTTCTCTGTTTCCTCCTCTTTGGCCTATTTTAACATGTTCAATTCCAAAAAATCTTATGCCATCTGTATCTTGTGTTGGATGGTCCATTAGGTAATGTTTTCCCAAAGGGTATCTAATGTCTCTGTTTTTGATTGATCTCAAATGTTCTGAAATCCGGATTTTCAAAGGCCTCACAGTGCTTCCTATATAGGTCTTGGTACATATACAGGTGACAGCATAGACTATGTAGTTCGTATTGCAATTCATGAAATGGTTTATCGTGTATATTTTGCCGTTGGGCAGAGTAATTGTTTTTTTACACTTTTCCGCAAACTTGCAATAATTACATTGACCACACTTGAAAAAGCCTTGTAGTTTTTCTTCTGACCAGATTTGACTTATTCCTTTTGATGGTATTCTTTCAATAAAGTGTGATGGGCATAGCATTTGCTTTAGATTTTTTGCTTTTCGATTAGTGATGAGTGGCTGATCCCCAACGTAGTTTCTGAGATCATTGTCTAATGTTAGTATGTTCCAGTGTTTTTGTAGAATTTTCCTTAGGATTTTATTGTCCGTGCTGTATGTTGTTACAAATCTGATTTTTTTGTCTTGTTTTGCCACAAGATCCTGTTTCTTTTTTTCGAGCAAGAGGTCTGAACGGTTCCATTGCTTGACTTTAGATATCGCTTCATTCAGCTGTTTATTGCTGTATCCTCTTTTCAGAAATTTTGCAGTTGCTGTCTCCAAATGTTTATTCTTATCTTGATCTTGAGTGCAATTACGTGTTATCCTGATGAATTCCCCGTATGGTATATTCTTGATTGTGTGAGGTGGATGGTTACTACGGGCATGAAGAATGCTGTTTCCTGCGGTTGGTTTTGTATACAGAGTGGTCTGAATTTTGTTGTTGTCAATGTATAATTGTAAGTCCAAGAAGTGGATCTCGTTTGTGCTTTCTTCCATTGTTAGTTTTAAGTTGTAGTTGTTGTCATTTAGGTATCTGTGGTATTTTTGCAAAGTTATTTGATTTCCATTCCAAATTACCAGTATATCATCTATGTACCTGCCCCAGAAAACAATGTTGTTGTCTTCTGTGAAGGCTTTATGTAGCCAGGCATGTTTAAGTTCAAAGCTGCCCATGTAGAGGTTAGCATAGGAGGGTGCGAATTTAGCTCCCATGGCGGTACCTTGGCATTGTTTGTAAATAATATTATTGAACAAAAATATGTTATTATTGAGAACGAAGTTCAACATTTCCAATATCATTTTATTTTGTTCCAAAAAGGAGATAGATCTCGCTTTTAAAAAATATTCTGTTGTTTCCATACCTTTTAAGTGTAGTATACTGGTATATAGAGCCGTAACATCAAAGGTAACTAGTCTGTAGTTGGTTTCCCATTCAATATTTTCCAACTGTTGGATAATATGTTTTGTGTCGCGTACATATGATGCTAGATTAGCTGCCAGTGGTTGTAGGAACTGGTCTATGTATGCTGAAATTGGTTCTGTAACTGCACCTATACCATTTATTATTGGTCTACTGGGTGGTGTGGATGCATATTTTTTGTGTATTTTGGGTAAAAAGTAAATTGTGGCAAGTACTGGATATTTGGGTTTGAGGAAATCCAATTCTTCTTCTGTAAGTAAGCCATTCTCATACCAGTCTTTGACATTTGATTCCATTCCACCATGATGTTGGGCAAAGGGTTGTCTTTAAGTTTTGTGTAACAGGTTGTATCTTCAAGGTGTTTGGCTGCCATCTTAATATAGTCTCGAGTATTTAGAAGAACTATTTTGCCACCCTTATCGGCCTCTTTGATTGTGATATTATCATTTTTGCTTAACTCAAAAATTGCTGTTCGTTCTTTCTTTGTCAAATTGTCATGTTGCTTAGTATTCTGTTGGTTTTTTATATACATTCTTCTTAGATCTTTTTCCACTGCTAGTGTGAAAAGTTCTATTACACTCTCAGTTGTTGTAGATGGGGTAAATGAGGATTTAAGTTTAAGTTTTGATGAGACACTCTGTCCTGTGTCAATGTCTAGATCTGATATTAATGACTCCATAGTGTGACTTTCTTCCGTATCTCCAATATTTAAGAGACTCACTGTGTGTTCTGTGTCTTGTATTGTGAGTTCCGATATTGGGGGTTTCGCCAATTTTTCTTTTTTCTTCATCTGACTGGTTGCAAAGAATTTTTTTAATTTGAGTAGTCTGCTGAATTTATGAAGATCAACATTGGTTTGAAAAAAGTCCAATCTGTTCGATGGGCTAAAAGACAACCCTTTATTGAGCGCTGAATTCAACTCTTGTGTGAGTTCCAAGTCCGAGAGATTAAGAACTAAGTTTTCTTCTGATTCTGGTATTGTGATCTTGTCCACATGCCTTTTGGATTGTCTTTTGTTTGTTCTGTTCTTGCTCCGGCTGCCCCTCTTTGTGGGCCACCATTTGTGTCACCATACTGCATTTGTAAGTTTCTGAGTTGTTGTGTGCTTTGATAGAGAGGATAGAATCTGGCTTTCCTGTGTTTCTGAAATTCCTCTAAAAAAGAGTATGTGGTGTTTTCTTCCGTTATGCTTTCATCTTGCTTTGAGTCTGCTGGTTTATCACTGTCACTTTCTAGTTCTGAAGATTCTGAGGTTGTTGCCTGAGATTGTTTACTTGGTGCTATTGTTTTTTTGAAATGTTGTTTGTTGGGGGGTCGTGTTCTAAATTTGTTTTGAAACGTATAGACCCGTTTGAATTTGTAATCAAGTTCATCCCTTTGGAATGCCTGTTGTTTTTTTAGTTTTATGTCTTTTTCGTAATGACACAAATATTCGTCCATAATTTGATAGTTAAATGGGCTTGTAGATTGTATATACGTCATCTTTAAAAATTGTGATAATGCAAATAATATTAATCAAGATACTTTTTCTCTCCAATGTTGTAAAGTGTGACATATTGATATATGATAGGTCATAATTTTTGACACCTATGGAAAGTCAACAAACAAGTTACAAGACAATGTCTCCAACCCGACAAACTGTGGGAGGTTTAACCAAGCCAGTTACAAAAAATGAAATTATCCTGTTGTTTACTCACCGCGAACAATATTTGTTACAGAAAGGGCACTCCCGATCCAAAATGGCGATCGGCTCGCTCCCGGAGCGTCATGACGTCATTACGTGGCGTCGTGACGCAACGGACGCGAAACAAATGGCGGCCATTCTGGGAGATGCACCGAACACTCGAAACCGGTGCATCTCTGCAGAATGGAGCCATGAATATACAACTCTAAAGAATTAAAGATCTCAGGTAAGCCCCGAACCATTTAGAAAACATACATCTAGAACATGAATACATCCTTGTATTCTGACTCTAAAATAGTCCTGTTTCCTTTTAGAGATTACACATCAGACTACTTAGCTGCCAAACTTGGCGGATTTCCACTTAATGAGGACAAAGGATAAAGAACCAATGTGTAAGTAATTTTGATATCTGTATATACTAACAACTGGAAAAGGGCATACTTGGGGCAACATACTAAGTACAATATTGGTCTTGTTCCCTTTTTTTCTTTTTCTTTTTAGTGAAAAAGCGCCTATAATTACATATCCCTCCTGATGAACCATGTGGAATTAAACATGGGGAAACACGTGTAGAGGGTGTACTATTTTTGAAAATAAAGAAATAAGAGGATGTGAGGGTATACTATTTCTGAAAATAGAGGGTGTACTATTTCTGAAAATAAAGAAATAAGAGGATGTGAGGGTATACTATTTCTGAAAATAAAGAAATAAGAGGATGTACCATTTCTACAAGCAAATTGATGTGAAAGAAAACGAATTATCATGTTCCTAACGGATGATTAATCACAAAATTAAATACCCATTAAAAATTGGATTACTTTGAAAAAGTCTCGATTTTTGAAAAACTACAATTTGGAGCGCATAGTGGAATTTGTGGAGAATGTTTGTTATATGTTGATTCAGGCATTGGTCAGTCGCAATGTCCTCCGCTCCGCATGCAGCAGACAAACAAATACAGTGAAATAATACACAAGAATTGAACAACCAAGGTAGCTCGTTACAGTTGCTCAGACTGAATTCCTTTTCTCATCGTTTTAAACTTGAAAAAGACTTTGGCTGTAGCGTGCTTCCATTGCAGGGCACAAGTGGATCCTCGTTCAAAAAGGGGCTGGACCTAAGTGTCGTTTTATGGTTTCCCATCTGAGTAAACTGACCGTTGGGGAGAGCAAGGCAGATATTGACCCACAGAATCAGTTGAGGCGAATATCCAATGAAGATGGAGGAGGAGAATAAAAGGGGACAGGAAGAATAAGGGCATGTAGATTGTTTGGGTGAGGTCAAGGGAGAAGGCGAATCGAGACACCAAGACCAGGAAGGACAGTGCAGTGGAGCACAGAGGAGAATTACTGAGAGCGTGTGCAAGGTGAGGTATTGTTTGGTGAATGAAGGTGGTTTTAGGGTGTAAGCGTGTGTGGGCCTCATCACGAGTTGGGCAGTAGCCCTTAAATGTGGCGGTAACGCTATTACTGCTGTATTTAAGGGAACGCCCGATCACGAGTCTGGCAGCATTTACCCCCAGCTCCAAGCTGGGCGTAAATGAGTTGACTTAATGCCCATTTTTGGGTGCTTTTAGCGCGCGCTAATTGCGCCGAAAATGCCCCATGGGGAATACCCATTACCGCCCAACCCTTGATCCGGCGCTAATAGCGCCAGACCAGGTGGCAGTAACGCTATTAGCCTAGGCGTTATCCCAGCGGTACTACCGCCGGGATACTGCCCAACTCGTGATGAGGACATGTGTCTGGTCAGTGAAGTGTCTGGTCTGAGGTTAAGTACAAGTGTAGAGGGAGTAAGTGAGAGCGGGTGAGAAAGATGAATGAGAGACTGCAAAGAGGGTGACTGAGAGAACGAGGGGAGAGTAGTGAGAGGTGAATGTTGTGGAGAGTAGGGAGAAGAGAGAAGTGGAGAGTAGTAGAGTGGAGAGTAGACAGAGGGGAGAGTGGACTGGGGAGAGAGAGTAACAGAAGATGTGAGATGGAAGAACAGAGGGACGGAGAGGAGGAGAGAAAGGAGGGGGGGAGGAAGAGAAAAGAGGAGATTAGAAGGAAGTGAAAAGACATAAAGAACATTAGTGCAACATGAGGGGTAAAGATCAATTCAGTGATTGCAAGGCACTACTTCCTGGTATCATTTTTCTTTTAGGACCTGTGAAGAAATCATGAAGCAAGAGACAGACAACAGATTCCAAGCTCAAACAAAATACTTTTATTAACTTACATGTCAGGATGGGAGATGGCCTAACTTGCCTTATCCGTAGCTATGATTTCCCTACCTAAAGAAACTACTGATCATCTGTGTTCTTGAATTCAACGTAACAATCTGTGTCCAAAACCTATGCTTGCCCTCACATCGAAAGGTACATAAAGTGTAGGCATGTCAGCAACCACAAAAATAGTGTTAAAAAAAAGGTCTGTGCTTCTTGCAGCTCCTCGGCTTGTAGTATAGCCCTTCCTTTAAGTTTAAAGCACCTTTACAAACCAAACCTCATAGATTCTTTCCCCAAGGGTAACAGAGTCTCAACAAGGATCTTGGGGTTCCCTTCCCCAAGTGCAACACAGTTGCAAAAAAGGCCTCTGGGTTCCAGTCCCCACGTTTAACACAGTTGCAAAATAATATTCAGTTCTATTTGTTTCCATTAAGCTTTCAACACCAACTTTGCAGTTCAAATAGGGCTTACTCGGTGTAGGCGTAGTTGTCGGACCGCACAGACCACCCATCACAGGTCACGCAACCGAAAACCCTTGACACTTTATTATAGTCACTGGTTCTATTTAAAATTCCTTGCAGGCACAGGCTCCATCTTTATACCTGCAGCATTTAGTTATTTGCAGCACTTTCCCCTTTGGCAGCCTTCTAGGCTTGCCTCCACGTGACTTAATAACGTTAATTTTGGGGAGACTCTCCTTGCCTACTCAACACACTTTCACAAGCTGCTATAACGTTGCATTACTTGTTTTCAAAGAGCCTTGGTTACTGGCTTTCTTTTAATTATTATTCTCCCAATGTTCATTGACTTCTTGATTCGACTTTCATTATTGCCAGAATTGTATTTCACTTTCCTTTCATTCACCCAATAGGTTTCGCATGCTTCACACAACTTTACTTGAGTTCGGTATTCAAAATTGCAAATACAGTACATTTAATGTGTTTCACATACCTGTACTTCAGTTTGGCATTCAAAAATTGCAGATAATATATAGCAGCTTGTTCGGATTCTATAAAACTCTCCTTTGGTCTCTTGACCCAACAAACATTCACCTTTCTCCAATCGGCATCCGTGCATGCCTGAAACCATGCCCCTGGAGTATCCGGCAACTCCTCTGGGTGCCTTCGGTTCTCTCCTTGGCATTCACTTGCAGTCTGCCGTCCTGTGGGGTACTTTGGCGAGCCCGGCTTGCCTTATCTGAACCTTCCCACTGTATGCTGCGGCTCCCTGGAGTCTCCAGTGTCCCCCAGCTCCAGCGGGGACACACGGCCTTGTACCTTGCAGGACTCGGACCCTTCTCACAGACTGGCCGGGCTGCAGCGTCTCTGTGCTTGTCCTGCAATGCTGAGCGCCCTTTTCACCGAGCAGGTTCCTTCCTCCACACTGGACACTGTTTCCTGGATACTGGACTCTCTCTCCCAGCTGCACTCCGGCAACCTGGGTTCTCTCTCCAAAGCTGGATTCCGGCAACCTGGGTTTTCTCTCCCAGCTGGATTCTCCGTCCTTATATACACCTGTGGCCTGGCAATTGGCTCCAGGTGTAAGTCCTTTTCCTGACCCCAATTAGTGGGACTTGCCTGACTTGTATATTGATGTTTCACAGCCCTCTTCCTCGTCTCAGTACTAGAGTGGTAAAGTGACATATCAGTGTGTACTGCTCCTAGCGGGCTCTTCCTCGTCCCAGTGCTAGAGTGGGTTAGACATGGGGAAATGCTTTACTATAGCCTATAAAGCCCAGGGAGGGTAGGGTTGGTTCTCAGAAGTAAAAGGGGTATACCATGTCTTACCTGTAGATTTCCTTTCCCCAATCCCCAAGGACCCTACACCCAGGTGATCCTCCCTCGCTTCTCCACCCCTAGGGTCAGAATCCAAAAGCGATGGCCTTTCCCTCTCCGTCTGAGAAGAGGATCCAAGGGGAGTAGGTGAGAGGATACCTCAGGTTTCTCACAGACCCTGGGTTTGGATCCACCTGGCACACTTCCGCAAGAGGAAAGACGGTTGTCTTTAATCCCTCACCACTAGATAGTCAGATTGTAGACAGGATTTTCATTTTTATTTATGTATTGAACATGTGCATGGTGCCTATACAGCAAAAAGTGTTTCCAGGTGCCACAAGACAAAAAAAGGGGGAGGGGAGAGGAGAAAACAACAATAATGGTCCTACTAGGCATTGTGACATTTGGATGGTGCAAGAGCAGAAGAAAAGTGCACTGGGAGGGGACAGATCTGGGTGAGGGATAGAAGAGGGAGAGGTGCAGGAGGGTGGGGGCACCCAGGGCTGGGCAAGTGCTAAGGGGAGCCTGGTGGGTAATTGCCTGGAGTCAACAAGTGCAAGAATGGGGATGGACCAGACTCAGAAGGCTAGTTAGGGAAGGGTGCCCGAGGGCAAGTGCTGATAAGGGGTGCAGGGGAAGACTGGTCAAAGGAGGACCTGGCCCAAGAAGACTCTTAAGGGAAACAGGCAACCAGTGGCAGCTTCAAGTGCAGACTAGCAAGGCAGGGGGAGAGGGAAAGAAGAGGAGAAAAGGAAGGTTTTGAGAAGCTTCCGGAACTAAAGGAGATCCTGCTCAAGTTGGAGAGGGGCAGGGAGGCCGTTCCTGAGGGAGGCTCCTTCCAAAGAAAGAGATCTACCCCCACTCTCTGATTGGAGAAACGTCTCATCTGCAGAGCGTTGGAGCTAGAGGACTGAAGGACTCTAGCGGGGAGGTATTTAGGGAGAGAAAGTTGGATGTAGTGAGGTCTCAGGCGCCAGAAAGCCTTGTGGATGATGCAGAGGGTCTTGAATTTGTAAAGGTTATTGATCTCTAGTGATCACCTTTGGATTTAGGGAAGTCTGAGCTAGGGAAAATGAAGACCCAGGGCAGACAAGAGAGAAGGGCATCTAATTTTTAGACCCTATTAAAACATTTAATAAAAACCCTTGAACATTCTACGAGAATTGGTGTGCTATTGAGGACATTAGTGACAAATGTGAACAAAGGCTGCACTGTCTTTTTAATGTTTGGTGTCAATGGCCTTGGATGCCATTGTCTGCGTTGAATTCACATTGTTTAACAGAATCAGAAAGTAGGCTTCCACCACCCCTTTCAAGTCACACTGTCTAAGGCTAGAGACCAGCTCTAGGATGCTAGCAGTTCATAGGGTCGGCAATTCTCATGCATTGCCTTCATGCCAGAGCCCATACCTAAGATACCAGTACAGTGTACCTGGACCACAGTCAAGCACACCATAATAAACCCACTGTGAAATGCCCATTACAAGAGAAGGGCAACTGTGCAACATAACAAAAAGCATACAAATATAAAAAAGGTTAACAAAAAAGAAACAAGATCTCAAATCCTGTAAAACCACACCACCATTAAGGATCCCAAGCAAGGTTTAGAACTGATGAATAGCTCAAAAATGGATTGACGTGACCATCTTTAATGGCCTAGACAGAGACAATGAGTCAGCGCTACACGTTCGATTGGATTGGATTGAAACAGGAGTGATGTAAAAAGGCCTCCCAAAGTCAACTTTTTATGCGGAACTATGATTAAGCCATAACCACAAAGATGCTGCTATTGCTTCTTTAATATTTATGTGTATATTTGTCACTTTAATAAAGCATTTAACTTAATCATAACAGAGTTAAACTTTCAATTAGAAAGGCGAAATTGTGTGGCTTATAACTTTGGCAGCCGTGAAGAAAGGGGCTCAAACATTTACAAAAAAAGTCCATCCCACTCTGAATTTTAGAAAACTTTTGTAAAGTTTCGTCTAGAGGTCGGCGGAGGAGTGGTTTGAAGGGGCGAGAATTTATAAGGGAAGATACCAACAAAATCTAATTCAAATTCCCAGTAGGAGGTTTTACCCTAACAGCGGCAAAAACCACTAGACAGATTTACACCAGCCTTACACAAGCGGTTGGTTGGCGTCATTGCCAATTAAGAAGCTTTACTCTTCTATGAAAAAGAATCCTGTGCTAAAACATTTTTGTGCAGCCTCCTTCTTGGATTTTGGTATGCAGATACAGGCTACAAAAAATGTTGGGGTCTATTTCACAAATAAATGGTTCGCTTTTGCTCTGGTTAGGCTGAGGGGAGGGTTCACTAATGAGCTGCCCTCCCACCACCTCCTGTGGGCTCTCTGCAACCTAATCCAAGTGCCCCTATGACCCAGGTTTTTAAACTAGTGATTGGTAACTCTTGATATCTAGGGCCATAGGTGAAAGCCTAAAGTCTGAGGCCTTATCTATCTGGCTCCCCCCATGGTACTTGTGAGGAGTTCCTAACTTAACGTTCCACAGGTGTTCTTAACAAGAATTATCCACTTTTCTATTTGTGCCAATGGCAGATACTTTTGTCCTTTCACCATATCACAGTCACTCCCTTTATCTCCTTTCCCTGATCACACTAACACACCCTCTACTCTCTTCACACCTCTCTTCTCACCTCTCACCCCACATCTTTCTTCATCTCTTTCCACACTACTCTCCTCACTTCTCTCCAGGCCCCTCGCCTTATCTTTCCCCTACACACAATCCCCTATATATTCTTTTGTTTCCTAATCTTACCACACTCCCTCTCCTTCTATCCCTTCCAGCTACCCCTTCCTGCTTCACTTCACCTTCACCTTTACTCCAACTACCCTTGCACTTTCTACACACACTCCTCCCATACACACTCTTTACCTTTCTCTAATTCTGCCTACACTTCTCGCTCTCTTTCTTTCTCACTCAACTTTTATCCCACTCTCACCACATAACACTCAACTGGTACCAGTCTATCTCACAACCAATACCACTCCTGCACTTTACACCAACTCCACCAGTAGCTTTTCAACACTCCGCTACACCATCTGTCCTCACTCTGGTCTTTCGGTCCACCGCCATGCCTCCTGATCTCATCTCTACTACCGACACTCTCCTTGACCTGTAATCTCACCCCTACAACTGACCTCTGACTCTCATTCACTCTCCTTTCATACCGTTCTTGGCTCGGCTAGAACCAAAGAAGGGGAGACACTCACCTGACTCTGTGCGCCTATCTGTGGCTATTCTTTCCCCAGGAGCTGGGTTGCACAGGTACAAAGCTTTAAATACATCTCTTACCCATCCCCTTTTCTGTCTCCTTGTGCAGTGTAGTAGCCAAATGCCTAGGCTGCTCATTTCCCTTATGGTTTTCTTCATGTGCTGGTGAGGTTTGCTTCCAATTCAGTTAGGGAGAATCTCTGTGCATGTCCTGCTCTGGATTATGCCCTGGTAGACCCCCTTCCCTAGGTCGGGAAAGGGTCCTTGCTCCCCATTCATAGGGTCAAATCCCAGAACCTGTCCCAGTGTTTGCACGTAGTAGTGGCTGGTCTATTATGGGCAACTAGCAACTGCTCTTCACCTTTTTACGGCCCTTTGGATGCAGCAAAGCTCTTAACTCAAAGCACTGATTGCATAAAGGTAATGGAGTTTGCATTGCAGTCTTTACATTTGCATGGAATCCTAAAATGTTTAGATTCTTTTCAAATTCAAAGATTGGTGCTCCCTGTGATCTTGGATGGTGCTGTGCATGGGTCAGGACTGGGCCATAGCAAAACAGCTCCCATCGTAATGCATACTTACACTCTGCAAGGTATCAGAGAGCCCCAAACACCAGTGACAGTGATGTCAGAGCCTTTAATGTGGCCGACGGGTGCTAAAGAATGCAGACCCACAGGAAATAGTCAATGGGCCTCATTATGAGTCCGGCGGTAGCCATGCCGGTAAATTCCTGGTGGGCGGAAAGGCATCCGTGAGTCAGAAATTAGAGGCAAACACAAAGATATATTATTCTCTAAGTCAGACATTTTATTAAACAGAAATGGGTTGGAAAAAGTCTCTCTAGTCCTATTCTAAAAAGGATTCTCCAAACATGAAATCTAAAACTATGGATCTGTCTGCATCAAGTAGTTAGTGTGAGAGACCTGAGGGCGTCCTCACATCTGCTCCACTTGGGTCCTCTTTGTAAGTGGCCAGGGAAAGGCCATCGCTATTGGATCCTTACCCCGCATCTGGAGAAGCGAGTGAGGATCACCTTGGTAGAGGTTCTTTGAGAATTGAATATGAGATGTCTTTGGGCGAGATTCAGTATCTCTCATTTCCATTTCAGCAGGAACACCCAATCCCAGACGCAGTTATGGGGTATTGTTACCCCTGTCCCACTGACCGATAAAACGGCAGGAGGTATTACAGTATAGAAATGCTAGGAAGAGGGTAAAGAAGAGAAGGTTTAAGGATGATAAAGGCGAGTCATGGTATCCTCCTTACCCTATTGAAGAACAGCCTAGCCATCCCCTGGCCTTTATCGGCTATTGTAAAACCTTTCCCCACAGTTTCCATCATTTAACACACTATGGTACTGGGACAAGGAAGAGCGACTCAGAGCGATGAACACTGGTAGGTCATTTCACCACTCTAGTACTGAGATGAGGAGGAGGCCTGCAAAGTAAGGTGAAGATCAGGCATGTCCCTTTAATTATGGTCAGGCAATTGGACTATGTGACCACCACCTGTGGCCCCTCAGTAAGCCCAACAAGTATAACAATGTGGGCTTTGCAGATGAAGGGAGGTTGCACAGCAGGCAGGAGTGTGGAGCCGGCTGGAGCTGGAAGCTGGCATAGCAGAGAGGCGAGTGTTGGAAGCCGTGTCGGAAGAGGACCAGAGACGACCGGGCTGGGAAATGCCCAGAGAAGGTTGGGAAGTCCTGTGCCCCATTCGTGTCAGACGAAAGCAGAAGCTGCAAGGCGCCGAGGTGCTCTGGTCGCTGCAGACCTCAGGGGGAGCTGTTGGGGCTCTCCCCGCTCTCCGTGAGAGAAGCACAGAGACCGTGCAGGTGGGAAAAGCCAAGCGAGGAAGAAAGCGAAGCAGACGTGAGCTGCAGCCTGAAGTCAGTGATTGCAGAAGGGGAACACTCATACCGGGGCGCTCCTCAAACCGGCAATAAGTCTTTCATGAATAACGAATGTTGCAGAAACTGTTATAAACACCTTTGAATACTGAAGCAAGTGTTTGCAAACTTGAACAAACTGAAAGCATTACTAAACCTGTGAGTTTTGAATAATGAACGAACTGAAAGTCTTACTGAATATTATAAGGAATGAAAATAAGTAACAAGGATGTTTAAACATGCAATTTTGAATGCTTCACAGAAAGAAAGTAGATGATGAGCATATTTTGAATGGAATAAAAGCAACGTTGTGCAAGGGGCGAGTGCCGCAGAAAGAATTAATAATAATAATAATAATAATAATAATAATAATAATTTGGCATTTATATAGCGCTACGAACCCTCAGGTATCTGAGCGCTGCTTATTATTACCCACGGTGTGTGGTGCTCATTTATCGACCTCGGAAGGATGAAAGGCTGAGTTTGGCCCTGCCGGGATTCGAACCTGCGTTAGCAGGCTCTGCACGAGTGTCAAAGCGAGCGCTCTACTCTACTAATTGACTGAAATACAAGTATTGGCAAAGCAAGTAGAATCCCAAGATGGGTACAAGAAGAGCATTGACACAAGTGGTCAAAGAACTGCATGTTAGAAGGAGGCCTGTATTGGCAGGAGCCAGAGAAATATCAAGAGCAAACCTAAGTGAATGGTGGCCAAGCTAGCTACGATACGGTGTTGGAAGAAAGTAAATGTAATGCGAGCATTATTCTTCACTGTTAAAGGAAATCATTGAACCGTGGTTGATAAAGCAGATGAAAAAGGGTGTCGGTTGCGTGACCTGTGATGGGTGGACCGTGTGGTCTGTTCTCTGCGCCTAGACCGAAGGGACCCCTGCCTGAAAGCGATACTGATCAATCACATCCCAGAAAGGAGCATCGGTTGCGTGACCTGTGATAGTCTCGGCACAGTTGACAGACCACACAGTCCACCTAAGTGCTCTACATCGAAAAGTAGCTGAAAGAAGAAGGCAAGAGTGTTGATGTCAAGCGGAGCAAGTCAATGAAAATGTACAGAAAGCGACTGGTGTGATTACTAATGTGGTTTGGCAAACTCGGGAAAGTAACCCTGGTGAGGAGGTTGGGAAGGCCCCCAATCCTTGGTGAACTGTTTTGTTTTGAATTGTGGAACTTACTTGAACTTGGGGAAGGGAGCGCCAAGAGACTTTGTTGAACTTTATTGAACTTGGGGAACGAGAGCTGGAAAGTAAGCCAGGAAATGGAAGAAGCTCAGAACCTTATTTGGATCACTGTTTGTTTTATTTTTGCCATCCCTAAACATTGTTTAGCTTTAGTTGTGAGGGGGAAGTATAGGTTTTGGGCACAGACATACTATTAAGTTGAACTTCCTGACTCGGACTGTTCTTAGTTTCGTTAGGTAGGGAAATCCCACCTTAGCATGGGGCCAGTTAGGCCTTCAGCTAACCTGACATTTAAGTTAATAAAACCTTTCTGTTTGAATTTTGAATCTGTTGTTTGTGTCTTGCTTCATGATGCCTTCACATCAGTAACTTAAAAAGTCATCTTGTGTCCAAAGCATTCTCAGCCGACCTTCACACTAGAAACAGAACAGCAAAAAGTGCATGAAAATGTCTTTGACTTGATAATAGTAAAAAGTGTTCACAACCCAACTCACAAGAACAGTTCCAACAAAAATGTGTTTCCAAGGAGAGACCATTAGATCCATAGGGTGGATCCCTTCCCCTGGATTTGTAGGTAGGATGGCAGAAAGTGTCTCTTTAGCCAATAATTTCTTTGTATAAACAAGTGTCTCTTTATCCAGCAGTTTCTTTGTGTCTTTGGTACTGGATTCACAAAGTGTGTGTTCAAACAATACATCTCATAACAGTCTTTCTTTAACTTCAAACAATACATTCCATAACAGTCATTCTTTAGCTTTGCTTGTTACTAGTGCGGATTGGCTGGTATACTCTCCTGCCAGGAATCCTTCTATGGGTTTCTCAGATCCCCTGATATACTCCCATGCCAGGTATCTTCCCCAAAGGTCAAACTCTTTACACAACTTCAGATGCCTGGTATACTCCCCTGCCAGGACTTATGCAAACGTCCATGAGGTAAGGGTTTTCCTTTCTCTCCCCTTTCCTCTCACAGGCTTTGCTTCCCAACTACCTGGTATTCTTCTGCCAGGACTTCTTCAAAGGCTCACGAGGTAAGGGTTTCCTTTGCTCTCCCCTTTTCCACTCACAGGCTTTGCTTCCCAACTGCCTGGTGTTCTTCTCCCAGGACTCCTGCCAAAGTTCACGAGGTAAGGTGTTCCCCCCCCCCCCCCTTTCCTCTCACAGGCTTTGCCTCCCACTGTCTGGTATATTCTTCTGCCAACATTTCTTATTTGTTTCACTGTTCTTTTCGCTGTACAAAGTAGCATATGTCCTAAGGTGTTCAATATATTTGCGTATGGTAGCACTTGTTTCAACTTTCCCACACATTGACATCTCATGCACCTGGGCTTGCCTGGGGCTTGTTGTGGCCCTTTGTTTTGTTGGCTTTCAAACATTCTTCTTATTGGCATTTGAAGATGTGCTTTTCCTTGATTGCAATTAACCACATTTTCTATCGTTTGCAACTTTATATAGTCCAAACATTCACTGACGTGTGCGTGGTAACACCCCAGGGTCCCCCGCTGTTCTAGGCAGACTCACCAGATCTTCTTTGCGTCTCCAACCTTGCTCGTGCTTCCACAATGCTGTCTTTTTCTCTTCGCTATTGTACAGATGCTCTATCAGCATCCGATGTGGGTCTGCGAGCAACGGACAGCTTCTCTGGACAAGAAAATGCTGTTTGTTTGTGCAGTCGTGTTACCTAGAGTCTGCACCGTCTCCAGCCTCGCCATGGTTTGCCTACCTACACGCTCTGTTTTCCGTCTCGCCACACCGGTCCGGATACCTTGCTGTCAGGAGCCCCAACACAGGGTTTCTTGTTCTCTCCTGCACAGCTGTGTTCTCTACTGCCCCTGCCATTTTTAAATGTCCCGCTTACTTTGGGTCCAACAAAGCAACAAGTCTGTACATTAGACTCTAGGCTTTTCTTGGTGTGCATAAACTCCTTCCTCCACTTCATCGTCTCAGTACTTGAGGATTTATGGGAGTTGAAGTTGATAGATGTTAATGGATTTCTTAGATGTGGTTGTTCAAAAGCTTCACATAAAGATACATCAGAATCATAAGATGTTATATATTAGTTGTGAGTGTTTAAGTCACAAGGCATAAATTCGTTTTCAAAAATTGATTAGCAGAGTTTGCTAATTACACATTTCTTGATTAGCAAACATACATATTTGATTAGCAATTTTGTACTTATATTTGTAATGTCACAAGAAGTTATTTGTACCCAAGACATACAATGAGCAACAATACAGCAGTTGTGTGTACTGCTGAAGTGAGAGATTAATGAGATAAGGGTCTGTAGAAGGCAAAGTTTAGCTGCATGAATAGACACAAATAAATAGATATGATAAAAAAAGCTCTGAAAACAGTTTTTCTGTGCAAGACTCTGAACAGCTGTGCACAGGGCAGTGTCGGTATATTGTAGGATCCACATGCTTGACCCATCCTTTGCTCTGTAAGGAGAAGTTGAGATGTTTCATAAATCAAAAAGTTCACAATGTTAAAGGAAAGTCATAGCCTGAGACTAAGTATGTAGTATGGTGTTGCGACAGGCAGTTTAATTGCCAACTTCCGTTGACAAGATGGCTCTTGCCTGTCATTGATATGATTTTCAATATAGCGTTAAATGCCACCTTCGAGGGAGGGCAGGGCCGCTAATAACCTCAACCACCAGCCCTGTACGCCTATGAAAGTGGTATTTATCACCATTTGTGCTCAGAGCCACCATCTGTGGTACTGATACCTTTTAGGGCCATTGCACTTTTAAGAGTGCAGGGGGCTATTATTGTTGCACTCTCTCTCCATTAGCCCGTTCGAAGTTACTGTCAACAGGGAAAAGAGAGCAGGGAGAACTCTGAGGGCAATAGAGGAATGCAGTGTGAGCATTGCTTTCTTTGAACGGTCTAATTTAAATAGCAAGTTCTACTACACAAGAGTCAGTTTAATTAGCAAATCAACAGAATTGCATTGCAAATTGCTATGCGACACTGCTAATTTTATGCCTTGAGTCATAAATGGGGGTTTGACTACTGTGATTTATAGGAAAGGTTTTCTGACTTTTACTATAGGGTGGAACTGTTAAGATGACAACATGCCTTTAAGGACTTGGTATTGTAGAGTCTTCCTCCAGGGAAAGATGGGAACATCGCTCATCATCCGATGGAGTCATCACCTCCCCCCGGCAACAGTCTTCCCCTATGTAATCCTTCCTTTTACAGCGCCAACAGGATCCAAATCAGGCAGTGGCTGTCGTCCCCTGGCCATCCACGAGGAGGCCATGGCAGGGAAATCAGTGATGACTCCACTGGGTTCATCACACCTTGCTCTCACTGCGTGTGTCAAGGTGGGGGTCGGAATAAAGCCCCTATCCTTATTCAGGATAAAAGAGTGGGAGGGGTGATTGAAGGTATCTGACCTCTTACTCCTCCGCACTTCTGCCTGCCGATGCCTCCCATCAAACGTGAGGCTAGACTGGAGGGAAAGAGGACACGCTACTGCAAGGAAAGGAGAATTTTAAAAAAAGGTTGTGTTGTGCAGGTTTTGAATGCATGAGTGTGTGTGGCGAGCTGTAGGGAATGTCATGGACAAGGGGCTTCGAGAGTGACACAGAGCATGAACACATGTTTTACCAGTCAATGCAGCATTTTTTGTTTGGACGTTTCCATCATGAAAACCATGTTTTAAAGGGACTTGCTGGCACATATTGTTGGGCACTAGAATCATGAAAATGTGTTTTACAGGAACATGCTGGCATATTTTGGCGGGCAGTAAGCTGGTGGTAGGAAAGTGGTGCAGCACTGTGATATTGTGTTGCCAGGCCTCACGATCTGCCATACGTTGTGTCATATACCTATAATTTCAGCAGCTAAAGGGCCTCATTGCAAGTTCTACGGTAACCTTTAAAAGTGGCGGTAACGGAATTAGTGCCACCAATACTGCTCCGCCGGATCATGAGCCGGCGCAAATAATGGCGACTGTAAAATCAGCCAGCACTATTACATCCGGTGCTATTACAGCCGGCCACACGAGGCGCAAACACAGCCGCATCACAAGTCCATGTCTGACTAATTGTGCCATGTTTCCAGCTTTTAGATGGAGGTAAATGGAAAAAAGAGGCAGAAATCAAGGGACAGGTGCAACCAATGCACTTCAAAGGGCTACATAAGGCACACCCCTATTCCAGACACTGTTACTTACACCATGCTGCCATTAGCCACTGTGAGCAGGGACAGGCATTTTTTTCATGCTTCATCTGGAAGCAGAGAGGCAGGAGGAGCAGGTCAGGGCACAGGGAGCACATGGGCGGGTGGAGGAGAAGGAGAAGAGCACAAGTAAGACTTGCACCCATCCCTAGGGTCAGGCCCTCACTTTGGTCCCTCAGTGTCACCCACTTGGTGACACTGTACCGCCTGTACAGGGAGAACATCACAGAGTTGCTCACCAGAATCCAGGATGACATAGGGAGCAGGATTAAGATCCGTACATCTGTTCCCCCAGTGCTGAAGCTAGTGTCAGTACTACAATTTCTAGGTACAGGCACCTTTGAGCATTCCGTGGCCATGATGCACGGCATTGCACAGCCCACATTCAGTGCAGTGTTGGGCCAGGTGATGGATGCCCTCCTGCGTTATGTGCAAAACCACATCACACTGCCCACCACCCCAGCCCAGCGGAATGCCATGAAGGCACGGTTCTATGCCATAGCACACACGTCAAATGTGATAGCAGCCCTGGACTGCGCCCATGTGGCGTTGGTGTCACCCCTGCCCCATGAAGCAGTGTATAGAAACTGCAAACACTACCACTCCCTCAATGTGCAGGTGACCTGTGGCCCGACCTCATCATCACCCACTACTGTGCATGCTACCCAGGTTCCACCCGCGATTCCATGGTGCTATGCAACAGCACACTCCGAGAATGCATTGAGAGGCACTGTGGACAACAGACGTGGATTGTGGGTGATTACAGCTGGCCGCATGCATTGGCTGCGGAGCACCTGACCAAATGGGGGTGACGGGTGGTGGTTGTGGACGTGAACACTGACACAAAGCATTGCATGACAAATATCTGACCTGTCCACCTCCCATACCAGCCCTACAGTACAGCCCAGGGTGCATGCACATGTTGCACCCAACATGAGGGAAGAGCCCATGTCCACACATAGTAGGAATTGGAAACCCCAGCACGCCTACAGGTACCAGAATGCAACATGCAAAAACAGAAACGACTACTAAAAAAGTGCCACATAGTACCTCACAACAGCAACCATGCCAGCACCACAGCCATGCACCCATGTACATTTACTTTTTTTTTTTGTTGGTTTATTTGTTTTTGGTTTAACATGAAAACCTTTACAAACAGAATCATTATTTGAGACTATCAGATAAAACACACAAATAATACGAACAGAATAAGACATGAGTAAGCTTACAAAAGGTGATCCGAGACGCCAGAGGCGAAAAAAGGGAGACCGATCTAACTAGTCGATTATACTCATTTAAGTGTCCAATGGATTAATAGTTCACGAGTATGGTATATTTTTCCAAAACTTTTACTATTGCAGCCGTGAGCATAATTTCTTGACCAGTGATCAGTCTATCCCAAAAGAAATCCTGTGATAAACTCTCCTCTCTGGTTACAAATCTCCCCAAAAACAACAATCTTGTGTCCCAGGTGCCTTCGCACTCCAATAACAAGTGTTTGAATGATTGTAAGTTCGGAGAATCACAGATCCTGCAAAGTTTTTTTTGCTTTATCGCCCTGGTTTCTTCGGACCACCATTTCCCCCGTGTGAGCTATGTTCAGTCTAAGCCTAAGAAAGTTATTTCTTATACTTAGTTCAGGGAATGTTTGAAGATAGAGTGGAAGGGTACCAAGCTTTCTATCTACCTTCAAGAAAAGATTTGGTGGATTAAGGTTCCTTACTCCGTCGATTGTTTGGATCCAGTCTGTCATTTCTAGTTGTTTTTTTTCCTTTCATAGGGTTTTGAGCAAGAGTTTCTGTTGTTAAATCCAACCTAAGTAAAATACCTCCCACTTTTTTCTCCAACCCAATGAGTTGTTTCGACTTTGCTTTTTTGAGATGTTCATTTACGTCGAAATAGAGGGTAGTCTGACTTGCTGTTATTATATTACGATATAGAGACAGGAGTTTCCAATCCGCTCGACAGCCCAAGGAAATCGGTCCCAATTCAAATCTCAGACCAACAAGTGGGGTACATATTGGAAGATGTAAATATGTTTTCCACAAGAGGCCCTCTATTTTGTTCCAATCATAGTTCCAAAGCAAGGGCATTGCTTCCAGGCCATAAAGGAGAACCAGAACTTCTTTACCTATATAGAATTTAATAAGTGGGAGTATTGAGAATTTGCAGAATTTTCCATTCAAATTCTTCATCTGTGCAATACTTTTGGAGGTTTTTTCAAGGATAACTGGTATCACCTTGTTCATGGCTGGGGAAGCTAGAGTTTCATAGCCCAGATAGGAGAGTTCATCAACACCAGGGATTATTTTACCATCCAAGATCCAGTTCCTAGAGGACAGATTTTTTTTTAGAATGTCTAAATATAAGGATCTTGGACTTCAGCGGATTCAACAAGAGTCCATTTAGTTTGGCATATTCACTAAGTTTGGACAAAAGCTGCTGCAGACCAATCGCTGAACCATCCAACAGGACTAGATTGTCCGCATAGGCCAACCAATGTAGTCTTCTACCATTAATCCTAGGACAGGCCATTGATGAAGAGGCGAGGAATTCTCCAAGATCTGCCAAGAATAAGTTGAAAAAAAGAGGTGCACCCAAACACCCTTGCCGTACTCCTTTGAGAACCTGTATTACCTCTGACAAATTGCCAAGATCATCCAACCTCACCCTTATGGTAGTGTTCTTATGCAACTCTATGAGCATAGCCAAAAGGGGAGCTGGAATCCCCCAACTATAGAGCTTCTGCCAAAGAAGGGATCTGTCCACTAAGTCAAATGCTTTGGACAGATCAACCCAGGCCCCGTATATCGGGGAGCTCTCTTTCTCATTAGATCTTTCACTGAGTAAGTTCAAAATAAGCCCGTTTAGGCTAGTAGAGAGTCCTTTCCTGAAACCCGTTTGATTCTGGGAGAGGATCTACCTGGAGTCCACCCACGATGTAAGTTCTTTCAGCAACAATCGCATAAAGAGTTTGCTGTCTATATCCAGGAGGGCGATAGGTCGATAGCTTGCTGGGCTTAACCTATCGCCCCCTTAAAGAACGGGATAACTAGTGCACACTTCCACGATGGAGGGAAGACCCTGATCTTGAGGATTTCCTGAAAGAGATGATATAACAGCTTTGCCCATAATTGTGTTTGTTTTTTTTAACACCTGATAGGTGAGGCCATTAGGGCCTGCCGCTTTCGACGTAGAGGAAGATGCTATAAGATCCTCAATGTCTTGTTCGTTAAATGTCAGGGACCAACTGGTATTAGGCAAGATGAAATCCCTGGATCCCGATGATTCAAAAGTTTTTGGACAGATAGTCCACCCATTGGTGCTCTGGGACCAGGTTACAGAGGGAGCTGTTATGGCAAGTCTCCAGTTGGTTTAGCACCGCCCAGAAATTTCTACAGTTATTAGCATTGAGGAGATAGAGCATTCTCTCCCCATCTTCTTGCAATTTTTGATGTTTATGGTTCTTTGTCCAATTTATGTAGGTTTGTTTAGCCTTCTTGAGTTTTTGCATGCAGACGGAGGGGTCCTCAACCTCATTTTTTCTTATACAGCGTAGTGTTTGTCGCAAAGATCTCTTCTTGTTGTAGGTTTCTTCATCAAAATGGTGGAAATGTGTTTGTTTACCTGCAGCCTTTACCTCGCTTGGATAACAAATTTCAGAGAACAAGAGTTCCAAACTTGCGTGGTCACTAACCCCATCACAGCCTCACACTAACCCAATCCCAGTTTAGAGTGAGGCTGGGGCAGTGAACTGAAAGACCAGAAGAAACAAAGATATAATCTAGGGTGGATTGAGAAGACCCTTGACGCCATGTTGGTCCTGCTTTTTCCACTCCCCTATTTTTTTCATATATAATTTCAAAATCCCAAGATGATAGGAAATCACTCCAAATTTTACCCTTCCGCAGTGTACTCGACTTGGCTTGCCCATTCTTCGCTCTCCCTGGGCTCTCCCTGGGCTGATATGATCTGTGTTAAGATCCCCTGCGAGAATAATATGGGCTCCCTCATAGTCGATCTTCACCGGCGTGAGAGTAGACTACAGGATTTCTATGAAATCTTGAAGGCTTATACTGGTAGGGTTCCAGTAAATATTAATAAGCACCAAGGTTGCACGAGGGACATCCAGTTCCAATTCTACTTTACAGGCTTGATTGCCCACCTCATTATTGCACAGAGGTGAAATCTCTTTAATACTGGAGTTTTTAAGTGCTATTAAAAGTCCTCCTGCCGGTCTTCCTTTCAACTTTTGCGAGGCCCGGAGATTTAAAACTGTGAAACCCTCTATCTCTAAAGGGTTGACTAGCCAAGTCTCCTGGAATAACAAGATGTCATTGTGTTCAAAAAGATAATTTTTTAGTTTCTTTTTTTTCAAGAAGCTAGGACCTCTCGTATTCCAGGAGACTAGTCTTAAACCCTTGTGCCTAAAGGCTATTTTGCTCTTCTCCAAGTTTCAGAAAGATTTGTGAGATAATCTCGGGGAGTTTTGGTATAAGATTCTCATTTAGCTTGAACCCAGGTGCCGTAATCCTTGCTAACTCTCTTGATGTTCCGGCAGCTCCAGCGAGGTTGACTGCATCCTCCGACCCCATCCATTTTGTACTAGGGTGATTTCCAAGCCTGCCTTCCTCCTCTGATTCATATACCTGCAGGCCTTCTCTAGCAAGCTCATTTTTGTTGTTGAAAAGGGCCTGTTGGGCTTTTCTTGAGTTTAAACCGATCTCCACATAGAATTTATCATCATTTGCCGGACATTTGACGTACTCTATGTCTTCTGACTAAAGAGAAACAGATTGTAGTTTTTTAAATTTCCGACAATAGCACTGATCTGCAAAGTGATTTATTCTTGTTATGTCTCTCAAGTCCAAGCAAAGCCTCCGGAATTGTAAAATTGTCCATCTTAAATTCCACTTGCAGCTGTATTAGGATAGATTCCATCTAGCTCCTCTCTTTGTCCCCTGTGGGGAAATGGCTCGAGATTTCAAAATTTCCCTAAGCCATTCCAACAATCCATCTCACTTGATATGAGCCTTGATGGCACCTCATCTTGGATGTGGGACGGGTAGAAGGGGACGCTGGTGGATATTGAGGGTGCTAGTTTTGCCACTGGTTTCAAGAAGATTGGAGCCAGTTTGACTCTGTTGTTTGTATTTTTTTGTAAGATCTCCGAACTGGCTATGGCTTTTTTCCCCTTTGTGCCATGTTTTTTAAAAATATTGGGGCTATCTTGATGTTTGTTTGGCCCAAATTTTGATTCTGATTATTTGGAGCTGCGATCAGAGGAATTGTAGGTTCGGTTTGCATACCAGTATTTGAAGTCTGTGCCTTCGGGCCATTGAGTCCTTAGTTACATCTTACAGGAGCCTTTTTTTCCCATTTTTCCCAGAGACCCATTTATTGGAAATAGATTGAGTAGGATTTAAACTCTGTGATGATTCTGTAGCTGAAGATGCGGACACAGTAGTTTCGGATAGATTCTCACCAGTTGGTATTGCCAAATTTTTCAGGAATAGGTTTGTTCCTGTTTTTTTTTAGGCTATTTTTTTCTGATACTTTTTTCTTTTCTGCGTTTTTTCCAACTGCGTATGTGAGGAAGTATCCTTAGCACTGCCGCCTTTTTTCCGTTTTTGCTGCTTTCTTCTTTTGGGGTTCTGGGAGGCCCCTGGGCTCTGGTTTGCTTCGCTACTGGAACAATCCTGTGAGGTTTGGGCATTTGCCTTTGATGGACTGTCTAAAATCTCTTCTATTTCTTCGATGTCTACATTTGCCAGTCTTCTAAATTCATCTAGGACTGATTCTGACAATGGGGTGTCATCAAAATAATAATTTGAACCTTCCTCACTTGAGGTCTGACCCTGGATTTTGAGGTTTTGAATTTCCAAAGGGAGATTTTTGTAAGAGCTCATGTGTTACAATATTACCCTTTGTCTCCTCTTTTAATAAGATGTGGATTTGGGCAATGTCCAGCCCTTGTTTCACTCCCTCTATTTGTGTTTCTTTTAGGGTCGGAACCAAAAGAGTGTTCGTGATGTTATTCACCGCTGTCATTGTTGATTCATTCTTGGATACTTCATTAGAGAGTTCCAGCAGAAGGCCTGCTTGAGTTTGTACTTCTGTTTTTAAAAGTTCAAAAACTGAAACCAAGGAATTTAGGACGAAACTCAGAGCTGCCAGTGTACTTTCACTCGCTGGAGAAGGTCCATCTAAAGAGGTGATTGTGGGCCCCACTTGTTGGTCCTGAGATGAAGGCGATCTTGACCTGATATCTAGACTTGCGTCCGATGGCAATAGATTGGCCTGGGGGCGTTCTGTAAGAGTAATTCTTTGTTCATACTCTTGGTTATGATCAGAAAGCCGCCATGTAGAATTATTTATGTCAGCTAAATCATTAGTACTCTTATTTCTTTTCCTAAGGAAATGATCATTTATCCTGCTCTGGATCTTCTTTGTCATTAATGTATATTCCAACCCTCGTTTCCATTCACTTTTGGATGAGAAAGGAGGGGGCAGTTCCCTCCATTATTTGCTGTCTATCCGTGTGGATAAGGGCATGAGTGATCATCGGGACTGGCTGAGATGGTACTGGGGCAGGGGTATTGGGTGCAGCTAACCCTGCCTCACCCCCTCCACCCAGATATGAACCGTCCTGGTCAGCCATATCTTCCACAAGGGGGGAACTCCGCAGTCTCATTAAAAGCCTGTTCAACAGGTATACGCCAATCTACTGAGGTGTGAGTTATGGGCAGCGTAGATACAATATAAAATAATCAGCTACAAATAATGATTATTAAAATATCAAACATCTGCCACGAAGTTGTGGTAGTGCACCACAGCGCCAAACAGCCGCACAACAGACAGCACCCTTTACCCCGCCGGGCTTAACGCTGTAAAGGTGGTTTGTGTTCTGCTTTATACGTGCAGTTAGTCACGTGGTCTGTCACGTGAGCGTGACCGCGCTCCGCCTCCTCCAGGAAGCGAGCGATATTCAGCGTGGTCTTGACCACTGAACGCGAGTTGTCTAGCGGCAGCAGGCTGGTAAATGTTTAAAATGATCCACAGGGTAGCAGGTATACTCACCGCTCGGGCGGTTTGTGTTCCGCTTTATGCATGCAGTTAGTCACATGGTCTGTCACGTGAGCGTGAGCGCGCTCCGCCTCCTCCAGGAAGCGAGCGCTATTCAGCGTGGTCTTGACCGCTGAACGCGAGTTGTCTAGCGGCAGCAGGCTGGTAAATGTTTAAAATGATCCACAGGGTAGCAGGTATACTCGCCGCTCAGGCAGTTTGTGTTCCGCTTTATGTGTGCAGTTAGTCACGTGGTCTGTCACATGAGCGTGACCGCGCTCTGCCTCTTCCAGGAAGCGAGCGCTATTCAGCAGGGTCATGACCGCTGAACGCGAGTTGTCTAGTGGCAGCAGGCTGGTAAATGTTTAAAATGATCCACAGGGTAGCAGGTAAACTCACCGCTCGGGCGGTTTGTGTTCTTCTTTATGCGTGCAGTTAGTCACGTGGTCTGTCACGTGAGCGTGACCGTCCTCCGCCTCCTCCAGGAAGCGAGTGCTATTCAGCGTGGTTTTGACCGCTGAACGCGAGTTGTCTAGCGGCAGCAGGCAGCAGGCTGGTAAATGTTTAAAATGATCCACAGGGTAGCAGGTATACTCGCCGCTTAGGCGGTTTGTGTTCCGCTTTATGCGTGCAGTTAGTCACGTGGTCTGTCACGTGAGCGTGACCGCGCTCCGCCTCCTCCAGTAAGCGAGCGCTATTCAGGGTGGTCTTGACCGCTGAACGCAAGTTGTCTAGCGGCAGCAGGCAGCAGGCAGGTAAATGTTTAAAATGATCCACAGGGTAGCAGGTATACTCCCCGCTCGGGCGGTTTGTGTTCCACTTTATGCGTGCAGTTAGTCACGTGGTCTGTCACGTGAGCGTGACCGCGCTCCGCCTCCTCCAGGAAGCGAGTGCTATTTAGCGTGGTCTTGACCGCTGAACGCGAGTTGTCTAGCGGCAGCAGGCTGGTAAATGTTTAAAATGATCCACATGGTAGCAGGTATACTCACCGCTCGGGCGGTTTATGTTCCGCTTTATGCGTGCAGTTAGTCACGTGGTCTGTCACGTGAGCGTGACCGCGCTCCGCCTCCTCCAGGAAGCGAGCGCTATTCAGGGTGGTCTTGACCGCTGAACGCAAGTTGTCTAGCGGCAGCAGGCAGGTAAATGTTTAAAATGATCCACAGGGTAGCAGGTATAATCGCCGCTCGGGCGGTTTGTGTTCCACTTTATGCGTGCAGTTAGTCACGTGGTCTGTCACGTGAGCGTGACTGTGCTCCGCCTCCTCCAGGAAGCGAGCGCTATTTAGCATGGTCTTGACCGCTGAACGCGAGTTGTCTAGCGGCAGCAGGCTGGTAAATGTTTAAAATGATCCACATGGTAGCAGGTATACTCGCCGCTCGGGCGGTTTGTGTTCCGCTTTATGCGTGCAGTTAGTCACGTGGTCTGTCACGTGAGCGTGACCGCGCTACGCCTCCTCCAAGAACCGAGCGCTATTCAGCGTGTTCTTGACCGCTGAACGCGAGTTGTCTAGTGGCAGCAGGCAGTAGGCTGGTAAATGTTTAAAATGATCCACAGGGTAGCAGGTATACTCGTCGCTCGGGCGGTTTGTGTACTGCTTTATGCGTGCAGTTAATCACACGGTCTGTCACGTGAGCGTGACCGCGCTCCGCCTCCTCCAGGAAGCGAGCGCTATTCAACGTGGTCTTGACTGCTGAACGCGAGTTGTCTAGCAGCAGCAGGCAGCAGGCTGGTAAATGTTTAAAATGATCCACAGGGTAGCAGGTATAATACATTTACTCCTCAATGGTGAACCAGAGCACCCAGAAGCATACAGATTTCTGATAGTCAACCCAGCATGCCACATACACCAGAGCAGTACACCAACACAGGACTACCACCATGTAGACATCACATGTCACCAACAGACACAGCATGTAACACCAGTGTTAAGAACCTGCGGATGGGACCTCACAGTATTTGTCCAGATACCTAGCAGAGAAACTTGGGCCCATCAAAGAGACTCCACCGCAAGTATGGAAAACTCTGTCATGGGGCAAAGTATACTGTCTTTATTATCCAACACAGACAGTGATCATACAGGACAAATCATTCTCCAGCATTCTCAGCGTTTGAGCCTGTGTCATACGGTTTTATACAAGTATGACGTTACAAACTCAGGTCCACCCTAAAAACCTACAAGGTGTCCCCATTGATCAGTTAGGGCTAACTACATATATGAAAACTATACATTAGTATATTTATTGGTTCTCCATATCGGGTTGTTCTGCCTGAGACTACCCCTAAATGTTACCAACTACACTGTTGCATGGTCGCAGGAAGTGCAACATTTTATGCCACCTCACAAATGGAACTTCTGGATTGGCTAGAGCGGGTCCACCCAGGCCTGGGACCCTGTCTGCTCACAGAACTGAGTGTACCTTTTTAAGGTGATGGGAATGAAAATGCTCTGTGTTCCATATTGTTACCACTGTCTGATCACCTAAGCCTGAGATAGTTCCAGCAGTTTTCAGTTTTAGTGGACAACACTTGTATCATTCCACTCTGTCTCGCTGGGAGCAGCATCTCTTCCCACCACAAGTAAAAGAGCATTGTCCTGCCATGTTGGGTCACGAGTGAGAGGACTTCAAAATGAAGCCCTTCTTTCTGCAATTATGAGGATTTTATTCTGAATTCTTGTAGATGGCTTGCTGCCTCGGGAACCAGGAATTTTCCACCTGCCCCTGTGCTTGGGTATGCGCACCAGCTCTGCACGATGTGCTGCAGGAATCATGTCTCCCTTTCCATGTATCTGAGGGTATGACATACTTTCATTGACACCCATTTTTTTACGACAAGTGTTTTTCAGCAGAATTTTTGGCAAAAAAAGTTTCAAAATTATTTTGGGGGGTGAGAAAGAACATATAAAGGGTGAGGGGTAAAAAAAAAAAAAAGGTGAAAGATGGGGCACTTGGGTCGGAGGGGACCCCCCCAAAAATAATTGTACATTTTCAATGTTTTTTCGGCAACCATTCTGCGGAAAAACACCTGTCGTAAAAAAAGGGGTGTCAATGAAATGACATAGACCCGTATCTGAGGCCTGTCTTTCCACCCTGATTCAATTCAGTCACCCTATAGGTTCCCTATGTGTCTTCATAGCTTCTTATAATTAGTGGCAATAAAGCATATGCAAGCTTGGTCCGCGTATATTCTGCATCTTGTGGAGTGAAATAACCCTGAATGCCATAATTACAGGCCAGAGTCACTATGAGGGCTCCCCAAAATGAAAGGCCTGCACTGGAGCAATGTGCAAAATAAGGCACTGCAATTTCAAAGCAAAAAGGAGCTCAATTAGGCATAAAAACGTGCCTAAAAATGTTCATTGCCTCACAGAAGGGAAAGACATGAGACCACGTTTGAAAAAAAAGTCTGAAATGGCTGATGTCCTGTTGTCAGAAACAGCAGTGTCTAGAATGTGAAAGCAAAATGCCAAGATTGTGTGCAAGCCAGCAGAATGGAGCTGTTTACTGTGACAGAAATAATTGTGTGCACAAATCTGTTTTTCCCTTTATATTCAGGACATGCTCATGAAAATGTGCGCAAGATGTATAATAGAGGAACTTAAGTTTGTGCATCATGAGCCCATCACAAGAGGAAACATTAATTTGCAGAATCTACATGGAGATGTGGAATGGCAGCAAAGTGAAAGCCATTCATGGCTGGCATTGACAAAAGACATTGCAATTGTGCAGTCAAAATCAACTCTTTAAGCATTCACATGTACAGCTAAAGTCTTTTAAAATGTGTATAATATTGCCCTTCTATGATCACTGTTTGCAGGAAATTACTTTTGCATGGGTTTACGTGTTTAGATTGTGTGCATTTGCTAAAGTTGATTTAAAAGTAAAATGCTTGCAGTGAGGGGCAGGCTGGAATCCTGTTTTCATTTCTCTGCTGTGGGTTTCAAGTGTGAAACTAGATTTCAAAGGCCCACTGTCATGGGAATGAAAGTCTGTTCCTTCTTCAAGTATGAGCCCATTCTGTTAAAAATACAAACCTAATGCTGGGAGGGCTCCTTTGTGCGGGGGACGAGATAATAAAATTCTCCTGCTCCCAGTGTTTTATGTCTAAAACCACTTAGGCTGTAATAAAGCTGGCCATTAGCCCTTAAAGCATCTGGCTAATCTAAGCACAGGAACTTCTCTTTACATCAGAGCAAAGACCAGATCCCTTCCAAGGGTGGGGGGCCAGAATTGAGGAGCAGTGGCGCAACCATTGCACAGAATAGGAGATAGGCTGTTTATGAAATGACTTTGGCAATATTCTGGCCCTCCCGTTAGTTACCGCCAGGCGCCACAGCGTTGTGGAATTGTCGAGATATTGGAAATCACCACACTACCTAAGATGTTGACATCAGCGGGTGCACTGGCCACAGGACCATGAAGGGAGGACAGGAGGGGCTATGAGGGAAAGTGATAGAGGTGGGCGCAAGAGAAGTAAGGAACCTTGTTTGCCAGCCGGACCCAGATCAGGACAGAGGCGCATCAATGAAGATTACGCAAGCCGAGCACCTCAATTCAGGACATAGATGCAAACTAACCAACCCCACTAACAATTTCCCTTTCTGCATACACCTCTCAAACTCCAATCCAAAACACAACCAAAACCTACAGCACAACAAACCGCACAAACTTCACTACATTGCAACAACAAAACAAAAACACACATAGATTCGCACAACAGTACACGACGACTACCGGCCGCAAACACCCCAGGCCCAGCCAACGGACCCACCGCGCTGAGGACGGCAACAGCACATCACTGCTCTCTTGCACTTTTCCTGCTTCGACCCACTAACTCAACCCTCCCCTCTTTCAGAGCCGCCAGAGCGCCAGGGGACCACTCCGGTGGTGATAGTGCACGGTACAAATATCCTTTAACATTAACATATTGATAGTACATGGTTACATGTTCGTATTTCTGGAAAGCTGTCAGCAATCTGCTTCTGGTGAGCCAAAATAATTGTTGACCCCAACATACTGAAAGTTACGAGGAAAAACCTGATTGTGATCTATGCATAAATGTGTGGACCATACAAATTTGAGAAAAGTTATTAATCTTTCGCCCACTGAGTGCCATATTTTTCATTAATATAGTTTGGGAGAAAACGAGAAAATACTGTAGCTTGCACCAGCAGGTCGCACAGACATCAAACAAGGTTTATGCGATTCCCTGAAAAATGTAGTATTAAAATATGGTGGCATGTGTGTCTATGATGAGAAAGGGCATTTGTCATACAGTGAGATTTCCATGTGCAAAAACCAGACCCAGCCCCCTGTCCCAGTTAGATGATTGATGGGGTAGCCTCCCTTGGCTACCCAGAACACTCCCAGTGTCTTTGGACTTATTGGCCCACCGATGGGAGGGAACCCTTGAACTGCCCTTTCAATTCTGTGTGAACTATGACAAATCAGTGACATCACTTGCCTTATAAATAGGTCACTCCGCCTCAAATCAGGACTCTCCCTACCAAATCTTGAGATGTGCAGCTGACCAAATCTGGAACCATACTTGCAAAGTTGGGCCTCAATCTTGGAGTGAAGCCAGGAGCTGGAGTGGGTCCTTTTTGGAGGACAGAGAGAGGCCTTGACTGACCCCTTGATTTTCCCTGCCGTGATGCCCTGCTGCTCCCTTGATTTCCGTCAATCCCTCTCCTGTAAGTATATACATCCCCAGCAATAGATTAAATAAGCCCTATCTTCTTCAGCATTACCATAGAGATTCCCCCATGGAAACCCCCCCTATCCTATTTGTGTAATTCAGTCATTTTTCCAGTGAAAGATATTTCACTTGTCTGTGCATTGTAGTAATTGTTCTCAGTGAAAATCCTTTGTGTTTGCCGGTGCATTTCAGTCATTTCCCATTGAAGAATCTCCAGTTGCTTGTGTAGATCCCTAGTATATTAGTGTTCAGTAAATCAGTTCATTTCCACATTTCACGGAACGAGATAGTAAGAATTGTTTTTAAAGTGTTTCCCCAAAGAATTAATTTCATTATCAGCTAAAAACGAATTTGTCCGTGTGTTTAAATGGTGTTTTACAAAATGAATTTCTATTTGCATCTGTCATTTTGAACCCAAACCGATTTCTTATTGTGAGTAATCTCCTTGCCCGGAGCCTGCCTGTTATGTGCCTCTGTCATTTTAACTGAAAACCGTTTTTCCCATTGTGATTTCCCCATTGCTTAAAGCGTGTCTGTCATTTGCAGCCTTAGTAAAAACTAGTGCATTTGCATTTTAATTTCCCTGGAAATTTAACTTATCCTTTTTTCCTAGTCTATCCCTCTTCCCCTACTATATTTTGATTGCAAATTTCCTAATGCATTTCCTTTTTATTTGCACATGCGTTACATGTACCAAAAACGATTTTCCTATTGTGTGCTGGCTTGTCTTTTCTAAAGCCCTGTTTGGGTTCTAGTCTAAGCAGCACAAAGTACCCTTTTGTGCTGTCTCAAAGCAGTTGTCCTAACTAAGTAGAAACACATTTTACCTGTTGCAGAAAAACAAATTTTCTCATTCATTGCTGGCAAATCCAATTTTAACCTGGTGTTCCCATTCCCTGCCACTGCCTTCCATTCAAAGCTGACAAGCACAGTGGAGGTCTGGGAGGGGTGGGGGTGCGGGTTGCTGGGACTCAAGAATCCTTGTCCGGTGGATTGCATTCATTTTCATGGTGTTTTGGACTGGTGATAGTAGTGGTGAAATCAGTAAAGTAAATCTGTGTGCCATACCTGTTGAGTTGTCTTAGTGTGCCACTTGACTAAAAGTACTCTGAAGTTGTGTTTCCACACCTTGGTGGCTATTGTAACAGTGTATTCAATTTTCCCATTAAATCACAAATTAATAAATATTCATTGATAACACACCGGCCTGGTTCCTGGTCTACTGTGGCGCGGGGTGCTGGTGGAGGTTGGGTGCGAGACGGGTTGGGGGCCTCCTTAAAACCAAGTGGGATTGTAAAAATAAAAAAGCGGTTTTATTGTGTGCCACATTCATTTCAAGGGAAAGAGATCCCTGACTTGCTTGGGCTGCATAATATATCGTGACAATCTTGCGTTTTCGCTTTGGTGAAAGAAAGTAAAGGTTCTTAGCATTATGTACATGTATCCGTCCTCTACCTACAGGAGTAATAAGCATGTTTTTCATGTCCGCAGGCAATAAACTAGTGCATGTTTGTGTAGTTTCATGAATAGATGCATATTTGCTTCATGGATAACATGGCTATGTCGTGATGTCCCCAAAGATTTCATCGATATCTGGCTTTATTGTCAGTCGACCTGGTCCATTGTTGAGAGCTCTCTCTCCTTGAAACCATCAACTGAATGCGGTTTAAATGGCTGTCTGAGAGAATGTCTCTTGTCATATCTGTGATACATTGGTCCAGTCGGTGACTAGCCAAAGAGCGAGTTGCCCCTTTCATTCTTCATTCTGCAGGTTGACAGTCACATAGGAGTCATAAGGGCTATTCCTGGAATCCTCTCTTCGTGAGCTTGTATTGGACAGGGCGCATGTGAATTGAAAACCATACATAACACGAGAGATACAGTATGCACGGACATAGGACAGACACATTCCACGGACTGATGCTGCATATACCTCAGGACGATGTCCATTTCCATGATACTGTAAAGGTCAACCGCCCCACATTACACAGTGTCTAATGGCCGTGTCTCTCGCCTTGCAGGTGAAGCCGGATATCCACAGCTGCCTTGGCTTATGAACCCTGTGCGTGATCTGCAAGAGAGAGACATTGTACAACCACTCATATAGCAGGACCTGCATATGCATTGAGTGCACCTTTGGTCTGCTGAAGGCACGTTTCCTCTGCCTTGATCACACTGGGGAGGACACTGATGTATACCCCCGAAAAATATGGTCAACAGAGATGATGGCAGGGATGGCAGAATTGCATGCCAGGACCTAATGGACAAGTTTCTCTAACACATGTTCCTGGCTCAAGACATTTACCACTTAGCGAGACCCACTATTGTGAATAAACACATCTTTTACACAATCGACAATGTCCTTGCATTGATGCAGTTCAACCAATTTATTGCTACCAACTTCCTAGCACACTATCCACCCTCCCCCTCCACACTATCCCCTCTCCCACCACCAACTTCCCAGCACACTATCCCCCCTATCCCCTCCCAATCCTCCCACCACCAACTCCCCAGCACAATGTACCCCCTCCCACCACCAACTCCGCAGCACACTGTCTCCCCTCCCACCACCAACTCCGCAGCACACTGTCTCCCTTTAGCCTGCTGAAGGCAGGTTTCCGCTGCATTGATCGAACTGGGGAGGGCACTTGTGTACGTCCCCGAAAAAGTTGGCTGAATTGTGCTACTGTGTTGCATGTTGCACAATAACTGCATACAGTGAAATGTACCGCTACCCCATGATGTAGAAATGCCACCCCCAGAGAATGGCATACTGTATCTCTCTGCTGGCTCTCGCCTCCCACTGCTGACTCCCTCTATCCCCTCGAGGTCCAGCACCATGCTGCATTTCTCCTTCCGGCGGTGAGTGCCAGAGGCTCGACAGTGCTTCCTACTGGCACCACCATCATGGGATACACTGGCAAATGCTGACACCTTCTGGATAATGGTTTTCCATGTTGCTGTACGCCGCTGGCCACTGGTCTTCCTCTGCTTGCTTCCGTACAGCTCCTCACAGTTGTCTACCACCTCACCTGTGAAGACCACAAGCTACCCCTCACTAAATTTCGGCTTTCTCAGCCGATGTTCATCCCCCTTGCCTTGTAGACTCTCCTGTGACATATTTGCTGGTTTGCTGATTTACAGGACCGTATGGCTGCAGGTTGGGGAGATGTTTAATGGATGGTGTTTTTCAAGATGGCCACCGCGATACTTCCTGTTGCTGCGATGACGCAATTTCCACCGGCGCTAATAGCATGGGTTTGCCATCTGTAGCGCTCTTAGCGCCTATTTTCAGGCAGTAGCCCTTATTTCGGTGCAATTATCGCTGGCCGCTAATAGTGTTACCGCTGCACAACCCGGTGGTAACGCTGTGTGCGCCCAACGGTAATTACGCCGATTTACCGTTGAACTCATGATGAGGCCCATAAACTCAAAGCCAGTCCTCGTAGACCTGCAGCTACAAATCGAACATTTCTATTGACTTTGACAGGGATCCATTTTAAAAGTGAAACATTCCTATTGACTTTTTCAGAAGTTACATTTCACAAATCTCGATTCAAAAATATTCGTTTTAACACTTTCTCTCTTCAAACACAATTGAAAATGTGCAGAACACTATTGAACCTTTTAGAATGCGTGAAAAGGTTAGCATGTTTTTTTATTTCCCATTTGAATTTTGTATTGAAACATAAAATAAAATAGTGACATATTTGCAACCCACTGCATGCAACTCCTGCATATCTGAATACAGTGTATCTTCATTAGACATAAAACAGTGCATGTTACATCTGACATAAGAATCATAGTATGTCACTTCTAAAGTTAACATGTTTTAACTGCAGCCACAATAAGCGTGGTGCGTTTACGAAATGCATTTTGTATATGGCAAAAGCACAAAATAGGTAGACTGAAGGAAATTGACACGGTTTATGAATTGCTTTTCAAAACAAATGCTCTCTGCTATAATCAGCGCGTGGTAACATTATTAGTATTAGTCAGAAGTGCATTTCAAAAACAATTAATGACACACTGTATCACACGCATAGCAAATAGACTCCATCTCATCTTAAGCTGCATATGTTAATAAAAAAGACAGATGTCCAAGCTAATGTAAATAAAACACCAACAAAGCGCTAACGCCTAATTTTGGACAAACGAATAGCTGAAAATGTTTTGTATAACCACTCATGCTTTGTATCATTTGCCAAAGATCCAACTTGTCCAAACATGCCAGTTCATACTGTAAGGGTTCAGAAGTAAGGCTCTGGCACAAAGGTGGCATAGTTTGGTTATAAACCTGTATTAACCAGTAAAAGCGTTGGGAAAACAGCCTCTCTCTCTCCCTAAAGCTAAGACGGGATTCCCTGCCTCAAAGAAATCTAAAGAAAACATCAGGATGTCAAACAAAGAGTCAGTCACTGTCGTGTCCTAAAAACCCTACATCGAGGGGATTGGTTCCTCCAACGTATTCCACATCTATGACAGGTAATCACCACAGCTGTGCTGCTCCGGAAAATTTTCAGCATTTGCGTCCTGCATCAATGATGTTGACACGCTGTCCTCGAGGGCCTCCGTCGAGCCGGTGTCACCGGATGTTATAAGTAGGACGCATGACGCCCGTAGCCTCAGTTCTGTTTTTTCTGCGAACATGTTCGCTTCGGAGATCTCGGCGCGCCACGGTTCTTCTGGTTCTATCGGTTCTTCGAACTTGGTGTTTTGTGAAGATATCATGTCTTCGTCTTCTACCCCGCGGTCGGGATTCAAGAAGTGTCGGGACTGCGGTTGCAAGATGTCACTTACAGAGCCGCACAACGTCTGCCTCTGGTGCCTCGACGAGGACCACGCCACCGATGACTGTGACGATTGCCAGTCGTTAACTTCGTAGGCCTTGCGGGAGCGGAAGAAACTTTCTGTAGGTAGGGTTTCCAAACCCCGAAAGTTGAAATCCGCGGGGCTTTCGACCGACGATTTGAGGGGCGACTCTCCGAGATGTTGGCATAAGTCCAGGGGGTCTCGGTCACGGAGTGTTCCCGCCATTCTTCTGCCCCTTTGAGCCACTCGCGGAAGCGCCGTCACCTGTCGCCTTCCCCGTCCTCGTTCGAGGACTCTGCCAGATGTCGGGTTGCTTGTCCCAACAAGCATTCCTCTCCTGCGGAATGGGATGCATTTCGTAAGGAGATGATGGCGATTTTTGAATCGCAGGGCTCCGTTCCATCCGCGCCTTCGAAAGAAGCCAACAGGGAACATGCTAGGGCCACTGCTCGCACGCCTTTGGGCTCGGGCGGTCGGCCCGATCATCGGGAGCCTTCGAGGACCCGATCGGACAAGGTGGATCGCTCTAGCCATGCCCACTCCAGGTCCCGGTCCTCAACGCCCTCGAGACCGGCAGGACCTGTGAGGTCTTCTAAGAAGACTTCGACGCCATCGGCGCCATGTCTGTGGAGGGACTCTCTCGAGGCTCCGCCTCCGAGGAAGTAATCGGCGCCGAGGCCGTCAAAGGACATGCTCGGGGCACCGCCCTCGAGGCCTGTGTCGAAGCCATCGGCACCACGCTTGATGTCGATTCCTTCGACGCCCTCAACGCCTTTTGTGGAGGCTTTACCGGAGGTACCCCATGCATCAGTGGAAACTCTGAGGAAGGCCCTAAAAAATCAGTGAGGCCTGTATTTGAGACTTTTTCTGTGCCCTCATCCAGGGATTTATTCCAGCCTCTGGATTACATCTCTGAGATGGATGAAGGGTCTGATGAAGGTTTGGTTCCTGATGAGGTTCCTGACAAATTATTGTCTGGTCATAGCCAGATGGAAGACCTGCGTCAGTCTTTGCACAATGCCAGTGGTCTGGACACCTCTCCGGAGGTTGAGTTCGGTAGGCCTGAGCCTGGCACGCACGCTGAGTCTTCGTACCGGCGTCTCATGTCAAGGGTGACGGTGTACTTGGGGTGGTCTGCACCACCAGTGTATTTTCTGCAGGATGACCTGACAGATATCTTGGACCAAGGTCCACCAACTGACCCGGTACTGCCATTTCATATGGCCTTGCCAAGAAGGGTGGCGGCGGCTTGGACTGCTCCGGAGAGTCTCCCGGCAGTGGGTAAGTCGTTGCCGAAAAAGTACCGCCCAGCCATTGGCGACCCACGGCTACTGTCTTCCTTTCCGACAGAGGCCTCACGACAATCCACCAGGGAATCTCTCTATGAAGAGTCCGGATCCGCTCCTTGCGCAGGAAATCAAATGCCTGCTGGAGAAAAGCGCCATAGGACTTATTTTTTGATCCCGAAAAGACAGGGGATTGAGACCCATCATGGACTTGCGTGGTTTGAACAAGCTCCTCAGGAAGGACAAGTTCAAGATGCTTTCTCTCTCTTAAGTCCTCCAGGCCCTTCAACTTCAGGACTGGTTGGTGTCTCTCGACCTCAAAGACGCTTACTTTCATGTGCCGATTCACCCCAAGCACAAGAAGTACCTGAGGTTTACGGTTGGCGACTCGCACTTTCAGTTTTGGGTCCTGCCGTTCGGATTGACCTCTGCCCCGAGGGGCTTCACCAAGGTCAAGGTGGTGGTGGCAGCGTATCTCAGGAAAGGGGGGATTCACGTCTACCCCTACCTGGACGATTGGTTGATCAGAGCGCGCTCTCCCGAGCAAGTCCTGGATCATCTATCAGTCACCTGCCAATCCCTTTACAGGCTGGGCTTCTCCCTCAACTTAAAGAAGTCCCACTTGACACCTACCCAGCGGCTCCAGTACATCAGAGCAGTGCTCAACACATCACTGGGGCTGTGTTTTCCTCCCCAGGTAAGGGCTTCTCACATTCTGCAGATGGTGAATGTCACGGCTCGCTCCCTTCGCTCCCGTTCCCGCCACTTGGGGGCATGTTTTGGGGTTTATTCCCTACTGGACATTTCCTTCGAACCCTATGCTACAGTGTTCTGATGAATTGGGAACGTTAAACCCTTATAATCCAAGTTACTTCCCTTCCGGATCCATTCCAGGTTTTTGGCAGCCAGCATGTTACTTAAATCAAATGACTATGTTTCCCAGAATGCCTTGGCTCACTGCTTCACCTCCTGCTTCCCAGAATGCCTGGCTCACTGCTTCATCTCCTCTCTGGCAGCCAGCATGTTACTTAAATCAAATGACTATGTTTCCTAGAATGCCTTGGCTCACTGCTTCACCTCCTGCTTCCCAGAATGCCTGGCTCACTGCTTCGTCTCCTCCCTTGCAGCACAAGGCTGGGTGGAGGATAGGCAACACCTGTGGCTGCAGGTGCAGCAGGCGGCACGCCTGAGGAGTGTGCTCGTTTAGCAGCTTTAAAAGCCTCAGTTTGCTTCAGTCCGGCGCTGGTCATTGTAGCAGTGTTCCTGTTGTGACTAGTCTCCTGTTCCTTGTTCCTGGTTTCTGTGCCTTGTACCTAGTTCCAGTCCCTAGCTTTTGTGCCCAGTTCCTTAGCTCCTGTATCTTGTTCCTCTGCCCTGGATTTCGGATTATGTGCTAATTGATTTATGCTTTTCCCTTTCTGTCTTCCTCTGTCTGCAGACAGCCTTTCTCTGTGCTTAACTCTTAGTTGCAGCCCAGGTTTCCGGTGCGTTCTGTCTCTTTATGCTGTCCTGGTTACTGAAAAGCTTGATGCATTAATCTTACCTTATTAGTATTTATTTACTACCTTTTTCCCTTGGTTGGGTGGGATAGGTTTCCTTTTGTAATAGCGTTTCCCCTGCTCCTGATCCTACTTCATTCAGAGTCCATTCCATATTTTCCATTGCACCTCTGCATTTACTTTCCATCGTATATTAGGTGTGGGTGTTGTTGTAACATGTTCCAGTGTGTATCCCCTTTTGTTTTCCTCACAAGTTAACATCACAATTCATACTTTCCCCTGACTACGGTTTTATGTATTTTGTTATCTTTAACCCTTTGCTTTTACAGCCTTCTGGGTTCCTGTTTGATCTACAGGGTTTGTGATATTACTGACATTCTAGTGGTCTTTCCGGTCCTCGTGAGTACTGTTTGAATGTTCCTTATTCAGTATTTTACAGAGTGTCAGTTCACAGAATCTGTACTTGCTTGCCCGCTACGTGGGTTTAGCGCTGTCAGTATCTGTAAGAGCATAGTGGGTAAAGAGTTTGCAGACTTTCCTTTCAGTTATAAGGAGGTCTTAAGTGTTTACCCTACATTCCTTTATTGTATATTGGTAATACTTTATTTGCACTCCTGGGTTATACATACACAAGCCTTGGGTATTTTATGCACGTTGTTAGATCCTAAGTTGTTCCCTGTGCAATTCTGTGCACTTTACCTCTTGCCATAGGCAAGGCCTTCTTCCTTTCTTAACAGAATGACCAGCCATTATTCCCGTCTGAATAGGGCCAGTTTAAGAAAGAAAGGCAGCAAGGTCACTAACAAGTTAGTACAGAAGGCTTCCCCTAAGTCTTCCTGTGACAATCAAATCATTGATCCTGACTTAAAGGAACTCCTTGATACAAATGGGTATTTACGTGCTGAGTATTTTTTCCATAGGATGGCCCATCGTACATTGCCTGATCCTAGTTCTGTCTTTAATTTCGATCCAGATATGTCCGCACAAGCCTTAGCAGCGGAAAATAAAACACTGTTAGATTTACTAAATACGAGTACATCTGTTGTTGAACCCCATGATTCCGGTTGTGCTTTACCTCAGATTGAACAGTTTCATGATTCAAACATAAAGAATGAAGGGGTTCATTACATATCTTCAGTTTTCAGCCCTCAGTCAACTGCTTACTCCTCTGCACAAGTACTTACTGTAGTCCCTAATGTCAAGAGGTCTGATGTCAGTAGTTTACTTGAGGGTAACACAGACCAAGTCGGTAGGAGAGAGTATAGATCACAAGACTTGCAAGCAGTAAATGACAATGTACAATCAGTAAACGTCCGTATGACTAGGGTAGGATCCAGCCCTGATGTCACCATGCCTTCCCTTGTGCCTACTGATAGGGATGTACAGTTAAGCCTGGGCATGCTAAAAGCTGAATTTGAGGAGTTAAAACGAGAATACATCAGTTTACTAGAGGAGAATAAAACTTTACGATTTTTTCTGACTACACCTCAAACTTTATCCGTTGATGAAGTGAAGACTGTTCAATCTCTGAGTGAGGGGGTTTTAGTAGGTCATGATACTTGTCAATATGAAAATTCTATTGGGAGTGAAAGTCCTCTTTCTTGCACAGCACTTATTCAGAGCACAGACTCAGACAATTGTTCTACCGTTTGTCAGGAATTGCTATCAGTTGAGGATTTACAAGTCACTCCTTTACCTAAGATTTCCTCTGTAGCAGTCAGTCATAATTCAGAGTCTGAACACATACATGCTTCTGGTTCCCAAACATTATCCACAATGGTGGCATACACAGAATCAGTCACTACCGTAGGCTTAGGTTCTGCCCTTGATCTAGCTGCTGAGACTGAAGTAAACATTCAAGCTGATGTGGAAAACGATGCTACCGCTGTGTTCATTCCTTCTTCTGCCAAATTATGTCACAATGAACAATCAAAGACAGTACATAATTCTTGTTTTGATGAACTCATTCCACAGTATACTAAAACAAAGACCCGGCAGGCGATTCCTGAACTGTTGATTGATAATCTGCCACCTTCAGAAGTTGAGACAAAGGAATGGACATTTGACGAAATCCTGATTAACAGAGACTTTACTACGGTGATCCCTCTGGTTGAATTTGATTCTTACAAAGGAAGAGACTCTCTGTCATCCACTAAGGAGAGGGACGACATGGTTACAGCTCAGTCTTTTGTTATTGGTGCCAAGGAGTCAACCGCCCTAGAGGTGCATTCCATTCCTGAGCCACAAATGTGTTTGTTGACTTCTGGGACTTCTGTTTGTCCTCCTACAACCATTGACTCTTCGATTATCCAGTCCACGGCTCTGCAGTCATCTTTGTCTAACGTGTCTTCAATCAATGAACAATTGCTATGTCTGCCAATCACTCAAGAGCCTTCACCATGTACGTGGTCAGAGTCAAAGACTTTGACAAGTTTGTCATCAGCTAACGTAATGGCTCCAGCTTGCATGCCCTCAGCCTCTGAATTTCCTCTGGCATGCCTGTTTTCGGCTACAGTGACTCATCCAGCAGATTATCCATTAGCCACGGAGCCTCTGGTAGCAAATCCTGAGTGCCTGTCCTCGGTCCCTGAGCCTACTGCTAGTTTGGCTCCAGCTCATGAAAAACCTGTATCCTGTTCAGCCTCACTGCCAACATCGGAGGTGCACCTGTCTGCTCTGTTTGATCGTGTTGCAGATTCATCTACTTCAGAGCTACCTCCTAAATCACAACCATTTACGGATGAACGTCCAATCTGCCCTTCTTATGCTTCAGGAGGATCACCAGAAGGCCTGCCTCTTACACAAGTTAATACTCCCAACTGCTTGACTGTAGAATCAGCACCTCCCGCATATGCTACATCTGAGTCTGAATCTTCTGCCAGAAACATCAAGCTGGATCACGACTCGGGAGGGTCTTACATACAAGGCCGTTGGTCTTGCCTGGAGTGTTACAATTGGGAGACGGATACCATCCGCCATGGCCCAGACGTCGAACAAGTAGCCAACCAGGAGAACGGGCTGGACGGTTCACATTTGGGGACCGGTTTGGATCAGCCGTTTGACAGCCTTTTTGTTGCCGGATCACACATGAGCCTGAAGGAAGGGACGGGCACGGCCCCCCAACTGCTGCACCATTCGGGTGCTAGCAGCCAAAGGAAGGACATTACTGCTGCAGTTCAAAATGTGCCCGTTATTACTCCTGCTGCGAATGTGCCTGATGTGCCACGTACTGCGTCTATCACTCCTATCGGTATGCCAAACGTTCCTGCGGTTGTGTTCCATGAGCAACAAGGTGGCTACATGACTGACATCAGGAGTGCCAACCTCGTACAACCCATTGGACTTCCAGGTCCCCAAGGCGTGGGACAGATGCCGTCGAACCTTGGTCACCCTCAACCACAGGCCTTTACTCAAATGGATGATGGGAGAAGATCCGAACCTCCACCTCGGCCGCCACCTTCTTTGTCTGAACATGAACGTTTCCTGAAACCTGCTGATTTCTCACCTCCTGTGTGTCCGCTCACAGCAGGGGGGCTACCAGAGCATCAATCATTGTCCAAAGCATGTCGCACCAGCCTGCCTCCCTCCTCAATGTGGTATAAGTGTTCGCTTCCAGAGACTGAGCTTCCTGGACCTTCCAAATCTGCTTCAGGTCCTGCAAGTCCTTCATGCCTTTCTTCGATCCATGAGTCTCTTCCTCACCGAAAACCTGCCTATGGCTCTTATAGACTGCGGCCTGATTCTATTCACTCCAGTCCTTCTGCTTCTGCCCGTGGGTCATCGTCTCCGTCAGTGCCACTTCTGAAGACGAAGCACTCCTGTCGTGGAAAGAGGACGTTTTGTGCGAGTAACGGCCGCCTGGAGTCGGCCGTGGGAGGGGGTGTAGTGTCACGGCTCGCTCCCTTCGCTCCCGTTCCCGCCACTTGGGGGCATGTTTTGGGGTTTATTCCCTACTGGACATTTCCTTCGAACCCTATGCTACAGTGTTCTGATGAATTGGGAACGTTAAACCCTTATAATCCAAGTTACTTCCCTTCCGGATCCATTCCAGGTTTTTGGCAGCCAGCATGTTACTTAAATCAAATGACTATGTTTCCCAGAATGCCTTGGCTCACTGCTTCACCTCCTGCTTCCCAGAATGCCTGGCTCACTGCTTCATCTCCTCTCTGGCAGCCAGCATGTTACTTAAATCAAATGACTATGTTTCCCAGAATGCCTTGGCTCACTGCTTCACCTCCTGCTTCCCAGAATGCCTGGCTCACTGCTTCGTCTCCTCCCTTGCAGCACAAGGCTGGGTGGAGGATAGGCAACACCTGTGGCTGCAGGTGCAGCAGGCGGCACGCCTGAGGGGTGTGCTCGTTTAGCAGCTTTAAAAGCCTCAGTTTGCTTCAGTCCGGCGCTGGTCATTGTAGCAGTGTTCCTGTTGTGACTAGTCTCCTGTTCCTTGTTCCTGGTTTCTGTGCCTTGTACCTAGTTCCAGTCCCTAGCTTTTGTGCCCAGTTCCTTAGCTCCTGTATCTTGTTCCTCTGCCCTGGATTTCGGATTATGTGCTAATTGATTTATGCTTTTCCCTTTCTGTCTTCCTCTGTCTGCAGACAGCCTTTCTCTGTGCTTAACTCTTAGTTGCAGCCCAGGTTTCCGGTGCGTTCTGTCTCTTTATGCTGTCCTGGTTACTGAAAAGCTTGATGCATTAATCTTACCTTATTAGTATTTATTTACTACCTTTTTCCCTTGGTTGGGTGGGATAGGTTTCCTTTTGTAATAGCGTTTCCCCTGCTCCTGATCCTACTTCATTCAGAGTCCATTCCATATTTTCCATTGCACCTCTGCATTTACTTTCCATCGTATATTAGGTGTGGGTGTTGTTGTAACATGTTCCAGTGTGTATCCCCTTTTGTTTTCCTCACAAGTTAACATCACAATTCATACTTTCCCCTGACTACGGTTTTATGTATTTTGTTATCTTTAACCCTTTGCTTTTACAGCCTTCTGGGTTCCTGTTTGATCTACAGGGTTTGTGATATTACTGACATTCTAGTGGTCTTTCCGGTCCTCGTGAGTACTGTTTGAATGTTCCTTATTCAGTATTTTACAGAGTGTCAGTTCACAGAATCTGTACTTGCTTGCCCGCTACGTGGGTTTAGCGCTGTCAGTATCTGTAAGAGCATAGTGGGTAAAGAGTTTGCAGACTTTCCTTTCAGTTATAAGGAGGTCTTAAGTGTTTACCCTACATTCCTTTATTGTATATTGGTAATACTTTATTTGCACTCCTGGGTTATACATACACAAGCCTTGGGTATTTTATGCACGTTGTTAGATCCTAAGTTGTTCCCTGTGCAATTCTGTGCACTTTACCTCTTGCCATAGGCAAGGCCTTCTTCCTTTCTTAACAGAATGACCAGCCATTATTCCCGTCTGAATAGGGCCAGTTTAAGAAAGAAAGGCAGCAAGGTCACTAACAAGTTAGTACAGAAGGCTTCCCCTAAGTCTTCCTGTGACAATCAAATCATTGATCCTGACTTAAAGGAACTCCTTGATACAAATGGGTATTTACGTGCTGAGTATTTTTTCCATAGGATGGCCCATCGTACATTGCCTGATCCTAGTTCTGTCTTTAATTTCGATCCAGATATGTCCGCACAAGCCTTAGCAGCGGAAAATAAAACACTGTTAGATTTACTAAATACGAGTACATCTGTTGTTGAACCCCATGATTCCGGTTGTGCTTTACCTCAGATTGAACAGTTTCATGATTCAAACATAAAGAATGAAGGGGTTCATTACATATCTTCAGTTTTCAGCCCTCAGTCAACTGCTTACTCCTCTGCACAAGTACTTACTGTAGTCCCTAATGTCAAGAGGTCTGATGTCAGTAGTTTACTTGAGGGTAACACAGACCAAGTCGGTAGGAGAGAGTATAGATCACAAGACTTGCAAGCAGTAAATGACAATGTACAATCAGTAAACGTCCGTATGACTAGGGTAGGATCCAGCCCTGATGTCACCATGCCTTCCCTTGTGCCTACTGATAGGGATGTACAGTTAAGCCTGGGCATGCTAAAAGCTGAATTTGAGGAGTTAAAACGAGAATACATCAGTTTACTAGAGGAGAATAAAACTTTACGATTTTTTCTGACTACACCTCAAACTTTATCCGTTGATGAAGTGAAGACTGTTCAATCTCTGAGTGAGGGGGTTTTAGTAGGTCATGATACTTGTCAATATGAAAATTCTATTGGGAGTGAAAGTCCTCTTTCTTGCACAGCACTTATTCAGAGCACAGACTCAGACAATTGTTCTACCGTTTGTCAGGAATTGCTATCAGTTGAGGATTTACAAGTCACTCCTTTACCTAAGATTTCCTCTGTAGCAGTCAGTCATAATTCAGAGTCTGAACACATACATGCTTCTGGTTCCCAAACATTATCCACAATGGTGGCATACACAGAATCAGTCACTACCGTAGGCTTAGGTTCTGCCCTTGATCTAGCTGCTGAGACTGAAGTAAACATTCAAGCTGATGTGGAAAACGATGCTACCGCTGTGTTCATTCCTTCTTCTGCCAAATTATGTCACAATGAACAATCAAAGACAGTACATAATTCTTGTTTTGATGAACTCATTCCACAGTATACTAAAACAAAGACCCGGCAGGCGATTCCTGAACTGTTGATTGATAATCTGCCACCTTCAGAAGTTGAGACAAAGGAATGGACATTTGACGAAATCCTGATTAACAGAGACTTTACTACGGTGATCCCTCTGGTTGAATTTGATTCTTACAAAGGAAGAGACTCTCTGTCATCCACTAAGGAGAGGGACGACATGGTTACAGCTCAGTCTTTTGTTATTGGTGCCAAGGAGTCAACCGCCCTAGAGGTGCATTCCATTCCTGAGCCACAAATGTGTTTGTTGACTTCTGGGACTTCTGTTTGTCCTCCTACAACCATTGACTCTTCGATTATCCAGTCCACGGCTCTGCAGTCATCTTTGTCTAACGTGTCTTCAATCAATGAACAATTGCTATGTCTGCCAATCACTCAAGAGCCTTCACCATGTACGTGGTCAGAGTCAAAGACTTTGACAAGTTTGTCATCAGCTAACGTAATGGCTCCAGCTTGCATGCCCTCAGCCTCTGAATTTCCTCTGGCATGCCTGTTTTCGGCTACAGTGACTCATCCAGCAGATTATCCATTAGCCACGGAGCCTCTGGTAGCAAATCCTGAGTGCCTGTCCTCGGTCCCTGAGCCTACTGCTAGTTTGGCTCCAGCTCATGAAAAACCTGTATCCTGTTCAGCCTCACTGCCAACATCGGAGGTGCACCTGTCTGCTCTGTTTGATCGTGTTGCAGATTCATCTACTTCAGAGCTACCTCCTAAATCACAACCATTTACGGATGAACGTCCAATCTGCCCTTCTTATGCTTCAGGAGGATCACCAGAAGGCCTGCCTCTTACACAAGTTAATACTCCCAACTGCTTGACTGTAGAATCAGCACCTCCCGCATATGCTACATCTGAGTCTGAATCTTCTGCCAGAAACATCAAGCTGGATCACGACTCGGGAGGGTCTTACATACAAGGCCGTTGGTCTTGCCTGGAGTGTTACAATTGGGAGACGGATACCATCCGCCATGGCCCAGACGTCGAACAAGTAGCCAACCAGGAGAACGGGCTGGACGGTTCACATTTGGGGACCGGTTTGGATCAGCCGTTTGACAGCCTTTTTGTTGCCGGATCACACATGAGCCTGAAGGAAGGGACGGGCACGGCCCCCCAACTGCTGCACCATTCGGGTGCTAGCAGCCAAAGGAAGGACATTACTGCTGCAGTTCAAAATGTGCCCGTTATTACTCCTGCTGCGAATGTGCCTGATGTGCCACGTACTGCGTCTATCACTCCTATCGGTATGCCAAACGTTCCTGCGGTTGTGTTCCATGAGCAACAAGGTGGCTACATGACTGACATCAGGAGTGCCAACCTCGTACAACCCATTGGACTTCCAGGTCCCCAAGGCGTGGGACAGATGCCGTCGAACCTTGGTCACCCTCAACCACAGGCCTTTACTCAAATGGATGATGGGAGAAGATCCGAACCTCCACCTCGGCCGCCACCTTCTTTGTCTGAACATGAACGTTTCCTGAAACCTGCTGATTTCTCACCTCCTGTGTGTCCGCTCACAGCAGGGGGGCTACCAGAGCATCAATCATTGTCCAAAGCATGTCGCACCAGCCTGCCTCCCTCCTCAATGTGGTATAAGTGTTCGCTTCCAGAGACTGAGCTTCCTGGACCTTCCAAATCTGCTTCAGGTCCTGCAAGTCCTTCATGCCTTTCTTCGATCCATGAGTCTCTTCCTCACCGAAAACCTGCCTATGGCTCTTATAGACTGCGGCCTGATTCTATTCACTCCAGTCCTTCTGCTTCTGCCCGTGGGTCATCGTCTCCGTCAGTGCCACTTCTGAAGACGAAGCACTCCTGTCGTGGAAAGAGGACGTTTTGTGCGAGTAACGGCCGCCTGGAGTCGGCCGTGGGAGGGGGTGTAGTGTCACGGCTCGCTCCCTTCGCTCCCGTTCCCGCCACTTGGGGGCATGTTTTGGGGTTTATTCCCTACTGGACATTTCCTTCGAACCCTATGCTACAGTGTTCTGATGAATTGGGAACGTTAAACCCTTATAATCCAAGTTACTTCCCTTCCGGATCCATTCCAGGTTTTTGGCAGCCAGCATGTTACTTAAATCAAATGACTATGTTTCCCAGAATGCCTTGGCTCACTGCTTCACCTCCTGCTTCCCAGAATGCCTGGCTCACTGCTTCATCTCCTCTCTGGCAGCCAGCATGTTACTTAAATCAAATGACTATGTTTCCCAGAATGCCTTGGCTCACTGCTTCACCTCCTGCTTCCCAGAATGCCTGGCTCACTGCTTCGTCTCCTCCCTTGCAGCACAAGGCTGGGTGGAGGATAGGCAACACCTGTGGCTGCAGGTGCAGCAGGCGGCACGCCTGAGGGGTGTGCTCGTTTAGCAGCTTTAAAAGCCTCAGTTTGCTTCAGTCCGGCGCTGGTCATTGTAGCAGTGTTCCTGTTGTGACTAGTCTCCTGTTCCTTGTTCCTGGTTTCTGTGCCTTGTACCTAGTTCCAGTCCCTAGCTTTTGTGCCCAGTTCCTTAGCTCCTGTATCTTGTTCCTCTGCCCTGGATTTCGGATTATGTGCTAATTGATTTATGCTTTTCCCTTTCTGTCTTCCTCTGTCTGCAGACAGCCTTTCTCTGTGCTTAACTCTTAGTTGCAGCCCAGGTTTCCGGTGCGTTCTGTCTCTTTATGCTGTCCTGGTTACTGAAAAGCTTGATGCATTAATCTTACCTTATTAGTATTTATTTACTACCTTTTTCCCTTGGTTGGGTGGGATAGGTTTCCTTTTGTAATAGCGTTTCCCCTGCTCCTGATCCTACTTCATTCAGAGTCCATTCCATATTTTCCATTGCACCTCTGCATTTACTTTCCATCGTATATTAGGTGTGGGTGTTGTTGTAACATGTTCCAGTGTGTATCCCCTTTTGTTTTCCTCACAAGTTAACATCACAATTCATACTTTCCCCTGACTACGGTTTTATGTATTTTGTTATCTTTAACCCTTTGCTTTTACAGCCTTCTGGGTTCCTGTTTGATCTACAGGGTTCGTGATATTACTGACATTCTAGTGGTCTTTCCGGTCCTCGTGAGTACTGTTTGAATGTTCCTTATTCAGTATTTTACAGAGTGTCAGTTCACAGAATCTGTACTTGCTTGCCCGCTACGTGGGTTTAGCGCTGTCAGTATCTGTAAGAGCATAGTGGGTAAAGAGTTTGCAGACTTTCCTTTCAGTTATAAGGAGGTCTTAAGTGTTTACCCTACATTCCTTTATTGTATATTGGTAATACTTTATTTGCACTCCTGGGTTATACATACACAAGCCTTGGGTATTTTATGCACGTTGTTAGATCCTAAGTTGTTCCCTGTGCAATTCTGTGCACTTTACCTCTTGCCATAGGCAAGGCCTTCTTCCTTTCTTAACAGTGAACAAGTTTCGACATGCCCAGAGTCTCCCGGCGTTCGAGTTCTTGAGGTTGCTCGGCGTCATGGCATCCTGCATTCTCCTGGTGCCAGAGACCAGGCTCCGGATGAGATCTCTGCAGTGGGCTCTCAAGATGCATTGGTCACAGTCCTCCGGCCAGATGTCGGCTCCCGTTCAGGTGCCGCTTTCGGTCGCCCAGGATCTTCTTTGGTGGGCCGTCGAAGGCAATCTAATGAAGGGGGCTCCATTTTGGCTACCATGGCCGGAGGTGATGATTGTGACGGACGCATCCCTCACGGGATGGGGAGCTCATGCCAACGAGTTGACAGTCAATGGCCGTTGGTCTCCGTCGGAGTCCAGACTCCATATCAATCTGGTGGAGCTGAGAGCCGTCAGGCTAGCCCTGAAGGCTTTTCTGCTGTCTGTGCGGGGGAAGAATGTCCTGATTCTGACGGACAATACAGTGGCCATGCACTACCTCAACAAAAAGGTGGGTGACAGGGTCTCTCCCTCTGTGTAGAGAGGCCATGCAGCTCTGGTTCTGGGCCATCCAGCAGGAAATTTCGATCTCGGCAGTTCATCTGGCCGGAGACGAAAACGAGGCGACGGACGCTCTGAGCAGGCAGAGCACGGCCTCTCACGAGTGGGAGCTGGCTCAGGAGATTTTCCTGGAGATCTTTGCCCTTTGGAGGACCCCACAGGTGGATCTCTTCACCACCAGTGTAAACCGGAAGTGTGAAAGATTCTGCTTGCGGGAATTTCCTCCAAGAGGAGCCTTGGGGGACGTGTTCGTAGTGGAGTGGTCCTTCCCACTGCTGTATGCGTTTCCTCCAGTCCCTGTCATTCCGCAAGTGCTGCGGAGGTTACGGAGGTTCGGTTCCCGAATGATCCTCATTGCTCCGGCATGGGCCAGGAGAACGTGGTACCCGGACCTTCTTGACATGTCCATCTGTCCTCCACGCCGTCTTCCCTACTGAGACGATCTGCTCTCACGGGAGGGTGGGTCAGGTTCTCCATCCAGAGGTCAAGTCTCTCAACCTTCACGCTTGGCTTCTGAAAGGTTGAGGTATAAGGATTGGGACCTCCCTGAAGACGTGATGGAGGTGTTGCCTTAGGCCAGAAGGCCTGCAACAAAGTCCCTGTACCGTTGCCGTTGGAGAAAGTTCTGCGACTGGTGCAGGGTTAAGAATGTGGATCCTTTTTCATGTGCCATTCCTGTGGTTCTGTCTTTTTTGCTTTCGTTAGCCCACAAGGGCCTGCAAGTGGGTACCATTTAAGGTTACCTGGCAGCGCTGTCCATATTTAAGCACTCGTCTGAGGAGTGTTCTTATTTTAAGATTGCTTTGATTTCTCAGTTTCTGAAAGGGCTCACTAATGTGTTCCCATTGTTACCTTTCCAGGTGCCCGGTTGGGATTTGAACCTGGTTCTAAAATTCCTAATGGGAGCTCCGTTTGAGACTTTACATTCTTGTACTTTGAGACTGTTGACCTTTAAAACTGTATTTTTAGTTGCGGTTACTTCCGCCCGCAGAGTGAGTGAGTTGCAGGCACTACCCGCTAAGCCACCTTTCACGGTGTTCCATAAGGACAGGGTTGTCCTTAGGGTTCGTCCCTCTTTTCTGCCGAAAGTGGTGTCGGAATTTCATTTAAGCCAGAAGGTCATTCTTCCGGCGTTCTATCCTCCTCCGCATCCTGGTAAGGAAGAGGAGAGGCTCCATAGGTTGGATCCTAGGAGAGCTTTAAGTATCTACATCTCACGCATCTCCCGGGTCAGAGTGGACGATCAGCTCTTTGTAGGATACGCTGGAAGGCGTTTGGGACAAGCTGTTACTAAGCAGACTTTGTCTGAATGGATTATCTTGACAATTTCTGAATGTTACCGCCTGGCGGGTAAGGACCCTCCGGTAGGCTTACAGCCCATTCTACCAGGGGTGTGGCTGCCTCTACTGCTCTGCAGAGGGGTGTTCCCATTTGTAACATTTGTGAAGCAGCAACATGGGCCTCTGTCCATACTTTTGTAAGGCACTACTTCCTGGATTCTATCCATGGGCAAGATTTGGCCTTTGGCAAGGTGGTCCTCTATTCTGCAATTTAATTGGGCATTCTAAAATTCTAAATTCTTTTCCCACCTCCATACGTTGGTACTGCTTTGGGAGTCTGTCATAGATGTGGAATACGTCGGAGGAACCAATCCCCTCGAAGAACAAGTTACTTTCTTACCTGGTAACGTTCTTTCGATGGGATGCTCCGATGACGTATTCCCCATCGAACCCTCCCAGCCTGCCCCTCTACAGAATTTCTAATGCGATTGCAGCTTACGTTTCCGCAAGGCTTTCTGTAGTCATACTGGAAGGAGATTGGTGCCACACGTTCTGGGAAAAAACTACAACTGAGGCTACGGGCGTCGTGCGTCCTACTAATAACATCCGGTGACGTCGGCTCGACGGAGGACCTCGAGGACAGCGTGTCGACGTCATTGACGCAGGACGCAGATGCCGAAAATGTTCCGAAGCAGCACAGCTGTGGTGATTACCTGTCATAGATGTGGACTACATCGTCGGAACATCCCATGGAAAGAACGTTACCAGGTAAGAAAGTAACTTGTTCTTCTGACCCTAATACTAATAACACAAATCTAATGTACAAAGGTCCTCTTTTACAAACTAAAGTGGTAGTGGCAGTTCTTGCCAACAGAAAAGTTCCCAATGTCTTGGGTGGTCAAAATAACAAAACAAATGTGCCAAAATGTATTTCTCCAAGAATTAGGGGTTAGCTCCTTTCCCCTGGATTCCTTCTGGTTCTACTTAGGAGTTTGTCTCCTCCTTATGTGGTTTCTTTTCCCTTTCTTTTCTCCTTGGGTCCCAAACCCTGCATCTTCTTGAATGAACTTCACTATATTATTAGATTTTCATATGGTTGCAAATCCCAGACTCACAATTCTGTATTATACCAGCTTGGTGTACTCTCGTCCCAAGGTATGTTTTCTTCTGATGTGTCTCTTTTGCTGTCAGGGTCCCATTTCTCAGGTTTTCATATGGGTGCAGGTCCCAGACTGCCAAAGTGCTGAAGCAATAGCTTGGTTAACTCCCCTAGCAAGCATATGCTACCTTCTGTACTTTCTCTCAGAGTCCAGACTCTCTCAGGGCCTCATCAGGGGTTGGGCGGTATCCCAGCGCTAATTGTGTTAATGCAAATCGGTCCGGCGCAATTTGTGCCGGTTCCTGAGTTGCGGTGGGGGAGGTAAATCCCCATTCCCATTGGGTCCATTGGACCCAATAGGTGTTTCTTGGTGCTATTAGCGCTGCACTAATAGTGCCGAAAATGGGTGGAAAATGTGATTTTTACCTCCAACAAAAAGCTGGAGGTAAAACTCCCAATTTCCGCATAACTCGAGATTAGACGGAGCGATCAATGTGGCGGTAATAACGACACCGCCACATTTTACTGCTCCGCCCAACTTGTGATGAGGCCCTTTGGCTTCTGCAGTTGTTCTCTGATTCCTCCGGACCTCTAGCACCTCTAGGTCTGCCCGCATACTTGTTTGTGTGGTTTGCATCTTCCAAGCTCCGGTGCTTTGCTCTGAGGTTCTGGTAGCCTTTGGGTGTTCTCTCTGGTGGACGGCTTCTCCGCCTGTCAATTCTTATTCCTCGGACTAGACCTGTCTCCAGCCACTTTCGTTTCCCCTTCTTTTCGGTGGTTGCCCCGCCAGTCTCGGCTCCCTTCTCGGGCTACGCTTTTGCTTTTTGGCGGCCTGACAGACTTTGGGACTCCCAGAGCTTTGTTCGGGCAGCCTGTGAAGTAGTGTCTTCCCTCTGGACTACTTTTGCGCCCCCGTTTGCCTCTATGCATGGCGTCTCCTGTTGCGGTCCCCTGTTCGCGGGGTATGCCTCTCCCAGAGGATGACTCTCTCTGTCTTGTTTTCCCGCTAATATTTTATATTTCCTTTGACCAATCAAATGCTGTGAGCGACTAGACCGTGATCTTAATACTCTTGGTCATCTTCTTCACAGTACTTGTACTAGAGTTATATGGAAAACAGTTTGTGTTTTCAGGGCTGGTAGTCAGGTCTAACACACTAGGTTGGTTGACCTTACAGCAAAGTACATTGGCACTGGTTGGGAACAGTGTAGGAGCGTTTGGCTTGAAGAAAGCGGGAGGGTCTAACGAAGCAGAGGTATACCGCATTCTCTGGGGATGGTCGTCCCTAATCCCATAAGGGGCTTCCCCGCCCATGTGATCCTCCCTCAGTGCACCAACTCCAGGGAGACTATTGCACTGTGGACACACCGCCCTGGCCCCTTGGGAAAGGTCTCCCCCTAGAGGAGAAGGGACAACACCCACAGATTTGTCACAATACTTAGGCGATAACAACAAGCTGTCTGCATTTGAAATGTAATCAAAGAAGATGGTCAGTTCTGCTGTTTCTACTGATCACATGAATTACATCATTATCTGTTGGAATTGGTTTGTTTAACTGGGAAATAGGGGAGGGACTTGTCATTTGAAAGCAGCTGTTTCAGACCGTTGGGAGGAGTTCCTGAAATTTCAGAAAACGCTATAACACTGTGGACCGTGAGGGGCAGGGCCTAACGGAAAACTGCTGATCCTCATGACGTGAACTTTCCTGGTGTAAGGAAGCAAGCAGAAACTTTCATGATGAGGCCAAGACTGCAATACTAGGTCTAAAATGGGCAATTGGACAGTTTTTTGAAATTCCAATTTATTTTAATGCTTGCTTCAATAATTTGGAAGCAAAGCTAAACTACAAAGTTGAACTGTGCTGGAAAGAAGCAGCAAACAGCTTTCAAATGCCTTCATGCTGGGACTAAAAACTGGAATTTTTCCAATTGTTCAAATACATTTTTTTACAATTTCAATATTTGGGTGCTGAAAGGCAATTTGTTTAAAAAAAATCAACTTTATAATTTTCTTTTCCAGGGAAGAACTATTAAGCGCCACCCGGATGTATTTCTGTTAGGCCTTTCAACTTTCACTGTTTTGGCCAACCACTGGGTTTAACATGGTACCAAGTTTCAGCACTGTTTCCATATATAACCTGTTGTGCCCCTTGTACTTCTTTGGCCAGGGAAAGGGACACCATCAAAGCACAGAGGAAGGGTGAGAGCAGGGCACAAGACCTAACAAAAGTGGGGGGATCATTAGCAAATGCAATGGCAAGTGAAATCATCAGAAATTAACATTTCCAAGTGAAATATGCAAATTTCATTCAAAGGGCTTCACAGGATGATGAGTGTTTGTTTGCCTTTCATAATATCAATACAGGAAAAATAATCCAAGAGGGAATTTATTTGTTATAATAGTGTTTTGAAAATTATAAAAAGTTATAGGCTGTAGTAGTAAAGAGGAAGCACAAGGCTGGCAAATCACAAAGAAGTGGGAGCACAAGAGGGACGCTGGAAAGTGGAGACAGCAGATTTCACCTACAAGTTCTGAGAGTGTCCTGTTCTCCCAAAATCTGAAGTCCAGAGGCTGCATAGCGGAAGAGGTGCAGGAGACTAAGTTTTCCCCAAGTGAGCCTCATTGCTGCAATCTCAGAGCTGTGAATGTGCAGGAAACTGAGGCCAGAAGCAAGAGGCAAGCCGAGGATCTCGGGAGAAAAAGGAACTCTTAATTCGAGTGGCCGGACGGAGATACCCATTCAGGAGAAGGGTGTGGGTCCCCAGCGAGCCAGAAGCAGTATAAATGGTAGTGGAAGTCGGGAAAGAAGTGCAACCCGCAAGGCAAGTGTCTAAGAAGCCGCTGTGTGAAGCACAGCGTTCTAACACTTTACGCAAGCTTTGCCGGTAACTTTTTCCAAATCCTTATTTAGTTGCGTTTGACTTTATGCCAGCATAATTTGTTAATTACATTCGCATATGTTGTGAAAGACCTAACATTCGCATGAGAGCAAAAGTAATTGAAAACCATTGTTGAACTACTGTCCCTAATTAAGAAGGGGTAGCACTCTCTAAACCATTACTGAATAACTAATCTTGACAATACCCGAGTTACAAGTTACAAAGTCAGAAAACTACATCAAAAAGAGGTTGCGTGTGCTTAATTGTGATTCCCAAAGGAAGTCAGAACTTTATCCTTTGCCGTTACACGGGAATACAATTCTCTCTCATCTTTAAGCCTTGAAATCTACTTTAAAGAGAGGTTGCATGTGCCTAATTGTGTTCTCAAGTAAGAGACTGAATCTTATATCGTATCCAGAAAAGAGTTCAAACTATTGAAGAGAAGAACACGCATTACCCAAGCCAAAAGGCAACCCCTTTTTTTTTTTAACTAATTCTTTTTTTATTGAAATCTCGATCAACATGAAATACATAAAGTAAATCAATAATATAGCAGTAACAACTGGTATGCGCCATTGCATCGAAACTTCATTTCAACTAAGTAACAGTATACCTGTTCCTCATAAAACCAATGTCACGCTCATGAGAACAGGTTAGGAGTAACTAGTGTAAATCCGGAAATATTGGAGAGGAAAAAAGAAATGAAAGAGAATAAAAAGAAAAAAAAAATACAACAAAGACTTTTCCTACTACTTTAAATACACCCTGTCCAGGTCATATTCATCATGTCCATTATCACGGATTCAGAAGATATTTCACAATTCTTGGCTGGAAAAACATATGCTCCCTTTCGACTACATATTCCAGGAATGGCCCCCATATGCAGGAGAATTTGGGCAACTTCCCTTCAATCGTGGCTGTAAGTTTTTCCATCCTCAACAGTTCCCAAACTTTTACCCACCAGTACGCTATGTGAGGGCCCTCCATGTCTTTCCAGAAGCGGGCCCGTGTGAGTCAAGCAGCCATAAGTAGCTGAGAGATCAGTTCAGCTCTAGGGCCAGACATCGGGAAGGAACCATCCTCAGGAGCGTCGCCCAGCAACAGGATTTGTGGGTACATAGGGAGCGAGATGTCAGAGATCTCTTTGATCTTCGATCTTATCTCCAGCCAAAAGGATTATATTATAGGGCAGTACCACCACAAGTGACTGAAGTCGCCCTTTCCCCCACAGCCATGCCAGCATGTGTCTGGGTAGTCTGGATTCATTGCATGTAGTCTATGTGGTGACAAGTACCAACGGAAGCAGAGTTTAAGGGCACCTTCTCTTATGGTAGTGCAGCGTGAAGTCCTGTGGGTTCTACCCCATATCCTTTGCCAGGACTCCTGGGGAATTGTCACCCCCCAGTTCCCTTTCCCACGCAAACATGTAGGGGAGTTTTCCGTCCGGCGGGACAGTGTCGTTATCATAAAGGTCTCGTAATCTTAATGGTTTCCCCGTTGACCAGAGACGGTAGGAGTTGGGTTGAAGACCTGGGGTGAAGGCTGGGTTCTGTATGATAGGGGAGTGTGGGCCAAGGCCTGATGTGAAGCCTCTTTGTGCACACGCCTTGTCCCAACATCAGAGTGTTGTTGTTGTGGTGGGCAGGAGGGGGGTTTGCTGGTTACGCGCTTCTCGTGGGAGAAACAGCAGATATTTCAAAGGGAAATAGCTTGCTGTCTGCTCGATGTCATGCCATTTGAGTGATTCTATTGGGTTGGTCCAGCCCAGTATTACAGCTATTTGGGCCGCTCGATAGTACCGCTAGATTGAAGGGAGCCCCAAGCCCCCCTACGCTTTCCCCCTCGTCAGAAGCTTACACAGGAATCTAAGTTTTTTCCCTCGCCATATAAATTGGCCTATTTCCTTCTGTAACTTGATAAGGTCCTGTTCCGGGATCATTATTGGTAGTCCATGAAATGTGTATAAGAGTCTCGGGAGTAGGGACATTTTAATTGCACTGATGCGCCCGAGCCATGATATCTCCTGTGAGGCCCACGTTTGTAAGGAATCTTTGGATTCCTTTAAGAGATTGGAATATTGGCTTTCATTAGCCCAGCATACGTTGGAGTTAAGCGTACAACCAGGTAGGTAATATCTGTGGTCTTCCATTGGAAGAGATATGTAATCTGGAGAGTAGATAAAGTGGCAGGGGATTCTGACAAGCCCATACTCATTGACTTTGCGTATTTATCGTGAATCCGGAAATCATTGCGAATTGGGCTAGCAAGTGCATAAGGACAGGAAGGGAGCTGAGAGCCTCCCTCACGAAGCAAAGCACGTCATCTGCAAATAGCGTGATTTTGTGACACTGCCCTACAAATTTGAATCCCTGGATCTTCGGGTGAAGGCGGATCTGCTGGGCTGCGGTTCCATCGCCATTACGAACACCAATGGGGATAGAGGGCAACCTTCTCTAGTTCCCCTACCTAAAGCTATCTGAGTAGACCACTTGCGAATTGACCCGCACACGATTTGATGGGATCTGGAAGTTTGAAAGAATCAGTCTGGAGAACTTCGGACCAAAACCAAACCCCTTTAGGACTAGGCCCAGATATTCCAACGACATGCTGTCAAAAGCCCTATGGCCCTAAGGGCAGGAGCGAGAGGGTGCCCTGGATTGTAGGTGCCAGGGCTACCAGGTCGACGGATGTTATCATGTGCAGATCAGCCTTGAATAAACGCTGTTTGATCCCCGTCTATTATTAGCGGCAGGGCCTCACCCAGACGGCGAGCTATAATTTTACTGTAAATCTTTGCGTCCGTATTGAGTAAAGCTATAGGTTGGTAGGACGTGCATTCTGTAGGATCTTTTCCCGGCTTCAAAATCAGAGTCGTGGCAGCTTCTGCCATCGTCTGTGTGACAGATCTTGCATCCCATAAGGAGTTAAAGAGCTTTGTGAGGTGGGATATAGGCTCAGCACTAAAGACTTTACAAAATGTATTTGTAAACCCATCTCGGCCCAGAGCCTTACCGAGGGGGAAGAGATTTGATCGCGCTTTCGACTTCCTGAGCAATTATAGGTTCCTCCAAGGGGTCACATAGAATTTGTAGGACTTGTGGGAGTTGTGCATTTAATATACATTTTTTGGTGGTTTGTGAGTCCGCGGCATGATGGGCTGCCTGTTCCTTAAAGAAGTTCTCAACAATATGGAGTTTACCTTCCTCCGAGGAGACGCATCTGCCTGTACCGTCCCGCAAGGTGTCTATCCTATTTCGTTTTGATTGCTTTTTCAATTTAGCTGCTAATAATTTATTAGCTTTGTTCCCCTTCGAATAGGAATATTGCTTTGTAAGCATCATATAGTGTGCTGCCCTCGCTGTGTGGTGTGCCTCCAACACCTTCCTCACTATTCGTAGATCTCTCAGGGAGCGTCGTGATCCCCTCTCCTTATGTGCTGCCTCAGGTCTGCGGACCTCCCCCTCTAATTGGGCCTGTAGTACCTTTCTAGCTCATCCCCTCTGTGCGGCCTGCTGAATCAAATGCCCCCTGATTACTGTTTTAGCAGCATCCCATACTATGCCGTATCCCACATTGCCAGTATCATTCTCCCTGAAGTAATACTTTATAGCTTCCGCTATGTGGGTTCGAACTGAGGGGGTCCCCTAGTAAGAGATAATTTAGTCGCCAGTGGGGTGGGGTTGCTTGGAGGGGGCGAAAGTACTAGTTTTACTGGGGCATGATCTGAGAGAGCTTCCGGGGGTATTTCGGCGTCTATCGTTAGGGGGATCAGCGTATCAGAAAGAAAGAACATATCCAATCTAGAAAATCCTCTATGAACAGCTGAGAAGTAAGTATAGTCTTATTATTCTTGATGGAAGTACTGCCATACCTCGATAAGTGAGTGCTCCCTCAGTAATGTAGTAAGGGCTATAAAAATGTTCTTATCATTGGCCATTGGGGGCAGTGTCTTATCAACTAAGGGGTTGACCACTACGTTGAAATCTCTCTCCGCCTATAATTAGTTCACCCGCTGCATGTTCTGTCAGGGACTTAGATAGCGAAGCAAAATATAGCTCCTGCTTAACATTTGGAGCATACAATGAGACCAAGGCCATTTTACGTCCCCACAGCATTGACACCACTAAAATAAACCTTCCCTCCCCGTCACGCACCACGTTCAATGCTTTTTGGGGGATGTCCTTGCGCACCAGAATGGCGACCCCACGTATTTTTTAGGCCGTTGGAGGTGAAGGATTTGGTGGGGTAGAGTTTATTATTGAGGCGTTATTCTGCTGCGGGTTGGAGGTGGGTTTCCTGGAGGAACAAGAAAGCTGAGTCGAGTGTTGCTTATCTATGCATCAATGTGTTGCGTTTTAGGGGGGAATTTAAGCCTTCAGCGTTGAGGGTGACAAGTTTTACATCTGGTGTCGCTATTCTGGGGCTGCTCGAGTTCTCGTGATCTTCTGAGTGACATTATTCCTCTCAGGCATGGGATACCCCCAGTCTCCCTCCCCTCTCGGTTCTCCCGGGTTCACATATTACATGCGTGTAGCGATATGGAGTAACATGACTGGTGGCAGGGGGGTTCAGATGAGGGTTTTCCCCGGGGCCAAGAGTTGCTCCGTGAGTTATGAATGGCAGGGAGTGTGTGGGTCCATAAAACAGGCCTAGTGGTAGTGTGTCCAAAAAACATTGTAAGAGTAAAACAAACAAATAAAACCCATGCAAAACATTGTAAATGAGGCTCCTAGTTGCCTTGTATTTTTAACCAGTATTGACAAACCGTCAATGGTAACAGGTGCAATCTGACCAGGGCGCCTGAACATCACTGTCCTCCATGATTCCTGATCTCTGTGGGTTCCAGTTGGTGTGTGCCATTCGATATAACATTCTTTCCTGATGGGTAGATTTCGCTTCCGCTTCTGGTTCATATGTGGTTAATGTCGGTAAAGGTTTTAGCAGAAACAAGACCTAAGGACAAATTGGAGAGATTGAGTATTGCCAGCCTCTCAGCTGTTTCCATGGCTTCTAGCCCCCATTAGAGGGTAGGGCCGTCCAGGAGATCGTTGCGGGCCCTCATTCTTTGCAAGTTCATTACTTGGGCTCTTTCGACTGTAAATATGTCCATGCTGCCTAGCACTTCCCGCAGACCTCCACTCAGCTGGGCAATCCCCCATTGCAGCACTTGAGTTGCTCTGGGGAACAGTGGTGCACCCCCAGTCACATACCCCATGGGAATTTTGGACCGTAGACCCCCTTTGTGCGCTCCGCAATTCCGTGCTTCCCGGGTCTTGCTGTAAAGTAAGGCAGTCAAGGATTTACTTCTCTCCTTCTAGTGTTCAAGCTGTAGAGGATCCCAGCAATGCCAGTTCTCAGGGAACCATATGAAAGTCCCTCGGCCCGAACTTGCCAAATTTGTCATTTATTTTCAGTCAGCGCGGCATCTCTGGGTTTTCAGCTGGTTCCGTGGCTATCATTTCCTGGTGAGGGGTAGGGTCATCTGGCGATTGTTGCGGATCAGCACATTCTGTGGTTTCCGTTTCCTGGTGAGGAGACATTCCGTGGTTTCCATTTCCTGGTGAGGAGGTCGTCCCAATCGCCATTAGCCCCTGGGCTTCCTCCGCTTATCTTTCGGCATTGGGTGTAGATCCTGGTCCGCTGCCTCATGAGAGCTTGATTCCAGGGTGGCCTCGTTATTTTCTTCTGTCATTAAGTCTTTTGCTTCGTCATCTGAAGAGATGGTATAGTGCTGAGTTTGGAAGTCAAAAATCAATTTGCATGGAAATCCCCAGTGGTAGCGAAACTTCTTGGCTTGCAGCCAGGTCGTCACCCTCTGTAGACGTCTGCAGCTCACAAGGGTGTATGAGGAGAGGTCTTGGAAAAGTTTTAGTGATGACCCACGGAACTGTACTGATTCCGACTTCCTGGTCGCCGCCATTTTTTGTCATCCTGGTGAAAAAATGCACACGGGTGAGGACATCCGGGAGTAGATTCCGCTTCTGCTGGACCGAAGAGTATACACGATGGGTCCTATCCAGTATCAGTGCCTCTGAGGTCAAGAGGCCCATTAGGGACTTAAACAGAGCACTTACATGGTCAGGTAATTCCTGGTCCAGTACATACCGTGGAATGCCACGGAGACGTACATCATTCCTCCTTGATCTATTTTCTGCTTGCTTCGCCCAGATGTCTCCTAGATGCTCTTTAATAATCTGCACTCTCTCTGTGAGTTCATCGCTATCGTGCGCTTGCTCACATGTCATGTTTTCCAGCTCGTTGACTCTGGCTTCGAGGCCTCCAAAATGGGCTGTTAGGTTGGCTAGTGAGCGGGCCAAAGAGGCCTTGGACGTTTTGATCTCTAATTTGATTTTTTGGGTGATATCTTGCTTAAGGGCTTTTAGCATCTCCTTGTAGTCAGTTTTGCAGAACGCCATGTCTGGGAGCTCCGACGTCACAGAGACCGGATGGATGTCTGCTGCCACTGTTTGCATCCGTGGGGTAGTTGCCGACTGAGGTGTTAGAAAGGCCATGATTCCATGTGATTTCCGCTTCCCGGCTGCTTTAGGCATTGCCGAAAGTCTGTATGGTGATTGCTTTAAGCACCACCGGCGCGCCTTCGTATTATTTAAGGGCAGTACAGAAGAGGGCAGCCTGTGACCGTGGAGTTATAAACTGATCAAGTAGTGGTGTCCCCTCAGAACCCAAACCTCCTCAGAGGAATGGGCTTGGTGTATTCTGTAGCTCACTGTGACTATTGCCCCCGCTTAGTAGACTTCCAGTGCTGGGATCGCCTATTCCCACCGTGTCAGGTCAATGAGGATCCTCATATTGCCTTGAATCGTGTGGTTTCCGGCAAGTATAAGACAGCTTCGGGGGCCCTTGTGTGTGGAACTCCTCTCAGAAGGACCGCCGAAATGTCAAGGGCCAGACAATGACTGAGTCGCAATTACGGCAGGCTTTATAGTGGCTGTCTTCACCCGGCGCCGCGCACATTCCAGGAAGCTACCAAGGGGCTGCATGCCTGGTTTCCTGATAACACTCGCTTACATCCACCCAGCTCAGCTTCTCCCCTTATTGCGCACTGGCTCTCTGTACCGTGATCTCAGTGGTCTTGCTTTCAGCCTCGGCAACCGCAGGCTCCACCGCCATGCTGTCCCCTGCCGACTTCAGAGGGGTGTGGAGGCTCCGACTATGACGGGTCCAACTGTGAGGCACTGGCGCCGGGCGTTTCGATCTTCCGTGGCTCTGGATTTGCTTGCGCTGCTGCGGCGGTGAACCTCCACTTTAGCCGTGGAGCTCCTCCACCCTCCGCAGAACACGCTCCAGGTACTGGATCACCTTAGCTCAGCGGGTTAGTGAGCTGTCTACGCTGCACTCGACCTGCACACCCCGTCCCCAGCAGGCTCGTTCCTTCGCACCTCCTCCCTCAGCTCGTCACTTTTGCCTGTTCCTCCAGCGGGAATCAAGGGGAGACCTCTGTTCAGTACAATGTGCGAGTACCAGATCTTCCATTTCCTGAACGAGCCGCCTGCTGCCTGCGGTTCGTATCATCACTATCCAGCGCGGCCATCTCCGCTCCTCAATGCGCTGGTCGGCATACCCCAATTAACTTTGCTCAAATCTCCTCCAATTCTGGGGTAAGGAGGCTTCTACCAGGGCGACGTGTAAGCACTGAGGACAGCATTTCAGCAGGCACCCAGCTTGTGTGTTATGAAGGGCCGGCCTGTACCTTCATTGGCGCGCACCACCATTTTGCTTGCAGGAGCAGCTTGTCCCGTTTCTCCTCGATTTTCCACGCTCAGTACTCCGCGCCTCCTGAACAGCCAGACCATCCTGGAATCACTGGGAGATCGTAATGTTAAACGCCAATATCATGCCATTCAGGCACCCTTCAGTGGAGCTTACAGCGAACACGACCGCATGGCTTTCTGCCTTGCCACACCCCCCAGGCAACCCCTTTTTATAGTGAAACCAACCTTTCCAAGAATATTGTCCAACTGTATTGTGAAGTTGTTAACACTCAAGTGGCCTAAAATACAAGTTGTATCAGTATTACCTGAAGCTAAGAGAGTGTCACCCAGGCTTTTGGACAATTACTTGAGACTGATTGCTGACAAAAAGGTTTGAGTAAAGCAGGGGAAGGGAAAATAATTGCTTGTGAAGAAGAGTCTGAAAATAGACACAACATGTGGTGCCAAATATTACAGAAGCCAGAGAGAAGTGGATCTCGTGGGCAGAACCGGTTGTTATTGTGGCAGACAGACAGGAGAGGCAAAGAGGCTGCCCCTTTAAGAAAGGCATTAAAAGGAATAGTGTCTTGCCTACCTGAAGAGGTTGAAGAGGTTTAAGAATCTTGTCAAAACCTGCCTAACAATTCAAAGTACTGAGCTGTGGTAGTATTACTTAAATTGTGCTGGTATAATAAGTTGTCAGCAGATGTAACAATGAAGTGGTCTGAACCAATAATGTACTGTGAGATAAAGGTGACTGTTCTCATAGTACACAGAGTAGAAGTATGGTTGTTGAAGTGGAAGCAGCATTACAAAGAAAACCTCCTGATGAATATACCAATGTAAAGTCATAAAAAACGAAGCCCTAACTGTTGATTAAGAACTGTGTGTTGTTGACATTGGGGGATATTACACCTTCTTTTGAACTGTGGCAAACTATCTGGAAGAAGTGACAATTTATCATAACCAGGATTACCATTGGTGCTATTTCTTTTCTGGAAGTTGGAAGTGGATATTTTATCCAGGAACAAAGATTTGTTACCAGTGGATTTTCGTTTGATGAACTTTTTTATTTGACTTGGAACTATCAACAGCTGGTTCAAAACCTTTCTTTTTTCTTTGTTGAACATTTCGAGTTTACTTTGAATTCTAGGGAAGGGACAGGAGAAGGCCATCCAGACATTGTGTTGATATTGTTTATTATATTGTGTTGCTATATACTTTCTGTATATGTTGGTTGCTTACCGTGAGGGATAGTTATCCCATGCTAGAGAATGTTCCCTTAGCTGTTAGACTAGGCAGGGAATTCCTCTGCAGTCTAAGGCAAGTGAGGTATTTTCTTTATATCATTTCGTTAATACAATGGCATATTTTGAGAAATCTACAACTAGTTGTCTGCCTCGCATTACTGACTCCTCACATAGTGTCCTGCCTCTGGGAAATGAGTGCAGGCACCTTCCACCCATGTGTACCCTCCACGTCTGCACTGTCTAAGAGGAATCCTTTGCAGGGAATTTAAAATTCTTTACTTGTAATCTTTCCTGATCCATGGCTCTAGATGGCTTTTAGGTTGTTCTTAGTTAATGCCCATAGAAGCCCAGGACTGTTTGACAGATTTCCTTGAACCCTTTCCACCTAATGGCTTACCCAGTGGTTAGTCTGTACAACCTCCCCTGTCACTTGCCTTGCCAATCGCCAGCATTACAGTTGGGACTATGATTTTAAGTTTTACTGGGCCACAATGGCTACGCACATACATGTATGATTGATTGGTTGCTGATAGATTTAACATTTTAGAAGTGAATAGAAAAGTATGATGCTCAACGACTTTATTGCTAATATTAGGAGCTGTATATTATTTGACTATTCTATGTGTAACATTCATATCTTATCTCTACAAGTGAATACATATAGATATATGCTCAACAAAAGAGTGAGAGCATTATTAATATGTTTCTATTTATGAGTATTAAGCACACTATATTGCAAGTGCAAACACCTGTTGGTTTAGTGATTAAACTGTGTAGGGAAGATATTTATAGCATCTAATGTTTATCATACATACAGGGGTAATACGCATTGATACATAGATTCATCCAGAAGGATAGAACCAGAAATATTGCTTTTCAGTAGTAAGCCTGTCAAGTGCTCAGGGGTAGTAGTTTCTCTTGCACTTAAGCATAGAGACCCAGCTTTCAACACAGCCTTTTTTAGGGTACATCACTATTCGCTGCTGTAACACCTGCCACAGCCCCAGGCAGGCAGTTAAACTGTCTTTAGGGTAAAGCCTAGGCATTGACATTCAGGGTATGGTGTAAATCAGGACAGTTCGGCTTTGGGCTCCTTCAGCATGTTAATGTGTTTTTATAGTGGCAATGCTGGCATATATTTTCACAACCAGAATTGAAATATGCTTTACAGGTGATGAGGGCCTATATGTGACACAGCCAGTATGAAGATGTGTTTTCAGGGCACTGCTGGCGTATACTTTTGTCAGTGGGCTGGCAGCATGAAAGTGATGCAACACTGGCATGTTGTGTGACGGGCCTCATGACCTGCGTTGGGCACAGGCCGTATGAAAATGTGCTTAGAAATTCTTGCCATTGATGACCTGGCATCTTTTGGGGGTTTTCATGTGTTCCCCTACAGAGCTGATAGTTCTGAGACATACATTCTAAACTCCTCTGATCAATTTTCCCAAAACCTGGACTATGTTCCCCGAAGGGTTTCACTTACATTGGTTTGAAGCCATGCTAATGGGATAAAGGCGCTATGCAAATGACAAATTACATTACATTACAAGGCTAAATCTTCCACCTTGTACATAGGGGAGGAAACCCTCTTGTTATGGGGGTGGGAGGTTAGGGGTGGAATCCAGTCCTAGTTATGGGGTTAGACCCCAGAAATGATAACACAAATGCCTGTTCCCTCCCCTCTTTGTGCCAGTATGTGTCTTTGCAGACCCTTATCGCCATCCTTGCCTCTAAGCACAAGTGCTCCCCAGTATTTGTCTTTGGTGTAAGAAAAGCCCGGCGCAAGGGCAAAGAACAGCGAATACCCAGCAAGAGAACGAGCATAGTCCCTCCATGCTCTGAATGCCGCAGAGGGACAGAGAAGAGTTTCCACAGCCCCGAAGAGATGTACTTACAGCAGGGGCCCAGCATGACAGAGAGGGAGTGCCCCTGCAGCCATGCACCTGAGCAGCAAAGGGACACACTTTGCCAGCCTGCCTGAGTCCGCTGCCAAATAAAGACACCCTAGACCACCAGGGACAGGGCCGCAAACATACCGAAACGGGCCCCTGAGAACGGATCCTGAGCCACAGACTGGGTCATCAAACTTGTTACACCACCATGGACATTACGCAGAGAGCACGCACGAGGCGCTGGGTGGGGCTTGCCCCCTTTTTAAAAGCTTTCCCGTGCACATACATATCCCAGGGTGGAAAGAGAAGTACACACTGGATAGGGATAAGCAGCCAATTCCAGCCGGGGAAGTGGCACGTAACGGAGGAACAGGAAGTGTGGGTTTTTCGGGCGAGGTGTAGGTGGAAGACAACCAAGAGACCAGCAGGAGGAAGGAAGGAGCAGCTGCTTGTGGAGGATATTCTTCGAGATGTTAGGCATTGGCTTAGGAGTAAAAGTGGTACTGCAGTGCCAGTGTGCTTGTTTGTGTGGCGAGTGACTAGAAGAAGGTAGTGTAAGGAGGGAATGTGAAATGAATGATACTGGGTGATAGGGTATTTAAGTGGTAGTGGGAGGAGGAGTGTAGTAGTGTTAGGAGGGGAGTACGAGGAGAAGAGTAGTCATGGAAGGAGGAGAGCAGCAGCAGTAGTGGGAGGAGGAGGGTAATACAAAAGAGGGGAGTAGTTGAGTGCGAGGAATGGTAACATGAAAGGATGTAGGCAAAGAGCAGGAGGAGTGAAACCTCTGAAGGACAGATCTGGTGGGTGGAGCCAGTCGGAGAGAAAGGTAATAAGAGTAGATAAAAAGAGGTGAGGTTTTAGGTTTGAGGTTTTTCGAAATCCTGCATAGAGAGAGAGAGAGAGAGAGAACGAAAACGAACTCCGCCACATAAAAACAATAAAACCCCTTGAACTGTCTCAAACATAAGATAGCTCAGCAGGTTGAGCGGTCGCTGCTGCGATCTGCTTGATCTGCATATCACTGATTTGAATACAGCATGGCCAACTCAGCCTTTCATCCATCCGAGGTTGATAAATGAGTGGCAACTTTGGTTTTGGTGATAAGCGTACGTAAATATGTTCTCTGTACAGTGCTCTAATAACAAATAATTATCATTAAAAAAAAACCTGTATCAAAGACTTTGAGTGATTTCTGTGCCACCTGTGAAACGTGGTGTTAGAAGTGGGATCCATCTTAATTCAGAGGTCAACCCACACCCACAGGAACACAGAAGACTCATCAGAATCTAGGGAGTAGTGGAGGGGGAGGAGTGGTAACATCAAAGGGTGGAAGTGAGAAGCAGGGGGCGCGAAACCTCTAAGGCAAGGATCTGCAACCTGTGGCTCGCCAGATGTTTTGGACTATACATCCTATAATTCATCACCATTTCATTTGGTGGTTAAGGCTGATGGGATTTGCGGTCCAAAACATCCAGAGAGCAAAAGGTTGCAGACCCTTGCTCTAATGGATGGAGAGCTTGTTGCAGGAGTGAGTCGGAGTGAGTTGCAGTAAGAGTAGAGAATAAGAGGTGAGTTTGTGTGGTTACCAGACATTTGGTCGAAAAAAATTGGACGACCAGACAAATGGTCGAACCAATTTGGTCGAAAACCAAATGGTCGAATTTTTTATTTTTTTATTTTCACCCTTTTTTTTTTTTTTTGGGGGGGGGGGGGGTCCCCCCCAACTCCCTTTTTTTTCTAAAAACCCATTTTTGTAAAAAACGAAAACCGAAAAATAAATATATAATTAAAAAAAATTGCCCATTTGGTTTTCGACCAAATTGCGTCGACCAAATGTCATTCGACCAGTTTTAGGTCGACCAAATGTCTGGACACCGTTTGTGTGACTGAACAAGCCTGAATACCGCAGAGCAAGTGCAGGCACTTTCCAATCTCCCATTAGAATACTAATCTTTGATTAGAGTAGGTAGAGTCAGGAAGTCCCTCAGGGTGTTTGAGATAGCGAGCACTTTAGGGAATCGCCAGGAGACGAAGACAGACGTTAAGACTGGACTGGTTAACATTTGGTAGCACTAACCAGGGATTAAGGACTCTGGGGTTAGAGAGTAGGGTAATGGGCAAACGAGAGGGAGAGAAGAAAGGCGCAGACCCCACAAAAAATGTACAATGCCAACATTTCTGTCTTTTGTGGAGGCACATGAAAGGCATTTGCTAGGTACTGCTGTAGTGGTATTAACTGGCTATCAATGGTAACATATGGAAAAGGGTTCGAGCACCTGGGCATATAATAGCAGTGCTTGGCAAATGCCTAATACATATACAAAAGCAAAAACTTTTGGCTTTGCCAATGTTTGTTTTTAACAGGGCTTCAGTGAAGGACATGCATAGTGCTTATAAATCGACTGTCTGAAGGCAGACCTGGTGAAGACATTATTGCACCAGTAGTGTGTTTACAGCTCCAGTTAAGTCATTGATGCTCAGACTACTGTTTTTAAAAACCACTGGCAGGCACTTTGATCACAACGTTTGATGGTAAGGCTTGAGAAGGCGATCGTGGGAGGATGTGTTTTTGGTGGGGAAGGGCAGGAAGTGGGTGGGAATGGCAATAGGGATTAGCCCTGCCATGGGCAATCAATGGGCAAATAACCAAACAATACCCACACACTGTGTTTCCCTCCTGATATGCCATTTCTCGCTAGCTGTAATCTAATGCAAGAAAACCTGAACTATCTCAGGGCTGAGTGATTTTTGTGCCTTCTGTGACATAGTATATCGTCTGTCTTTTTCAATCGAATTTTTCATGAATCTGTGCTGTAAGATGCAGCATTTCAACTCATTATTTTAACCACTTTTAGGTGGATCCTCCGCCCTGCAAATCCATCTAAATGATTAGGCAATACTCCTTACACTCTAGCAAATTCAAGAGAAATCACAGACTTCTCACCCCTATCCCCCAATTCTATAGCCAACTCTTACACTCTCTGCAGCTCAGCTTCCCACAATCACACGAGCTAGATTCTAGGAAAAGAGAGCAAATGAAACAATGCCAATAGTTTGGCGTGTATTGTTGTTCTTTGCATTTTGCATTTATAGGCAGCGGGATTCAAGGGGGAGAGTGCAAAGTTTTAAAGGAGGATGCGATAAGGGGTGCAGGTGTGCAATGGAATGAGAAGGGGAATAGAGCAACGGAGGAAGCCATTGATAGAGGGTGCTGATGATGAGCAAAAGGAAATATGAGTGAGAAAGGGTGAGAGAGTAAGAGAAAAAGTGAGTGTGAGAGGAAGGATAGAAGAAAAGGTAAGGGCTGAGAGCAAAGCTGAGAGTTGGAGAAGAGGGAATAAGGGGATATGAAGAGTCCCAGAGAGAGAGCGACAGCACATGCGGGGAGAGAAAGAGTAACAGGGGAGAGAAAGAGTGACAGCGCGTGCAGAGAGAGAGAGAGTGACAGCGCGCCAGTGGCCTTCCGCAAGGCCATCAAAACTAGACTCTTTGTATGAATCAGCCTGTTTTCCCAGACTCCACTCTGCACTTGTCACTAAGTAACCTGATGTGCCCCGATCTCTGTATTGTAACCATGTACCCTGCACTGTACCTTGCTCCAAGTCTACTTACGGTGGGCAGCTTCACTGTAACCCTGGATCAAGCCTTCGTAAGCACTGATTATAGCGCCATCGATGCCTGCGGGCTGCAGCGCGCCCTACAAATCCAAATAAATAAATAAATAAATAAGCCTTTTCATTGGTGCTCCTTGCTGAAATACACCTCATTCTCAAAGGTGACCTGTGACTTTCAGGCAGGGTCGGATTTGCCCCTCGGCTTTTTGGGCCATCACTGGACCAAAATCGTCCCTGGGGAATGGGGGCCGGTTTTTTCACATGCCTGGTTGCAAGAGAAAAAATAGAAAAAAAAGATTTCTTCGGTCGATAAATGAGTACCAACACACGCAGGGTGATATTGTATGCATATTTGTTCTATAAAAAAGACATTAGGCGTAAGTGCTATAAAATAACATATTTTCATTTTGCCTTGGATTCACAGTAATTTAGTGTACTTATGTACAATGCTATTTGATGCAACTTCCTGTTTTATCAAGGGGTGAAAGGTTGTGTTTCATCGCTTCCCCGGATTTCACTTTGCAGTGGGGTCAAATGACATCACTTCTGGTGATGTCATCAGATGCCAACGGTCGTGAGGCGAGTGGTGGGACACTTTTTTGAGGTGAGGGGTGGGCCACTTTTGTTTGGGTGACTGGGCCTATTTCTTGTCCCAGTCCGACCCTGCTTTCAGGAGGGGTTGAGGAATAGCGCTGCTCATGTATGTATATACGTACGTGTTGGGGGTGTGCTCCCGACACTAATGCATCACTGGCTCCCAGCAGCCATCTCACACAGACTGACCTTTAAACCCTTAAGGGGTCAGTTTCTGTCAGACTCCCCCAAAAAAATCATGTGCTGTCATGATTTGCGCTCGACCCAGCGCCTGTTCCCAACAGGCTCAGGGGCATGTGACTCAATTCTGCACATTTAAAAGTGGATCCTGTTTGTGAATTTGGGAAGCACTTTTAAATACGCAGAAATTACCCTTTATTTGTTCAAATGCACAACGGGGTGAAAAAGGGCATCTGAATGAGCACATCCAATGTACTCATTTAAATGTACTTTGAGGACAAGCGGTGCGCATCTCCTCACTTGCTCCAAAAAAAGGTTTTGAGAATTTGCCCCATACACTCTGCTGTCTTTGTTGTGCAATTTAGGCCAAATGTGCTGCTCGGTATGTGGACATATTTTCGCAAAAATATTTTCGAAATACCATTTTCTCAAAAACATTTTGCCGAATTTCTTTTTTCGAATGTATAATTTTTTTATTTTAAATGTTTTTTTTTGTTTCGTATGTAAAAAAAGTGTTAAAAAAACAAACGGGGGTTTGGGGGGTTCCCCCCATTTAAAGAAAAATATTAAAAAAAAATTCAGCAAAATTGTGTCGAGAAAATGGCATTCGAAAATATTACGTTCGAAAATATCACTATAAACCGTGCTGCTCCTAGGGCCTGTCGCGGGCACTCAGTTGCCACTTTGAGGTACTCTGTTGCCACATTGGGGGGTATCCGAATATGACCGTGCCACAGCACCTCTCATAGCACCTTCCGTGCCCATCTCCCACCTCTCCCCACATTGCTCTTTTACTTGAACTTGCCACCAATCCTGCCTACTCTGCCTGAGTGCACATGTTGCCGCTTTTTGCACATGCTACCACTTAGGCGCAGGCTGTTGGCTATCAATTCATCAATGCGGGAATAAGCATCTCATGGAGTGTCACCAGAATTTGCATTGTTTTTGCAGTAGCAACAAAGTGAAGAGCATGCACTGTGTGGATTTTGTTTTGATTGATTGTGGCAGGTACTCAGAAGCGGAGTCCATGTTTTGTTTTTGTCTGGTTCATTCCACCTCATGAAATCTTTAATGACCTCAGGGCTTTAGGTAAGCACGGCAGGTCTGACGAGACGGGGCCCTCTGCTCGCCAGGCAAACACTATTAGAGGAATTAAATTATAATCAGTCTGCGTTTTTCATCAGAGGTGGATTTAAGGTTAAGTGCCCTGAAGTGGTAATTTCCAAAAAGCCCTCTCCGGGTTAAAACGTGTCCACCTGCAGGCCTTCACGTGTATCCAGTGAATTGTTTGCCTTTCCAAAAGGACATCATAGTTCTACAGTGGCGGGTGCTGTGTGTTGCTCTAGTTGAACAAAAAAGGTTTCTAAAACCCGTCACCGAATAAGGAGCGGCAGGGGAATGATGCGGTTGCCGAAGGATGATGGGCTCACCACGGGGACACGGCCCAAACAGCTCTGTCTCAATGCTACGGGCCTCATCCTTAGTCGGCTGGTCTGGTAAAAAAGTGCCGGTTTTCATGTGTGCCAGCACTTTACCTGACCGGCCGACTACGGGTTTGCCGTTGGGGTGGCTTGCATGTGCTGATAATGACGGCAAATCCCCTCATGGAGTCCTGTAGGACTCCATAAATGGGAAGTTACACCGTCACTCGGAATCTGGCGCCAATGCCGCCGGACCGAGTGCCAGAAACAGTATCTACATTTGCCGGTATTCTGGCGGCCCTACCGCCAGCGTCAGAATGAGGTTACTCTGAGTTTGCCTAGCACCTGTGTCTTCGATGGCTTTAGAACGTATACTGAAAGTCGGAAGAAATTCAGGCCAAAACTGGAAAATCACTCAGTCTCAAAGATACACTTTGCGTCTTTCTGAGATTGCCTTGCAGTTCCCATAGATACCGCTGGGTCTCCTCCACCAGCTGTAGGTAGTAGTATAGATTCTCTGTATAACAAGGGGGGTAGTTGCCGCTGATCAAATTAAGACAATTCTTAAATTTTAGAATGTTTTATTTAGAGGGAAAATGTAGTGATGTTTAGAAATAATCACCCTATTACAAACTTGCAAGAGCTTAACATGAACTCGGATTTTTCTAGGAAACAGCAAGCATAGATTAAATCATGTCAATTGTTGTGCACCCTTTTCAATCAGGGGACATGTGTTTTGTTACATGTAGTCTAAAAGAAAATCACATAAACAGCTTCAGGCAAAAAGAACTCATTATGCAACATATTGCCATGGTGTATGAATCAGAGAAAACGTAGACAATGTTAAACACTAGGATTGTCCTCATTCAAAGCAAAGCATGGATTCTGTATTCAGGAGTGCAACCAACATTTGCATATAGTTAGAAGGATATTTCCTTTACATGAACCCGTCTGTAACAATGATAGGTTCTTAATGTTTGAACCGGAAACTTGGAAAACGTGTATATACACAATTGTGCTGCTACTGTGGTCTGCTAACAGAGCTGGAGTACTTTCTAATGCAGTCAGTGTTTATGGCATCAGAATATACTGCAATTATACCAAACAGAAAATTCATACAAAAAAGTTAGGTACATTGTGTTCTGTGGGCGCCATTAGGTAGCTGTGTACAAGACAATGCGATCAGGAGAAAAAGAGAGCACACATCTCAAGTGTGGCATTATTTGGAAAGTACCGTGCCTGACTTTTGGCAGTTTGGTTAGAAAAGCCAAGTTCTGTTGTTTTATAATGAAGTCTTTCACATTAGTGGGGTGGTGGCCAATCCTTGGTCTACGTCGGGAAATGAAAAATCCCTGATGTTTTACTGGAGGCAGGAAAGGGCCTGCTGCAGTGATGTTTCGGCTTTAGAATTGTCAGCCTTCTTCTGGGCCAAAAGGATTGTGGAAGCCTAAAATAATGTGTAAGAGAAGAGATTGATATGTTTTAGATCAAGGACATGCTCGGGAGAAAGCATCCACGGCAGGTATGATCAAGTCAACAGTTAAATAAAGAACACTGGAGTACACATGCAGATGTGTATTCTGGTCTACAGGGGATTAAAACAACTGACCTTGAATATGTCTGGACTGGGACGGGGAGGGAAGAGAGCCAAACTCAGACTGGACCTTGTAGAATGGGATCCAGTATCTGGGTGTGTGGAGCACCCTGTTGTGGCGTGCAGGGAGATGACTGTTGCGCCCTGTAATGTCCGTAGGTAGGGCTGCAGCACAAAAAATGAGAGGGAGCAAAAAGAAAGAAAGAGAAATGTAAAGGGGGGGTACCACTGTATCTTGACTTTGGTGCAGGTAAAGTCAACATTTGCATCTAGTGGTATACAAAATGTAGCATACCTCTGATTAAAGGCTCAGCCTTCTGGGAGTTGATGTGTGGCTGGAGCAGGGGTAAGTCCGTCTGACTGAGAGACCGGTCATGAGGCCCGATATGGCGCCAGATGGAACTTTCATTACATGATGCAGCTGAAAGGAATGGGAGAGCTAATGTGAGCAGGGTGCCGCGGGACCAAAACAGATTGCCGGTATTGTGTGGAAGCAGACCTGTGTGGGACTGCTTAGATCTGCAGCTTACCTGCGTTAATGCGCGGATGCGGCGTACACGAGCGCTGCTGCCATCCGTAGGTGTGCGTACGGGCTGCTGGATCGCTCAGCAGTGTATGTACTGCAATGCGCATGCGCTAAAGAATAGTGTGCGCATCGGACCGGGGAGCCGTGTGCTAAGGCGCATGCTCTGGGAGCCAGTGGACCCACTCCGGGACAGTGTGTGTAGTCCCTGGTGCGGAGCCACTACTATGCCCGTGCATGCGCCCAGGGCCATGAAGCGGTACTGTGGAGTGCTCGGCTGCGATGACAGCCTGGCTGGAGATGTGGCAGCACAAATAGCTAGTGTGGACGCGAAGTACGTGCGTTAAAAGTGATGCACAGAATAAGAGGCTGTGTATGTTGAGCCTGGTAGGCAGGGTGGTAAAGGTCACGGGCCTTTGTGCAAGTACCATGCTATGTACTCTGGATGTTAGAATAGCTGAAGCGGGATGAGCTAGGCTGGGCCAAGCGGGGGGGGTTGGAGGGAATGCCTCTGTTAGAGATACTGTAGGAACATAAAGTCGTAAGGTCTAACCCTGCTGAAAAAAGGGAACAAGATTGGGAAAATGCACGAAAAATACAGAGATACCAATTCTAGTGGTAGTTTTCAGGGGGGGGGCTTCATTCAGTCCATGTTCAATAGTATGCAATTTGTACATCCACCAAGCCTCTTTATAATTGAGGGCATTTTTGATATTAGAGGTGTACTGGATTTTGTCAAGGACCCACCATTTCAATTGTTCCTGTGTATGTTTGAATTCCACGTAGTGGTAGACCAGTGGTGCTGTGATAGAGCGCCATCTTATTTTGGAGCGATGTTCCCCAATGCGTTTGTGTACCGGTCTTGTCGTTTGGCCTACATAGCGGAGTCCGCATGGGCACTCAATGGCGTATATCACATTTGGAGTTTTGTAATTGGTGAAATGCCTGAGGGTCCAGTACTTGCCTTCAATTTTGAAGGATTTGATTTTGCTCGTATATTTGCAAACTGTGCAGTTGCCACACGGATGGTGTCCAGTTGCTGTTCTGAGGCCCCATAATCCTGTTCTAGTTTGGGCAGAAGAGCATGTGTGAGCCACTCACTGAGGTTTTTTGACCTTTTAAATGCCATCCTAGGTTTTGGTTCGTCTGGGAGGTTTTGGTGGCGAGTGGCCAGAATTGTTTAATGATTTTTTTGATCCTGTTAGTATCTAGTTCAAAAGTGGTCACGCAGGTGATACGATCTTCTGGTGTGCCATGCAATGTCTCCCTGGGGATGCATAAGACTCTTTTGCGTGTGTTTTTGACTAGTTTTTTGGGGTAGCCTCGTGCCACGAGTTTACATTCAAGATGTGATGCATGCTGGCGATATTGTTGCGTCTCTGAACAATTCCTTCGAACTCTGAGAAATTGACCGAATGGTAAATTCGTTCTCAGACTTTGTGGGTGGTTGCTGTTAAAATGGAGCAGTGTATTGCGGTCGGTTTCTTTCCCATATAGTGTGCATTGAAGCCTGTTGTCATCTGTGGTGATTGTTAGGTCCAGGAAATTGATAGCTGTATGGCTGTTGTTCAAGGTGAATTGAATTGCTGCTAATTGAGTGTTTAGCCATGTGTGGAACGTAGTGAGTTCTGGTATGGTTCCTTTCCAGACAAACAGAATGTCATCTATGTATCTGTACCAATTGAGGATTTTGTCAAATAATGGGTTCTGTTGGTTGAGCACAAAAGAAGCTTCATATTCTGCCATGAAGATGATAGCAAGACTTGGAGCGAATGCCGCTCCCATGGCGGTGCCACTGATCTGTAAGTAAAATGTTTCTTCAAAGATAAAAAAGTTTCTTGTAAAGCAATTTCCAAAAGTTCAAGAATGAAATTGACAGGGACTCTGCTTTGCTCCATGTGGTGAGTGAGGTGGTGTCTTATACACTCCAGGGCTGCTGTCTAGGGAATGCTCGTATAGAGAGTTTTAATATCCAATGTGACAAGGGTGTCGCGGCTGCTGTCAAAGGGAAGATTTTCAAAGATGTTGTTTGTGGACATAGTGTCTTTCAAGTATGTCGGTGTGAGTTGGCACAGGGGCTTGAGGAAGAAGTCTATGAATTTACACAGGGGATCTAGGATGGATCCGCACCCTGAAACGATGGGCCTACCAGGTGGGTTGGTGGCGTCCTTGTGAATCTTTGGAAGTGCATAAAATGCTGGGGTTCTTCCCTCAGAGGTGTTGAGGAACGTTTCTTCATCCTGTGTAATCCAGTTTTGTTCTCGGGCGTAGCTGGTACTGGTACAGATTTGTTGTTGGATGGCCTGGGTCGGGTCTTGACCTAGTTTTCTGTAGTTATTCTCGTCTTCAAGGAGTATGGCGAACATCCCCTTATATTGGCTCAAGCTTTGTATTACTATACCGCCGCCTTTATCAGCTGTCTTGATGACAATATTGTTATTCAATGATAGTTGCCTGAGGGCTTGCTGTTCTTCATTCGAAAGGTTGTGACGGAGTGGTTTTTGTTTTTTCTGGAGCTTTTTGATTTCCTGTATGACACATTTCTCAAAGCTTATGAGGGCTGGTTTGGTCTCATTGTCACTAGGGCAAAAAGTGGATTAAGGTTTCAGGCCTGTGCTTTCTTCCATGCTGGGAGGCTCAGAGTCTTGAAAAAAGGTTTTTAGACAAATTTTCCGAAAGAAACTTTGGAGCTCATTTTCCAATGTGAACCAATTCGTGGGGTTGGTGGGTACATATGAAAGCCCTCTGCCCAGGACGGCTGTTTCTTCGTCCGAAAGATTGTAGTCTGAGAGGTTAAAGATCGGTAAGATGTCAATGTTGGCTAGCGTCGGCGGTTGCGTCGGCGTCCTTGTGGCAGGTGCCACTGTGGGTACATTTGCATTGGAGGGGGGCCCCAGAACATGTTGCTGGGACCCCCTCTGCCTAAAAAAGGCGGCTGGTGTTGAAAATATGGGGGTCTCTGTTGAGGATAAGGCCCGGTTGGCTGATTTTGGTCTCCTGATCCTGACCCGGAGCTAGAGGTATCAGAGAACTAAATGGGAAGTTACACCGTCACTCTGTCACTCGGAATCTGGCGCCAATGCCGCCAGACCGAGTGCCGGAAACAGTATCTACATTTGCCGGTATTCTGGCGGCCCTACCGCCAGCGTCAGAATGAGGTTACTTTGAGTTTGCCTAGCACCTGTGTCTTCGATGGCTTTAGAATGTATACTGAAAGTCGGAAGAAATTGAGGCCAAAACTGGAAAATCACTCACAGTCTCAAGGATACACTTTGCGTCTTTCTGAGATTGCCTTGCAGTTCTCATAGATACCGCTGGGTCTCCTCCACCAGCTGTAGGTAGTAGTATAGATTCTCTTCAGCGTTCAGAGAGAGGCAAATGGGTATGCCTTCCCTGGTTTCTAGAGGTGAGTTTCAGAGGGCTTTGTCAGCTCTGCCTCCTGGGATCCTGGCCTTTCTCTCCTGTGGTCCTGACCTTTCTCTCCTGTGGTCCTGACCTCTCTCTTAACAACTGTCCTACTCGCTCTTCCTAGGCTCCACAGGCTTTCCTAGTCTCATTCGTCCTGCTCTTGCTGCAATTGTGTATCCAGCTCCTTTGGCTCACCTCACCAGCCGGCTCCAAATGTGCTGTTTCTCCTCCATACTTCCACTGCCTTCTACCACAGGCCCTGCCTTTTATAGGGCTTTGGCCCAACCTCCCAACCGCTCTCTGGCATAAGGGAATTAAGCAGTGTTTCCTTAGACAGGGACTATTTTACAGGTCCCATCCCTGGTTGTGGCTTACATTTAGCATGTGTGACTTGGGGTTGGCTCCCCCATCGGTTGGATGGTCCTCTTTGCCTGCCACACTCAGGTTAAAGGTGTCTACCTGAAGGGTAAGGCCAAACTGGTCTTAGGTGTGTGGGCTTGGAGCCCTTTGGAGGTGACTGATGGATTCCTTGCGTTCTGTGGTTCAGGACCTGCTCTTTCCACCTGTGGTTTTATATCAGATTTCTCTACCCGCAAGGGAGGAGCTGAGCGGACAGGTGTGGCAAGCTCTGCTGGACCATCACCCCCAAATGTTCCTAAAGTGGCAGCAGCATCTATATTGGCAGTGTGATGAGCACCAACCCCATGTGTGTGGCATGGTGGTGATAGGATATCCTCCCCAGGTTGCCCTGGGAACATCATCACATGGCTTGTGGTGGAACCCAGCCTCATTGGTGACACTTCAATGCACCGGCAAAGTCAGACTTCGCCACATTCCTCCCTCCTCCTTTGCATTCCCACTTGGGTGGTTGAGTTGCCTCTTGATCCTATTGTAATGGATATATCATTCTAAAATGGGGTTAACTTCACACCAAGCAACTGTTATTTTCTTTTTCTCCTATGGTGTATTCTAGAACTTTATCCTCTAGTCCAGCCAACTCATGGTACGTCTCAGGCATGAAACCTCCAGGAAGGTCTTTGCACTCAATTGTTAGGACACCTCCATGGATCCCGCTCCTTTCTCCTTGGGTCCAATAAATGTTCGCTGTTGGATCTTCTTGGAGGGTTCATTTCTCAATGAATTTCTAGGTGTTTCTGGTCAGCTGCTTTCCCAAAAGGTATCCCCATTTGGACTTTACAGCTTTCAGGACAAAACTCTGCCCAAATTCAAGGTAACTTTCTAGATGACAGTTTGCATGGGTTCTGTGTACAAACTACAGACTTTGACCATTGTGTTGGCCTCTCCTGCTCTCTAGAATGGATTCTCCAACAGCAAGGGTTCTTCCAACCCAATGCTCTCCCAGGAGTTATTGCACATCTGCTCCTTATACTGCCCTGCTGGAAGGGGTCCAGGGAAGGTTGGATGCCAACTGATCAACATTCTTTGCCAACTTCCAGGTCGAGGCGCTATCCATGGTTAATTCTGGTGGCAAACTGTCATGTTCCTGTTCTGATAGTGTGGAATTCTGGAGTTCTGAGTCTACACATATTTATGCGCCTAACAAGGCTTCCACTCACAAGTGATTGGATGTGGCTATGGGACTTCTTAGAGCTAGGCACTTGGATTGCTCTAAGGTTCTGAAAGCCAATGCTCCAAGTATAACCTCTGGTTTCAGTTGTGTTGAATTTTGTTTTTTCTCTGGCTGTCTCAGGCTGTTGTTGGCCCTGTATGCATTTGACCAGGCAGATCGATGTCCTGGTCAAACTAAAGCTAAAGTATTGCACAAAGTTGAAATCCGATGTTGGAATGCCTTCCAAGCTCGATGGTGGTGACTCGGGCCAGCATCCACCATGCTGCGCTGCTTTGGGGAACCGGTACAACTTCCTTCCATATTCCCGTACTCTCTGGGTTTTTGGGTTTCTTCTGTGAACCACATAATTTCACAAGCAAGAATTTGTGTCAAAAAATGTTAACAGAAGTTAATTGTACCCAAGACATACAACGAGCAACATTTATGTGTACCAGTGAAGTAAGTCATTAGTGAGAGGAGTCTGTAAAATGTAAAGGTTTTCTGCATAAATGGACACTGGTTTGCAATTATTTGAAAAAGAAATAACTTTTCTTGCCTAGCACTCCTGCACAGGTCTTTGGAGCTTTTAAGAGTAGAGTAGATGTTTACTGTTGTAGTCTCTCTCCATCTCCAATAGCCCCGCTGAACTTTGAGTGAACAGAAAAAAAGAGGGTGGAAAGAGCCATGAGGGCAATAGAGGAATGCAGGGTGACCTGTCCTTTCATTGAACAGAGTAATTTAAATAGCTAGCTTTGCTACACAAGTACCAATTTAATTAGCAAACCTACAGAATTGCATCGAAAATTGCTATGCGACACTGTTTATTTTATGCCTTGTACAAGAAAAGCAGCCTATGACCTATCCTTAACTGATAAGGGGCACAATGCCAAAAAGTTTAGAAGCAGGGCTACATAGTGGTCTGAATGTTCACTGGAAATAATGGCACTGGTGAGCTTGATGAGAGATACAAACTTAGATCATGGCATTGGTGACAGGAGTCTGCAAAAAAGAGGCTAAACCTCCACATACACATCAATCGCAAAGCGCTCGCTTTATCATCAATACTAAAATTATGTGCAGCAAAAGTTTCCATAGGCTGAGACAACAGAGGCTGCCTGATGGGCATCCAAGCATCCGGCGTCAAACAGGTAAAGCAAAGTGCTCAGACTTGTTGGACCACCTGATGGATTGGCTCAGGTGTGCAGTGAAAAAGTTGAAAACATTATGTCGAAAGCCATAATGTTGAAAAAAAAAAGTTGAACATTTTTTTTCCGAATGTTTTTATTTACATTTTGTTTTGGGTTCCACAAGTAAAAAAAAGGGGTAAAACAAAAAAAATTAAAAAAGGGGGATTGGGGGAACCCCCCCATTTCGAACAAAAAATAAACATAAATAGACATTTGAAAAAAAAATGCGACTTTTTTTTCGACATTATGACTTTCGACATAATGTAATTCGAAATTATCACTATAAAACATTGGCTCATAGGTCTTATGCCAGTGGACTTATTGATTAGCACAGGAATACTCTGAGACAGGGTGGCCACTAGTTCTAATATTCAGGGGAATAATATGGTGTCTGCCTGCTCGCAACCTGTACCCTTGATTGTAATTCATTAGCTAACTTGGGTGAGTTGTAGTGCACTGTGGCCTACCTGGCTTAGCTGTATGAGTGTGGAGTCAATGGGGGATGATTGGTGGCTTGCTTGTATTTTGTTCTCTTGGTTCAGGTCCTGACTTTCCCCCTTGGGTTTTCATAGGATTTTGTACCGGTGCAAGGGGAGTTGAGCAACAGGTGTGGACTGCTCTGTGGGATTGACACTCCTCTATCCTTTAAAGGGGCAGGGGCATCTACGATGGCAATGTGATGAGCCCTTGCCTCCCGCGCGTGGCATGATGATGGTAGACAGTGGATCCTCTCCATGCTGCCCTCATGCCCAGCATCATGTGACTTGTAGCAGAACTAGCCCCCCCAGACGCCCCACCATTCATCGCAAGGTCAGGGAGAGGACTTTGTCACATGCCCCTCAGACCGACCTGTTGTGACCACACATTGAAATTAGCGAGAATTTGGTAAACACCAATCCCCACCAACGTAAGCAATGTGCTACTTAGAGGCGGCAAATGGGAACTTCCCTGTGTCCCTCCGCCTGTCATAGTCTATTTTGTGTCATGCTCTGAAAATTACATTCTCTGCAATGACTCTGGTATGGACAAATGTCCTCCCAGAAAAGCGAGCTCTTTTCCTCACGCCCTGTTACATGAGGTCTGCAGTCAGGACATTCCAGGCCGAGCTGCCGAAGAATCACCTGCCCAGAGCTCCAGTATCGAGCAGGGGCCCAAACCACTGTTTCAAATGGAACCACATTCCCCCGGCCCTGGGGACAAGAGTTATGGTATACCAAGCACCAGTCAGAGGCGACGGAAAACAGACTGTAGCATTTCCTCATACACCAATAGTCCTCCTATCTCAGCCAGAAAAGCACAATGGAAAACTTCGCTCCCCTCCACCTTTCTGTAGCACTGCTTGTGCATATATGGAAAACGCAAAACGTAAAGCAAACAGGTCCCAGAAATGTTACATTCCCCAGCACTAATCCTCTTTACCTGCAAAGAAAGCATCAAGCAAGAGAGGGAGGTAAACAGGCGTTTCAGCAACCTAATCGCAAAAGCACAAGCCATCAATTCATAATGGCCATCAGCCTTCTAAAACACTCGTCCATGAGTCTTGTACTGCAAAGCCTCACTCCAAATCAGGTTGCTGAAGAAAAACACTTGGCCACCCCAGCCACTCGAGAATAAGAGCGTGGCCCAAGCGGTATAAAGGCATTTCTTTCCTCATTTTGTGTTAAGGGATGTAGGAGAGTTGTGTAAACAGATCAATTAAAAGACCAGGAGAGCTTCGAAGACCCAGAAAGGCCAGGAGTCTGGAGAAACTGCAAATGCCAGGGTAGATTATCCCTTGTAGGGTGTGTGTGACAGGATAAGGGATCTGACCTTGTCCAAGGGGATGGGGGTCCCTCTCAAACTGGGGCATGAGGCCTACCAGGTTGCTTGCCAGAACCAATCCTGACCGAGTGGCGGGGTGAGGGAGTTTGGAGGGTCCCCATCTCCGTCTCCCCCCCTTATGTGCTTTGTGACAACTGAGAGGTGCCACTTTTGATCATATCATACATGACATACAACTTGCTGGCTAGTGTTTTCTCTCTTCCATTTCAGATCTACCAAGCTCTGGAATTCTTGCAGCGGAGGATGGCACATGCAACCCACCGCGAGAGATGTGACAGCGAACGCCGTGTCAGCGGAACGTTGTATGCTGTGGACCAGCAATGAAGACATTCATTCACGACAACGAACAAACTCTGACATTCACATATCCTGTCCTGGATGGCCATTGCCTTACACTGGTAGACCTGCATGCTTCATGGCTTCACACCTGTATAGCCTATCCCTTGTGAAAAGCAAGGCAGAGAATTGCCCGGAGAACCAGTTGAGACAGAGAGCCAATGGATGGGGGAAGAGGAGGCTACAAAGAGACAAGCAGGATGGGAGGGTGTGGGTAGTTCAGGCGAGTTCCAGGGGTGAGGTGGTGGACCAAGTGACCAGGCGGTAGAAGGACAGTTTGAGCAGAGCGTGGAGGCAACTGGCAGAGAGAGTGTTGGAGGTGAGGTATTGTTTGGTGAGAGAAAGTGGCACTTGGGAGTGAGTGTACCTGTGTGGTGAGGGGAGTGAGTTAGATTTAGTGGGAGAGTAGGGGAGTAAGCGAGTCTGAGTGAGCAAGGTGACTGGGAGAATGAAAGGAGTGTGAGTGAGAGGGAAGGAGGTGTGGAGCGTAGCGTAGTGAAGGGTAGTAGAGAGCCATGGTATTGGGGAATAGTACAGGGCAGTGGGGCAGATGGTAGTAGAGAATACAGTGGATGGTCAGAGTAACGAGACAGAATAACATCGGTGGGACTGAGGAGAGAGAGGAAATAGAGAGTTGAAGGAAGAGAATGATAGGAGTCGAAGAAATTGAAAGAAAGGAATAAACATCAGGGAGAGGAAGTTAGGGGCGTGAGAAGAGCATTTGGGACCTGGACATTTGGAAGGCCCAATGTGTGGTTCAAAGATCATTACAGTTCTTGTGGGGCCTCATGTTACAATCCTCCTTGAAGACCCCTCAGGGAGTTAGATAGAAAAGGCAGTTGCCTTTCGGCCCTCACCTCTATCCAGTCAGAGTTCTGATTGTCTGGATTAAAGCTCTCTAGTGACTAGGGAATTATGTATTAGAAAAGATTGAGTTAGGGTGGAGGAAGAGAGAGAGAGAGAGGGAAATCCCTTAGATAGACCCCTTCGAGCTTCTACTAAAAACCCTCGACCCTTCCTTAAGTGTTGATGTGTTCTTGAGGGCTTCTGTGACAGGTGAGGACATCACCCTTTTTCTTACGGAGTGAGACCGAACCATATCCATCGGACGGCTGGAAGGTAATATTACAGCTTGGAAAAATCCCTGAGCGAGGGAAGGAAATAGTTGCTGGTTAGAGCGTGTCAAAATATATTGATGTTGACCCAGGAGTTCGACCAGTGGCTAGAGTGTGCAAATATTTATGTCAGACAATTGCCGTAAGAAGAGATGAAGAAATACTTGTTGGCATGAGTGTGATCCAAATGAAGAGGTTGCTGAGAGCTATACTTCTGACTCTGATAGGGACCAGATTGCCCAGAAGCAGCTAAGTGATATGCCCTTGAGACTGTGAAGAAGCAGGTGTGCATTATAAACCTGAGACTGTGTTATGCCTAAGAGATCAGTATCGCCGCAATTAGACAACCCTTCAAATGTATTGTTTGACCCACTCAGTCACCAGTGTAGAGAGAATCCAATTGAAAGCGTTGTAGACAAACCGCCTAAGCAACATTCATCCCAATCCTTTTCTGATTTGGACTGGAGCCAAGAAACATACTTTTTTGGTTTTTTTTTAATAACGCGCCTAATACCGTACCTGTGTACGACTTCAAAAAGCGGTTCAGGGATTCAAACCTCTGTTGCTCTGCGTGGTCTTGCTTCTAAGACCGCGGGTGACCCCTGTTCTATCCTCCGTTCATATTGGGTGCTACATCCCAGAGACAATACTTCCGACTAAAGACCTGGAAGAAGTCCAACATCCCTATTAGACTAGGACCTTCATCTTTTGTGTAGATTGTTCTCAGAGAAGAGTTTCTTGTTATGTTGTGGAAAGACCCATTTATCTGATAGGAGTTTGCTAACTTTGTTAGGATAGAATTGGGATAAATATTTTGAAACATACTTCCGTGAATGTGTTTGTTGGATCTGCGGCACTGTTGGGCATTTGTAAGTGTCCGGTTAGTACATGCTTTGGTGCCTGTAACTGTAAAATTGTACTGCCAACTGTGACCTCATATACCAATGGTACACTGTGCAAAAGAGCTGGCCATTGATGCTGCCACCATAGTGTGTTTATATAAATTGATCTCTGTACCCATGTGAAACTGGCCTTTACACACTATGGTGAGGAATGTTCATTCCCGCGCATGTGACTGCTAGTAATGCATATGTACCTAACAGCTAGAACATGTGCGGGTGATTATTTATTGGTAAGAACAAATTACCAATAAATACATCTGTACATCCCCTACACAAGTCATGAAAAGATACAAGTGTGACATGTCTTGTGTGTGTAACTGCACATCCAAGGAATCCATTATGCATTGTTGGGTATTTTATTGTTCCATGTACAGCCTCATAAGACATCTGACTTTAGTACCATTTTTGAGAGAACAAGACTTCTGACACTGACAACTTTTGAGTTTTAAATTACTCTAACGCCACGCTTCTGCACATTGTAAAGCTCTTCTCGTTCCAAACAGGATGCGCTTTGAAATGTGCAGAATTGTTTGCTCTCTCCCTTGAGCCGCTTGCCCAGAGACTTAGAGGAGACCAACGAGTAGAAGGCCTTAAGGTGGGCGGGAGGGAATACAAAGTGGCTCTATACGCTGATGACCTGCTCTTACACGTACAGGATCCGTTAACGTCTATACCTAGAGCAATCCAAGTGATTGAAGAGTATGGGGAATGTTCTGGGTTCAAGGTTCACAGAGCCAAGTCAATTCTATTTCCGCTCCAGAATGATTGGTGGGCATACCCTTCACTATTTGGGGATAGATCTTACAAGTGACCTAGACACCCTGTATGATGCCAACTTTCCCACTCACTCAAACTTCTGAGCCGATCTGGAAAAATGGCAAAAACTCACAATATCATGGCTTGGAAGGCTCAGTGCTGTGAAGATAGTGTGTCCGCCCAGATTCTTGCACCCATTTCAAATGCTCCCGAACCGACTTCCAAAATCCTTCTTCACCAAGGTGAAAAAGGCAATCTTTAGATTTCTGTGGGCAGGAAAGAAGGCTAGAATAGAATCTGAGGTCCTAACATTGCCCAAGGACAAGGGCGGTGTAGGCCTACCGGATCTACAGAAGTATTATGAGGCGGTCCAGGTGAGGGTTCTTGTCCCCCACATGAGAGGGCAAAAAGGGCTCAAATGGGTGGACTTAGACAATCACAATCTGACTCCAGCCACAATGGCGGAATGGCTATGGGTCCTGAAAAACAAGCTCAAACGCAGAATCAGGGACCACCCGATATTGGGCACCATATGGTGGGAAGGGGTTGACATGCGAGGGATCACTTCATGGCCATCTACCCTGAGTCACATTTGGGCACTGGGGGTCCGGGAGGACATCCCTAATCACGAGAGGTTCCAATCACGGTTTGAGGCGGGTCTCGAGACAGTGGGCCAGCTCTGGAGGGGGGCAATTTTATTATGATCAGAGAATTAGATGAGCTTTGTGCATGGGTTCCCTGTCGGTCTTTCCTTTCCTTCAGCTTAAAGGAATATTTACGTGGGAAAAATGGAGAGAAAAGGTCCAGAGAGGTCTTACCCCCTTTGAGGAGCTTCTAGACAAAAGGAGAGACTTTAAGGGCCTGATCTCTGCCATGTACAGAACGCTAATAGACTCTGGAAAGGGGACAACCGTAAATCTGAGGCTCAGATGGGAAAGAGATCTCAATTCATAAATAGACACTGACTTGTGTGGGAAAATATGCAAAGGAACTTCGCAAGTATCGATAGCGAGCCAGTACAAACTGCATGCCATTAAGCTACTACACAGGTGGCAATACGACCCACATAGGTTGTCGAAGATGTTTCAGACTATGAGCCCCCTATGCTGGTGCCAATGTGGGGGGAGGGCGGATTATTGGCATATGTGGTGGGGATGCCCCCGAATTAAAATGTTTTGGGATGAGGTCCTGGGATGGATCAAGGAGCTGGACGGGATCCAACGCGCTAACGGTCCTTTGCTCATGTTATTTGGGCTGGAAGAGATTGAAGGGGAGTTCAGGAGACTGGCTGTACAGGCTGGTCTTGTGATGCAATGGAACGGGGATAAGGTACCGGGAAAGAAGGAATGGATAAATGTCGCCACAAATATTTGTACAATGGAAAAGATAACCGTAGCCCTCCATGGGAAGTCTGCGCCGAATGGACTGTTATGGGGTGCATTTATGAACAAATATATGTCTAATGACTAGGAGGTTGCATAGTACACATATCAAGGACTCAGATCTCGACAGCTTGCTCTCTGCATTCAGAGAAGGATAAATTACACTAGAAAGAACTCTCACCCGAGGGAGCCCACATTGTATGTTGGAGTGTACCTCAAGCCGGCGGCCAAAACCATCTATCGATAACAAACAAACTAATTGTCCACACACCACGGCAAGGAGAACGATGGTTAGCGATAAATGCCAGAAGAGACTCCGTCCCTTGGGGGGAGGAGGGGAGGGAAGGGTGTTGTATTGCAAGTAACAAGGGGCTGTTTGGGGACGGGATGGGCATGAACGATTTGTATGTGTAATACACTCAAAACAATGTTCTTGTAATGTTTGCAATATTTTTGAAAACCCTAATAAAAACAATTTAAAAAAAAAATTGCAGAAAAAAATATTTTAAAAAAAAAATTTGCAGAAAAAATGATATCCTTGGGATATCATTTTTTTCTGCAATTTTTTTTTTAAATTGTTTTTATTAGGGTTTTCAAAAATATTGCCTTTTTGGACCAGGCATAAGATGCGCATTGCGTGAGAGGGTCAATAATGACCTGGTTACATATACTCTGACCTGCTGATGTCCCGCTTGCATTTTCATCCATCATGCAGGGCTAGACATGCTTTTTCTGTGAAATGTGGTCCCAGCACCCACCTGGGTAACGGAAGACTGTTTGAAAGGGGGCTGGCCAGCACATCTTTTTCAGTGCTGCACAGCCCCGCAAGGAATGAGCACATCACCTTTGTGGGTAAGGTGATTTGCGCATTTCTACAATGAACACAAATGAAAGTAGTGCATTCTCTGCACTTTTGTCATGTGCTTTGTTTTTTGAGAATCCGCTCCCTTTTCTTGTGTGTACTGGATGTTATGGGATTCCTATGAATAAAGTCGTTTCTCATGAACCATGCTTATTTGGATGGCTCCAGAGCCGAGGGTCCATGACACTAAAGGCTGGGCCTGCTGAGCAGTTTCTGAAGAATTTCATGTAGGGCATTGAAATTCCTAACCTTCGACCCTAGGCTTTTGTCGATTGTTTTGACAACTGCTCCCATCAGGCCTAGCTAGCTTGGTCAATGGTGGCGGATCATGGTTGCCATTGTCCAGCATATCTGAGGAGCCACAGGTTGCAGATCCCCACCCTAATCCATTAATAAGAAGTCACTGCTCAGCTGAATGGGGGTTGTGCTGGGAGGTGTTTCACACTATTTGCAAGATGTTTGGGAACCCTTTGTGGTTCCAGTTGCCTCTCCAGCGAATGCCCCTTTTCTGCTCCCGATTCCCCCCCCTCAGGGGTTGTGGGGAGCATGGCTGTGTCTGTAGTCTGAATTGGGGGTCTCCTTTACGCCTTCCCATCACTTCCAATGATACAGTGGGTGGTTCCAAAAATGAGGGACTCCATGGAAAATGTAATCTTAGTACCCCTGTTCTAGCACCACAGGGGCTGTTTTCCACTACTTCTAAAGCTAGCGGTGCCCTGCTGTTTCTCCTTCCCAACCCCCTGCACCCCTTGATTCAGGTCCAAGGGTGGCAGGTTAAAAAAACTCCTTTGTGGCATTTGGAAGCTGAAAGGGAAATATTTAAACTTAGAGGTCTCTCCCCAGAGGTAGTGCATTCAATTCAATATGACAAGGGACCTATAACCCTGAAAGCGTATGACGGACATTGGGCTATTTGCCAGGGGTGGGGCGCCAAGAAGGGAGCATCCTACTTCCTGCGTTCTTTGGCTTCCATCCTCCAGTTTCTACGGGAGGGTTTTAATGTGCGACTAGCCGTTTCGACCTTAATGGGATGCCATCCATACCTTTGGGACTACAGATGAAGGTGACAAGGGGGATCAGGCATTGATCAACATGTTGCTGAGATGTTTTTCACTAGCTAGGCCGCTCCAGGTCTCTCGGCTCCCAAAGTGGCATTTACTGCTGCTCCTCATAGACCTGGAATTAGCTCCCTTTGAACCACTGGAGGAGATCACTCTCAAATTTCTGACCCTCAAGATGACATTTCTGGTCACGATTACTTCGGCAAGGAGATTGGGGGAACTCTGCGCCCTGACTTGATAGGTGCTTTATCTGATCATACAACAGTATGCATTGTTTTGTAGGTGTGACCCATCATTCCTCCCCAAGGTGATCCCCAAGTTTCACCTTTCCCAAGAAATTGTCGTCCTGTCCTTTTTTGCGGACCCTTCCACACCGGTAGAGGTTGGGTGGAGTAAGTTGGATGTGTGAAGGGCGGTCCTGGTATATTTGGACAGATCTCTGGCCTTCCGTAGATCAGATAGTCTATTTGTATCCTTCGTGTGGTTTAGTCCGGTAAAAAGGGGGCATCTTAACCGAGGACAGATGGAGAGAGTAAGCTATTATGAAGAGAAATGGGGTGGAAAATCCAAGGAGGAATAATTATAGAAAGAGAAGAAAGATTTCTTTGTGGATGGCAAACTCCCTCAACATAAGTAAGTACTGTGCAGTGACACAGACCTCTGGCTTTCCCGTGGGGTGCAGGCTCCCCAAAACAAAAAGTCCCATTGAAAATATAGGGACGCAAACACAGAAGGCCTTTCCTGGGGGTTGCCTGGGCCCCTGGTACTGTGTTGGAGAAGAGTAGTTCTAGGACTAATGAAGATTACCTGTAAATTATCCCAGTATATTTCCTGATTCATAAACATTTTCATAGACCATGGCCGAGAAGTACAGTTGTCATTTGTCTCTGGAAAGAGTTGTGAATCAGAGAACAAAATCAAACAGGGATCATGGCCTCTCTTAAGTGGTCGGCAGCGCCCCTAACATCTGGTCAACTGCGAACTTGATTCTCTGCCCTCAAAACTGCACGTGATCAAAGGGGGGCATGGTCCACCTTTAGTCAATATTTTATTTATTAATAATGTGTTACAGTTTATATTTAAACTTTTCACATATTTATAAATTATATAAGATCAAATATAAATGCATTATAAAATGTAAAACTAATGAAAGAAAACCGCATAAGAAGAAGAAAAAAAAAAAAAAAAAGAGAAACCTATTACTTGTTACATATTATTACTAACAACAAACGAAAATTTGAGTTACCATTAAGCTCATCATAATTTAACATTTATAGCTCTTGCTATTCTTCTAATCTTTAAACACTAATAGCGATTACCCATGCTGAAGTATATGGAACAAAGAATCATAAGTCTCTGCAGAACTCAATGCCATGGTGTTAAACAGGTTAATACAGAGATGTTCAGAGTTCTTTCAATTTCCAACCATACTCTAAAGGTGGCAATCTGCAGCTGCTTACTTTGAGTGTTTGTGAGGCGGTGCCAAAAATCAACTTCCCCTACAAACTCCATATCATGGACAAAGTTGCCGTAATTTGCTAAGTAAGTGTCCATCATATTTACACAACTAGTTAGGACATGATTAGCTGTTTCTTTACATCTCTTGTCCTTGCAGAGTCTACAGTATCTCTCTGTAGAAGATAAGCCGTTATACTTGCTTTTGTTGGTCAGCAGCGGCAGATTATCAACCCTCAATAAGAGTAGAAATCGTCTCAGTCTACTAGAAGGACTAAGGGTTTAATATGGCTGCATTTGCTTGAATGAGTAGAGCATGTAATGTATGAATTTATATTTTGGAAGCTTGTCGAGATGTGCGTAGTTTTCTAGCCAATCCCAAAGATCAATTTTTTTGGATAGAGCTTTTTTTTGAGGATCATTGAACTTCTCTCCACTCATGGTCCAACATATTGTCCTCAGGAGGGCTTCAGTCTCTTTTTTCAAATGGCATTTGGTGGTTTCTTTTGTAATTTCCATGCCATATTCTTTTAATAGCCGAGATTCTGGTTGTTTAGATATCTTTAAATACAGTTCTGCTCTCCTTTTCAGGACAATGGACCTTAGGGAGGAGACCCCAACTTCCAATCTTAACAATGCCATTGGGATAGATTGAGGGAGGCCTAGGATTCTTTTCCAGAACTTCCCCTCTATCACTTGCAGCCAGCTTAGGTCCATTTGCAGTAGGGCTTCCAGCCCGTAAACGATCATAGGCGTTAGAACCTGTGTATAGATTTGACGGATTCCACATAGAGACATTCCACAGTTCTGTCGTGCAAATTGGCTGATCAACGACGTTACTTGAGCTGCCCGATTTTTCCTCATTTGGATGCAGGTGTTATAGCCCAGTTTAGCATCAATTTCAACCCCAAGGTATTTGTATTGCTGGGTATATTTAATTTCTGTTCCATGCAGTATTAATCTGGGTCGTGCAATCTTCTTATTTGAAAAGACCATCACCTGAGTTTTCTCCTGATTGATATTTAGGTCGTTATTTGCAGCATATTCCCATAACTTCAAAGCGGACCTCCGTAGACCGCTGAAAGTATGATCCATAATTATCAAATCATCTGTATACGCTAACACTGCGCAATGGATAGTGCCGACTACGGGAGAGCAGTTATTTTCGCTTAAGATTGCACCTGGAAGGTCATATGTAAACAGATTGTACAGAAATGGGGCCGTCACGAATCCCTGCTTGACGCCACAGTTCTGTGGAATCCTAGCTGTCAAATCACCCTGAGCACTAAGTCTGCAGGCCACTGTGTTGTCCTCATGCAGTAATTTTAGGTAATACAGAAGGGTCTCAGGGCAGCCTAATAGCTCGAGTTTTGCCCACAGTTTTTCTCGGCGGACTGAGTCAAAGGCTGCTTTAAAGTCTACAAACAAGGCATATAATGGAGGATTGCCTTTTCTCAAGGCTTTTGAGGGCAGAGTGTCTAAAATGATGATATTGTGGATTGTGGAATAGCCTCTTCGGAAGCCACTCTGAAAAGTATTAAGTATTTCAGTTTTGGTTGCCCATTCTTCCAATTTCTCCAGTAAGAGCGATGCAAATAGCTTCCCTGTGCAGTCAAGCATTGAAAGTAGTCTAAAATTACAGGGATCCTTCCTGTCACCCCTCTTGAAGATTGGTATTAAATAGGCATGTTGCCATGATTTAGGAATTCTCCCATCCGCCAATACTTTGCCAAACAATATGCTTGCGAATTTAGCCCAGAATTCCGGCTGGCTCCTAAGCACCGCATTTGAGAGGCCGTTAGGCCCTGGAGCCCTGGACGACTTAAGCTTTTTAATTTTACAGATTAGATGTTCACTTGGTATGCTGAAAGGGACAGATCTTGGTGTCATTTTTTCTACCTGCTTGCCCACCTCATCGTTGGGGATATTACGGCGCATAAGGAAATCTGTCCATTTGTTTGCACTTATCGGGTTGATCAGATCCTTACTACCGCTACCCCTTGCTTGGCCGAGTAGAGACCATATGCTTCTCGTGTTTTTGGAGCATATGGTTTGAACCATAAATTGCCATCGCTTAAGTTTTTGCTCATGTTTTTTGACTTTAATCCACGTTCTATATTTATTTTTTAGAGTTCTGCATAATTCATGGTAATCTCCAAAGGATTTACTGGTATATTTGGCTTGTCGGATTTCTGCTCTTAACCTGCGTTTAGCATCTCTTATGCTTTTGTCGTATATTACTGATGTTTTAACATCTGTCGCTATTTGGTTTATGGCAGATGTCGCGTGTGTAAAGGAAAATGTGGCGGCCCAATGTTCTATCTCATTTATGGACATGTTTTGGAGCTGGGACAGTATGTTATCATCCGCCATTTGCACCATGCTTCCAGCCGCGTTGATGTTTTTATCAGACCAGCATATTCGGGTACCCGAATGGTTAGTTAACATATCGCCCAGGGGTTTAGTATGTATGGTAGGCAGGCCAATGGTAAACTTTAACATCAGGGTAGAATGATCGCTCCAATCGTTTGAGGTGATCTTCAAATCTCTTACTTTCAGGGCCATCTGGGGGCTCACAAATATATAGTCCAGGGTACTTTTTGCTTTCCCACTATGCCAGGTGTAGTTTCCTGGGTTATCACTAGGAGTTCTGCCATTAATCAACTCCATTTCCCATTCATTGAAAAAGGTCTGCCAAGAGGCGCCAATTGGATCTGTGATTTTGTGTTTCATATTGTTTATTGGATTCAAAAAGGGATAGGTTGTGGTACCTGCTGTGCCTGATATATGACAATTAAAGTCCCCAGCAATAATTATCAGATTGTTAGTCGGCACAGTCACCCACACCGCTATTAATTCATGAATTGCTTCTTGGAGGGATTCAGCTTTATTTCCATAAGGTGGACTATAGAGGTTAATGATGAGCATATTTTCTTTACATCCATCACTTATACTCTCCATTTCCACTGCAATCACTTTGTCGCTGGCTACTATCTCCAGCTGTCTGGATTTAACCGTATTTCTGATACCTATAATCAGTCCTCCATAAGGTCTCCCTCTCCTTCCTTTCATCGCAAATGATTGGTAAATTGAATAACCATTAAGTATTATAGGTGCCCTTATCCAGGTCTCTTGCAGGCAAATGCAAATACTTTCGGTTAGAAGCTGAAGAGAACCTGCCGGGGCGAATAAATGCTTGAATCCTCTACAATTCCAGGATACTAGTGAGGGGATTCAATTCGAGCTCACCACCTTTGGTAGTGCTGATGCTAGCCAGGTTAGCACATTCTGGACATCAGCTATCGCTACCTGATCCCTTTTCAGTTTGGGGAATCCATCGGTAGTTTCTTTTGTCACTGGGAAGACATTGCGTGGCCACTTAGGATCCTCCTTATCTGGATCGGCATCCACTTCGATGTCGACATCTCGGAGGCTTTCTTTGTAATTGCGTATCAATTGTGCGGAGGAAATAAACTTACAATGAATGGCGGAGACATTAGCATTGATGACTTGCAGAGGCTCAACAAATTCAAAGTCATCTGATCTTAGTACCCGCAGTTGAGGAACTGCATGAAATCTATTCATTAACTCAGATCTGGAAAGCCAGCTGTTCTCACTTTGCTGGTACAGATTTTTAATGAGGCATATCCTGTTCTCTTTGGGCGATACCTCCTTGTTCTTAGAGTTGTCCACAGGATCCATTCTGCTTTCATTTCTGTCGGCTAGAATGTTGCCTTCACCACCAGTTATGTGAGGCTCCTCAGGCTGTTCTGTATCAGCTGTAACAGATATAGGTGAGGTTCCACCTTCTATTTCATAGTCCCCATCATCATCAGACAGTACCCAGCTTGTTAAGTAACCTGCTTGCTTCTTCTTACGTCTGCCCCCGCCTAAGGTTGGTTTCTTTGATTTTTTATTGTTCTTCCCTAATGTATCAGTCTCTAATACAGGAGGTATCCCCTCACGATCCTTCTTTCGCGTTGCTGCTCTTTTGGCTAGTCTCCTCTGTTTACGGGATTGAAATATTTCAAATGTATTGACTGCATTAGGAGACTTTTCCAGATCTTCCATTCTCTCGGCTGCCGCTGGATTTGGAGCCGAACTCTCCCTCGATGGTCTGACAGTACTTGTATCAGCAGGGTTTTGTGTATGCAGACTTAGTGTGGTTTCCAATATGCGTCCACACATTTTTAGCAGGATCTTGAGTGCAAATTGTACAGAAGCGACCGACGATTGTAATTCAGCCAAGTCTGTGGGATTAGAAGATGTGATGCTTCTTGCGTCCACCTCTCTAAGTTCCAGCTCGGATTCATTGTGGATTTTTAGATTTGGTGTTGTTGATAACCTCATAGAGTCAGCTCTCGAGGATTGAGTAGCTTCCTCTGTAGGATCTCTAGGAGCTGGTTGTAATGCTTTGATCACCGCTGGTGTCATCGATTTTTGCATTGAAAGGCATAGCTCCAGTAGAGAGTTGTTGTCAATATCTCCATAATTCTCTTGATCCTGTAGCTCAATATTTATCGCCTCCCCCTCGTCCATGGTGGTAGAATTGTTTTCGGGGTGCGGATTCACTGTAAAGAAATCTGTTATTGCACCTTTAATAACTGGTGCAGGCTTTGTTTGCTTTCCGTGGTCCATTGCTCTCTCGTTATTCGTTGGACTGCTCATTATTTTCCGCTGTCGCAGATTGTAGCGTGCTTGACGCTTCTTGCGTGAGGGCATAGGATTAATCCACTCTAATTCGTTATCAATATGTAAGTCTGAGCAGTCTGGTATTATTCCTCTATGGGCTCAGTAGGCTCAGCTGTATAACAATAGCTTCAAGGTCGCAGTAGATGCAATTGCCTTTCGGTGCTCACAGTCCCAAAAAGTTCAAACCCAAATCTCTGAGATGACCCTAGAGCTCTCAGCTAAAGGGATAGTGACTAGTGCTTGTTATGTAGCACTATGAATCTGACAGTTAGACAGGGCCCTCGACAGTGGTTTTACCACCCCACTTAGTCACAAGTCAGATGGAGTTCAAATGATCATAGGGAGCAGATTATGTATAGTGTATGAGCCCAGATTTCGAAGGTGACCAACAGTCTCCTAGTATGGTTAATCTATAACTAGGCCTCCATGCTTGGTAAAAGAAAATATAGGATGGACCTTCCGGCAGTGGAGCTAAGTCTTTGCAGTGGCCAAATCAAAACGGCCCGGAGCAAAAAAAAAAAAAAAAAACAAAAAGAAAAAACTGGTTTTCCTTTAAAAAAGAATCTTACCGAGTGCCTAGACCTCGCCTGGGCGCTTCAGTTGATAGGGAGCTTTCACCGCTCTGTGCCGCCCTCGTCTTTTCTCTGTGTTCGTGCGATTCCTTAAGCCGCAAGCAGAGCCCTCATCAGCTGCTGCTCCACGCGCAGAGCCGCCGTAGTTCCGGGCTGTGCTATCGCTGTATAACGGGTCTCTGCCAAAGGCTCACCTACGGTTGCCAGCTCCTGGGCAACATACAAAGGGGCCACTGATGTAAATAATCAGGTTTGGAGCTATTGGGGGGCCGCAGGGAGCTTCGGCAGCGCTTCGACAGCGCTTCTCTTCAGTTTCCTTCCTCCAATTTCCTTCAACAGCACTGAGCTCCGTGCTCACGGGCTCGCGCATTCGCGCTCTCGTGACTCGCCAACTCAAGCCGCACCTCCTGCGTACGAACTCCGCGCAACAGAGGCCGCCTCCGAGTCCAGAATCAATCGTTAGTCAATATTAGGGAAAGTAGTGAAAGAACCCCGCCACTTACTCATATTTACCTAATACAAATTCCAATCTTGCTCAGGTGCTAACACGACTCATTTACGCAGTATAGTGTTCATATTTTGTAAATCAACAGAGGTCATTTGTTGTTTACTCAATCATGTGTGTTTACTGTCCTTTGTATTGCCTGCCCATGACTCTGGGTCAAGCCGAGGGTTCAGGTGGGTGGACATAGTCCCCCCACTTTTTTCAGAGGGCACCTTGATATGCTAATTTCTGGTGCTACCACATTCACTTGGTATTTTAATGAGTCCCCCCACTTGTTTTTTTAGGACTTGACCCCTGCCATGACTGTTGACTCTCCTCTGTACACTCATTTGTGAATGGCCATTAGTATTGTATTTTTGCACAATGCACATGTGTATATTGTAGTGACATTGCAGCATATTGTACGCGCACACAAGCCACAAACCCTCATTTAATTTCTGAGTAATGTCCACCCTGCGCATTTCTCTATGTGACTGGGTCTCCGTGATATGGACGTATTTCCTGCCTGTTTAAGCAAGCAATTTAATTCACCAGGCCACGATGTAACATTGATCTTGTGTTTTTCCCACCGCATCTTCAGCCCTTGACCCACTCATACCTAGCTGAAGTGAGTGATTGGATGAATAATAACTGTATGACGCACAGGAATTGACCTGCCTTGAGACGCTGTGCAGCATTTATCTACCTGCAGACGAGGTTAAGAAACAAGAACTAACTCAAAGAAAAGCCCCCCCCCCCCACCCCCGCCAAGGCCTTTTTTGGTGATGTTGGTATTTCGCCATCCAATGCCTTCTAACGTTTTCTGTTTCATTAATAATGCATTTGTGTCGTGAACGAATAATAATAAAAAAAGATAATCGGTGTGTTTAGTTCCCAAACTAAATATCGTCCCTCCTGAAACGGCGTATTTGGCGGTTAGATATTGGGACTCAAACTACCATGTTTGTTTTGAATGTATCAGTAAACAAATTGTTTAGGGAGAGCTACAAGTTTGCAGGAGAAAGAATAGTTCGATGAAATCGATGAAAGTACTTAAGTAGCTTCTAGACTTGGAGCATCAAGAAACCATTTCAGCTTCCAAATTGAGACCTTTTTTAAATATTAAAATCAAACAAAGTGCATTGATGGGTGTATCATAGGTTTTTTCGCACTTTATTACCGCCTAAGTTTACTTGAAGGTCACGTGCATTCATCCAGTCACAATTAGTGCTCCTGCTACCTTCCAAATTGCTCAAAGGGCTTACATTGGATTCGTGTCCTTAATGATTGTAGCTAATAATGTAAAGCTGATTAGTACATGAAGATGGACACAGTTGTTTTCATTAGTTTCAGCCATAGATTTTCTTTGGCTGAAATCACACTCGCGCGTTTATCCTTTATTAGTTTAGTAAAGGCTTTTGTGCGCCAGCCAAATCAATCACAGACAGGGAGAACGTTTGGAGGTCTGCCCATACACTTCTCAATATCAAAAAAGAAAGAGATATAGGGCCTCATCACGACCCAGGCGGTAAGTTACCGCCTGGGCCGTGACTTTACCACCATGGCGTAAACTACGTTTACGCTATGGTGGTTGGCGGACTTACCGCCCCATTCGGACCTTGGCGGGGCGGTAAGTCCCCAATCCCCATTTACCCTTCCCCATTCCCATTTTTGCCCCATAGGGCATAATGGGAGTGGGGAAGGCGTTAATTACGCCACCGTAAATTACGGTGGCGTAATTAACTCCATGGTCCCTTAGCGCCATGGATTTTAACACCTGCAGGTGTTAAATTCGCCATGGCGCTAAGGGACCTCGTACTCAGGCGGTAAGGGTCGGCGCTGTTTACGGCGCCGTAAACCCCTTACCGCCTGGGTCGTGATGAGGCCCATAGTGTTTTAGCAGTTCTGGCGTTTGCGCCGCACATTGATACAGAACTATCCATGTTAATGGACAGACATAAATAAAGCTTGTTTTGCGGAATAAGTATCTAAAGATGGTTGGTATAAAATGTGACTGCCTAATACTTCTCTAATTATTGTTATTCAACAATGAAATGAAACATTAGGCGATTTAGCAAGAGGCTAGCAGGGCAAGGTCCAGTTGGCTTTCATTTGTGAACTCCCCTCCCTTAACTTGGCTTGGCTCTTTAAACATGCAATGGAAGGAATGATATAAGCTTATTGAGCCCTAAAATGGGCAATTTCCAACTTTTAGTGTCAGAACTGATGTCTTACCACGTTTTTACATTCAGGCACCTCTGGGAAGGGGCCATTTTCTGTCTCCCTATTGGGAGCTTAGCTGCCACTAAAACTGGCAAATACTGCTTGCACGCTCCTCTAACTACAATGAACATTAGACATGACATCTAGGATCAATATGTTTAGTCCCGCTCAAGGGATCTTGAATATGAGGCACAGTTTCTATCGGCCATTGATGATGTAGAATCTGCTGGAATCTGTTGGCACATGAATACATAACCTATTCTGTACCAGGTGCTCATGAAAGGTTTCAGATGTATAGTTCCCTCCGATCCCTAATTTCTGATTCTGGCATATGCAAAACTGGGGAAAACCATCTCTTCAATAGGACATTACATTTTGCAATGAAATTAGAACATTTCTAAAACAAACAGAGGGTAAAGGAGTGTGTACTAAAAAGGATTGGGAAGAGGAAGTCAGCGGGGGAGAATAGAAGCTGTAGCCCATCTGACAAGGTCCACCATGTTGGAGGCTGGTTGATGGAACTCGGGTGATTTGGGAGCCAGGAGCCCACCACCCCTCTGTGATGCAGGTTCCAGAGTGGTTTCATGTAGGATTGATTCCCCAGGCTCCCCGGTCCATCATTAGCCTCAGGATGAAATCTAGTAAGAGGAACCCAGTGGCCAGGAGTTGGCTGCCTGCAAAATCACTCCGACCTGCCAAAACCTGAGCACTCAGCTTTGTAAGGGGTGCAAGGGAGCCGAGTAGCAAACACCACCCCAACTATTTGGCTCCTGTAGAGGGGTAAAGGGAGACCCCTAGCCCAGAACTCTGGATAAAGTGCAGCATCAGGCGTGGCAGTTCTAAATAGTTCTGTAATCAAGGTTGCATTGTCCTATGTAAGTGCAAGGTTCATTGGCCCATGGACGATAGCAGAAACTACATCCCTGCTCAGTGTGTGATTGACTGCAAAAATATACCCAATCATCCGACTGGTACCAACTTACCATGATACAACGTTTGTATAATATCACGTTAACATATGTATGCAAAAAATGAATGAAATAAGAAACGGACACAGTGCATGCAACATAACATAAAATTGTTGGGCACAATTATTACATTGAGACCTTTTTTCAGCACAATGTATTAGATATCGCTTACCAACTTATTACCAGCGCAGTAATCAAATAAGTTAATACAGTGGAAAACAATGAATGTCAAATCTAATAGCTCATTTCCATAAACCTGACGTGGCCTTGTCTCGTTGGGAGATTGAATGGCCTCTGAGCCTCATCCTGTGTATCCAGTGGAACAATATTGCCAAAACAAACCGAACGCCTAAGTTACTGGACTATAACTTAACATTCGATTCGAGCCCCTTCGGAGTAAAGGACTCAGAATTACGACTTGAAGTGCGGAGCAACTTGCATTGCTGTAGTTAACGGATTCCATATGTATTCCTTGTCATTTGAATCTGACCCCACTACAGCTTCCGCAGATAATACGCAATAATTCATGTGTTCATGAGATGCACCTTACTCTCACAGTTTCAATAAACAAAATATGGTCCTCAACTCATGTCATCCCCAAAAGGTAACACTAAATCATGTATATTATAGAGATTGAACCGCATCCCACAATTGGTGAACTTTCGCATTAAACATGGTGTATACCAGACAAAAACTACACCATTCCCGCAAGTATGGTTCCTGAATTAAAACTCATTGTGTGATCCATATTCAAATCTTATATACTGATTACAAATAAAGATATCAACTTGGCTTCAGCTCATGTCACGAGCTGTTCTACATCACCTCCACTGTGTTTGCTTCTGTGGTCTGCAATCTAATGTATCCTGCGAATTTAGTGGATGTATTATAGAAATGTGCTCATTTCATGGTATGTTTTCAAGCCTGATGCGATAGTTCCAAATCTACAAATCATTTTGGTCTCTGCTTGCCTCAGGGACAGTTCTATTTTACATTTGTGTAGCGACATATCACAGGCCGACCCAGCTGCGGGTCCCAGTGGATCATCTCAATCCACTTTCTGACAAACAATGGTTGGCAATGTAAAATGTAGTATTAGCTCATTAGGTGAATGGTTGTGGGTCACAAGAGTGCAAATTCAAAAGAGGGTGCTGCGTCAACCAGTCCTGGGGGTTTTGTAGTCCATATGGAAGGAGAGCGGGGACAACAAATGGCTTACAACATGGCTATCACCCCTGAGTTGTATCTGGGTCCCCCCATTGAGGGACGGGACTGAATAGCCATTGGCATTCCAGTTCTGGTACGAGGCGGGACTAAGCAGGACGGGACAACTGTGGGAAGGGTGCGCCTTCTTCTCCTTGAGCAGGCTGGAGGAGGCCCTGTGCCTCAATACATTGTTGCTATTCTATTTCCTACAACTGAAAGGGGTGCTGACGGAGGGCCGATGGGGTGAAAATTTAAGAAAGGAACTGACAGGCTTTGAAGGGTTCCTGATCACAGAGAGGGGATCCAGGAGGCTCATAGCTGGACTGTATAAGATGAACCTTTTGGCGAACCCCAGGGAACCCCTCCCATCGAGAACTAAGTGGGGACGGGACCTAGGTAGGGACATTGAAGACACTTTGTGGGCAGAGATTTGTAGGAGGGCTAACCGCTCCACGACCTCACTCCAGTACAGCCACCAGGCCTAAAGCTATTGCATAGATGGTACTACCTGCCAACAATGATTTCTCGAATGAGGGAGGGATATGTCCTCGATAAAAGGAGTGGAGGGGATTCAGAGGGAGTTTTTTTTCGCCATGGCTGCTTCTTTTTGGGCTAGGGTTGGAAGAGGAGCCAGAACCGGAAGAGGGGCACGTTTCAGATCATGCTGGTCTCTGCTAGATGCTGCATGGCCCAACTGTGGAAAAACCCATGAATGCCGGTCGAAAAGGAGTGGGTTTTAAAGATCTGCGCCATTTATGACATGGAATATCTCACTAATTTCCTGGACGAGTCCAGGTCTGACATTGAGGGCCTGTGGCTCCCTTTCTTTGAGAAATATGGCCAGTGAGGGGGGCAGGGGAGAGGAATGTGGTGGGGGATGATGAGGGTCAGCCACCACTAGGGGAGGTCAGCATGTCCTAAGCATTATCTGAGGAATTATGAGGGTCAGCCACCACTAGGGGAGGTCAGCATGTCCTAAGCATTATCTGAGGAATTACGCAACGGAATGGACCTCACGGGATGTTCTCCAATTCACGGATAGATGTGCCCTTGAGGGGCCTGGTTATAAATAAGGTGCCATCCTTTGTTTGGACTTTGTGGAGACAATTCAACTTCGCTCCAAGGGGTGAGGGGGCCGGGGGAGTTTAATTGTTCTGGTTATATGAGAATGCTGTTATGCTGACCTGTGATGTTTTAAATAAAACACCAATAAAGTTTAATTTTGAAAAAAAGAACTAAAGCATACAAAATCATGCACATAAAATCCACAGTCATTAATGCTAAGCGAACTCACCGCTTTCAAAACAACATATCTGTCATTAGTATTCAGCAGAGTTAATTGATAATGGGCGTTTCCTGCAATATCACAAAATAGAGTTTCTATTGAAATTTGCATGCCTGTGAGACAGGACTGTCCCAAATATCACTAGAGCATAATATTGATCACAATATACCTTATATAATGGACGGATTAGCATCTGTGACCACACTGTGTCCTCAAACAGTTTCTTTGTGTTCCTGATCACTGAGCTGCGGTGGCAGCTGGTTGCAAGCAGAACTATTGGTTTCCTATATGTAAAAGATTGTATGTTCCTGCCAGAAACATATAAGTGAATGTCCAGAAAATCTGTCACAGGTGGATGAGATTAATAGGTAACGGTGACACCCAGTTTGTTGTTGAAATACATCACAAAGTTCTCCAAAACATCATCATTATCATGTCAGATCATGAACATGTCATCTATAAATGTATACCATTTGCACACATTTTTTTGGAAACAATTGTCTGTGTGGATGAATTTATCCTTGAAGAGGCCGATAAAGAGGTTTGCTAATGATGGGGCATAGTTTGAGTTGCCTATAAAGATCACCATTAAAAAGAAAGATGTTAATACTCAGAGTGAACTCAAGCAATTCTTTCAACATGACCACGTGTGCTAGATACGAGGCAGATCTATGATCAAAGGCATGGTCTATCATTCTAATGGCTTGATCATGCACTATAGATGTGTACAGAGCATTAACATCAAGAGTTAAACATTTAAATTTTTCATGCCATTGGAAATTTTGCAATAATTGGAGTAGATGCATACAATCACACAGGTATGCTGGTAGTTTGGGTGGTTACAGGTCATTAGGTCGAAAATAAATGGTCGACAGGACAAATGGTCGACGCAATTTGGTCGAAAGACAAATGGTTGAATTTATTTTTTTGTATTTTCACATTTTTTTAAAAAAAATTTGGGGGCCCCCTCAGCCCCCTTTTTTTTGCTAAAAAACCCTTTTTATTCCTAAACGAAAACCTGAAAAATATATATATAAATAAAAAAAAAATGTGACCATTTGTCTTTCGACCAAATTGCGTCGACCATTTGTCTGTCGACCAAATGACTGGACAGGAGTTTGGGTACTTCCACATTGATAATCGAGTCAATGTACTGGGATAATTTCTCAGTGGTCCAACCTTTGCTGCTCACTAAAGGGTGAGAAGATGGATACATTGTTTATGTATTTTGGAAGGGAATATATAATTGGAATTTTGGATGTTATAATGTCAAGAATCGTCTCATCATCAGAGATGAGCCCGAATCTATACCATTTTGATATTATCTCAGCAAATTTCCTAATCACAACGTTGAACCCCAGTTTTTGTAGTATTCTGGGGTGTTGAAGTCTGTCTCACCCATGGCTAGTTAGTCAAATTTGTTCATTATCACAATCATTTCTCCCTTATATGCTTGCTTGATAACAATATTCTTGTCCCTGCTTAAGTCCTCGATAGCTCTGCTTTCTTCTTGAGAGATTCCCTTTCCGCCTGTACAATCTTTTCCGAGATAATGTCTGTATATCTGCAGTCACTGACTGATGAAAGTGCCTATGAACTTTTCCCCTCTGAAGGTTGCCATAAACTGTGATTTATTCTTCAACTCAATGTTAGTGAGGCTCTTTTGTTTTATTTTGAGACTGTATAGGAGTTCCATTTTCGTAGGTGCGTTGTGATCCCGCAAGAATAATATTAGTTGAATGCTGGTCATATCTCTAATTGTAGAATCATGGTCTGGGTCTACTTCATCCTCTGGATGGTTGACCATAGGTTTTCGATGAAAGTATTTCTTTAATGAAAGTTTCCTGGTGAATTTGACCAGGTCTATTTGTGTCTGTATCCAGTCTATCTTTCTGGAGGGTGCAAAGGACAATTCTTTATTCAGCACTTTCATTTCCATAATGGTCCAATGTTTATCCGATAGGTTCATGACTATGTTCACTGACCCTGGGTCTCTGCTGCCTCTGTGTCCATGATCTGGAGATCCTTCTTGGCTCTGTTTCCTCTCCTCTTTCTACGTTTCGGCCCTCCGATTCCTTTTCTGGTTTCGAGTCTGTTAATATACCACTTGCTTATGGATCTTAAAATCTCACATGTTTTGTTGGTGTCCTGGGGTTGCCTTTTTTTGTATCTTTGATTTGGTCCAAATAAATTGCTTTTTAGATTTGGAGTGGTTACTTGTTGATGAAATACCCACTGTGTCATTGCTAACTGACTCACCGTCAAGCTCTGAACATCCTGATGATGTATTGGGTGTACTTTCTCTGGATCTAGATGGCTGTGTAGAGCCCGTCTTCTCTGTAGTCCTTGTCATCTCTGAAGAATTTGGCAGGAAAGACACCAATTGGATGACAAGAGCAATCTGCGATTCATTGGCCACAAGACCATTAAAAGTGACACGAGGGGAGGTGATATGTATAATGATATATAAATGTAACCATGGCCAAATTATGATGTAACTGTAACTAAGTTGTGCACAAGTAACAGCGCTCCTCCCTCTTCCTTTGGCAGGATCAATGGCTTGTAGGCGACCCTGTGTCTGGCCCCTGCCCAGAGAAATCTCAGCATAGCCATCTTCATCTCGGCAAAGACCGACGAGGGGATTCCTACTGGTAACATCTGGAATAAGAACAGGAATTTGGGGAGCACCACCATCTTTATACAATTTAAACATGCCATCGATGACAGCCCTGATCTCGAACATCTCTCCATGTCTCATTTTATAGTCAACCATAAAGTTGACATTTCTAGGAAAGAGGTCCTAGAAGCAATGCGTCACCTGGATCCCCAGGTAGCGAAAGGCATCTTCCTGCACCTTGAACGTTAACCGCACAATGTATTCCTTCTCCCTATCTGTCAGCCCAACTGCTGCATAAACCACGGCTCCATAACCAGTGCATAGATCAGCGGGGAGAGCGGGCACCCTTGGCGAGTTCCCCGCTTCACCCCCATATCCGTCCTCATCCCTCTGATCTCCTCCTGCATAGTCTGGATATCACTTTTGATGGATCCAAGCTCTGCTGAGGTGGGGGTGGTGGGGTTCTCCCATCTCCCTTAGCCTCTGCCACCTCCTCCCAGCTTTGGTATTGAAATCGCACTAGAGCACCTCTCTAGCTCATAGGCGTTACGGGTCGTCTCCACTAGTACCACTGGGGGGTGATCGCAAGTCAGTATGCCTGCCATGCCCCTTGACAGTCTCTTTTGCTACCAGTTTGCCTGGTATGGCCAGGCCACCCATGCCCACTCCTACACCGCCAGACGGTGTGCCAAGCTCTCCGGGGATGATTCATGTCCGTTGTCGGTGGTGGCCTCCCAGCCTCTCTATGTTAGTCGGCTGGCGACAACGCCAAAGTCCTCAACGTGTCAGGCGCCGGATCTCCCAGGTCCTGGGTCAGTTTCATCGGGTAGGCGTCCCTCCTCAGCCCAGTTTTGCCTCAGGGTTGGGCCGCACTGCTAACCCAGATGGGTTGTGGGTCATGTCATCCCCTAGCCCCTGGTCCCCCCCTGGTCACCAGCTTCAAGGGACCCCCCGAGTCCAGCCCCAGCTCCCCTTCTGCACCTGCTGCAGGAGGGTTTCCCAGTGTCTAAGCCACACATGGTCGTGTGTTGATACCCCTTCCGATGACGGAGCACAGGGGGGGGGCTGCAGCTACTTACTTTCCTCACGACAGTGTGCTTCTCACCACTCGTGCACCTATGCTCAGGGAGTCCAGTGTGGAACTCTCTGCAGCACCAGTATCGCTCTGGTGCAGGCCCGTTATCTCAGTACGTCATCAGCAGGGGTCGCTGTTCCCTCGCTCAAGCCCGAAACCAAGGATGTCAGGGTCGGGCGTTCGGCAACATCCCTCTGCTGCAGCAGGGTGTCACACCACGAGCAAGTTATTCTTAATGCAGCGTGGGTATCCCGGTGCGGCGCAGGCATCAGGGTTCAAACTACCCCCCTTCGACCCTGGGCTGCACACTCCGCTACCTCCCAGATGGTTAGTTCTTACTGGTTGGAGCTCCGGCTACCAGCCCACCCCAGCTGCAGTGAGGGAAAACATCTAGTCCACTGTGGCCATGGGGGTGCAACCTGAATTCTAACCGGGTACACAGGCCCGGAAACTTGTCGACCACGGCTGCTGGTGGCTCCACCTCCGTCTTCATGCCTGCGGAGAGGGCATCACACTCTGGTTTAGGACCACCGGGGCCCGTCTCTGCGTTGTTGTACCCCGAACTATTGATTGCAGGGTAGGCCGCACTTTTACTTTTCAGCTCTACGGGAGCTCTACGACTTCCAACGTTTGAGGAGTCATTCCATCAGGGTGTTGGGTGCCGCAATTCACAATGTCTCCTCTTTTTTACCAAGGCAGGGGACGGAGCTCGGCTGTCAGGCAGCCATCTTGCCTGCACCCCCTGGTGGCCTCCTGCTTTAGTTCTTTAACTTGAGATAAAATCAGGCCCACTGGTTGGAAATACGTTTGGGTTTTTGTATTTTTTTCTATTTTCTCCAGGTGCATTGACACACTTCATATAGTAGTTTGGTCTCCAAAGAAACACATATAAGCAGGATGTCTTTAGGTCTACAGTCCATCAGTCTTTCCCTCTCTCCTTTGGTATCCACCAACTAGCAATCAAAAGTCACTCAATCGTTTGGGTGTAGGAGACCCAGCACTTCTTTCTTGGCTCTTGTAGTTGGATGCATGGCTTTCCAGGGCATTTTCAGGCTGTTGCTTTACTCCAGATGCAGAATCGGGAAAACCAGACCTGGTGATTTGCAGGTATGCGTTAACTTAGAGTAACGTTGCACTTGAGTCTTTGGTAGCCTTAGCGTGTTGCATGACATTGGGTGTGGGAACGTGCCATTAGACCTGTCGCTCTTTAAAAGGTTAGCCCAGAAAAACACTAATTTGTTTTTTTGTTGACTGTAGCTCTGGTACACACACCCTGGTACAACAGAAGGGACGGTTGAATTAACATTGGAAGTAAACACTGAGGCACTCATAACCAGTAGGACGACTGCACTGTTCATGGTTGAATGTTTTGAGACACTGCCCGTGCATCTTTTGGTGCATACTCGTACTGTACTACTAGTATCCCCAACTTTTGTTATCTGGCAACTAACATTTCTGAAACTTTATTGGCAGATCAAATACATCTAGTTGGATTTTCTCTTTTCTTCTTTTTTATTTCCCACTTAGTTGTTTGTCTGGTGTTTTGTCTTTTCTTGTTATGATATTTCAAACTATTTTGATCTTTGCCAATATATGCTTTATGTACATGTGGGTATGAAAATGGGATATATATATATATATATATATATATATATATATATATATATATATATATATATAAAAAACAATAGATATGCCAAAAATAGTGCTCAGCCTACACGTAGCTGGTGCTAGGGACAGAAATCTTGGCCGGATTTCTAAATGTGTATAAAAACACATGTGTGAATGAAAGTTTGTAACACTTCAAAAAAACCCCAATCACATCATGCAGAAAAAGAACCCTGCACACAAGACAAAACCGCTTGCTACAAAAAAACGTATTTTATTGCATTATAAAGAATCTCGTGCAACCAACACTGCCTAATGGCTTAAAAGGGACAGCCATAATGACCATGCCTCCCTTGCTGACAATCAGGTTAAAAAGAACACTCACCCCACCAGGGTGGAAACCGCCACGCGTTCCGCTTGATTAACAAGCTTCTTCAGGCTATTTACTTCCCAAATACGTGAGAACACATTACTTTTATAAACAGGAAACGGGTCAGCATCGGCATTAAGCTCCTCCCATATGCTTTTAAGTTCCCGATCATGTGATCGCAGAAAGTTATAATAGATGACTTACAAACTTGGCAGCCATATTTGAAAGAGTTCAAGATGTTTAAATTTCAATGGGCGCTAATCCCATATCAGCAAATGCTATGATGAAAAATAAATAAAAAGCGCGGGAGAAAGCGCATACCAGATGCCAAACCCTATTTCCTGACAAAACATTTAAAAACAACAATGATGTGTTACTGAGCGCCAGTGCGCTAAAATATCATTAAATGGTTTGGTCTCATACTACATGATGAAAACCACAAACCATTACACTCCATGGTATGGAGTGACCTCAATTGAAGCCAGAGAAAAATGCAGCGCCTTCATCTGTACTATAATAGTTTACAAAAAGCTCAATTGGTTTAGCCTCACATGTACAAAATACATGCCCAAGTAAACAGCAAGCCGGAAGGTGCGTCATGCATATATAGCAGCAATGACTCCCCTCTTAGAGGACAAATACTCTTAATAAAGTGCCAGTGCATCATAATGGAGTCAAAACATGTCACAAAATACATGCCCAAGTAAACAACAGACCGGAAGGTGCATAATGCATATATAGCAGCAGTAACTCCCCTCTTAAAGGGCAAATACTCTTGACAAAGTGCCAGTGCATCATTCTGGAATCAAGACATGTTATATAAACATATTTGGTAGCCCAGGGCAGCAGTAAAATGATATATATATATAAAAAATGATGATAAATATATATATATATAAAATCGAAAAGTCAAAAAGTGCATGGTGCATGTGCAGCAGCAATTGCTGATTAAACAGATTTTAGTGAAGTGCCAATACATATTCATAGATTCACACAAATCACAAGAATGTACATGCTAGCATCCATTAGTTCAAATGCATAAAGATGCAACAATGTATCTACAAGTATCATAATACGCGGTTGTTATAAAAACACAAACATCTCCGGGTCAATATTTAGTCCCAGGGGCCTCAGTGTGTCAAATTTACAGATTAATGTGGCTTCTAGCTGCCGTAATTTTAACTCTCGATTCCCCAGTCTTTTGTGTACTGGAATATGGGCCAACCCTATAAATGTCATGGCATTCACATCACCTTTATGTTTGTCAATAAAGTGCCCCGTAAGAGGATTGGTGAGGTCCCTATTTTTGATGGCTCTATAGTGTTGAAGTATACGCAATTTAAGTGCTCCTATAGTTGATCCAATGTAGTGTAGCCCGCATTCACATGTGATAGCATAGACTACAAATTTTGTAGTGCAGGTAATTTTATGTTTGTGTCTCCATTTCAGACCATTACAGCTAATAAATGGTTTTTTCGAGACAAAATTGCACATTTTACAGTTAGCACATTTGCGGAACCCACCAACCTCTTGTGTCATGAAGTGACTACCTCTCATGTTAGTGTCTGTGATGACCATGCTGGGAGATAGAATAGTTTTGAGAGTAGGGGCTTTGCGATAAGCAACACTAGGGCCAGTGCCTAATACTTTAGTAAGGTCTGGATCTGCTAGAAGTACCTTCCAGTGTTTTTTCATTATCTGTTTGATATTATTGGCCTGATGGTTAAAATTAGTGATGAATCGGATATCATCATTCTTATTGATTACTTGCTTTTTAAACAGATCCATTCTATTGGTCTGTTTAGCTTTATCAAAGCAATCAGCTACAACCTTCCTTTTGTAACCCCGATTAACAAATCTTTGGCCTATATATAGGGCTTCTTCATTGTAGTTTAATTCTGTACTACAAGCTCTCTTTGCTCTCAAAAATTCTCCATAGGGAATCGAGTTTTTGAGGGTAGTGGGGTGATGGCTTCGGGCATGGAGCGTAGAGTTAGAACTAGTTTCTTTACGAAAAAGTTTAGTAGTCAGTGTGTTGTTAATCACAGTAAATTTTACATCTAAAAAGACCAATTCCTTTTTGTTGACAACAGATGTAAGTTCAAGATTCAAATTGTTCTCATTAAGTATATTGACATAGGTGAGCAATAGATCTTCAGTCCCGTCCCATATCAAAAAGAGGTCATCTATAAATCGGTACCACACCACTATGTGTTCAGTGAATCTTTCTTTTTCTTCAGCCCATGCTATCTGCGACTCCCACCATCCCATGTATAAGTTGGCATAGGTCGGTGCCATACAAGAACCCATGGCCGTGCCTTGGATTTGCTTATATATAGAGGTCTCGTGCAAAAAATAATTATGTTCTAAGCAAAACCGCAGCATGTTCAAAAGCATGTCATTGTGTTGTTTATAACTAATGGATCTCGTGTCTAGATAAAATTTACAAGCCTGAATACCTGCCTCATGCTTAATCGACGTGTACAATGAAACCACATCCAGGGATACCAGCAAATATCCTGGTTCCCAATTGATGTCAAGTAGTTTCATAAGCAGATCTGAGGTATCTTGTATATGTGAGCTGAGGCTGATCACAAATGGCTGCAGGAAATGGTCTAAAAATTTCGAAGTATTTTCAAGAAGGCTACCCACTGAAGATACTATGGGACGGCCTGGGGGATCTGTAAGACTTTTGTGAATCTTAGGGTTAAAATACATTAATGGGGTAACAGGAAACGGGTTTTTAAGGTACCAGTATTCCTCATCACTGATCAGTTCATCATCACACCATATACGTAACATGGAAAAGTATAAGGTCTGTGTTTCCATTAGTACTCGATTGTCTACCACCACATAATTATCAATCATGTTCAGTTGCCTATTAGCTTCTCTCTTATAGTTGGCACTGTCCATGACGACTATTCCACCCCCCTTGTCGGAGGGCCGTATAACTATGGAATGATCATTTCTCAAGTTCTCCAGCGCTTTGTATTGCAAGAATTTCAAATTTCTAGAAGCTGGCAATATATTACTAGACAGTTTTTTCAGGTCTTGCATAACAAGATTCTCAAACGTGTCTATCGGTCCACATATAATGTTGGGACAGAAGATCGATTTAGGTTTGAGATGACTTGGGCAGCTCATATCTGTGGTTATCCCAAATTGCTCTTCTAGTATAGAGTTGCCGTAAATCTGTGTCATCTCTATTTCCAATCCCATAGGCTGTTCCAAGTTGGCTAGACAGATTAAGCTGGTCATATCTTTGCCTGTTAAGGGAGATGCTTCTTCTCTCGGCATATCTTTGTACCTCGGTCCCTCATTGACCCTTGTTGCATAAAATTTAGTCAGTTTAAGCTTTCTAAGAAATTTATAGAGGTCCACCCTAGTAGCCGTGTAGTCATAGCTGTATGTGGGGCTAAAGGATAGCTCGATTCCCTATGGAGAATTTTTGAGAGCAAAGAGAGCTTGTAGTACAGAATTAAACTACAATGAAGAAGCCCTATATATAGGCCAAAGATTTGTTAATCGGGGTTACAAAAGGAAGGTTGTAGCTGATTGCTTTGATAAAGCTAAACAGACCAATAGAATGGATCTGTTTAAAAAGCAAGTAATCAATAAGAATGATGATATCCGATTCATCACTAATTTTAACCATCAGGCCAATAATATCAAACAGATAATGAAAAAACACTGGAAGGTACTTCTAGCAGATCCAGACCTTACTAAAGTATTAGGCACTGGCCCTAGTGTTGCTTATCGCAAAGCCCCTACTCTCAAAACTATTCTATCTCCCAGCATGGTCATCACAGACACTAACATGAGAGGTAGTCACTTCATGACACAAGAGGTTGGTGGGTTCCGCAAATGTGCTAACTGTAAAATGTGCAATTTTGTCTCGAAAAAACCATTTATTAGCTGTAATGGTCTGAAATGGAGACACAAACATAAAATTACCTGCACTACAAAATTTGTAGTCTATGCTATCACATGTGAATGCGGGCTACACTACATTGGATCAACTATAGGAGCACTTAAATTGCGTATACTTCAACACTATAGAGCCATCAAAAATAGGGACCTCACCAATCCTCTTACGGGGCACTTTATTGACAAACATAAAGGTGATGTGAATGCCATGACATTTATAGGGTTGGCCCATATTCCAGTACACAAAAGACTGGGGAATCGAGAGTTAAAATTACGGCAGCTAGAAGCCACATTAATCTGTAAATTTGACACACTGAGGCCCCTGGGACTAAATATTGACCCGGAGATGTTTGTGTTTTTATAACAACCGCGTATTATGATACTTGTAGATACATTGTTGCATCTTTATGCATTTGAACTAATGGATGCTAGCATGTACATTCTTGTGATTTGTGTGAATCTATGAATATGTATTGGCACTTCACTAAAATCTGTTTAATCAGCAATTGCTGCTGCACATGCACCATGCACTTTTTGACTTTTCGATTTTATATATATATATATTTATCATCATTTTTTATATATATATATCATTTTACTGCTGCCCTGGGCTACCAAATATGTTTATATAACATGTCTTGATTCCAGAATGATGCACTGGCACTTTGTCAAGAGTATTTGCCCTTTAAGAGGGGAGTTACTGCTGCTATATATGCATTATGCACCTTCCGGTCTGTTGTTTACTTGGGCATGTATTTTGTGACATGTTTTGACTCCATTATGATGCACTGGCACTTTATTAAGAGTATTTGTCCTCTAAGAGGGGAGTCATTGCTGCTATATATGCATGACGCACCTTCCGGCTTGCTGTTTACTTGGGCATGTATTTTGTACATGTGAGGCTAAACCAATTGAGCTTTTTGTAAACTATTATAGTACAGATGAAGGCGCTGCATTTTTCTCTGGCTTCAATTGAGGTCACTCCATACCATGGAGTGTAATGGTTTGTGGTTTTCATCATGTAGTATGAGACCAAACCATTTAATGATATTTTAGCGCACTGGCGCTCAGTAACACATCATTGTTGTTTTTAAATGTTTTGTCAGGAAATAGGGTTTGGCATCTGGTATGCGCTTTCTCCCGCGCTTTTTATTTATTTTTCATCATAGCATTTGCTGATATGGGATTAGCGCCCATTGAAATTTAAACATCTTGAACTCTTTCAAATATGGCTGCCAAGTTTGTAAGTCATCTATTATAACTTTCTGCGATCACATGATCGGGAACTTAAAAGCATATGGGAGGAGCTTAATGCCGATGCTGACCCGTTTCCTGTTTATAAAAGTAATGTGTTCTCACGTATTTGGGAAGTAAATAGCCTGAAGAAGCTTGTTAATCAAGCGGAACGCGTGGCGGTTTCCACCCTGGTGGGGTGAGTGTTCTTTTTAACCTGATTGTCAGCAAGGGAGGCATGGTCATTATGTCTGTCCCTTTTAAGCCATTAGGCAGTGTTGGTTGCACGAGATTCTTTATAATGCAATAAAATACGTTTTTTTGTAGCAAGCGGTTTTGTCTTGTGTGCAGGGTTCTTTTTCTGCATGATGTGATTGGGTTTTTTTTGAAGTGTTACAAACTTTCATTCACACATGTGTTTTTATACACATATATATATATATATATATATATATATATATATATATATATATATATATATATATATATATATATATATATATATATATTCCAAAAGTAAGGCAATAAAGCCTTCATTGTTTAGAGCTGCACTCCCAACACTACGGAATGGCACCAATCCATGGCTGCAATTTGCCGAAAAATGAGGCTTCAGGGACACGGAAATAACTGCTCTTGCAAGTATGTGCGAAAATAGAAAAAAAGTTTTATTTCATCACAGCAGTTAAAAACAAAGGGCTTCCCAAGATATGAGAAGCTGGCTGACGTGTTTCGCCACACTCCTGTGGCTTGATCACAGTTACTCCTCCCAGTGATTGGAACCCAAATTTAAACACATAGTAAAACAGTTACCAACCAGTGAAAAGGTGACTTACTGGCTGTTTACAGAAGCAAGCAGCCATTTTGAAACAGGTTAATGTTACTTGTAATACATACAATGCAATCAATGTAGCAGTGACAAACGGAACTTCATACACAGGAAAGTGTGCATTTTTTCAGATATTACTAAATTATATCCATAGTGGAATCTAAACACTAATGTTAATTCAACCGTTTCCGAGCTAATCGTCATATGAAAAGTTCATGCGCAGTGCAACAATGAAAACAGACACATGTTATCACTAAAAACACATTTCTATAAAATGAATTGAAATACAATAAAGTGTTAGTGGTCATATTCATAACCTTCATAGTCAAGGGTAAAAGTACTCCCTATGCAACCTTATATTTCGGCTTCGTTATCCAAGTGGGAATACGAATATCGTGGGTTTAAAATGTACTGACCTTTCCCAAAACTGAGGGAATGGGTACTGATGTCACTAGTACAAAATAAAGTGCATGTGCCTGGGATTTATACAATATGACATGTTTTTTTTAGATGTGGCTAAGCCCATCTGACTGTGTGCTGATACATATATGATAATAAAAAAACATTTGTCATGTTTTCGGAATAGTATGCTATTTGTATTAATAAATAAAACATAGAACCCAAGGTCTTACATTCTAGTATCAATGTAAGTCACACAAAAGATAAGAAAAAAGGTGTGTATAGAATGGTCCGAAACCCATACCAAGAAGTTGTATAAGAGAAAGATAAGTTCTAGAGTATGAGAAAATCACAAAATAAGAAAAAATCAAAAAAATTGATTTGAAAAAGAGGATCAATATAGTAATCAAAAAACAGGTATACCTGTTATTTTTCAAAAAGCAAGCATAAGATGTCAAAAATGACAGCAAAGCTAGATGAGAGATAGTAAGATACAATCATGGAGAAGAGAGAATAAATAAATTATCTAGACACCCAGAAACGTATATAATTCCTCATCTATATTATGCCCTTTCGGGTATTTGGTTTCAAAGTCAATAATATACTTCGTCTCTTCTTGTCTCAATTGTTTTTCACTGTCACCTCCTCTTGGGCCGGTGTTAACTTTAAAGATACCAAAAAACGTTAAAGTCTTAGGATTACCATCATGGAATTCGGAAAAATGTTTAGCCATTGGATATGCATGGTCCTTGTTGGTGATAGCTCTAATATGTTGCAAAATCCGCACCTTTAACTTATATTTTGTGCTGCCCACATACCACTTAAGGCAGGGGCATGTTAGAACATACACAACTAGCTCAGACTCACAACTGATTTTGCCCTTCATTTGCATGGTTGTTTTCAGAATGGGGTGAGTGTAGCTGTTACAATTAAAAGCATATTTACAAACTTTACATTTTCTGCACTTAAAAAAGCCATCACTTCCCCCTAAGAGCCAAATACTGCCCTATTTGATGTTGTCTGAGACCATGTAACTTTGTACTACGAGATCTTTAATCGATGTACTCTTCCGGAAGGTTATATCTGGATGTTCGCATAAGATTTTGCCCAGATCATTGTCCACCGTCAGGACTTTCCAATATTTGTTAATGATATTACGTATCATCTGTGAATGACTTGCGAAAGTTAGGATAAGTCTAATAGTACTATTTTCTGTGCTCTCTTTAAGTGCAGATTTTGATATCATCAACAAGTCCTGTCTTTTCATATCCCGGACTTTAAGATACAATCTTTCAATTACTTTTTTAGGATACCTTTGATGTAAAAAGTTATGGGCTGTAACTTGGCAGGCTGTGTCAAAATATTCAATATGACTGCAATTTGTTCTTATGCAAATAAATTCGCCATATGGAATGGACCACAAAAGACTTTTGGGATGGGCACTGTTTGCATGTAACGGAGCATTGGCACCAGTGATTTCTCTGTGAAGTTCACACCCCAATGTTTGGTCTACAATTTTGATTTTTACATCAAGGAACACAATATCATATGCACTATGTTGTTCAGTGAATTGTAAGTTCAAATTATTGATATTGAGGAATTTAACAAATTCTTGCCATGATTGTGCGGTACCATTCCAAATGATAAATAGGTCGTCAATATAGCGTAACCATAGTATTATTTTGTCAGTGAAAATTTCATTTTCTTCTGTCCACACAACTGATTTTTCCCAGTTTCCCATCATGAGATTAGCATACAAAGGTGCAAATGTTGCTCCCATGGCGGTGCACTGGGTTTGACGAAATAGCTCATTGTTGAAAAGAAATAAATTATTCTCTAGGCAGAGTCTTAACATTTCCAGGATCATTGTGGTGTGTTCAAGATAATTGAGAGATCTAGTTTTCAGAAAAACTTCACAAGCCATCCTCATGTTGTATTGATGTATAAAGATACACCACATCCATGGTAGCCAGCAAATATGTTGGTTCCCAAGGTAATTCATCGATCTTGCATAGAAAATCTGTGGTGTCTCTAATATAAGAGGGTAGCGTGGAGACGAAGGTGCAGAGGACTTCATCCACAAATCTGGACATATTTTCAAGGAGTGAGCCACATAGTGTTACTATAGGTCTCCGGTCTAGTGGGTTTCTTGTGGACTTTGGGGAGAAAGTATATGGTCGGAATGACTGAATGTTTGCTGAGAAGAAATTTAACCATTTCCTCCTCCAAAATGCCCATATTTTGCCATTTTATTAAGAAATCCCAAACTTTGTTTTCCCTTTCTTGGATGGGATTTTTTTCAAGTCTCTCATAGCATTTGAGATCATTAAGCTGCCTGTACGGTTCTTTCATGTAATCTTGTTTGTTCATTATAAGAATATTGCAACCCTTGTCAGCTGGTTTGACTATATTACTTGTCCATTTTGCAGAGGTCAGACAGGGCCTTTTGTTATTTCCAAGAAAGGTTACTTTGATGTGTTTTTTGATTTTTCTCCTTTCTTGTTTCAGGTCATCAATTACAACATTCGAGAATGCTTCAGTATTCATGTTCTGTGCACTCAAAGGATTAAACTTGGATTTACATTTAAGTTTGCTTTTAGATGGCCAGTCGGTGCAAATACCTAATGTTTCCAATCTATTAGTTTCTGCTATTATAGATGTGTCAGCCAAGGTATTATCACTTTCCTGTTGTAATGTGACTAAGGTAGTGAGAGTGTTCATATCAGCAATGGTAATGTCTGTCTGACCTTCCAGTGTTTTTTTATTTTTCCTTTTATATGTGTTGGTTGCAAAAAACGTTTTCAAACGTAATTTGCTTATAAAGCTGTCCAAATCCAGTCTTGTCTGCACGTAATCGTAGCCAGTCAGTGGACAAACGTTTAAACCCAGCTTAAAAACTTTAGTCTCTTCCGGAGTCAAGACGTGGTCGGATAAATTGAAAATGTGTTGTTCATTAAGGCTTAGCCTAATATTTTCATTCATTTGCCAGAGCGCAATGATCTTGTCACAGGGTTGTTGTTTGAACTTTTTGCCCCTCTGCCCCCGCCTCATGGTTTTCTTGCTCCTTTTCCTCGTCCTCTTGTTGCGACTGTGGATCATTTGGACTTCTTGTTGTTCGAGCGGCCGTCTTGGCATAACAGCATCATCTCCTCTAAAAAATTGAGGTACACTTTAGGTTCATCTTCTTCATTTTCCGTGATGTCTGATTCGAAAGTGGAGGTTCTTGAGTCTTGATAAACTTCACTTTCTGACTCTAATGGGCCCACTATTTCCTTTGCCTTCTGTCTCATGTTGTCAAAGCGATGTGCAAAGGTGCACACTCGACCTTGTTTGTAGTCAGCTTTGTCCCGTAGGTACTTGCGTTGTTTCCTCAATTTAATGTCTTCTTCATATAATTTAAGACCATTATTGATGTTAACTATTTTGATCTTTGCCAATATATGCTTTATGTACATGTGGGTATGAAAATGGGATATATATATATCTATATATATATATCTATAGATAGATAGATAGATATATATACACCAAGTGCACTATTCAATGTATATGACTTATTGATATGAGGGTGACTCAGCCCTGAAGAAGACCACCTTTGGTCGAAACACATGTTGGCTGAGTCATGACCACAATACATATTGACAAAAAGAATAAGAAATATATCCGACTGATTTGTCAATATTGCAAGCAATATCCATATACTACGCTGTGCTGCGTATGCAGGTTTAGAGGGACACACATCTACTTTACTATGAGGTAACATGTTCATGCTGACTCTGCTAAAATATGCCACTATCTTCATGCAGGAACATACTACTGTTGGCTTCGTCCATAATGCCAGCAAAAAATGTCAGGTCACTCTTAGAAAACATGCCCATACGGAGCTCAACAATATAGGCCATTATGGCTACATAACAAATCTCAGCATGTTGGCTCTGCCTACAATAACAGTACAAAGGTGCAATACCACTTCAGGGCTCGCAAAATCTACTAGCCTGATCCCATTGTCGCAGAGATTTTATGAAGTGTGAGTACCATTTGCAAGGTACTCAACCCGCTGGCGAGTATGTGGCTGTTTGAAATTTGTATTTGACATTTGCTGCAAACAACTTTATTTCCAGTAAATGGTGAATACAAGCTTCACTGTGCATGTCTGGCCTTTGGGTGGCAGCATTGCACCAAATATGAAGTGTGCTTTTGTTGACATGCACCATTTTACAAATAGCACTGGGAAATATTTTGTCACCCGTCACCATGGGGCGAGTGCATTTCTCATCGTTTGAGTATGCAAACTTTGGAATTTGTCCTGCAGGTCTAGTGTGATTTTAAAGAATTTGCCAGACCTGCACTGTAAGAAAACATGCGCATACAAGCTGCACCAATGTAGGCTAGTATTGCCACATAAAAACACTAATCATGCTGGCTTTGCCCATAATGCCAGTAAAACATGCCACGTCACTGTACACACATCCTTAATGTCTCCTCAGTGTAGTCCCCCCACCACCTCCTAAGTGCACTCATCAAGTTGATGTTTTCCATAATGCCAGTAAAACATGCTATGCCAATATAAGAAAATGTTTATGCTGACTGCCCAAATGAAGTCCCCCCCCAACCACACATAAGAACTCCTCTCAAGTTGGTTTTGCCTATAATGCCAGTAAACATGCTCTGCCACTATTAGAAAATGTTCATGCTTGCTGCCCCCATTAAGTCCTTCCCAACCACACAAAAGAACTCTCATCAAGTTAGCTTTGCTCATAATGCTTATAAAACATGCAATGCCACTGATCACAGATGGCCTAAAAAATCCACAGACAATAAAAGTAGATGTAAGGTGTTTTATTTAAGTTTTAACAAACTGGTGTAGGAAGACTGGGATGATGGATGCTAAGGCGGTCCCTCTGTTTCTCTCATCCTCCCTATGAGCTCTTCCACCTTAGCCCAAGCATCTCTAAACCCCACACTCTTTCCAGCATACTCTAAAACAAAGGAACCCCTACTATCTAAGTATGTCTAATCTGGATGGGAAAGCCTAAAGGCCATGGCATTTTCTTTGTCCCTCTAGGACTTTCTAAGGGATTCCTCTGGTCTGTTGGACTGCCCAGTGTCACAAGGGTTTCTAGTTTAGTCTCTCCCATGCTCTCCCCTCTCCTTCTATGCTCCATTATTTTAGAGCTACCCTAGCACTATCTACATCTCTCTCCCCTCTCTCTTTTTCTCTCTATCTGTCTTCTCTCCCTCTGCTCTCCCCACTCTCCTTCTCGTCTCACCTCTCCTCCCCTACTCCCAATCCATTATCTATACCCATGTGCCCTAATCTTACCACATAATCTTACCACACTCTCTCTGCCTATCTCTTCCAACTACCCCCTCCTGCTTCACTCCTCCCTCACGACTACTCCCACTACTACTTGGCACTCTCTCCACACCCTCCCTCCTACCATGCCCTTTCTTTATCACACTCTCTAATTTCCCCTGCACTTCTCCCCCTCACTGTCTTTCTCTCTTTCTTACTTACCTTTCAGACCAGCCACCCTCACCCCACTGCACTGAACTGGTACCACACTCTCCTGCACACAATACTTTACTTGCACTCTCACAGAATACTGCCACAGTCTCCCAAGCACTCCACCATCGACCCACTGCGTGGCCTCTTGATCTGCCACCACTCCATCTGATCTCACATGAACACCTTTCAATCTCCTCTGTGCTGGCAGGCCTTGTATAGCCCAGCCTTCCCCTTCCAACACTTCCAATCTCCATGCTGCTCCGAGACACATGCTCCCTTTGGCCAATCTCTGGGTAAGCGATCCATGGAAGGCTTCAAAAAGGCTGCTCCCTTTTCAATCTCCATTTGCAGGGAAACAGCTATGTGCTCAGGCTGCTAACTTTTCTTTTGTTTTTCTTCATGTGCTGGTTGTGATTTGCTTCCAATTCGGATTGGGGTGGATTTCTGTGTCTCTCCTTCTTCCCTTGTTACCTTCTCACTCAGTTTCTGTCACCCCACCATTCGCATGGGGTCCATCTGAGGTTGGTAGGCCTTGTGTTCCATCTCTGAAAAATCCCAGTCGATTCTGTTTCCGTTCTTGATTCTATTACTTTGGTTTTGGTCTGGGTTTTCTTGTCTGTTCACAGGTATATTCTTGGAGTTGCTGTCCTGAAAAAGACAAAAGCGAAGTCTGGATAGAAAAGAGGCTAACAGGCATTGTGGAAGGGATGGCGTTGCCAGCAGACATATACAATTCAATCTTGGGAGTGGACTGCAGCCTCCCAACTCCCTCACCCACCTCTGGGGTTGGTTCAGTGCTGGCTGGAATGGAGCTAAAGTAGAAAGAGGTAGAGAGACTATCAAGAGGAGGAGGAGAGAACAACTGAAGGAAAGTAGATGGTTAAGACAGTACGAGTAGGGGAAGATACAAGAAAGAGAATGGCAAGAGGATGAAGGGAGAACAACTGAAGGAGAAGCAGTGTAAAGGACACAAGGAAGGAAGGAGACAGAGAGTGAGAAAAACCATCAGTTGGAGGAGAGAACAATTAAACAGAAGGAGGTGGAAAAGAATAAGAGGGGTCTATTGAAGGTACTGAAAATTGAGAGGAAATACCATAAGGAAGAGGAAAGAATATCAAAGGAGAAAGAGTTGGTTGTCACAAGACCTCTAAAGAGGAGGAGAGGAGGACAACCAGCTGGCATAGCTAACAGAGTGAACGATAGGTGAAGGAATTAAAAGCTAAGAGAAAGGGAGGAGAAAAGCAGAGTGTTGTGAGGTGTCGAGGCGGGAAGAAGGAGGAAGATTCAAAAGGAGAGTGAGCAGATGGGAGAATAAGGAGGTGGTGTCAAAGTCAAGGGGCAAGCAGCTAACAGAATGGTTAAGCCCCAGGTGCTGGGCGAGACTGGCAGAGTGCGCAAGCAGTAGTTATGGGGTTAAGCTTAAGCCTAACAGACCCAGTACTATCTTGCCAAATGTCCAACAAAGCTTGGCAGCTGGGAGATGAGCAGAGAACCCAGAGCACTGAGGCTGACGGTGCCTATTCTCCAACTGGATAAGAGTAACATCCTGACAATGTGTGCGTAAATAAATATTCCAACCTCAAGAGCCAGAAAAAGTGCTGAGGCACTTGACACCCAAAGATTATGAGTCCCGTTTTTACCACGAGTTGGAGGAAATCTAACAGTGAGAGGGAGGTAATCCCTTAGCATTTCTGTGTTCAAATTAAAGACATTTGAACTTAAAGTGATTGACTTCAAGTTGCCTCTTGGCCCCAGATATGGCACCACAACAAAAAAAATGGAATACGTGTGATTTCGAAAATACAAACTGCGTAATTTCTCGATTTGCACTAATGACGCAGATCAGTGAGTAGAGAGGTACGTTTGTTCAAAGCCAAACATTTACGAAGCCTCTGATAGGGAAATGTTAGACGTTTGGTGAAATAGCAATGCCTGCAGTCACTAACCTTCCCCTTCAATGACAATGTAACAGACAAGCAGTTGGAAGAAACCAAGTGTTGCAGTGGTGAAGCCAACTGTGTTCAAAATGCCACCTCCCTTATTTGCTGCATAATGAATTCCTATTATGATGTACTTTACGGCGGTAGTGATTTGCCCAATTTTTCTCTATTCTTCCAACCATATTGTTTCATTGTGTCTTTTTCTTATTTAATAGCTACATTTTTATTGCCTATTTATTATTATTGTTGTTTAATAAAATACTTTTTTCAAATGCAGTTCTTTTGAATTTCATGGCAGAATAAGAAAAGGGACCAGGATATTTGTGTACAAGCCCGGGGAGGAGGAAAGGGGAGTGGAGTATACAATCAATATACTGAAAACTGTCACATGTCTGTCGTGAGAAGTGGTACAGAGTTGCCTGATGGAAGTTACATTGGATAATAGTATCATGGGGGATGGGAGCGGATATTCATAATCGGGAGGTGGGGGTCAAGAGAGATTTAGATTACTCCAGGTAGAACTGCCTGGGGAGGGGTGGGCAAGAGCCAGGTGCAACGGAGTCACTTTAAGTGGTGCTCTTGATTAGATGCAGTGATACTGAAATGCTGTGGCCGATGGGCAATTAGCTGGCAAGCCATTATTTCAGGTTTTACTAAAACTGATCACATATTTGTCCTTTTCTAGTTCTTTAGGGATATAGTTTCATAACTTAGGCGGTAAGGAATCAATGGAGCCGTGGTGTCGAAAGTGATCCATAGATTGTTTGCCTTGTCCATGGAGTTCGCCTGGGGATCCATTGGTACAGGTGAAAAAGAGTGTGGTTGGTGAGACATTTCCCAAAAACAGTATTTATATTTTGCAGACATTGAGTCAATGGTTATTGTCAACCATCCAGTCTTGCGCCGCTTGAAGACCGAGTGTGATTTTGGAATTTTCAGCTGAGTTATTGATAGGTTGAAACTGGCTGGCCATCGTCGGCCGAAAGGTGGAAATTAGCTATGAAAGACTTGCTCAGGAATGGCAGAGGCTTGGCGTTAGTGTTGAAAAGCCAAGGGGAGAATGCAGATCTTTGGGGGACTCCTATGGTGAGTGGGCAGTGTGACAAGGCAGAGGGTCTTGTCTCTATTAGCTACAAGAGAAATATCCCTTCCATACCAGAAACACTGGAATCCTTTTCCCAAGTACCCTATTGGTACATGTGTTTGTCCAAGGTCACACCAATGACACTAAAGTCAGTTCATCTGGCTCAATCTGAGTCAGTAATAGACTCACAAAGTACTGTTACAAGGAATCTCCATGGAGAGGGGGGAAGATGGGAGAACCACCCTAGTCCTGTTTCTATAATGCACAATTGTGGGGCTAGAAAAGGGGAAGAGGGACTACATCGGGTGGTTGATGGTTGTGGGAGTGGTAGTAGTGGTGAGAGAAATTGTGGAGGAAAGTGGAAGGAGCAGGAAGAGCGAAGTAGGAGAACAAAAACAGAAGAGTTACTATTTAAAAGGAGGTGACGGTCTGGGCCTCAGAGACAGACCTGGAGCCCACAATAGGTAACTTCCACAAAGTGGCAGGCGGGGAGTAATGCAGACCGTCTATTGGGTCACAATCTCTCTGGAGAAATGCAAAACAGCCCGTAAACGTATCTGAATAGTCAGCAGAAAGAGGGCAGCAGTTCCGGGAAAGAAGGTTGTGCTGGCGGGAGTTGCCTCTGACGAAGCACAACGGATACCCAACGGTAACCTTAAAGGGGCTGACAGAGCGAGCTACAATATTTCAGACATGTTCTGAACCATGTTGAAAAGTGGCACACAGGGAGCCGACCCTAAGTGACTTTCAGCCAGAAATCCAGTGGCAGCCCTGGGAAGTGCCAAAAGACTGTGGTTATACCATAAAGGACGCTGGCCAGTAACCCGAAGGCTGATACCAGCGAACGCGGGATAGGAGAACCCTGACCCGGGAAAGAGTGTGCCAGCTCGAGTCCAATTCCAGGACTTGGTCCCAGGGAAACACCGAAGTAAGGGACTTACTCTCCTGCCAGGTATATTGCAACAATATGAGACTTTCCTTTACAGCTTTGATAGATCGCCTGGTATAAACCCTTGCCAGGAATTCGCTTATGGGCTTTTCAGTGCCCTGGTGTACTTCCCTGCGAGGTATCTTCCCCCCAAATGTCAGCTGCCTGGTGTATTCCTTTTTCCAGCACTTCTTATTGGTTTCACTCTCCTCTTCAATATGCTACAGCAGCATCTACTTTGTTGTGTTCAATATATTTACTTAGGGTAAAACTTTTCAGCTTTTCCTCACATTTCATGCACATGTATTTGTTTGGGATTTGTTTCTGCACTTTATCTTGTCGATATTCAAATATTCTTCTTATTGGTTTTTCAGTTAACAATGAGTTTTGTCTGGATTTAAACTGCTTTTGAGAATTGTTCAAATTAGCAATCTCACACAGTTAATTCACTTGATTGCATGTGTGTCGGTGCGCCCCTGGCTCCCCATAGACTTTGGGTCCGACTCACCAGTAGTTTACAGCATCTCTGACTTATGGCGTGTCTGTGCGGTGAAGCTTCTTCCCTGGGTTGGCTTTTTACATGATGCAGACATTCCCCCAGCATTTCCTGCAGCTCTGTGTTAACCCGGCGGCTTCCTTCTGCGGCTTGAATGGGAGAATGCTGTTTCCTGGCACAACCATAGCGCCAGGAGCACTACTGCGGCTCCTAGTGCTTCCACGGTCCTTCCTTCAGGTATGTCTGCTGTACTTCTCCTTCCTTCACGGCATGCTGGTATGTGTGACTCGCGTTTGCGAGTTGCCGCTTGGATCTGCATGTCCTTTCTCTGTCTGCTTTCTCCTATACAGTTCTATCCCGTTCTGCTTGACAGTGTAGAGCGGATGCCATTTTTAAATGTCCCGCGCACTGTAGGTTCAACAAAGCAGCTAGTCTGCACGTTAGGTTTTGGGTTTCTCTTAGTTTGCATAGACTCCTTTCTCCTCTTCTTCGCCTCAGTAATTGAGGCTTTATGGGAACTGAAGTCCTTAGAGGTTATTGGATTTTTAAAATAATGTTCAAATATTTCATATAGAGAAACATTAGAAACAGGAGATGTTATATGTGCGTTGTGAATATTTGAGGTAAAAAGGGAATCTTGTCTAGATAGAAATGCCGTTAGAAATGTGGGTATTATAGGGTTTTCTTCATTAGAATACTCTGTGTCGTCCTATGGAATCATCCCCTCATCCTGGCAGTTGTCCCCTCCAATGAGATCCTCCCTCACATAGCCACCCCCAGTGTCAGGATCAAGTAGCAGCTGCCGTCCCCTGGCCACATTGGAGGATGTCACCACCGGGCAATAAGTGATGACTTTATTGCATTCATCACACAGCAGCCAAATCAAGTAGGATTTACAACACTGATAGGTTAACGTACAAAGATATTAGTAACTGTTGTTTCATTAACAACAAGGATAATCAATGCACATTTGTGAGGTCTGAAGCCTGACGGGGGATCATTTAGTGAAAAGGCTTTTGCTAAGACTGGTTAATTGATTTATAAGACATGTTTTTGTGATTTTATCTGTGAAGGGGATGTTAACAATTTGGCAATGACTGTGTCAGCTGCATCAAGTTTCGTTTTTGTAGGTGGGGCTGATGGTGTCTCTTGATTGTGGTTTTCAAGCAATGTGCTGGATGCAAGGGGGGATTGTGAAGAAATTACTATGATTTAGCAGGAGTAGAGATGAGTTGTACCTAAATCGTCTACTCAGCCCCACACTACGACTAAACTGGCAGTGATCCCAATCATAAAGGTGAAACAGACACAGCCCAAAGGGTATATCTCCCTGCTCCGTTTGTGCAATCGTGGGTCGAGGGAAGGCTATGACCTCAAGAGGGGTGTGAGGAAATAATAGGAACCCCAGTAGCAATAGTATAAGGTCTCCAAAATGTCAGAATGTGCAATGTAAGTTCTATAAAAAATAAATATGCTTACATAAAAACCCACTCCTTTAGCGAGAACACAGAAATGCAGAACTGGTATAGAGTAGCACCCTGGGTGCTTGAGCAGGGAAGCAATTATGGCAATGTCACTGTTCAAAGGATTTGTCTTTTATGAAAAATGCAGATATGGGGGCTTAAGGGTCACGGTGGTCCCGGGGGACAGGGCCTCTTCACAGTCCCTTATTCTTGTCTTTGGGGGCCATACAGCATTGATCCAGGCTTCTAAGAGCTTCCTGAGGTGGTGATTAGGCGTTGGACGGGTGAGTTGGTCGTCTGGGTCCAGCATGCAGTGTGGTCCAAGCAGCAGCTGTACGTGGTACGAAGAAGCCCGGGACAGGCAGGCGAGATCCAGGCTGGCGTAGTTCACTAGCAGTTCAATGCATCAGTCAGGGACCAGAGCTGTTGCTTGACTTCTGGGTTGCTGGAAGGACCAACCCAAGGTCTTCAGGGACAATGTAAGTCCTTTGGTTGGACGTTAACTCCGGGGAGCTTGGCTGGCACCTACAGGGAATCATTCACTGCCACTGAACAGGACTCTGATTCCATTGTACCAAGCAGTGAGGCGTTGGTCCAACAGCAATAAATCCCACTGTTCCCTGGGAATGGTTAAGGGACAGAGCTTGCCTCTGTCTTGGATGCCTTCTGTCATCACTTCCATGGCAGAGGACTTTGGAATGGCCTGCACTCCCAACAGAGGCCCAAAAGTGTATCCCTGTTCTTATTTATATGGTTGAAAGATGAGTCAAGGAAGGAGTGGGCGACCCTTTCCTTATAAAGGAAATAGGTCACTGTGGATTGGACAGAAGTACTGAAATGGGTGCAGTCCCTGTTGCTGTTACAAGTGACCGTTGCCTTTTTGCATAATACCCTGAGTGCCTTTTTTCCACAGGACATGGAAGGGACAGGAAGTTAAGAGAGACCCACAGATAAGCAAGATGGTGTAACCCTTTCCCAGGTTCATTGGATTCTCTTTGGCTACCCTACCTCTTTCCCACTTCCCAATCATGCAGCTTCAACAGTGCATTGATATGCAGCACCCAGGTGTGAGGCTGGTCTTTGTTATGTCAGTGCACCTTTGCATCAGGGTTCCCGGGATATCTCCTGCGGAGCTAATATGCCTAAGTGGAGGCATTGCTCTTCCTCCCGGGAGATCGAAGGAAGACAGCATCCTGGCTGTTGTTTCGGTTGTATACGAATTGTTTGTTTTACAACTGTTCGAATTACAATTGACCTTTTCATAATTGACCGAATTGTGAAGGTCAATTGTAACATATATGTGGGGGGAAACCCCCCACAACCCCCCACCTAATGCCAAACCCCCCAAAACCCCTATATATATATAAATATATATTACCAAACAGATATATATATATATATATATATATATATATATATATATACGGTCAATTGTGAAAAGGTCAATTGTGACCCTTTAAATTCGGTCAATTGTTCATTCGAACAATTGTAAACGAACAATTTGGGTAATACTGTTGTTTCACTGGTGTAGTGCAGACATCTAGACTGATTGAATGCTCATTGCCCTTGCATCGCTGGTCTGGGTTCACAGAGCTGACACGTGTATGACATCAGTTTGGTGTGGCTTTAATAATTGTGTGCTCTTATCAGTCACTATGCCATAACCAGGTATAGCTTATTATTAGAGTTTAACTTGCCACCTGATGGATAAGGCAGCAATGATTATATTCAGAGGTGCAGAAGTTAAAATCACCTCTGGCTGCAATAACTTTGGGTCACAGCAGCTATCAGGAATGAACCTGTGATTTTTGAACCTGTCCTGTTCGACTGAAGAACAAGTGCTGCAGTTGTCAGGAGACTGGTGCAGCAAAGGCACATGCATGCACTATGCAGCATCTTTTTATTATTTAATAACATTTTTCAAAACAGGGCTTTCACACCCTCACCAGATGGCACTCCATCACAGGGATATACTGCAAGGATTCCTTTAGTAGCAATCTGGGGCCTTGATGCCACTGTTCTGCTGTAAGGGAGAAGACACTTTTAAAAAATGTCATTCTACGACATGGTACAGAAGCCAGAGAGATAAGTTGGGGCTAGATGTGACCAAAGACATGTTGTTGGGCTCTAATGTTTGGCTGGATATTTTGCTATTTTGACATCGAATGTCACATCTGGTTTGTCAATTAAATCCTGAGTTGGGTGGGTTTGGAACGAATTTGGCTGGGAAACAGCTTGCATTATCATCACTTGAAATTCGCATAGATCAAGGCCACACTGCTCCCCTGTTTTCTCTACCTATTGTTGGTTAGGATATTAAAGCCTTTAGTGAGGAGAGTGTCAGGGGCCATAAGGTATTTATCATTGGACCATTTCTCTGCTCTGCATAGGATTTGAATATTATTTTCTTAATTGTACAGATAAATGCGTTTGTTTGATATCTGACTACATTGAGATTACCTGAAGATCACTCACTGTCAGAATGCCAACTGTGATGAGTGGGAACCTGATTAGTGAATAAGGCATTAAAATAAGGGAGTGTGGGGAAGGAGCTAAGGATTGGTCATGAAGAACAATAAGGAGAACTGTGGTAGCTGCCAGTCCCCAGCAACAGCATGATTCGACACGTGGGTAGAGCTAAAGGCGGAAAGACTGAGCCGAGCAACAACTCTGCTCCCAGGCCTGCTCCTGGACTTGGAGTTCTTACCTGTTGCTGCCTGTACAATGAAGGCAAGTTTATCTAGAGAAGATACTCAGTGTTTCATCATTGCTCTGACATATATGTATCTCTTGATGCAACTGGCACCCCATTGGCAATGGAGAATGGGATGACTTGCTGCTATCATGCAATGCAAAACACACCACTGGCGCCTCCATTGCTCCAATCGCCAGACGAGCCATCCGATCAGTGGGACTAATGGCCACTGCTGTTTGCGACTTACATCAGCGTGATAGGAGGTACAGATTTTTCCTAGCAGTGCAGAAAGGCCATTTTGTTAAATCTCTTAGGGAAGGAGGGAGAAGGCAATTTTTCAGGCTTGAAGAAAGTAACTGCCCCGAGACGCAACTAACAGTGATACAGTATATGATGAAGCTGTGAACAGCCTTTCGAGTCAATATGTCAGTAAGGAAAACATAGTACTTGACAGAATAACATTTTACTCAAGTTCCCAAGTACCCAGCAAACCAGTAGACCACTATTTAGTAAAATTTGAAGAGATGCCATATTATAATTTTGGCGACAGATTAGTCAAAGCGGTAAGAGATATGCTCCTAGTGCATGTCTATAAATGACCCCTGGGAGCTGTAAGCTGGTGGGATGGTTCGCTCAGGCGTATGGCCGGCTCACAATTCTTTTGCGACCAACTTGGCAGGGCGCTTTTAATTCCGGAGCTCTGCTGATCTTCCAGAAGATCATGCCACAGTCGGGTGTAGCGTGTGCCAGGGCACAAGAGGCCTGTTGGTGAAAGATCACTTGATGGTGAAGGTCTCGGAGTGAGGAGGCATCCCGGGGTTATGGGCGCCGGAGGCTGCTCTTAATTTAAAAATGATAAAAAGCAAGCACATTTACCAATCAACAGAAGTATGACTTGAATGGGTGTTGACTGAGTACTGATGTTTTATAGCTCATAGAACAGCTCAAGAGTAATTCTTTCCACTTACAGAGAGTGAGGGCAGGTGCTTGTGGGCTATGGGAAGCATCTTTTACATTGTCATAATCAATAGTCGCTGTAACATAGTTTTGGACTGTTTCTTCTTTGCCAAAACACCCATCCTGCTTAAAAGGCAGAGTAAAACATGCTCCCTTTTCACGTTGCCTCTCGTCTGATGTCAATAAGAGCCCTCTGCAAATTTACAATTTTTGTAAAAAAAAAACAAACAAACTGGAACCAAGTTTAGGATTCCCTGTGCAGCTACGATCAATGTTCATCATCACAAATTTCACGTGGGCAGGATTTTACTCAGGTAGAGACTGGGAAATAATCAACTCACACCAGTAAAACAGATCTGTACCCCCAGCATTCCACCCACCCCAAGAAGAGTCTGAAAAACATTTTAGTTTTGATATTGTTTAACGAAACCCTGTTAATCTCGCCCCCTGCTCTCTCAATTTAGTTAGGAGAGAACGGAACTGGAGGTGTGGATTGGACAACAAATGCCAGTTTGCCAATTTGTCTTCAGTCAGTATTCTCGCGATGTTTGGTAAATGACCTTGTTCCGGAAGACGGGATCTTTTTTACTAACACCTATTGCTCGTCACCATGACTGCTAGGTGGGCGTCTCACGTCATAACTGTCAGATGAGGCAAAGACGCGGCCAGGTGGCAAGCCAGAAAGTAAAAGTTTGTCTTAGAGAGAATAGGAACGTCCACTAATTTAAACTGAGAGGGCTGCAGCAAACGAAGGCTCCGTTGCAGTAAAATAATAGACACAAAGGGCCTTGCAGGAAGTAAAGAGTGTGAGAGACAGACTATCGGGGTAATTCATAGAATTTCGCGCACAAGTGGCGCACGCGGCTGGCGCACAGTGTGCGCGTGCGAATGTCTGCGCCAGCCGCGTGCGCTAAAATCGATTTCCGCGCACAGCGTATTCATGGATTTTAGCCTCCAAAACCAGCTGTGGCGCAGAGTGGCACAGCGACCCTGCAGCAGCGCCAGTTACGCCCCCAAGAACGCCCTCGCGCAAGGAAAAGCCATCCAAATCCCTAATCCAGCGCAAAGGGCTGCGCTAACCCTGGACCAGTTTACAGGGCTGCCAAACAGCAAACGCCAAGCGGGGAACGTGTATTACTGGGGTTCGCGTGAAGTTTCACACGTGAAAGGGCCTCTGCGAGTGGGATACGTGTATAACTGGGGTTTGCGTGAAGTTTCACACGCGATAGGCCCTGTGCGAGCAGGGTGCGTGTATTACTGGGGTTCGTGGGAAGTTTCACACGCGATAGGAGCAGAGTACGTGTATTACGGGGTTCGCGGGAAGTTTCACACGCGAAAGTGCCTGTGCGAGTGGGGTACGTGCATAACTGGGGCTCGCAGGAAGTTTCACACGCGATTGGAGCAGGGTACGTGTATTACGGGGTTCGCGGGAAGTCTCACACGCAATTGGAGCAGGGTACGTGTATTACAGGGGTTCGCGGGAAGTTTCACACGCGAAAGGGCCTGTGCGAGTGGGGTATGTGTATAACTGGGGTTCACGGGAAGTTTCACACGCGATAGGCCCTGTGCGAGCAGGGTACGTGTATTACTGGGGTTTGCGGGAAGTTTCACATGCGATTGGAGCAGGGTACGTGTATTATGGGGTTCGCGGGAAGTTTCACATGCGAAAGGGCCTGTGCGAGTGGGGTACGTGTATAACTGGGGTTCGCGGGAAGTCTCACGTGCGATTTCAGCAGGGTACCTGTATTACGGGGGTGCGCGGGAAGTTTCACAGGCGAAAGGGCCTGTGCGAGTGGGGTACAAGTATTCCTGGGGTTCGCGTGAAGTTTTACACGCAAAAGGGCCCTGTGCGAGTGGGTTACGTGTATAACTGGGGTTTGCGTGAAGTTTCACACGCGATAGGCCCTGTGCGAGCAGGGTGCGTGTATTACTGGGGTTCGTGGGAAGTTTCACACGCGATAGGAGCAGAGTACGTGTATTACGGGGTTCGCGGGAAGTTTCACACGTGAAAGGGCCTCTGCGAGTGGGATACGTGTATAACTGGGGTTTGCGTGAAGTTTCACACGCGATAGGCCCTGTGCGAGCAGGGTGCGTGTATTACTGGGGTTCGTGGGAAGTTTCACACGCGATAGGAGCAGAGTACGTGTATTACGGGGTTCGCGGGAAGTTTCACACGCGAAAGTGCCTGTGCGAGTGGGGTACGTGCATAACTGGGGCTCGCAGGAAGTTTCACACGCGATTGGAGCAGGGTACGTGTATTACGGGGTTCGCGGGAAGTCTCACACGCAATTGGAGCAGGGTACGTGTATTACAGGGGTTCGCGGGAAGTTTCACACGCGAAAGGGCCTGTGCGAGTGGGGTATGTGTATAACTGGGGTTCACGGGAAGTTTCACACGCGATAGGCCCTGTGCGAGCAGGGTACGTGTATTACTGGGGTTTGCGGGAAGTTTCACATGCGATTGGAGCAGGGTACGTGTATTATGGGGTTCGCGGGAAGTTTCACATGCGAAAGGGCCTGTGCGAGTGGGGTACGTGTATAACTGGGGTTCGCGGGAAGTCTCACGTGCGATTTCAGCAGGGTACCTGTATTACGGGGGTGCGCGGGAAGTTTCACAGGCGAAAGGGCCTGTGCGAGTGGGGTACAAGTATTCCTGGGGTTCGCGTGAAGTTTTACACGCAAAAGGGCCCTGTGCGAGTGGGTTACGTGTATTCCTGGGGTTCGCGTGAAGTTTTACACGCGAAAGGGCAAAGCCTGTGCCCGATACGTCACAGACGCGCTTACGCGCTAAGGGCCTTTGGTCCAAAGAAATCGCGTACGTGTGCTGACCCGCTTACGCGCTAAGGGCCTTTCCTCGAATTACACGCTGATGTGCAATTTTTTCACGTGCCAAATCACTCCGTATCAAGCTGCCCACGCATACACACACGGAAGACCACGCTCCTGCCCTGAAGGCCATTTTCCTGCCCCCCAGAGCCCCGAGCACGCTCCCACCTGCCATCTGCTGCTGCTTGACTGTCTGCTGCCCATGTGCCCTGCTATTTGATGCCTGCACATCAGCCATCTGCAGGGGTCCAGTTGCTGTGTCCACCCCTGCTGGAACAGAAGACTCCCGACTGGGATACCATCGCTCCACAGCCCACCCCCAGGACCCAGTTGCCCACCGACTCCTGACCCTGGGGTTGCCATGTCGGGCACATCTCCATCTGGCACCACTGGCAACCCCCAGCCAGAGAGGCAGAGGGCCACCAGCTTCACTGCCACCGAAGTTGGTGTCCTGGTGGAGCATGTCCTAGGGCATTATGATGCCCTCTTCGGAACATCATGCGCCAACAAGGAAGGACAGGAGCTGGGACGACGTAGTGGTTGCCATCAACGCGGAGGGGGTGGCAACCCGCGACATTAAGCATGTCAAGAAGCGCTGGGAAGACTTCAAGTCCAGGACCCTCCACAAGGTCCGGCGCCTCACGGAGGAGGGCCGGGTACGCATGAGTAACATCCAGATGAGGGTCCTGGAACGCGTAGGCCCAGCGCTCCACGCCCAGATCCTTCGGAGGTAGACCCGTCTGGAGTTGAGTGGTAATTGGCCAAGCATTGCTGTGTGAGACAGCGCATGTTGCAGTGTGCTGGTAGTCTGATGCTTGCCTGTATATGTGACATAGGCCATGTATGGATGTGTGTGTGCAGGGACATCATGGTCATGCATGTGAGACCAGTTATGTGTGAACCACATGGTTGGTGCATGTGTTTTAATGCAACATGGGGAGCTCTATGCGAAATGCACACATGAAAGCATGGCTGTCTCTGTTCCTGGACATGGAGGGGTCTGAGGAATGGGTGCTGATGTCATGTACATGTATGGTGCACATGTGTGTGTGTGTGCCTGAGAAGTGTGTGTGTGTGACTTTGAAACGCTATGGATGCATGTGACTCTTGAAGGCAAAATCTTGGTTTACAGGGGCCCTTCTGCATGGATGTTGATGTTGATTGCAGGCGCCAGGACTGTTTCTGCATGTGTGTTGTGTGCATTCACCCATGTGTTGTGGAATGACATGAGTGGCACTGTCAAATGTCACTTCCATCCTGTGTTATTGCTTCTTGTCTAGGGTATTTTGTACTGTACCCTGATGCTTGTGTTCTATCTCTCCCTCTACGCAGCGTCAAGTGAAGAAGAGGGTGGAGACGGCGCTGTGGAGCCAAGCGGCGGGGATGCCTCCACTGGGCGGCGACGCAAGGCCCAGCCACCCTCCCAGGAATTACCATCATCCGGGAGCGAGGGGGCTGGTGCTGCGTCTGCCACAACGGCTGTGGCGGAAGGGCCGGGTGAGCCCTCACAGGGGCTTCCAATGGCAGAAGACGGTGTGGAGACATCCAGGTTGGTGGTCTCCACAGAGGAAGAGGAGCCCGCTACTGAGCCGCACATGGGGCCTGGTGGGGGTAGTACCACTGGTGCAAGTGGTGCAGTCCAGGGCCAGGGTCAGGAGGCAGCACAGGTCACCACGGAGGGGCCTGTGCATGTCGCTGTCCCTGACCCTGTGACTGCACCACCATGCACCAGCAGGGAAGCCCCGTCCCATTTGTCGCGCACTCTGGCGGACCTCTCCTCCTCTGTGGAGACTCTGCACCAGTCGTTCTCCACACCGTCTTCCGGCCCAGATTCCACCAGGGCCCCCTGTGGACCTGGCCCGACCAACACAGCCAGTTTGGTGGAGCTCACATCCCTGCCACAGTCGGGATTCGGCGGCCCAGCAGGGGTGGACACCACAACTGGAGACCAGCTGATGGAGGATGTGCAGGCACCATCAGACACGGTACATGGACAGCAGCAGCAGGAGCAGGCTCTAGGTGGGAGCAAAGATGGCTCGGGCCATCAACATCGGAGGGGCAGGCATCGGCCAGAGGGCAGGAGGACCCAGGAATGGGAGTGTCTTCCGTGTGTCACCGGTTGGGCCAGCAGATAGGTGCGGAGCTGCGGTGGGCGGAAGAGGCGTGGCTCACCATGGTCAGGGCGGAGTTCTCCATGCGTCGGGCTTTGAGGCGGGCAGAGTGCCTCGAGGCAACTCGCAGGGAGTTGGAACAGGCCATGAGTGCCTCCCTGCGAGACCTCAGGGCCAGGACAGAGGCCCGCCTCTGGCAAATAGACATGGAGTTCGATGATGCCCTGGCCCGGGACACCACAGAGTGAGCCGCTGGACTTGCCCGCTGCCATTGTATATAGTTAGATAGTGTTAGGTTTCCTTTCGTTTTTTCTTTATTTTGGTTGCACTTGGACAATGCACCACGTTTATGTATATAGTTTTTTATTAGGTAGCATTTTTGATAGGTTTCATTTCATCAGTTGGGCTCATGGACCCTGGATTGTTCATCTGTACATAGTTCACCATTGGATTGTTCTCTTTTTTTTATTTTCACCATGGAGCAATGGTTTTCACTTTATTTTTTCCCTTGGATTTGCTTTGTTGGACTGTAACTTTGGAGACCATTTCTTTTGGATTTCTTTGGATTATGATTTCTTGTTTTTTATTCTTTTACGGACATGCAGCTTTTCTTTTATTATTCCCATTGTTGTGTGTTGGATTTAGATTACATTCATGTTGTGTTCAATACATTTTTTTCTTCATACTTTGATGTGTGCTATTATCTCATTGGTTTCATGCATGTCATGATATGGGTTTTCACATTCACTTGCACCCATTGTGTGTGTGACGGACATGTGTTCATTTACATACTTGCCATTGGGGTTGTATCATGTAATTGCCTTTTCTATGTGGGTGGATGCAATACTTGGTTGGGTCTTTGGGCTGGGGAGGCTGGCCATAAGGGCCACGATTGATGATCATCATGACCTAGGGGCAGGGGGACATGAGTGGGACATGAGTGGGGGCCTGCTGGCAGGTGCCCTGCACTGCTGGGGGGTGGGGGTGTAAGGGGACATGAGTGGGGGCCTGCTGGCAGGTGCCCTGCACTGCTGGGGGGTGGGGGTGCAAGGGGACATGAGTGGGACATGAGTGGGGGCCTGCTGGCAGGTGCCCTGCACTGCTGGGGGGTGGGGGTGCAAGGGGACATGAGTGGGGGCCTGCAGGGGGACCCATTCATGTCCCCTTGCACCCCCACCCCCCAGCAGTGCAGGGCACCTGCCAGCAGGCCCCCACTCATGTCCCCTTGCACCCCACCCCCCAGCAGTGCAGGGCACCTGCCGGCAGGCCCCCACTCATGTCCCCTTGCACCCCCACCCCCCAGCAGTGCAGGGCACCTGCCAGCAGGCCCCCACTCATGTCCCACTCATGTCCCCCTGCACCCCCACCCCCCAGCAGTGAAATGCAGATCTCATGACACAACCCAAAAGTCAACTATGTAAATCAACACATGTCCGTCACACACATACACTGGTTGGCATTGCTTGTGTAAACCCACATTTTCACATGCATCAACCCAATGAGCGAATCCCACACATGGAACTAAAAAATGAAAATGTATTATGTACATGAAATCAAAAATGAAATGAAAGCATACCAAAATATGAAACATGAAATGAAAAGCATGTGAAAAAGATTATTGAATGAAAATGATAACCAATCCAAAAAAATTTGAAAGAAAAACAGTCCAAAGTCACCCTCCAACAACGCAAATCCAAAGGAAATGTAACAAAAAATCTCCATTGCTTCATGTTCATAATTAAAAAAAAAGAGAAATCAATCAATAGTCCAACTATTTACAATCCATTGTCCGGAAAAAATAAATCCATTGCTCCATGTCCATACTGCAAAAAAAAAAAAAAAAAATGAATACATGATGAAACTATTGTCCAAGGATGTAAAGGGTCCATGATCCCAACCAAACAAATGAAACCTACCTAACAAACTACCTAAAAATATAACTATATACAAATTTGTGTGGCATTGTCCATTGACCACAAATAAAAGGAAAATGAAAAGGAAACCTAACTCTAAAAACTATTTACAAGGGCAGCGGGCTAGTCCGATGGCTCACTTTTGGATGTCCTGGGCCAGCGCATCATCGAACTCCTGCTCAATGTCCTGCAGGCGGTCCTCTTCCATGGCCCCGATGGTTCACAGGGACGATGACATGTTCTCCTCCAACTCCCTGCGAATTGCCTCAAGGCACTCAGCCCGCCTCAGGGCCCTCCGCATGGAGTTCTCCGCCATGACCATCGTGCGCCGTGCCTCTTCTGCCCGCTGCCGCTCCGCATCTATAGCATGGCCTAACCGCCGCCACACGGAAGACACTTCCAGTCCTGGGTCCTCCTGCCCTCTGGCCGATGCCTGCCCCTCCGATGTCGAAGGCCCCGAGCCATGATGGCTCCCACCTTGTTGCTGCTGCTGCTGTGCCTCTGCCTGTGCCCTGGCTCTTGCTACCTGCACATACTCCTCCGGCTGGGGTGCAGTTGTTGAGGTGGCCACCCCTGCTGGACGTCCGACTCCCGACTGTGGCAGGGATGTGTCCTCCACCAGCCTGGCCGCAGGGTCAGAGGCAGCTCCACAGTGTACCCAGGTGATACATGGGTGGGAAGATGGCATGGAGGACGACTGGGGCATAGGGGGTTTAGTTGAGGAGGGGGTTGGAACAAGGTCCAGAAAACGGAGGAATCCGGCCCTGGTGAGCTGTCCCAGTAGGTCAACGCGGTCAACGAGCCATTCGAGAAGACGTACAGTCTCCTCATGAAAATACTGCAGGTCACCTCGCATGGCCCGTTGACGCAACGCCACCCCACCCAGGACAGGCTGAACCCGGTCCCAGATAGCCACGTCCGCAGGGAGAGGAAGGCCAGTTGTTGTAAGCGGATCCCATCCCTGAAAACGGGTCTGGATGTAGGCATCCCTGCTGGTGCGGGATGATGCAGTCACAGGATCGGGGACCGGATTACACACAGGCACCTCCCCGGTGGCCTGTGCTGCCTCCTGTCCCTGCCCCTGCACTGCACCACTAGCACCAGTGGAATCCCCACCTCCAGACCCGTGTCTGTCCCTTGCACGGCCTCCTCCTCCACCAAACCCCCCACCAACCTGGATGACTCCGTGCCATCTTCCTCCGTCGCACCCTGTGGGGTCTCAGCTGCCCCTTCTGCTGCCGAGGAGTCCAACTCCGAGCTCCGCCTCTTGGACCTACCCTCGGCAGCTGCAGCCTGGGACGCTGCACCGGACTCCTCACTCCCCAACAAGATGACAACCTGGGAGGGGAGCCGGGCCTTGCGTCTCCGGCTGGCGGGATGATCCCTGCCGCTGTGCTCCACAGCACCCTCTCCGCCCTCTTCTTCAGTTGACGCTGCAGACAGGGAGAGATAAAACACAGGCATCAGGGCACTGTACAATCGACTGATACACACATGACAGTAGCGCATGAGTGGCATTGTTTAACTACAGACACGGCATCACACTTCACGACACACATGTCATTTTAACTCACACACATGAACATTTCAACAGCAATATTGCACCAGGCAGCACCATCCATACACATACAACAGCATGAACAGCCAAAGGTGAGCCTGACATCACATAAAACACAAGGAGTGCACTAGACATGCACACACGCCACCACACTTACATGCATGTATACATCTCCTCCAACTGTTGCAGTGATGAGATCGCCATACATGTCACATCTGCCATTCATCCTTCTACATATCAGTGTCACGTGCATCCATGTTGCATCACAGTTGCACAATTGTCAGATACACATACATGCACATGTACACAGTGCAGATACATGCATTATGAACCACCATCCATGCCACAACCATGCCAATATACATACACAGAAATTCAAACGTGTGCTCCCACACCTGCATTTGCCCAGCATGCTTACCAACACATACACCATCAATGTGTCTCACAACTGAGAGGTCTCACATGTGGCAGACTCACGCACATGTGCATACACATCCCTACATGGCCCTACATAAACACATGTGCAACCTGCACACTACTGCCACACCACGACACGCACAGCATACTATCAACATGCATGTACACTTACCGCTCGACTCCAGACGGGTCTGCCTCTCAAGGATCTGGATGTAGAGCGCTGGGCATATGCGTTCCAGGACCCTCATTTGATGGTTCGACGGCTGGCCCCGGCGCCCCTTGGCATCCGCTGCCTTAGCGAGGCGCCGGGCCTTGTTGAGGGTCCTGGACCTGAAGTCCTCCCAGCGCTTCTTGACATGATGTAAGTCGCGGACTGCCACCCCCTCCGCGTTGATGGCAGTCATGATGTCCATCCAGATCCTGGTCCGTCCTTCATTGTCGGCGCGCGAACTTCCAAAGAGGGCATCATACTGCCCCACGACTTGCTCCACCAGGACACCAACTTCGGTGGCAGTGAAGCTGGTGGCCCTCTGCCTCTCTGGCTGGGGGTTGCCAGTGCTGCCCGATGGTGTTTTGCTGGACATGCTAACCCCAGAGGCAGGAGTGGGTGGACAACTGGGTCCTGGGGCTGGGCTGTGGAGCGATGGAATCCCAGTCGGGAGTCTTCGGTTCCAGCAGGGGTGGTCACAGCAACTACACCCCTGGCTGACGTGCAGGCAGCAAATGGCAGGGCACGTCGGCAGCAGGCAGTCGGGCAGTAGATGGCAGGTGGGAAAGTGCTCAGGGATCTGGGGGGCAGTAATTCGGCCTTCTGGGCAGGAGCTTAGTCTTCTGTGTGTTTTCGAATGGCCAGCTTGATACGGAGTGATTTGCCACGTGAAAGAATTGCACGTCAGCGTGTAATTCGAGGAAAGGGCCTTAGCGCGTAAGCACACGCATGCGATTTCATTGGACCAAAGGCCCTTAGCGCGTAAGCGCGTAAGTTACATTACAGCGCGGGCGTTTCCCTCATAGCACGTGATGACAGGGCACACGTGGAAAAACTGCACGTCCGAGTGTCATCGTGTGTAATTGGAGGAAAGCGCCCGCGTACACTCGTATCTAACGTGTACGTGTGGGCCGGTTTAAAAGCTACGTGTAGGACGCCATTTCCTTGTACATGCTTTTCGTGGAGAACGAGTGGGTGAAATCTGTACTTCTTGTCGGTTCACACGCGATTACTTCACAGCGTTTCTAGTTCGTACTCCCTGTTACCTCTGACAGCTCTTTTCTGAATTTTTGTTGGGCCTGTTTCCTCAAACAGATTTCACTTCTCCTTTTGTCCTGTCTCCTCAGACAGCGTACAATTCTTCTTTTGGCGGGGGTGTTGCCAACGCGCACACGTGCATATTTTTCACGTTCTTTTTCCAGGCAGACGGTGAGTTACGCACGTACTTAGCAACTGTGCTTGCCCCGTGTGTCGCGTTCCCCTTCAGAGGTCATTGTAGATTGCGTGTTACGTGTACGCTTAGTTTTGTGTTCCTGGGTGCCACAGCGTAGTGCGGGTTCATTTTTTCACACACGTGGTCTACGAGGGGTTGCGTGCACGTTAATTTTTGATTTTGGGCTGCCTGTGCATTGCGTGACCCGTCATCTTCCCCCAGGGGTCACAGACAGCCTTGTTAGAGCACTAGAGTACGAATTCCATCTGGTATCCTACCCCTTTGACCCCCAATTGCCCAGGACAATAGTTTACTGCAACTCCCATACGCACAACAACATCAGTGCCATGGTTGGGAGGCGACCAAGCGGTAAGGGAGGCAAAGGTGGCCGACTTTCAAAGGTGGGCGTGGTGGGCGCGGTAGGGGATGTGGCCGGGATTTGCAGGGTGCCCCTATACCCCCATGTGTGGAGGAACAATCAGGGACTCCCATGCCTCCCCCCATGGTTAAGGGAAACGTGGCTGACACCATCCCAGCACAGCCCCTGTTGGACCAGCCCATTGTGGCACCTGACTTGGCACAGGATGACTCCCTGACTGACTTCAAGGTTAGCAAGTCTACGCCACGTGTGGCGGTGCAAGTTGTTGTCACCAAGCCACGTGGATCTGGGGCAGCTATGTCATCTGCTGCCCCAAGTATGCAGGGTGGGGAGGCTGCAGGGGCAGCTGCAGCTCCATCCGCCCCAGCTCTGACTCTCCCAGCCAGGACAGTGTCAGCCCAGGTCCATCAAACTGACGTTCCCCCTGCCAACATTACCCTGCAACCAATGCCTGCATCAAGACCTATGGTCATTGTGCATTCCCACACTCCTACTACCCAGTCCACCGGTGATTCTGCCCCTACTGACCAGAGCGGCGTAAGCCACTCTGGCTCTGCTCCACCTTTAAGGAAGAAGGGTGCTCTGGCACGACAGGCTGAGACCCCAGACACGGCTACACACTCCGGTACCTCAAGGGAGCCTTGCTTTAATGATCCGGAACTTGATGCACTTGTTGCCTATGTGTCAGCACATAGCCGCAAATGGTGGTGACTGCAGGGTGGAATACCACACCTGGTCAATGTAGGGCACACTGGCAGACCATCGCGGACCGCATAAGTGCCCTTGGATTTGTGAGGCGCACAGCTGATGATTTCTACAAGCGGTGGAATGACCTGAAACTCAGAGCAAAGAACAAGCTGGCCTTAAATCATGCTGCTACTCTGGTGACTGGCGGTGGGTCTCCACAAGAGGACAACGAACTCACTGAACATGAGTCTGTTGCTGGGGCCTTCGTCACAGAAGAACAGAAGAACAGATCCAAGGTGTGGGAGAACTACCTGATTATGATGCATTGTCCGGTGAGTGCCCATGCATGTGTGTGTAATGCATGTGTATGTTGTTTGGGTGACGGGTTCTGATTGAGTGCCAGGTGAGGGTGTGTGTGCCTGAGTGGGTATTTAGCGCAACATTATGGCAGTTGCCCTTGAAATGGCATCTTGCAACAACATTGTTTGTATTTTTCAGTGTTCGGTCAGGCTGATTGTTTCAATTCTCCCACTTTTGCTACGCATTCCTCAGCCCTATTGTCACATTTGTGACATGCTTCTGTCATTGATGAACCCCACATTGGCCCACATGTGTTACCTTGTTAGGTGAATGATTTGACCATTCAGGCTGATTGAGTATTGGCCTGATCACATACATTTTTGGGGCCTGTTTGAATGTGGAACATGATAGTTGTTTCCTGTCATGTTGAAGTGCACAACCATTGATGTGTACATCGGCCTGCAATCACTGTATTTTTGTACACTGGATGTGTTGCAGTGTGTGGCACATGCCTATTTTGTCACACTATGTAGCAATTTTCATCTCATCATGTCCATCTCACATGGATGACTGACAGTATTCATTCACTGACATATGGATGTACTTGTGGAATGTACCATGGCTATGGTACATGCCATCTGTGTGATGGCATGTGTCATGTATGTGTATTGGACATGCCACTCACAGGCCAATGTGTGATGGCAGTGCTATCCAGCATGCAGCAAATGTGTTGCTCTTCCATCTTGGTGTCATCAGTGTCTAACTTTTGCCTCCCCTTACAACTCAGTGACAGTGCATGCATGGGAGGGTTATAGTCATGTGGGACATGTGTAAATCATGTAGTGGTTCTGTAGCTTGTCAGGCCTATTTGTGTGCTATGGTGCTAATGCCTGTTTACATTTTTTGTCTTTCATGTTTTTGCAGGGGATGACGCACTTGATGCTGTTGAGGTTGAGGAGATGGTGCAGACCCAGGAGGGATCTCAGGCACGACCGGGCACCAGTGGCGGACGTGGTGTGGTGGTGGGTGAGAACCCAATCTTGGTGCAGACCATTCTGTCTAGGGGTGTCTCTGGGTGCACCTCCCCAGACCTCTATTCAGGTGCTGATTCGGATGATGAGACCTATGTGGCGTCGCAGGTAAGTGTTTCTGGCAGGGATTCTGTTCTGTCCAACCCACCTGCACTAGGGGTAGAACCCTCTATGGGGATGTCAGTGTTGGTAAGTCCGCCTTTGGCGGTTACGGATGCAGAGTCACACTCCACAACATCTGATCCTGTTCCTGGGCCAGCAGATCAGAGGGGGAATGCAGTCCTGCAACCTCAGGCAGTGCCGGCACAGCAAGACGCAGATCGCCTTGCCCCAAACAGGTGTGGTGCCCGCCGACGCAGTGGCCGTACGCCACCAGGCAATACCGCATGGGAACAATCCATGTACGGTATGGCAACCCAACAGGCAGCATCAGTTGAGATGATGGCTCAAGCAATGGAGAGGGTGGCCACTTCCATTGTCCCCCCTGAAAGGCAGATGGAGCAACTACAGCAGGCAACTACAGCAGGCAACCGACTCCATTTGCCAATCACACAGGGAGGACATGTTGGCGTCCAACAGGGACAGACGGGCGGCACTGGAGACTCTACGCCAATCGATATCAATAGAGTCCCAGGGCCACAGGGAAGCCCTGAGGGTAGAACTCCATCACCTCAGGGAGACTCTTATTGACCTTGAGGCTTCCACTAACTTGAGGACAGAACAGGAGCTGGAGCGGCTCACGCGTTCGCTCTCAGCTGAGATGCAGGCAACTCGGGAGGAGATCCGGGCATCACGTCAGGTGGTGCATGGGGATCTCTGCACTATAATCCTCCAGAACGAGACCTTCCACACCCGCATGCTTGCTGCCATGGAGGACCATACCAGGGCTTTGCGTGGGTTGCCTCCCATAGCACCACCACCTCCTGTGGCAGCAGCAGAGGGTGATGAGAGCGACAGCAGCAGTTCTCCCACAATGGCATAGCCGTGCAGGCCATGAGCCCATGGAGGTGTTTTTTTTCCCCAACATCCACACAGGTGGCTGTTGGTGGGCACCCTGTCCTCGGACCTCCTGGGTGGCCTCCCTCCTTTACCCCCCCAGCCCCCACATGGCCATTTTTGATTTTTGATATATATATATATTTTTTACAGTGTGTTGCCTTGTGTGGCTCCTGTGGGTGTCCACTGTATTGTGGCTGGGCACATGCAGGCTTGTCCTGAGTTTGGGTTAGATGCTTGGGTTCGTGAGACACACACCCCTCCTGCTTCCGGTTTCCATGGGCTGCAAAGGGTGTGCCCAAGTGACAGTGATTTACACAGTGACGTTGGACTCCCATGAGCTGTGTGGGCAGTCTGTAGTCAATACTGTGCATACATTCCTAGTGGATATTGTTGTTGTATTGTACACTGCATGGTGTATTGATATGTGCTTGTGCATCCTTGTCTTCCTCCTAATTTGCAGGTTCATTCCTCATGTCTTCACAAGGCCGTCTACTTTGGAGATGGAGTTCATGTTGTAAGCAGTGCACTTACACAATTGCGTGGCAGCAGCACTGTACAGTTGGAAGTGGTCGATGTGCTGGCATAATCAGGTTGTAAGACTACCCCTACTTTACTTTGAGGTTGTGTAGCTGCATTGTATTGTTGGTAAGTATTTGGTCATGTGTGTTATTAGTTCTACATTACTGGGAGCATATTGTGTGTGGCCAGTTTCCATTAGGGACACTGTACTTTGTGACACTTGTGTCATGTCAGGGGATTGCTTTGTTTGCTCTCACATAGCATGACATGCCATGGTGTGTTGGGTGGCGGTGCTGGGGAGGGGTTGAGTGACATGGCACTGTTGTCATGTTGTATTTCGCAAGGGGGTAATGAATTTAGCAGCATAGAAGTGTGTCTTTTGATGACACAGCATTGGTGGTGTTTGTGTAGGTAGGGATGCACACAATGTAACACTTCCAGGTGACCAATCTCAGGCTGGTATGGTTGTGACAGTTGACTTTCCCTTATGTCATCATCATTGATTGTCAGATGGTATGTGCCAGGGCTGTGTGCACTCCACAGGGGTGTGATTTTAGGTGAAGTAATTAGCCACCAGCTGCGTACGGGCTGCTTCACCCCGTGCCCTTTCCCCTCCCATGCGCAGCGGGCGTGCATGTGGTTGGGGATGTGGGGGTACCACCATGTCCACGGCAGGCCCCGGCGTGTTGCAACGTTGTGCAGGACACATGCCGCCACTATGATCCTGCACACTACTGGGGGAGCGTATAACAGCTGCCTGCCAGAACGGTCAAGGGAGTGAAAGCGTGACTTGAGCACTCAGAATGTGCGCTCCACTGTGCCCCGAGTTGCAATGTGGGCTGTGTTGTATCTTACCTCGGGTGGCGTGGTGGTGTTCCAAATTGGCGTCATCATGTGGGTGCTCAGAGAGTAGGCACTCTCCCCTGGGGAGGTGGTGATGGGTATCATTAGTGGGGTTGTGACATTACTCAGTATCTGACATGCATGCATGTGCTGTGGCATTTATACTCACTGAGCAGCTATGTATCGCCATGCCGTCCAGCTTCTAGGTCTCGGTTTAGGGTTGAAATTCTGTAAATAAAACTGTCGTGGGTGGACCCTGGATAGTTGGCATATACTGAGGCGATGATTCCCTTGGCATCACATACTAAGTGGATGTTGATGGAATGCCAGTGCTTGCGGTTTTTATAGATGTGCTCTGATGCCCTGGAGGGACGTAGAGCCACATGGGTGCAATCAGTGGCACCTAGGACTTTGGGGAATTGTGCCACCCCGTAGAAATCCTGGACGGCAGCCTGCCTTTCTGTAGGTGTTCTGGGCAGGTATATGTGCCTGCGGACTGATGGGCGTGCAATCATGATGGCCAAGACCTGGTGTAGGCAGCGTGACTGCGTGGCCTGTGAAACCCCCCCACTATAGCACTTGTGCGCTGAAAAGATCCAGTGGCTGTTAAATGGTTGGGGCTTCCCAGGGCCCCCACCTGCACTTGCCCGCACACCGACACACACAGACCAGGAACCACGCAGGACGTGTGTGCTCTGCTCAGGTCCCCGGCTCGACCTGCCGGAGGACCGTCTTTATTCATGACAGAGCATGCGCGAGCCTCAATCCCGCTCGCGCATGAGTAAAACTTGTGTAGTCACTACGCAACAGTGGCCAAGAAGTGCAATAGATTGAGGACCTTCTCCAGGGGGCTGAGTGCTTGGGAGCACAGGGTGGGTGATGTGAGTTCATCCTCCCACTCACTGACCAGGTTGAGTATCATGTGAGATGGAAACCTGTACCTCCCATACACCTGGTCATCAGGCATCCCAAAAAGGCTGGTTCTGGGTGTAATTTCTGGGCCTGACTATCCTCCTCCTCCTCCTGCGGTATCCCACGACCACTGCTGCTAGGAACGGTATATTCATCCTGGCGTCTGAGCTTGTTTGTTGTTTGCGCGCACTTTTATGCTGCGCGGGTCCACGTACGTCTGCTTCCTGCTGGCGTACGTGTTTCTGGATTAGCGCGTCTTTTTTGGCGCACGCCTTAGCCCTGTTCGATTCCATGAATACGTGTTGTAGGCGAGCGTGTGGGCGTTCCGCGCACTTGCCTCCTGTACTTCCCCTGTGACGCCCAAATTTTCACGCGTTGTTCCCCATTCCTCGTGTCACGCCCCGTGTTCCTCCTACTTTTGTTGTGTGCGCCGCGCTATGTGCGATTTCGCTGTGCGCGTAGCGCACGCTGTTTGGAGACGTGTGCGCCAGCGTGCGCCACGCAGAATTTTGGCACACATCCCGGGATTTACACGCACACAGACTTCCATGAATCGCTGTGCGCGGGTTTCGTTGCGATTTTCGCACTGGCACTGCGATTCGCACGCTTTTGCGCGCTTGTGCTGAAAATTTCAGCGCACATTAATTCCATGAATCGGCCTGCGAATGTGAACAGAATGGCAAAAAAGTATTGTTTTGTAGTTTCAAAAAGTTGAGGTTTTTAGCTGTGCATTTTTTTTTACTGCAAAGCGGCAAGTATTTCAGCAGAACATTCATGGTATTACATTAAGTATACACAATATGTGTACTCCCATATTCACACAAGTTGCAGCAGATTTTGATACCTTTTATTGGACTAACTGAACAATCTATGCAGAGATGGAACAAAACATTAGTTTATGAGGTACCACAGAGCTCTTCATCAGATGTTATAGAGTGTAATGATCTGTAAACGAAAGCCACTGCACAGTTCTCAAAATGGAAGGGAAAAAATAGAACATTTAATTTAATTGGCTTGAGGAACAGAGTGAATAGAATATGGGCCTGGAATAGCTTTCTTATCTAAAAGGCCATAAACACTCCAGGAAGTAGGACACACAAGGGGTTGAAAACAGTACACATTCTGAAAAGTAGTGTCTGGCAGCTCTTGTTGAGAAACGGTGCTGGTGCGCAATTTCTGACTTTGTTGATATGATTGCACTGCTGTACATGGGCTCAAAGTTGGCCGTAGTGTCTCAAAAACCTTTTGCCTACTTCCTGTAGTGTTTTTGGCCTTTTAGATAAGAAAGCAATTCCAGTTCCATTAATTCTGTTCCTCCAGCCAATTAAATGTTGCTTCCCCCCCCCCTCCATTTTGACTATGATTATGATTAGTTATTTATAATGCGCTTAATACCCAGTGGTTTCTAAGCACGGACCTGGGGATCGAACATGTGTTGCTCCGTGTCGTCTTGCTTCTAAGACGCGCACGTTGCCCCTGAGCTATCCTCCCGAGAAAGACCTGTGCTGTGGCTTTCCTTTGCAAATCATTCCACTCTGCAACATCTGATGAAGAGCTCTGTGGGACTTCGTAAACTGATGTTTTGTTTCATCTCTGCACAGATTTTTCAGTTAGTCCAATAAAAGGTATCACAATCTGCAACTTGTGTGATTTTAACACTGAACTAACACGCCCTCTAACTTTGCATTCCCATATTCAAAAATGTGAAAGTAAACTAATCTGAAATTAATATGTAACCCAGAGACCCCTGGGGCGTTTTTGCTTCGCCAGCACTGCATAGCTCATTGGAAATGCTGGCTGGGACACTGCATGTCTGTATGTGCGAGCGGGGCTACTGCGCCTCCTCGCACATACGGACAGAGCAGCCTGGAGCAGGGCGTTTCAGCACCCACACGCAGGCCAATGCAGAAGGTATGTTTATGTTCATTTTTTTGTATTTAAACATGCGTATGGATGCGTGTATGCTTGTGTTATGAGTGAGTGTATGGTGATGGATGCTTGTGTGAATGATAGAGTGATTGCTGTATGAATGTGTGTGTTGTGTGTGTTACTTTGTTTTAGTCCATTGAGCTGATTTTGGCAAGTGGTGGATAGAGGGGGGACAGAGGGTTGTACAACAAAGGCATTTTAAAAATGCCTAAATGCCTTTGTTGCACAATCCCCCTACACACCTGCCAAAATCAGCTCTCCTTCTGAGGCACTGCGGAGCCCAGGGGACAGGGATGGTATTTTTTACTGGGTTTCTATCATATATGTCCAGTCAAAAATACCAAGCTTTCGCCCTTGGCACCCCAGCGCCTTGCATACACACATAATCATGTTTATTGTGTTAGGCCCAGTGGGGCCCAGGGGACAGGGATGGTATCGTTTTACTGGACATCTATCATAGATGTCCAGTAGAAAATGTCATGCCTGCCCCCTGGGCCCACCAGCACCAATTGCAAACTGTTTGGCTATTTACCCAAGTATGCTCTACAATGCAACATTTTAACCCATTATTTTTTTTTTAATTAATGGGGGCATTTTTGGGGGAATTAGTTATGCCCCTCCACTTAAGAAGTTCACCAGCTTCCACTGGCCCTTGGATTGTGTTTGGAACGGGATAAGGGGATCCCAGGGACTGTGGTGGGAGCAGGATGGGTGGGAACCATGGGATAGTGGTGGGAGCAGGGTGGGGAGAGTCCAGGGACTGGGTAGGAGTGGGCTGAGGGAGCCCAGCGATTGTGATGGGAGAAGGTGGGGGAGCCCAGGGACTATACTTGGAGCAGGGTGCGGTGACAGCGCGCAATACTTACTGTCCATTTGGAATTTTGGGGAGGGCCCGGGCTGGCCAAATTTTGCTTTGGGGAGGCACCGGCTAAAAAAGTGTGAAGACCGTGCTGCCCATGATGACAGCACGGGCCGAAACTGCAAGGGCAACATTTTGCGTTTCAATGCAGTTTCTTCTCATAGAAGCAGAAACTGTTCCCTCGGTAGGGACGCTTCTAATTTGAATGAAAGATTCAGGACGAAAAAGCCTCCCTTTGTTCTGCCGATTTATGTCCTGATGGCACCTGGGAAATGTACTGGGTGCACGACCTTACTCGGTTACAGAGACTGAAACAGCAGGTCACACAGGGCCCGTCTCGCTAATTGACGGTTCTTAATCTGCACTTGCATTCCATTAGCTCAGCTTCAGTAACACCTCGTTTGTACAGATACACTGCGGGGAGAACATATTTAAATACGGTCGCCGGGGATTTAGCTGATGTAATTACCAGCCCGTAAAAATGAATGTGTAATTTAGTCTTGAACGTCTTTGGCATCACTGTCCACAGCACAGCTTAATCAACCATTACAGTCACATAATAGTGTTCTGTCCTTCTGGGTCAGTAGAAGAAGTAGAACCATATGGTTTCCAGGGACGTCGATTCACCAAAATGCCAGATTTAGGGGAAGTGATATCACACACCCGATGACATCACAACAAGTGAAGTCCCATGACCTTTGACCTGGATGAAATCAGTTCCTCTTTCTCTCTGGTGACATCACCAGAAGTGGCTTGTGGGTGTAAAGAAAGAGTACCTAACTACAATTTTTAAAATACAAAATAGTTACTAAAGCAGACAAGAATATTTTAGATGCCAACCACATTTCAACAAGGGTGCTGCCCTCATAAGCCATGGATGGGGTGATGAAAGATAGGGTTAGACCCAATGGAGCAACATAGGCCGAGGCACTGCCATAGATATGCCACGTCAGCATTGCATTGCCAGTTACTTCCATATTATGCCAGTTATAGCTGCATGTCAGGTATTGTCATTATATGATAAGTACAGTATACACAAATCAAATAGATGTAAGTCACCAACAATACACAGGAGCATTAATGCTTTGGTTCATGATAATGATGTGTTATTTATAGAGCAGTTTCACCAAAGCACGGTACTTAGCACATACTTAAATACAATTATCATTCCAACCTAAGTTGGTACTCATTTATCAACCTCGGAAGAATGAAAGGCTGAGTTGTCCTTGCCGGGATTCAAACCTGCAACCCCCAGATCACACATAAATGGCCGCAGCGAGTGTTCCGCCCGCTGAGCTATCTTACTGCTTTGCTATTAAAAATGCAATGACACAATTAGAACACATGTCAAAACTGACTGCACAATGTAGGCTAGACACGCAATAAAACCTATCGTGTTTGCTGTAGCATTGATGATGCACAGTAAAAAATGCCATGCCAAAGACATACCTAGATGGGTTGCACCAAAAGGCCAATGTAACCACGTAATAACACTTATTCTTACTTGATCATAGATGCCTAGACAAATATACCATGCCACAGTAAGAAAAGGCTAGCCTGGCAGCACCTAGATGCCAGTCTAGCCAGGTATACTTACCATGATTGCTTTATCAGAGATGCCCAGTACAAAATGGCAAGCCAGAGTAAGAGAGTGCTAGTCTAGCTGAACCACAATGCTAGTGTAGCCATGTAATAACACTTATGATGTTTGCTTCATTATATATGCCCAGAAAATATGCCATGACACAGTAAGAAATGGCTATACTGGCTGCACCCAAATGCCAGGTTAGTCAGGTAATAACACTTATCATGCTTACTTTATTGTAGATGCCCAGTAAAAATATCATACTACAGTAAGAAATGACTGGACTGGCTTTACCAAAATGCCAGTCTAACCACTAATACATATCATGCCTGCTTTATCATTGATGACCTTTATGTATTAGCGCACCCCTCTCCCACACATCTCCTCCCCCTCTCCCTCCTCCAACCACCAAAATCAACCCCTCTGCCCAGTATTACTTCAACGTCCCTCTTCCTCACCCCAGTACTTATGAATGAGGCAGGGTGCTTTATAGTCAAGTACTGGGACGTGGAAGAATGGGACTAGGAGAAATCAAGCTTACTCGTAAATAAGCCAGGTATTTAACTCAAGCACACACATTCACACACCATTTGCTCATTTACGCATGCACTCATTCACTCACACAAGTACGCCCAGCCACCCAAACATCATGCACTCATTCACACAGATTACATGATACATACACAGTCACACACACTCTTTTACATTAAAACAAAATATTGTTCTTACCTTCCAGAATCCTTGGCTTGACTCTGGCTCTTATGCTCCAGCATGCATGCTAGTAACCAGCTCTGGTTCCTGTGATGCGCAGCAAAGCACAGGAGCCAGAGCCATCCATTTACTTGGGGGGAGAGGCTCAGATTTCAAAATTAAATAATGTATTTTTGAAGTCACTCTGACTTCAAAAAGAAATTATTTCTTTTTGAAGTCTGAACACTCCCCCAGGGGTCGTAGAGGCAATGCCAGGGATTCCACAGGGGCTGCCAGGGGTCGCAGTTGTGACCTCTATCAACTGCCAAATTACGTTCCTGATGGCTTCTGATTGTAGCGCAAACCTACAGAACTGCCCTTCCGACTTCCAGCCACTATTCCCCCGGAAATGAAATTATCGGGTGTGTTTAGGATCAGTAGTTGTTAGAAAAAATGTACGTACAAGAAGCTTAAATACTTCAACAACAACTGAGTCAGTAGGTGTAAAATTGTCCACCCCAAAACAACTTGTGATATTGACCTAGCTACATTTGGCACAAGCCCTAATGATTCCATATGACAATGGCAAACAAAAGGGCAAACCATTTTTGACTTAAATTCTAAAATCTGCATGTTATATGGACTAGGGCAAACCCTATTTGCTTCATTCCATTTACACAAGCAGAAAAACTGGTAGTAAGTGCATTTGCTCAATTTGTGACACTGACTACAATCATCAGATAAGGTTGCCCCTATTATGCGAAGTATTATGAAACAGTAGCGCATTCTACATAAAAAATATATTATTATCCACCTACCTTCTCAACGTTCTAACAGTCATCTGGGCATCATTGGCCAATTAGCACTCATGTTGTGGTAGGCACCTCAGCCAATCAGCACTCCTTTTTAATCATTCAGGGTCAAATAACCTAACAGCAGTTCCAGCACATGAGCCGAAATAGCTGTGACCCATTTGCCTCATGCTTCTAAGCTAAAATACCTTCTTCAGCTTAAAACTGATTACAACCTGAAGCAACCTTTTACTGCAAGGCAAGTGGTGCTATAAAATTATACACATGACATCACATCTGTGTTGGCCATTTGAGATTTCCATTAATATGCATCTTAATCACATTTCTAATAACTATGCAGAATTATACAATGGGATTAACAAGCCAATGTGTGCATTCTGGAATTTACAATATCACAAAGTCCTCTTTTGATCATAGGAATAATACTGAGCAGCGTAATGTCTTTTGTGTATTGTGAGAAACCAGAAGGTGTCTCACCCACCAGTCCGCAGGGATCTTTCATCCAGGTGGCCAAGACACGACCATCACTTTTGATGGTGAGACGCGGTATCCCGTTCCTTGTAGCACTTTTACCCCATCCTACCAAGTAGGATATTTAGGAACTCTGCCACATCTCTTTATAAAACGAACACTTTCACACGGACAAAACGCTATGATAGAAAACAGACTAACACTCAGCTGTATACCTGACGTGTCCCAATACAATGGTCAGGCGAGGTCAGGCAATTACTGCCCATCACACACACCTGAATTCCATTAAGCTTCCCCACATGGATAAAAAGCGGAGCGCAAGAACACACTCTGAGCGAGGCAGGGCACATGAGAAAACAGCAGTTTTGAAACTGCGGCTGAACGAGAGAAGGAACCAATACTTTCCTGAATTCTCGAGAATAGAAAGCGTAAGATCAGGAAACCAGGCTGAAGAATCCTGCATCATGTGTCGGAGATAACCGGGGCCCTCCTGGGTCAATAATCAAGCCACTGTGATGCCGTCCTTGGCTCCAAGAACAAAGCAGCGTCGGTGAAATCAACACAACCAGTGATTTGGGGAGACCGATACATGACCAGTCTGTGTTGAAGCCAAGTTTGCAAAGGTAGCGGGCGCCCCTCTCTCGACAGAACAAGGCCTGATAACCTGTTCAGTGGTTATTAACCACTTGAGAGTTCGCAGCCACTGCTTTTACTCACTGTGCCTTTCACAGATGGGAAATATCCATTTGCATATCAGTCTTTGTCCTGCCCAGGGGCAGTCCAGCACCGAAATGCAATGGCAATTCCAACCTGAACGAGAGTACCACCAGCAACCCCATACATGTGTTTCACCCTTGTTGGGGATCATCAGTGAAGTGAAGCTGATGCCTCTCTAAGCACAGTGAGAGGGAGACCACGTCTGGTTGCCCCCAGGAGACCTAGGGTTACCAATCCCAGGTTCCTTGAAATTTAGTTTGCAAGGTTGCAAGCGGCAACATTGTATGGTGGGCACTGGAATGAACATTGTTAAAACATGTGTGATAAAGGACGCAAGTAAAGTTGAACTGCTGATGAGTGATTGAACTTTCAAAGTAAGAAAAAAAATACCTTAGACAGAGTGGTCCGGCACGGCGTGGGTGCTTAATCGAAGGTCTCTGTAAGGTATCCAGCTGATAGGTGGCAAAAGTGAAAGTGAGCAAATGGTCAAGAAGAGAATGAGTAATTGTTAATCGAAGTGGTCCTGCGACCGGTCAAGCAAAACCCAGCACATAGTGGAAAGTCTTCAATTTTGATGAGGTAGAGAAATTTGGTCTCAGCCCGGCCAAAGGAGACAAATTGAAGGTTTTTGTGTTAAAGTAAGTCTGAGCCCGATAGAGGATAGAAGGGGACCCGGGGTGAACAGTGAATCACCTGAGAAGGCTTTGTGTAAAAGGTGGGTCTGAGCCCAGATGAGTGGGACCCAGCATGTACAGTGAACCACCCCAGAAATTGGATATGTGAAAAATCCTGAGAACATTGTGGTAAAGTGGACTTGAGCCGGGCGGAGGGGGATCTGAGGTGAATTGTGAATCACCTGAGAAATTGTGCACCCATGAAATCCTAAGAAGAAAGGAACTTTAATGTTTGTTTGTCGCATTTGGCCCTCTGAAATAAGAGATTTTGAATGGCAAAGAGACTTTGGCACAGAAGGCCCTGATGCTAAGGTTTTGAACTGCATCCTCGTGCTTAAGAAGCCAGAGAGTGTGCTAAGCTCCAGTGTGCTGCCTTGTCCGGTACTGAAAACTTTGGGAAGGGACTCCAACGCCTTGAACATCCTGACATATCATTTCTTGAACACTTTTCTTTTTGCATAATATTCTTCCCACACTATTTGTATTTAGAAGCAAGGATTGGCAATAGGTGTATTAGTATAGGCTCTTTTATTTTGACAGACTTGACTAGGACTGCGTTATTATTATTGGATGGTCGTAGCTTGCTTCCAGCTTTAGATTTAGGTTTAGATAGGCATTTTTCAAACCCAATTGAAGTTCAATAAACACACTTGAATTTTGATCACCTGTGTCAGTCTTACTGTTTGATACCATGCCTTCCTTACAGTATTCAATTATAGATATGCCTCAGGTGCATTCACTAATTGAACACCCCCTGGTATGCATTCCCACCTTGCAATTCTGGGACAAGAAGCAGGTTGTATTTGGAATTAAAACTCAGATTTATTCAAACAAAAGAGAACCAGAGGTGGTCCTTAACTTTTATGCTCGGAAATCCCACCACAGTAAAATATATGTAAATTGGTAGCTGGTTTACAGAGATAAGAATTGGCGTACCTGTGAAAATCTCACTTTGATCCAGTGCACAAATGCAGTCATTTCATCAATCAATTAAGCATACTTCTAAATAATTCTAATTACTACAGCAATCCAATTTCTAACCAACACAATCTAAGTCCATAACAACATTGCCGATTGTTGGCCAGTGTATTCTAATATTTCCCTGAACATTTACATAGAATAAGTGTTCTTTTATAATTCAAAACATTTTATTTTATTTTCTCAAATGTCAAAAACAAGAATTGGTATCAGAGAAAATAATTACATGGAAAAATAAATGTGCTAAATATTTCACATTAACTATGTGTTCCCATGTGCCATGTGGTGTGATTGGTTTCTAGCACATTCATGTAAAAGATATACTAGCTCCAAAAACTGTGCTATCAGTTTAGAACCCACAGAATGTTGATTTATCTACACTGTACATCCACTCATTGTTATGATTTTCTGGCAGGACCACAACTATCCCCCAATTCCGTTGAATGATTTGGGTGTATCTAATTCGGAGCCCTTCCACTTCAGCACAGTTGGCCTCATTACAAGAAAGGCAGTCCCCGTGCTGGCAAAACCGTCAGGCTGCCGCCGGACTGATTTTTTCCAGCGTCTAGCTTCACAGAAACACCTGGGGATTACGACCCCCGTGTTCCTGAAAGTCAGGTGCCGGAAAATCGTTAATCCCCATTCCCATTTGAGTCCCATAGGACTCAAATGGGAATGGGGATGACGGAAGCACCCGCACCGTTAATAACAGTGCCGGTTCTTCCGTTAAAGTCTGCGGGCAGCTACCGTTCCACCCGCAAAGTCGGGCCTGGCCGGCAGGACGGCTGCAGCCTGCAGACTCTGAGTGTGCCGGTCAGGTAACAACAGTGCCGGTAGTCTTACCGGCGCAGTTGTTACCAGACCGACACACTCGTAATGAGGCTCAGTGTCATTAGTGAAGGTTTACTGTACATTTGAAATTGAATCAGTCTTAATGGACAAGGAAGTGGTTTAGCTAAGCTTGCTTTCATCCCAATATCACTTCCTAAATGGCTAGGTTTTCATGTGTCACAATTTAACTATCATTCATGGATATGTGGAAGATGTATACCCTTTCAAAAATCCAGTGTTAGACCACACCTGTGGAAACACAGGTTTACCTTTACTTGGCTATGGTTTAAAAAGATTGTCCGCTCTCTGCATTGGGGGCTGCTATCTATTTGACACTGTGCATACAACACAGACAAAGGCAAAAATGCTATTTGTTCAACTTTTTAAATTTTTTTCATTTAGTGTGTTATAGTTCAGATGAAACTTTTCACATATATACACGATAAAACATCAAGATGAAAAGAAACATGTTACAGGCAAGATTAAAAACACTTTAGCATCAACATAACCTTCACATAACTACCTTCCAATTTACCCTCACATAACAAACATAATAAAAACAAAAACAAATATAGCAATTCATTAGGATAACTTATACTGAATAATATCAAAAAAGAAAGGGCCGTTGTTACAAAGTTGCTCTGTCAGGCAACTCCTTACAATTCCTGATTAATTTGTTTGGATTAGGTTCTCTTGCACAAAATTAGATTTGTTGTCGCAGGTCTCTGGAGTATGGCCGTAAAAAAGGCCAAACCATCACAAATTACTTGGAAAAATGAAGGATGTACTCCACGACCCTGCACCATTTAATCTGAATGCTTTATTGTGGTGATCATTCTTAATCAAAAGGCCCTCTCCATGACTACACGTGTTTCGGCTCGGCTGAGCCTTTGTCAAGTCAGGGCTAATACTGTGCAAATCACATTATACATCCCAAATAAAACTCAAATCATTCAGATGAAGTACAAGTCACAACAGCATGAAAATAGCCAAAGACAAAGAAGTTAATTGAAAAAACACAGAGAATGCAGGTTGGTGAAGGGGAGGATCGTGGAGGGATGGAGAGAAATCAACAGAGAGATACCAGAAAACAAAAATCAAAGCACAATATTCAATTACATCAAGTAAGGGACAAAGAAGGGAAAGGAGAAAAAAAATATAAAAGGCATAATAAGATATAAGATGGATAATATAATGCCAATTAGGTAATGGTAATAAAATGAATAATTGTATAACAGGCGAGCCATCAGTTTTTGAGATTGTGCCTAATAAATGGGCTTGAATTAGAAACAATTTGGGTTAATTAACAATTCTAATCATCACAGATTGGAGATAGGCATTAGATCCTAGGACACTTGTTAATTAATCATCACGTAAGCCATTAGTAAAAAAGCATACATATGCACGCTTTATTTCATACGCGAACCTTATCTAATTATTGCCTTTATGAGTTTATAGCTCAGGAATATGTTCTAGCGCTTTTGGAGATTGCGCTTAATAAGCGGGTCTGATCTGACAATTAACAATTACAAGTGACAATAATAACACAGCGCACGCACGCACGTTCTCGTAGCGTTTTTCAATACCAATAATATACTGTGGTTACAAGCTTATCTCTTACGCATAGACTTTAGTGTGTTTCTTTCTATGAACATTTTCAACTTTCTGGGATTTTAAACCCATTGAAATTTGCACTTTAATATGGATAGCAGCAACAAATATGGTACACAGTGCTTTTTCAAGATTGCGCCTGGTTTTTCGGGAACTAGAGCTGTGCAGAGAACGATCCTACCATGGCAAAGTGGGTACAATGTTGCCATGGATACTGTATATCAACAATGTCCCAAAATGGCGCCGGTTCACGGGAATCCGTTTCAGCCGACGTGTGGGATAGGAGCTGCAGGGCAAGCGCACCTCACAATGCCCGGTGCCGAACACTAATGATTTTTAGACTAGCAGATGATTACATTGTGCCCACTAATTAATGATATAAGAAAAAGAACAATAATATGGAGTAATTTATGTTTATGTGTTATAACTAAGCAACACACGAATGTATCGAGTGGTTACCTGCCTTAATCTGAATTTGATTTTGGACGATCTGGTTTATTAAGATACTAGCGTAGAAAGTGTACTAATGACCTATTATATATGGACATTAAGGGACCGGGCCAAAGATATATTTTTAATTTTAGATTCCAAATATATATCCCACATATTTATAGTAGATGTTTAATTCAGTGAATATACAAGTTTGGCACATATATGAATACATGCATTACATGGATATAAATATATTTTTTCACAGAAATTTGATCCTTGGGATCCAACCCTTCTATGAATTACCTGATATTACATCACGTTAATTGTTTTGCTCAAAGACTTGCTGGTAAGCAACCCCATGTCCTGGGGAGGTTTTGATAAATAGTCTGATGACTATTTAATTCATTGTGCAGAACATGCAAGCAATGGATTCACAATTGGACTAATACCCTTATTTATATTTTTTTCTCCTTTCCCTTCCTTTTCCCTTACTTGATGTAAATGAATATTGTGCTTTGATTTTTTGTATTTCTCTATACTGAATAATAGACTTCCCTTTAATTAACATCTGAGGATCTAATCTCACCATAACATTCCTACTGGAGCACTAAACCTCTCTTATAAAACGCCTAGCAGCCAATGATCATTTAAAAAATGTGTCCATAGAAATGCATTGCCAACCCAGCCTGGGTGTATCTCCTTAAAATCCTTCAAAAGATGTGAGAAATGATTCTGACGTTGGATGATCAATTCGGGGCAGTTAACCATCAGATGTATAGTTTCTATCGAATTTGCCATTTTACAGAATCTACAACACCTTAAGTTGCATACGCCGCTTCGTGCACCCAAAATGTAATTGGTAGGGTACAAGTTCAGACGAAAGCGTAAACACTGGCCACGCTAGTATTGCCCCGGGCATTTCCTCAGATAGCATGGCAATGTGTTTTATGGTTTGACATCTAACAACAGCCCTGTGAATAAATGGTACTTCCTAACGCGATCAATAGTGTCAATCCAGTCAGTCTTCCAGACTCTCTTTTTTACATTCAGTGGATTCGTTAGTAGATACTCCACAGAGGAATCAATGGCACTTAATATTTCAAGACACTGGCAGTGCCATTCTGTGAGTCCGGCCGGGACTTAGACTCTAACCTAGCATCACCAAGCTTGATCCCTTTTTCATTAGGTAGATCTTCCGTAGAAAGTTTACGTTTTTCCATTTAACCAACGCTTCCAACGAAAACAGGCCCAATTCGTACCTTAAAACCGGTGTTGGGACACTGGCTGGTAACTTTAAAACTTTCTTCCAAAACGCTCCTGTAAGGTTGCACCATTGCCCTTTACGGGAGTATAATGTTGTCTCAGCACCATACGTCACCACAGTGACTACCTTTTTACAGTAAAGCTCTCATGTAGGGATTATAGAGAAGTGCCCGAATTTCTTGTTTAGGGAAGCTGCCTGTGCGGCCAACGTCGTAATCTTTTATTTCTTTACAGTGATCCGCTGGGCTCTATTTTCTTTCGGGAAGATTTCAAAACCCAAATATACAATATAATCCACTTTCTCTAAGGGTGTCCCACCAATGGGCCACTTCAATTGACCTCTTGCCTTTCCTGGACCCTTTTGCAAAATAAGAATCTTTGATTTGGGGACACTAATCGTTAAATTATTCATTCTGGTATACACCTCCAAGGCCTTCAACTGACGCTGCAAACCGATGGGCGTATGGTCCATTAAAATCAGGTCGTCAGCGTACAGTAAGTAGTTCATCATTATTGAGTTTAATTTTGGAGGAAAAAAATGTATATCCTGGAAGGCTACACCCAAATCGGACAAGAAAGGGATAAATAAGATCTGGGACAGTAAGCAACCTTGCTTCAGGCCCCTTGCCGAATTAATCGGTGCAGATAGTCTACTTTCTCTATCCAATCGAACACACATAGTGATGTCCGTGTGTAGTGCTATCAGGATTACTAGTAGAGCAGGAGGACAACCCCATATGTCCAATTTGGCCGATAACATGTTCCTCAGGACAGTGTCAAAAGCCATTGAGAAATCTATGAAGGCGGCATAAATCGGTTTGTTTTTTTTCATCGCCACAGTTCCAGCACAAAACCGTTCATCTCGGTGCCCACCCCCTAACAAAACCCTGTGTGGAAGAGTTCCATCCTTCCATTCTCTTTTGCCCAGTTTTGCAGGTCTCTTAATACTAGAATATGCAAATTAACAAGGGGGGTCCGGGAGTCCCTCTGCCAGACATTAGTCCTGGTTACGAGAGACTTACCCAGAGTCTTTAGCTCACTATCTTTCACAGAGAAGAAATATCCTAAACATATCAGTCTTTGTCCTGCCCTGGGGCAGTCCAGCACCGAAATGCTAGGCAATTCTCCTCTGAACAAGAGTACCAACAGAAACCCCAGACACGTGTTTCGGTCTGGTTGGACCTCATCAGTAGGGTGGATCTGTGCCTCTCTAAGAATAGTGAGCAAGGGGTCCACGTCTGGATTCCCCTAGTAACTTAGGGTGAGACCCAAAGTTACTTAAATATGCAAATTAACAAGGGGGGTCCTGGGAGTCCCTCTGCCAGACATTAGTCCTGGTTACGAGAGACTTACCCAGAGTCTTTAGCTCACTATCTTTCACAGAGAAGAAATATCCTAAACATATCAGTCTTTGTCCTGCCCTGGGGCAGTCCAGCACCGAAATGCTAGGCAATTCTCCTCTGAACAAGAGTACCAACAGAAACCCCAGACACGTGTTTCGGTCTGGTTGGACCTCATCAGTAGGGTGGATCTGTGCCTCTCTAAGAATAGTGAGCAAGGGGTCCACGTCTGGATTCCACGTCTGGATTCCCCTAGTAACTTAGGGTGAGACCCAAAGTTACTTAAATATGCAAATTAACAAGGGGGGTCCTGGGAGTCCCTCTGCCAGACATTAGTCCTGGTTACGAGAGACTTACCCAGAGTCTTTAGCTCACTATCTTTCACAGAGAAGAAATATCCTAAACATATCAGTCTTTGTCCTGCCCTGGGGCAGTCCAGCACCGAAATGCTAGGCAATTCTCCTCTGAACAAGAGTACCAACAGAAACCCCATACACGTGTTTCGGTCTGGTTGGACCTCATCAGTAGGGTGGATCTGTGCCTCTCTAAGAATAGTGAGCAAGGGGTCCACGTCTGGATTCCCTTAGTAACTTAGGGTGAGACCCAAAGTTACTTAAATATGCAAATTAACAAGGGGGGTCCTGGGAGTCCCTCTGCCAGACATTAGTCCTGGTTACGAGAGACTTACCCAGAGTCTTTAGCTCACTATCTTTCACAGAGAAGAAATATCCTAAACATATCAGTCTTTGTCCTGCCCTGGGGCAGTCCAGCACCGAAATGCTAGGCAATTCTCCTCTGAACAAGAGTACCAACAGAAACCCCAGACACGTGTTTCGGTCTGGTTGGACCTCATCAGTAGGGTGGATCTGTGCCTCTCTAAGAATAGTGAGCAATACTAGGCCTGTGAAGATCTTGGCTGGGCAATCAAACAGGGAAATCGGCCTGTAGCTGAAGGTGCTTAGGCGAGAGCCTTTTTTAAATATTGGGACTACAATTGCTGTTAGCCAAGACACTGGCACGGCTTTCTTCCTTATTATAGTTCTAAACATACTATCTAGGACACCTTCCCAAATTTCTGGATTGTTTTTAAGAACACACATCTCCAGGCCATCTGGCACCGGAGCCATAGATTTTTTGCTCCTGGAAATGTTTTTTTAAAATTATTATTTATTATTTGTCTTGGTTTATTTTAAACCTTTACAAATTAGTTTAATCAAACAAAATACAAGTTTTAAAAATGTAGGAACATATCAACTTGACATCGACATATAATTAATACATATTAAAATCACAAGCATGTGATCACAAAAAATAAAACATTAAAACATGGTACACGTGAATTTTCAATGATTATGATAAGTCACACATTTTTTTTAGAAAGGCAGTGACTCTTATTTTAGAACAGTAGAATTGCTATGTCTTATTTGGTGCCACAACAATTCTCTGTTTACACAGTGAAGATGTTGAACAAATTGCTGAAAGTATACAATACTTTGATTAAGTAGAGCTGGACATAAAAGTAGAATATGTTGTAAAGTTTCTTGAGTACCTTCACTTTTGCAATATCGCCCATCAGCCCCATGTATCATTAAGTAAATTCCATTTCTTCAGAATATAATTTGTTTTTAACACGTTTTACCTAAATCTCATAAACGTATTTCGTAAATTTCACAAAAGCATATTTATCAAGGTAAACTTCAATTGCAGGATTACATTTCCAGAATGAATGTATCTGGTTAACAGTTTTCAACTGTAAGACAATTCCTACAGTCTGCTGCCAATCATAGCTTTTCAAGATCTTTTTTACCTTTAGTGGGTTCCATAAAAGGGTCTCAATTGGGATACCTAAATTATTCAGAATTTCTTCGGTAACAGCTTTCAATTGCATGCAGTAGTTATTAGTACAGTCCATTCCTGCAACTGTATAAAGAACCTCAGGTAGATATTTCAGACATTTTCTCCATAATAGCATTTTCTTCCATATTATAATGGATTTCAGTGATTGAAGACCACACTCATATCTGATTGCCTCAATCAGTACACATTTAGGTATAAAAAATAGTATACCTTTCCATATCACACTTTCTAAGCTTTTTATAAAATCTGTGTTCTCTAAATCATAAAACTCTAAACCATACATAAGTCTAGGAATTCCCTTCATGACATAGCAATTCCTCAATGGTACCATTGTAAATTTACAAAATGTTGTCTCTATTCTATGCATCTGCCTCAAGATCATCTCAGCTTTTACTCTCAATTGATTTTTTATGGATACCGTGGAACCATTTCCTGTGAAATAGTAACCCAAATATTTAAATGCATCTTGACACTTTATTTGTTTATCCTCGCAAGACCATATAAGATTAGATTGTTTTTTTTTTTCTTACCAAACGTTTAATTGTAGTTTTGGACGCATTAATTTTCAAATGTATTCCAGAAATAAATGAAACAAATGCATTTATCATTCGCTGAAACCCAATTTTAGTACAGTCTTAACAACAAAAAATCATCAGCATATGCCAACCATTCGAGGGAAATATTTCCTAGTCTAGGGGTAACCATCCCTTTGTTCTTCAAATCTTTGCCTGCTCTGCAGACATATAAGTTAAACAAGGTAGCTGCCAATTTACATCGTTGACGCAGTCCATTGGATATCATATCAGATGTAAATCGGCCCTCTGAGTTCATCCTAACCTTTATCCTTGAATCAGAGTAAAATTCTATGATTATCTCTAATAAGTGTTTAGGTATATCTAAGTCTCTCAAGATTGACCATAATGTATGACGATCGACTAGATCAAACGCTTTACTGAGGTCCATAGAGGCCACAAAAATGGAGGACCCTTCTTTTGATAATGCCTTTACTTGTAAACTTTTCATTATTAATCCACCGCAGTCAGTGCCTATATTCCTTCTAAATCCAATCTGTTTACAATCTAATATATTGTGGCATCTAAGCCATTCTTCTAGTTCTTCCAGTACAATAGATGCAAAACTCTTAGACTCTGGGTCACAAATAGCAATAGGTCTATAACTTTCTGGTGAAGTTCTTAGGCCTTTTTTGTATACAGGAATTACAAGCGCAACTCTCCATGACACAGGACTATTCTTGGTTAGTAATATATCCTTAAATAATGTATTCTGAATTTTTGGCCATAATATTATATCAGTTTTCAGTATTAGATTAGATAAGTTATTAGGTCCCGGGGCTGGCTAATTTTTTGATTTTCTAATCATGCGGGAGATGTTAATAACAGAAAAGTCTAGAAACCATGCTCCATCTTCTCTGTGTTGACTCTTATAGTTAATATTTTTGCTGACATATATATTAGTAAAATATTCTTTCCATGTTCTTTCACTAATTTGTGTGAATAGAATCTCTTTTTGTGATAATTCAACATTATTAATCATTTGCCAAAAATTGGAGATATCCTTTCCTTTGATGGCATTAAGCATTTCTTCACCATCTAGTTGTTCTCTTAATGCCTTACGGCTAATTTGCCAATTTTTATAATGTTGTTTAATCATTTTGATCTTCTTAATTGAGTCACCTACCATGTGTCCAAACTTCAGAAAATTACGAATTTCTCGCCTCATTTGTTTTTTCTGATTTAGTGTCTCTATCTCAAAAGCATGCACATGCTTGCAGCTCTATTTAGTAGTTTCTTTCTTACCCTTATCAGTTTCCAGTCTGATGTCATTGACATATTTAGAAAAGGTAGTTGCAGAGAAATTAGATACACATTCTTCAGTTGACATAGCATCAAAGTCCTTTAATAAAACTGATGTAAATCTCTTTGTTTTAGTGAAGGTCGACCGTATTCTGTTTCCGCTAGGATTCACAATCACACCTTTGTTATAATTTGATGTTTTTTCTATTGTATTTGTATGTATAATATCAATATGGAGAAGGTTATGATCACTAGTAGGCCTTTTCACAACAGTAAATTTGGGAATATATTTATCTAAACCATCAGTCACAAAGATGTAATCTAAAATTGAGCTGCTTCCTCTAGCATTCCATGTATGGCAAGTATTCACAATTTTAACTAGCCCCATGATTTCGAAAAAGTTGAGCCAGATTGCTCCCCTTAATTTAGCATTTCCCGTATCATTTCTAGCACTGCCATTTCCAGATTCTATATTTCCCATTAAGGCATCAGCCTCTATACAGTCAATATCACAGTCCGCATTTAGATCCCCTGCTATAATTATCAGGCCATTCGTGTGAACTCTTCTCCACACATCAATTTTTGATGCTAAATTGTTCAATTCTTTGACCAACTGTATATCTGTGTATCTTAGAGGATTCCAATAAACATTAACAATGCAAAAATACAAATTAGTCTCACCAATTTTGCATCTATATGACACAGAGAGGATTGAATTTAAATTTGACCATTGACTTATTTTAACAGCTTGCAAGGTCTGTTTACATGCTATCAACAATCCTCCCATAGGTCTACATTTGGCACCTTTTGTAGGGGGCAGTTGTGAAACATCAAAACCTTCCCATAGTAGTCCCATAGTCGCCCATGTTTCTTGCAACAATACCAGATCATATGATTGTAAGATATCAGTAACCTCAATATTCTTGGTCAAGTGTAAATGCCCTCTCGAGTTCCAATTTACTAAGGCTACTTTCCCAGCCTTGCTAGAGAGGTTTTCCTAGGTCTCTCAATGTATTAATGGATTCTCTAAGAGAAAGTGCCAACCATCTCCATTCTTGTTTGTCAATATTATCGTTTATCACAATGTTAGTGTCAACCTTATGTGAATCTACAGCTCTTTTTTCCAAAGTATTGTGCGGTGGGTGTTTCGCATTACTCTTTTGATCAGGCGGTATATATTGGTAAATATCGAAACCTCTACACTGTAATAATTCTGCCTCTTTTAACAACAAGTTTCTGACCAGCGGCGATGGAATCACCAAGCGTACGTAGTCTAGCCTCTGTTTATGAATAAAGTCAACAAGAATAATATCAGCTGATGTGACCAATGAAAGTTTGGGAATGGCCGCAAATAACAAAAGAATGTATGGCCGGTTCAGGGGTATTTGTTTTCCCTCCCTGAATAGGGTTGTCATTATCAGGCTAGGTAATTCCATCAAGGCTGTTGTTTTTATATTTGAGTATCATCAGCCCACCCAGGACGTTCATGTATGTTTCGATTATTCGTTTCTGTGTCTCCATATGTTTTTTGGCTGTTATAAGGTGCTTGCCATTCATTCCCCTTAAATGAAAATTTGTCTTCTAGAATTTTTTTAACAATACTTACTATTTCGTCTTTCTTAGTAACAATATTTATGTCATTCGCAATATTATTGACAGATGTATGTGGTTCCATATCATCAGCAACTGCAAACTCAATCTCTTTTGCAGCTACTGACAAGTCACCCACACACCTCATGTTTTGCTCAGACATGGGCAGATCTTTAGTATCTAAAACTGGAAACTAAGTCTCTGAAAGAACTGTAGAGAAACATCCAGCATAGGATGTATTGGCCATATGTGCCTTATTGTACTGTTGTTTATCATCCAGCCCAGTATTCACTGTACTTAACGTAGGTCCTTTGTCTTGACAGAGGGCATGTTTGATAGTCTGTGTATCCCTTTTATTTTTAGGCTCAAGTTCTTCTAAATTAGTTGTGTCTTTATCAACTGTGTCAACAACAGACTTCGAAGTAGTCAAACTCAAAGTTGTTAATGAGTTCGCTTTAAAGATCTCAAAGATATCAACTAGCCCAGACTTCAATGATGACAACTGTGAGGCAATATCTAACGAGTCATTTTTCTTTTTCATCACATCTGTAATGGTTTTAACTGCATCACAATAACCTTCTTGTATTATCGGCTCAACAAATCTAATTTCATTGTTCGTTTTCTAATTTTTTTGTTTCGCCATTGTGGCTATAGGTGGTCTTTCTGAATCAGCAGTAGTCACCATATCATCTCTGGCTTCTATAATTGTGTTTTTAAATGAAACATCTCTTAGATACTTTAGAGATGATTTGGCTACATTTTTTTCTTTATTCAGATTTATCTGTTGACCTCTTTTCTTTTTTTTCTTTTTTGTTATTTTGGTTAGTACTAGTTTTAAGTATAATAGTTGATTCCCCTTCAATCACATGAAGTTTCTGTTGCTCTAAGTTTTCGACTGTGTCCACCATTACATCTCTAATCTCCTTCATGTGATTTTGGGAGTCAACAATAGTAATTATCTCCTTGCTGTGTTGAAATTCAATAATCTCCAATGTATCTTTCGTGTTCAAGGCTGTAGCATCTGTTTCACCTATTGTTGTTATTTTCAGCATCGCAAGTGGACTCAATATCATGTCATTCACTTTCAATGGGATCTGCTGAACAGATGTGTTAATTTGCAGCAAGATCTCCGTTTGGCGTCTTAATTCATTAAGAATTAATCTATTAAATATTCATAAGTACATATGTCCATATTGTTTGAGTTATCGGCATCAGTATATTTCAATGTCTCACCATTTACATTAAATTTTGGCTCTGGATTATTGGTTAATTGCAAAAATTCCATATCAACTGTGTAAAAAACACTTGGGGTATCAGCAAAAGAATGGTTACCATTGTCGGTATTAATCTGAGTGCCGTCATCTCTCCCCATTGTTGTTTTAGCACTTCTTTCTCTGGCTGAATTACAAAGTCTTCAGCATAGAGCGATTGCAAAAATGCATTGGGTTCAATTCTGTTACTACAAGTTTCAGTATTCATTCTCAACTGATTTGAGCAAATCTGCACGCAATGCAGTAGCTTGTCCTCCTCAATGCATTGCGGTGGAAGCAGTAAAGCAGCCGCCCGTGCCAGACTTGCTCTACGTGTGGTTACCTCTGAGAAAAAGTCTGCACGTGGATCTTTCATGATATTTGGTATTTTGGTATTTTTACCCATTATAAAGAAGCGTCACACAACAAATTGTGGTAGAAAATTACAGGTATCTACTAGTCACAGTTACACACAATACAATTCGTATAAACAGATTTCACTTACTGACATCTAGCAAGAATCTCGCTTTTGTACATGTATATTCATAAACATCCACTTCGATGGACACTTATATTTCCCACCAGAAAACAGCCCAACAGCCACTTTGTACGCCCACTTCGGATGCGCGCACGCGGGTGCATCCGAAGTGGGCAATAGATGTAGGAAGTGGCGCGAGTGGAGGCGGGCTGTGGGGCGGGCAAAAGGTGGATCAGGGTACCTGCAGAAAAGGGAAGGAAAGTGGTGTCAGGAAGGCACATGCGAGACGAGCTTCATTAATGCTCAGAAGCGGTGAAGCCGCGGCATGTACAGAAAACAGTAATTAAATCTGAATCCAAATTACTTGAAAGTGTGTCCAAAGCAAAGTCCAGTAAAGCTGCGTTTCTAGTGAACGCATGATTCCTCTCACAGATGACTAGTCGTCAGCAAAGCAGTCGTAGTACAGGATCCAAGGTCCTGACAGCCCAACAGCCACTATGTACGGCCACTTTGGATGTGCGTGCGCGTATGTGCGTGCACCTGAATAGATGTAGGAAGTGGCGCGAGTGGAGGTGGGCTGTGGGGCGGGCAAAAGGCGGAGCAGGATAATTGAAAGTGTGTCCAAAGCAAAGTCCAGTAAAGCCGCATTTCGAGTGAACGCGTGATTCCTCTCACAGATGACGAGTCGTCAGCAAAGCAGTCGTAGTACAGGATCCCAGAAATTAAGTAAAATTAAGTAAAACAGATCATCAGAGTCCCATGTTAACACCCACTCTGTCGTTCTTTTCATGTCCCCAATCCACTCCTGCTCAATATCACCATCTGATGTATACATCTGAGTGAAATTGACCTTCTTTTATTTGGGACTGTGTTGACCTTATCATTGGGTTTAATAAAATTCCAGAATTCGTGCGAGTTGTTATTTGCCATGACCTCCAACATTTTACGGGCGTCCCTCAGGGTCATCTGGTAGCTGTGATGTCGTAACCAAGACTTATTTACTGCCTTCAGATGCATCCTACTCATCATATCTTCTTGGCAGGTCTCCTTAAGGGAGAGCCCTAGTTCTCGCTTTTTAAGCAAGATAACCCAGTCAAATTTGTGCCTATGTAACATTTTGCCAGTTTTGATTTTGGCAGACGGCTGTAAATCAGCTACCAAATTCCTTGCACACCCTTTCTATCAAACCCTTCCTCAAAGTAGCTGTTCAATGGTATACTAGAAGCGAAATGGAGTATCACTTTATCCATAATAAAACGATTCCCTTGAGGATAAGCCTGCCAAGGTCTGTGATTTCCACAGGATAGCCAACACCTTGGAGCAGTTTAGAATGACCTGCTCCTAATCCAAGGGCAGTTTCTGCAGGACCACTTCGTTTGTCGTCGTCCCCCCTAGTTATTTCCACTACATTGTCTAGGTCCCCCCTTACTGCTAATCTGCACTCCTCAAGAGTCAAAAACCGGGCCACACTGGGATTTAAGTCCCTAACACGGGTCTTACACAGGCTCCCTGCTTGTGTTATATCTACCCTCATACCTTGGATAACTAGGCTCTCTGGTGGGTCCCCCACAAAGTGCTTCTGTCCAGCCCTTTCAAAAACCTCGGAAGGGGCCCACAACTGCTGTTTCCTCCCCACGGTTTCCCATTCCCTTCCATTGTCCGAGCCACACCCTGTGTCAAAGGAGTTGGCAATTTGAACATGCGATTCCACAGGGACAACCACCAGCTCCTCAGTGCAATCACCCTCCCCCTCTCTTGTAATGTGGTTTGGGGACCCCTGCATTGTTCTATTGCCAACCGCCCTCACGCTCTGTTTCAGGGCTAGGGGCATATATACATTCTGAATGAACTGCGTCACCCCCTTCCGGACATTCTTCTTCAGTCCCTTTTTGTTTTTTGATTTTGGGACCATTGTGTTACGAGGTAGCAACCCTTGTCTTTTTTCCCCCTTAGCTCGGTTGAATATCTCAAACTTATCAGACACTAAGGCCCCCTCTTCCGCACTTCACTGGTCAATCTTGTTTAGCAAATCTTCAGCAACCTGAAGGGTAACTGGGACACCTAATAGGAAGTGAGTAACCCCTCCTCACCTTCTCTAGTTCTTATTTGAATGTAATCTCACTCATTCGTAAATACGGTGAACACGAACGTGCTACAAAATCCTATTCCCATTCTGCTTATGATTGATTATCAGCCACTGAGAGATGTGTACAGGAAATACTATGTGTTGTACAATAAATTAGATTTCACTTGGCTTTAAATATAGTGAGAAAGCAATGTTGCAGTTCACATTAAGATATTAAACCATTCCATTTGGAAAGAGCCCCTCACTAATGGCATTCCCTTCTCGTTCACCTACTCATGATCTGCGAAGAAATGGCTGCAGAGGGCCTATATTTAAATACATTGGGGGATGTGCATATTGTAAGGGCCTTGAAGAAGGATGCTGACACAAGGGTGGCATTTTGGTTGGCAAAAACCTTTATTTATCAAAAAGAAGAAACCCTCACTATCCCTATCTTCTAAGAGGGGTCTCCATGCCTTAAATTAATACTAAAGGATCTGTGAGAATATTTGTTGAAATCAAACTCCACCGTCCTGTGTCACAACCTACTTCTCCAGGAGGATGACTGCTTTCTTGTGACGCTCACCTGGTCTCTGTGGGGGAGTTGGGGCACGGTTGGAGCCCTCCCAGGAGTTGACTCCCTCGGATCACTTCTCTCCACCAACTGCTAAGTTTTCGTGGACCCGGAATGCTGGAACTGTTCCTGAGAGAAGATGAGAGGCAGTGAGGATAGCGTGATGGCGTTGCGGTTCCCCTCGACCCTTTCGTGCCAGAATGTAGTACTCAGGAGTTGGCCCATGCAAGCTCACCTGTTTTTATGTAAGGATGAGCTCTTCGCCCTGCTTTCCTTCAGCAGGGGCTCTGTGGATGGACCTAGTTGCGTCACTGGTCCAGATTGCGGAGGTCCAGGCCGGCTGTGAACTTTCCATCTTGAAGGTAAGTGTTTATAACTATGTTTATTTTCCGTATTCTTTATGTTAATTTTTCCCCAATGATTATTGTTCGTAACCATTTATTGTTCTCTCTTCCCCTTAGTAATGAAGATGGCTCAGGAGCGCGTAATGGTGAAAAAGTCTATTCCGGATGACCCACTAATGGTAAGTGGACAGTTCTAGAAGTTGCGCCAAGTTCGTGAGTTGCGCTGCTTTAACGTGTTAAAGTCTATGTGATTGCTCACCTTGTGTTTCTTATTCCCTTTGCAGGTGCGGCTGATCAGTGGTAGCTGGTGAGCGGTTTCCGAACTCCTGCAGGCTGCCAGAGATGAAGATCTGTGTGGGTGCTACGCTCAAAGATGGCCCCATGTTGCTGGGAGTTCGGGACAGATAAGGATGTTGAGCGGCACCCGTGGAGGATTCGAGAAGACAGGTAAAATGAAGGCAGCTGCTGCAGAGTTGGAAGCGATAGCGGTGCTTCTTCGGGCAATGGCGTGGCTGAATCCAGGTAAGATGCGCGCGGCGACTGCCCAATGGAAAGCTGATGGCGGTGCTTCCCGCAATGGTGTGACTGCAACCAGGTAAGGTACTGGAGGTTTCCGAAGACTGAAGATGCACATGCTGAACCAGGTAAGGGTCTTCTGGACGGCAGTAAGCTTTACGCTGCTCTTAGCAGAATAATGCGAAGCGCCAGTATGTGGGTGGGGCTGGCTTATATAGCCTGGCCCCAGCCACTCCCCTTAGGCCCCGCCTTGTGGCCCCACTTTGCTCCTCCTCCTGTCTTCTGCACGTGCCTTGCCTGGTACTAATAGGGCCCTGCCCAGCCTTGTTGCACATGCCTTCTATGTTCTGTATGCTAAGCACACTTTGTAATGAGATTGGTGCCATAGGCGCCAAGACTGGGTCCATTGGGACCCTGCAAGAAGTTAAGTACTGGGCCATTGCCCAGTAACCATGACATTTCTCCTGGTATTTGTGTGGTATTCCTAGAAATGTTCTTTGGCAAAAAGGATGCCATAGGGAATTAGACCCTCCCCAGGCTTGTGGTTCCAACAAACCTTTGCACCTGGCAACATTTCGGAACCAGGAGAATGACTCCCTTCTCCTGGTATTGGTTCACACACACTCCAATATAGTTCACACCAAAGACAGGGGGAATGACTCTCTTCCCCTGGCATCTCTTGATCAATGGACTTTCAGTTTCTTCAACTTTCGGGACCAAGAGAGTAACTCCCTTCTCTGGTATTGGTTTGCACTCTCCAATGAGGTTCACAGCAAAGCCACAGGGAATGACTCCCTTACCCTGGCATCTCTTGAGTGTATCAAAAGGGCTTTCAGTTTCTCAACCAGGAGAATTACTCCCTTCTCCTGGTGTTTGAGAGTTCTTTTCTGTATCTCTCAACTTTATGTTTCTTTTGCCCTCTTCTTGTGGAATTAGCAAAGTCCCAAATCCGTCCCGGGCCTCAGTGGACTTTTCCCTGCCACTGCGACGAGGATGCTTTCCTCTGATGCTTAGTACACTTATATCAGGGTCCCAAACCCTTCTCTGTTGGTCAGTGGTCTTATTGCTGCCACTGCGATGAGGATGTTCTCCTCTGATGTTTAGTTCACGTGTTTTAGGGTCCCAGACCATTCTCTGGTGCTCAGTGGGCTTGTTGCTGCCACTGCGATGAGGAAGTTCTCCTTGGATGCTTGATTCACTTGTTTTAGCATCCCAGACCCTTCCCTGGTGTTTATGGCTTGTTACTGCCATTGCAACGAGGAAGTTGTCCTTCGATGCACTTGTGTTGGGTTCCCAGATCCTTCTCTGGTGGTCAGTGGGCTTGTTGCTGCCACTGCAACGAGGAAGTTCTCCTCGGATGCTCAGTCCACCCTTGCCAATAGTTTGATTAGTACTACTGGGCAGGCGGAACGCCGCTCAAGCCTGCCTTTCTTTCACGCACATGTCCTTTCCGGGTCTCTCGTACCTCCTGTTACCTTCTTTGGGACTTTGGTACACCACTGGGGCTTCCTGCAATTGGGTTGCATCTCTCCGGCTCTACAGGCTTATCTCCTCTGCTCCCACAGCACTGCAGCAGCTCCAAGCTCTACTGGACGGCTCAGCTCTCTCTTCCTGCTTTGTGTTCGGGCTCGCTCCAGCTGGACGCATGGAAAACTTGCTCAGCAATTTGCCATAATCCTCTGCTCTTCGGCATCCCTGGTTAGCCAACAGGATTTTAAACTCCTGCCTGCTCTGCAAAACCCTTTTATTTTAATAAAGTGTCTAATGTTGACAACATTATAAATTCATATCCGTCTCTCATTTCTGACCCCTCACAGAACCTACTGGATGGGCTCACTGCATACGTTTCGTTTCATTGTTTTAAAGCTTGCTTAATCTTCCTTTTGCCTGCAAAATATTTGTGGCTCAGCAGTTTTCAATTTGTCAGTGAGGCACATTGTTATGGCTGAATAATTAAGATTAAACATCTGGTAATACCTGGTAAGCCCCATAAAGGCCCTCTGGTCTCTCTCTTCGTCGTTGGGTGAAGTGTTTCCTACACAGCCCCGAAATTTCCCAATTGGAGTTGGACTAATCAATTTCCCACAAAAAAGCACAGATATTTAACCGCTGACTGTTCTAGTTGACACTTTTCAGGATTAGCGATATGGCCGACTTGCCTCACAGTGGGGCTCATTTCATATAAGTGAAAAATGCGCTCCTCCCAGATATTGCTGTGGATCACAATGTCGTCCAGATACGCCCTGCAGAAGTGGGAAAAGGGTTGCAGTATCTGGTCCATCAGCCACTGGAAGGTTGCTGGGGCCCCACGAAGTACAAAGGGAAAAACTTTGAAATAGTCCTCTGGGGGTGGAGAAAGCCGTCTTCTCTTTATCAGAGGGGTTCAGTGGCACCTGCCAATAGCCCTTCGTTAGATCAATCATGGAGATATAGACAGCTGATCCCAGTCTGTCGAGGAGGTCATCAATTTGAGGCATTGAATAGTTGTCAAACTGGGATACATCATTCCGCTTCCGGAAGACTATACTAAACCTGCATGACTGATCAGGTTTTGCCACAAGGACTATTGCTGATGACAACGAACTCTGTGATGGTTCACTTATATCTGCGGCTAACATTTTATCCACCTCCTGGAGGACAACTTCCTTCCTTGCCTCCGGAATTCGGGAAGGACTCGGGTTAATCACCTTACCTGGGGGTGTGCAAATGTAAGTGTTTAATCACTTTCACTCGCCCTGGTTCACTATTGAAGACATCCGAGAATTGATCTGTTAGATCCTGGATGTCCTGCTGTTGTCGCTCGGATAGGTCAGAGGGGACCAAACTATGTTCGGATTTCTCCTCGACTAATAAGGTGGCCATTGACACTCCTTTAAAAGACTGATATGATATGTTTGAGTTTTGATTCTTCTGTCATGCTGGGCTACCTTATAATTATAGGGACCTGTCCTCTCTAAGATTTTCATAAGGTCCGTACCATTATGAAAGCATTTTGTGCTCTCAGGTGGGTAAGGCAACTAACACTTTTTGCCCAATGGAAAAGGACTGTGGTACTGCCTTTTTGTCACAGTGGGACTTTTGGCTTTCTTGGTCCTGCCCTAGATGTGTTTTGATTAGGGGCCTCATCATAAGTTGGGCGGTATCCTGGTGGTAAATGCACCAGGATACCGCCCAATGCAAATTGCGTTACCGCATCTCAGTCCAACACTAAGTTGCGGGGGTGAGGGGTTGGTAAATCCCCATGTGACATTTTGGCCAATATTACCGTGGCACAATTTGCGCCATAGTAATAGTGCCACAAATGGCCGGAAACTCCAGATTTACCTCCATCTCAAAGCTCACAGTTGGGCAGAGCGGTAATACAGTGGTAATAGCGTTACTGCTGCATTTTTACCAATCTGCCCAACTTATGATGAGGCCCAATAGCCATACGCTCTTTATGCCATTGGGCTGTTTGAGACATGGGTAACACTGCCTCTTCCCTTTTCATCCCAGGTCTCCTGTAGAATGTTCAAAACGTCTCAGAATCGCATCCATAAAGGAGCTCAAAAGGGAAAATTTCTAGGGAGGCCTTTGAGGATTTTCTGATGGCAAAAATGGGCCAAGGTATCATTGTGTCCCAGTTTCGTTCAGCAGCTTCCACTAGTTTTTTTAGAACGCTCTTTCAGGTTTTATTAGAACGTTCTACTAAGCTGGCTGCCAGGGGGGGTAAATAGCCATGCATAGGCTTTTGATCTTTAAGATCTGTTTTATTTCTGCCATCAATTTTGACATAAAGGTAGTTCCTTCATACTCAATATTTCTTTCGGAAAGCCCACCCGTTACAGAAAAGGGATTTGGTGTTTAAGACTCTATAATGAGGTATTATTATTCTTTGGGAAGACTACTGAGTTGCATAATCTAGAATTACTAGAATATACTTTTTCCATAGTTTGGACGGTTCTGCTGGCCCCACTATGTCCATACGAGTTCTAGAGTTTCTACCTCTATCATAGGGAGAGGTTGTGATGGGGCTGGTGGAGGAGTGTGTGGAGCTGTTTTCTGGCTTAGGGGACACATGGCTGCAAAGTTCTTTATGTCAGCATAAACACTGGCCAATAAAACCTGTTGACAATCTGCCCCTGGGTGTTTGCTGTTTCTAAGTGTCCCGAAGTCAAATAGGTATGGGCTATCTCCAGGACAACCCTCCTATGGCTCCTAGGAATGACAATCAGGGTCCCAGTTACCCCTTCTGGTGTGAGATCCCCCCGATAGAGAAGGCCGTGTTTTAGGAAAAAAGGGCCCATCTTTCACCTTCCTTTCTCTTTGGAAATTACCTTTAAGAAGGCTTCCGACAGTATAGCCTCTTTTTGTTGAGCAAAAGCTAGGTCAGGATTTATTTTGTTTCTTCACCAGGGGCTCTCAGGGTTACTGGGATCACAATAGATGGGGGTTCTTCATCAGCCTCTCCAAAACCCTTACTACCTCTTTCCCTGAGCTCTTGTTCCTGAACCACTACAGGTTTGGGAAAGAGGGCCCCTTCTAAGATTCCCTGGGTGATTTTCTCCCCATTTTTTACATGATATGTTTGTTTCCCATTGTTCAGAATTTATATTTTTACATCACCTCTGTAGTCTGGGTCTATTACTCCAGCGATTACGTCCAAGCCATATCTCCAAGCTAGGCCGGACTTGGACACTAGGCAGATGTAGGTGCCCTTGGGTGGTAGCAGAAATAGTCCTGTGGGGATCAACTGGCATTCTATAGAGATATCCCAACTACTATGTAGGTTGAAACGTATAGACTCACTAGTAGCTACAGTGGGACCAGTGGCTTGGTTGCTCACTGTGGAGCATTTCAGGGTTCCTCAATTTATATCAGTTGAGTCAGATCCCACACCTAACACCATATGTAAGGGTGTTGAAGAAGGATGCTGACACAAGGGTGGCATTTTGGTTGGTAAAAACCTGTATTTATCAAAAAGAAGAAACCCTCACTATCCCTATCTTCTAAGAGGTGTTTCACTGCCTCAAACGAATACTAAAGGAACTGTCAGAATGTCTTTTGAAATGAAACTCCACCATCCTGTGTCACATCCTACCTCTATCCCTTACATTACAACTAAAGAATAAGCCAACAGAAAGTTAATTCTACAGGAGACAGATTCCCTTCTCCTGGTATTTGGGTGGCATTCCCAGAAATGTTCTTTAGCAAAAGAATGCCAGGGGGAATGACTCCCATATCCTTTCTTGTAGTTCCAACAAATCTTTGCACCAGTCAACCACCAGAACCAGGAGAATGAGTCCTGGTTCACACACTCCAATATAGTGCACACCGATATATATTTCACACCAAAGCTGTCGGAATGACCCCCTTCTCTTGGCCTCTCTTGATCAATGTGCTTTCAGTTTCTTCAACTTTCAGGACCAGGAGAATAACTCCCTCCCTTCTCCTGGTATTGGTCTGCATACTCCAATATAGTTCACAACAAAGCCAGGGGGAATGACTCCCTTCCTCTGGCGTCTCTTGATTGTATCAAAAGGGCTTTCTGTTTCTTCACCAGGATGATGACTCCCTTTTTCCTGGTGTTTGAGAGTTCTTTTCCGTATCTGCCACTTGAGTTTCACCACCCCACCCCCTTCTCGTGGAATTAGCAAAGTCCCAAATCCTTCTCGGGCCTCAGTGGAACTTTCCCTGCCACTATGATGAGGATGCTTTTCTTGGATGCTTAGTACACTTATGTTGGGGTCGTGGACCCTTCTCTGGTGGTTAGTGGGCATATTACTTGCACTGCGACGAGGACGTTCTTCTCAGATGCTCGATGCACTTGTGTTGAGGTCCAAGATCCTCCTCTGCTGGTCAGTGGACTTGTTGTGGCAAGGCATAAATTAGCAGAATGTACTAATTAAAATGTTCTTGATTAGCAAACAAACTTATTGCTTAGCAATGTTGTATTCATATTTTAAATGTCAGAAGAAGTTATTTGCACCCAAGACATTAAATTAGTAACAATACAGCATTTTTATGTAAGGCTGAAGTAAGCCATTAGTGAGAGCAGTGTCTGTAAAATGCAAAAGGTTAGGCGCATGAATGGACCCAAATAGATATGATCAAAAAGGCTCATAAAACATTTGTTGGTGCACTGCTCCGTGCAGCTGGATGCAGCCAGTGTTCCACAGGGCAGTGTCCTTTATATTGCATGCTTGACCCATCATTTCCTGTGTAAGGAGAAGTTCAAAAGTTTCATGAAGCCAAAAAGTTCAATGTTAAGTGAAAGTCACAGTCTAAGGGCAGGTGGACGCCGGTCCTCCTCCCCAAGGCCCACCTTTGTAAGGCCCTGTTTGTCACCCTGTTCGTAGCCCGGTTCGTAAGGTGAGCCCCCCCAATGTCGCCAGTATGCCTGTGTCCCCCCTCCCCACCCTCCGCTACTCCAGTATGCCTGTGTCCGCCCTCCCCACCCTCTGCTACTCCCAGTATGCTTGTGTCCCCCCTCCCCACCCTCTGTTACTCCCAGTATGCCTGTGTCCCCCCTCCCCACCCTCCACTAATCTGTGTGATGCCTGTGTCCGCACTCCCCACCCTCTGCTATTACCAGCATACCTGTGTCCTCCCTCCCCACCCTCTGCTACTCCCAGTATGCCTGTGTCCCCCCTCCCCACCCTCTGCTACTCCCAGTATGCCTGTGTCCCGCCTCCCCACCCTCTGCTACTCCCAGTATGCCTGTGTCCACCCTCCCCACCCTCTGCTACTCCCAGTATGCCTGTGTCCACCCTCCCCACCCTCTGCTACTCCCAGTATGCCTGTCCCCCCTCCCCACCCTCTGCTACTCCCAGTATGCCTGTGTCCACCCTCCCCACCCTCCGCTACTCCCAGTATGCCTGTGTCCCCCCTCCCCACCCTCCGCCACTCCCAGTATGCCTGTGTCCCCTCTCCCCACCCTCTGCTACTCCCAGTATGCCTGTGTCCCCCCTCCCCACCCTCTGCTACTCCAGTATGCCTGTGTCCGCCCTCCCCACCCTCTGCTACTCCCAGTATGCCTGTGTCCCCCCTCCCCACCCTCCGCTAATCCCAATATTCCTGTGTCCCCCCTCCGCCACTCCCAGTATGCCTGTGTCTGCCCTCCGCTACTCCTAGTATGCATGATGACCCCCCTACCCTCCTATATGTATACTACCCACCTTGCCCCTACCTAGTAAGTATGTGTAGCTGCCCATAAATTACACAAAGACCTGCAGCACCCCACTGCCCGCAGCTTTTAAAACTATCTAATAGTATCCACTTGCCTCCCCGCATATGGCGGCTGTCCCCATGCTATTCTGTGTTAATCTCCTCCGTGCATACCTGTGTTACATGCCTCCACTGTACTATTATGCCTGGCACCACACACTTACCCTTGATTACGACTTTACACATATGGGTCATTGCCGCCATGCAACTTATGGCTGACACCCTGTATATGTTCACTATTAGGACTAGGCAATTGCTTGTAGCTACCGCCATATAAGACATGGCAGGCACCATGCTTTTGCCCACCTACCTGACAACGTAAACTATGTGATGCTACCATAAAAAATGTGTTTGTACCATACAGTCTACCACTATAACCATGCATTTTATGTCATGCACTTTTAAATTTTCACGAAGCAACATCTTTGTATGCCTGCTAATGCACTTATGTAACCAAGTAAGCCTTCTTAACAGCGCCACGATGCCCCAGGGCAGTGGGCGCTTTACAAATTCAAATAAATAAATAAGGGCCTGATCACGAGTTTGGCGGTATCTGAGTGGTAAGACCGCTTGGATAGTGCCATTGTAAATAGCACTACCGCTACTCGGTCCGGCGCTATTAACGCCGGATCACGAGTAGCGGTTGGGCAGTTATTGCCCATTCCCCATTGGGTCCATTAGACCAAATCGGGCTGTGGACGCTAATAGTGCCGAAAATGCCCGCTCCGCCGACGCATTTACCCCCAGCTCTGAGCTCGGGGTAAATGTGGCCATACTCGGGATTGGGTGGACCCTTAAATGTGGCAGTAATAGGATTACTGCTCTATTCATGGGCTACTGCCCAACTCGTGATCAGGCCCTAAGACTAAATACGTAGTTGTTCCCAATCCATGGGGGGCGTTGGTGTCTCTGGCATCGGTGGGGACGCATTGGCTTGGCAGTAACACTTTCCCCCAAGATGGCACCTCGCATTGCGAGCCGCGTTGCAGTCTATCCAGCTCCCCTGGCTGTGGCTCCACCCATTCTACATGATGGCGGAGGTAACCTGGGAGCCCCGGCGTCAGGACAGTTCGTCAATACTCTTCACAGCGATTGCTTCGTTAGTTCGAAACTTAGGAATTCCTCTAAGTCGATTCTCTGTCTTGTACTTTCTCTAACAGCCTCTTGTACCCTTTAGTATTCAGGTACTCCCTGGCCTTCTGTTCCTGTCCATGCGATCACGGCCCCTTCTGGGATTCACACGGACGCACATATGTTGCTTAGCAACAGTGCATTACACAATCCTCGTTCCTCTTAACAGCCACTTTCCTGTGCTTCCCCGTCTCAACTAACCTGTCGGATTCCCTCACAGCCTTGTTCTCAGTTCACGGCCGCCATGCCTCCCAAAGTCTCCACTTCCTCCGCTCCGTCGATACGGAGATCAGCGGCGTAACACACAGCAGACATCAGCTGTTCAGAAGCTCCCTCCTCGGTTGCGTGGAGGTAGGTTTCACTTTCCTTTCCATCTGTATGCAATCTTTCCTTTTCTAATACTAACTTACCTAGTCCTCCACCTCGCAGATCTGTGGCTCCAGTCCTTCAACCTCGAGCCTTTCACAACCTGGGAAGGTACACACCGTCCTGGGAGACTAGCCACGCCAGAGCAAGGGTAAATCTTCCTCCTCTCACAAATTACAAATCCGATTATTGGGGCATTCACTCATTGTCCTATGTTACCCAGGGGTGTGGACCAGGGCAGACCAGGCAACAAGAGGAGATCATCCAGACCCTTTCATCAATCAAGACCCAGACCTACACCTACCACAACTAGAAAACATCCTACCAGCAGGGTTTTCTTCCCCAGAGGGTTTCCCTGGGGGTTCTGTTCTCTCCCCTCCGTGGAACAGAGTTTGCGGGTCACAGGACCACTGTGGCTTTCCCGCACATCTAGAAGCTCAGCAGCTGGTTCAGGTCAGTGCAAAGATTCTTCTTGGGTCTTATTTGCCACGTGCAAGAAACTCGTAATACAGTTAGCGACGCCCACTCTCTTGCACTGACATGGACCCAGATGCAGCAACTGGTTGGTGCGGTACAATCCCTGACCCCAGAATGCAGGGACTTAAGCAGGAGAATGCCGTACTACACCAGCAGATGGTAAGGGCTCCACAAAGTTCGGAACTACCCTATGCCCCGCGGTAAGTTTGATGGGAATCCACATAAACTCAAGTAATTCCTAGAATCCTGCACTGTTCAAATTCACATTCAAGGCCTCCTTCGTCCCCACAGATAGGGATAAAGTGGGGTACATGATTTCCCATTTTACAGGATCCGCTCTAGCCTGGGCCACTCCATTGGTTACAATCAACAATACCATTCTAGAATCCTACCCAGCCTTTACCAACAGTCTCAAGGCCATGTTCGGTAGACAGGAAATCACGCTAGCCTCCCAAGAACATCTCCTGGACTTTAAACAGGGATCACAAGATCTTATTATGTATATTATCTGTTTTAAACAAATGGCAACAGATACAACAATGCTTTCATTACTCTCTTCCGGAGGGGTCACTCAGAGGAATTAAAAGATGAGGTGTCCCGGGTCCCCAGATCTGTCAATCTAGCAGAGATGATCACGCTGGTAATGCAGCTGGACTACAGGTTACAGGAGAGGCATAGTGAACGACGGAGAGGTAGGATCCATCGCCCTTATTCACAATCTCCCATGCAAGCACCCAAACATGTCACTTCTGAAGAACCAATCCAGTTGGGTGTGGCTCATGGTCCTTTGACTCCCAAGGAAAGAGCCCACAGGCAATCCTTATGGTTGTGCATGTACTGTGGGGCAAGAGATCATTTAGTCAGAGAATGCCCATTTGCGCCTCCCCGAAAGTCGGAAAACGCCAGAACCCGGTCGTAGAGGAAACTGCGACCCGGGAAGACGCTTCTGGTTCCCCTAATCCCGTAATTGACATCTCAGACACTCCTATGATTGTTCTCCTGGTAAAATTTAAGTAGGGAGTCTCAGAAATAGAACGGGTCCCCGCCTTAGTGGACAGCGGCGCAGCGGGAAAATTTCGTGGACGACCACTTGGCTCTGAGCAGGGTATTACCTTGTGTGACCAAGAAAATGTCCATCCTGATAGAGAGTGTGGATGGTAGCCCTCTACCTCGGACCCCATCCGGGAACAAACCCTTCCACTCCAAATGCAGGTGACTTGACATGAGGAAGAAATAACTTTCGACATAATCAGAGCAGCTCATTACTCTGTTATCTTCAGTCTTCGCTGGCTAAGGGTACATAATCCCTTTATTAATTGGACAGCAAGTACACTTTTTCTTGGCTCGGAATACGGTTTAGCCCATTCCCTTTCTCAGGGCTCGTTGGGCTACACTACTCTCTTTTCCTTTTCTAACAACAATACAGCCAACCCTACTATGCTCAGCACATAACCGAGATCCCAGGACCATATCAACAGTATCAAGAGGTCTTTTCAACCTTTTAATACTCAGAACTGCCCCCTCATCGAAGAGATGTTTTTACCATCAACTTGATTCTGGATTAACCCCTTGCCTTCGGACGTATATACATCCTCTCGGCCAAGGAAAAGGAGGTTTTGAGGGATTATCTGCAGACTAACCTCCAGAATGGGCTGATCACTGAGTCGACATCCCCCGTAGGGGCTTCCCTCTTCCTTATTTCAAGGATTAATACTTCGGAGCTCCGTCCCTGAATTGACTTTCGAAGCCTCAATACAATCATTGTTCCAGACTGGTACCCTATGCCATTGATTCCGGACCACTTAGAAGCTGTTAAAGGCTCCACAATATATACAAAACTCGATCTGCGGGGCGCTTATCATCTGATCAGGTTAAGATCAGGGGATGAGTGGAATACAGCCTTTCGCACACCCCTTGGTCACTTTGAATATTGGGTAATGCCGTTTGGCTTATCCAATGCTCCCGCCATATTCCAAAGGTTTATGGATCACATATTTGCAGGCATCCAATTACATTATGTCATTGTTTACTTAGATGACATTTTAATGTTCTCCGCCCCCAAGACAGAACACGTGCAACACATGCAGGAAGTTCATCTGTTTTGTAAATTAGAGAAATGTGAATTCCACCAAAATCAAGCCACCTATTTGGGATACGTATTATCAGGACACCGAATCTTCATGGACCCAGTCAAAGTCGCTACAGTGGTAGATTGGCCTTTACCTGCCTCAGTAAAATACATTCATTGCTTCCTAGGCTTTGCAAACTTTTATAGAAAGTTTATTCCTGATTTCTCCTCGATCATCCGGCCTCTTACTACCTTGCTGAAGGGAGGTGCCCTTCCTTTGGTCTATGGAAGCTCGAAAGGTCTTTGAATCCTTGAAAGCTTTGTTGATCCAGGCTCCGATACTAAACATGCCCGGTTCGAACAAAAAATTGATAGTGGAAACTGACGTATCCCATTATGCTTTAGGCGTGGTATTGCTGCAAGAAAATAAGCAAGGTGATGAGTGCCCCTTTGCCTATTTATCCAAGACCCTGAACTGGTTAGAACTCAACTATTCCGTACTGGAAAAAGAATTACTGGCCATAAAAAGAGCTTTTCAAGAGTGGAGACACTTATTTCTGGGGGCCATGTTTCCGGTAGAAGTTCGCACCGACCATCATAACCTCAAAGCTCTTCAATATGCCCAGACCTGTAATAGCAGACAGGCACGCTTGGCTCATTTCTTTTCCCCGTACAACATAGTTTTTATGTTCATTCAGGAAGAGCCAACCACCGAGTGGATGCTTTATCCCGAAAGGAACGCATTGGGCCGTCGTAATTTTGCTCCGAACAGCTGTTCCCCAAGGCCTTATTCGTGCATGTGATTACGAGTTTTCTACAACAGGTTAAACAAGATAAACAAGATACAGAAACACACGAGATGGAATGCCAACAGATGTGGCTGAAACACAGTTTACAGAAGGATGATGGGTGCTATTTCTGGGGTTCACGGGTTTACATACCTACTGAAAGACTCAGTCACGAGGTCCTCCAGATGTGTCACGATGCACAAACCGCTGGACATCACGGCGTGAGCAATACCCTAGAATTGATCCAGAGACACTTTCGGTGGCCTTCTGTACTTCCAGACGTATGAGACTATGTGGCCTCATGTCATAACTGTCTTCAGTCCAAGATCCCTCGAAGACACTCCTTGGGGAGTCTGGTGAGGATGACCATTCCAGATTGGCCCTGGGAGATTATTTCTACTGATTTTATTGTCGACCTTCCCCCTTCAAGAGGATACACCTCACTGATGGTGACTGTAGATTTCTTTACCAAGCTCGCACACTTTGTCCCTGCCCCTGGCATCCCAAAGGCAGCACAGATGGCATGAATATGCGTGGATCACATATTCTCACGACATGGCTCACCGGACTCCATTGTATCAGATAGAGTTTCACAGTATAATTCCCGATATTGGCAGCAGATCTACTCCATTCTGGACATCAAACAGGCCCTGAGTTTGGGGTTCCAATCGCAAACAAATGGCCAAACCGAGAGACTTAACCAGACCCTTGAAGGGTATCTTCGCTGTTTCAGCTCGGCAGCTCCGGACAATTGCGCAGACTTACTATACTTGGCTGAATTTGCATACAATAAAGCCACTCATTTGGCATTGAAAATGAGTCAGTTCTTTTGCATGTATGGCTATCACCCAACCTGTCTCCCAGTAGCTACCCGCTTTCCAGACTTTGACGATCTGGTGCATCGTATTCAGGCAGGGTAAATAAGGCCCTGAAGGGTCTTACAGGAGGCCCAGGACCGGGGGAAGCAATTCGCAGACCGTCATTGTACTCCAGCCCAGAGTTTTCACCCTGGGGATAAGGTGTGGTTGGCTTCTCATTTCCTCCCTAGGTATGTGGTTCCCTTCAAGCTGTCTCCCCAGTACTTTGGGCCCTTCCAGATACTGAGCAATAAGGGGATGGCAGCTGTTCTCCTCTGGCTTCCTTCCTCATGGTCCAGGATACATTCCATGGTCCCCATCTCATAGCTGAAGCCCGATGTTCCAGATCATTTTGGGCGCACTTCAGTCCCTAGGCCTCCTCCTATAGTCACGGACTTCGACCAGGAATTCGAAGTTGCGGGCATCTGCGAGTACCGTTATTCACAGGGTTGGCTCCAGTATTTGGTAGACTGCAAGGGTTATTCCTCAGCGGAGCGCATCTAGGAGCCTGCTTCCGCAGTTCATGCTGACCGGCTGGTTTGCCATTTCCATCAGCTTTATCTCGGCAACCCAGGGGGTCTTCCCATTCGAAGGGGGCATACTGTCACGATCCGTAGGGGACGTTGGTCTCTCTGGCATCGGTGGAAACACATTATCTTGGTAGCAAAACTTTCCCCCAAGATTGCGCCTCGCAGTGTGAGCCGTGTTGCAGTCTATCCAGCTCCCCCGGCTGTGGCTCTGCCCATTCGACATGATGGAGGAGGTTATCTGGGAGCTCAAGCGTCAGGACAGTGCGTCACTACTCTTCACAGCTATTGCTTTGTGAGTTCGAAACCTAGGAATCCCTCTAAGTCGATTCTCTGTCTTGTACTTTCTCTAACAGCCTCTTGTACCCTTTAATATGCAGGTACTCCCCGGCCTTCTGTTCCTGTCCATGTGACCACGGCCCCTTCTGGGATTCACATGGACTCGTGTATATTGCTTAGCAACGGTGCTTAACACAATCCTTGTTCCTCTTAACAGCCACTTTCCCGTGCTTCCCCTTCTCAACTAACCTGTCGGATTCCCTCACAGCCTTGTGCTCAGTTCACGGTCGCCTTGCCTCCCAAAGTTTCCACTCCCTCTGCTCCATCAATACATAGATCAGCGGCGTAACACACAGCAGACATCACCTGTTCCAAAGCTCCCGCCTCGGGTGCGCAGATGTAGGTTTCGCATTCCTTTCCATCTATGTGCAATCTTTTCCTTTCTAATACTAACTTACCTAGTCCTCCACCTCGCAGATCTGTGGATCCAGTCCTTCTGCCTCAAGCCTTTCACAACCTGGGAAGGTACACACCGTCAAGGGTAAATCCTCCTCCTCTCACAAATTGCAAATCCGATTATTGGGGCACTCACTCATTGTCCTTTGTTACTCAGGGGTGTGGACCAGGGCAGACAAGGCAACAAGAGGAGATCATCCAGACCCTTTCATCAATGAAGACGCAGACCTACACCTATCACAACTAGAAGACATCCTACCAGCAGGGTTTTCTTCCCCAGAGGGTTTCCCTGGGGGTTCAGTTCTCTTCCCTCTTTGGAACAGAGTGGGGGGCGCAGGGCCACTGGGGATTTCCCGCACATCTACAAGCCCAGCAGATGGTTCAGGCCACTGCAAAGATTCTTTTGGGGTCTTATTTGCCACGTGCAAGAAACTCTTTTTACAGTAGTATGGTTTTGCAGAGACATGGTAACTGTCAACGTCAGGTGGACAACATTGCACTTGCCTGTCATTGATATCACCGTTTTCAATACAGCATTAATTACCACTTTCATGTGGAGGTTAGGCCAGGTATCCAGTGATTTAAATGAAAAACATTCAGAGATTTATTTTATAACTTAACAATTATAACAAAAAATATCGATTTTAATTTTTTTTTTATATATATATGGGGGTGGGGTAAGGGGTTAAAACAGGTGGGGAGGGGGTTGGGCTGGGGTTAAAAGCATAGGGAAATAGAGGGCTTAGGGAGGCCGCCCTAAATAATGAATTCAATATTTTTTCTTTATAAATGTTTCGATAAATAATTATTCTCTGAAAAAGATTTTGAAAACAGAATCACATAGAACCGGGCAGGGCCACTAACGGTCCTCAAGCCCAAGTCAGGGAAGCACAAGCGCAGCATTCCAGGCCTGCACATCCATGAAAACGATATTTATCGCTATTCGCACTCAGGGCTGCCATCTGAGGTTTTGATACTTTTTTGTTTTAAAGGGAACAAAGCTTTGCACAATTCATGCTTCCCTTAAATTCCCTTCCCATCAAATGCAGGCAGTTACTTGCAGATGGAGGTTTCGTTACCAGCCTCCAGATTTGCCAGCTCTGCCAGCTCTCTCTCATTGGTGCTAATATATAATGGAATCCTAATCGTAGAGCAGTGCGAACTCGCCAACTACTGTGTATGGTATAGCAGTCGATCTGTGGATGTACAGACTGGGTGGGACTATTGATTACTACTTTGCGTAAACTTCTAGTTAGCTTTGTGTATTCATTATGTAAGAGGAAAGAAAGTAAGCAACTAAGCGAGTGGATGGTGTAGCAGGCAGAAAACTGGGTAAACTAAATGGAATATTGTAGTTTTTTTGCGACCATCTCGCTTTCAGGGGAACTGGTATAAAGCAACAGGGTGATGAGATAGAATGTCGAGGAGTTTGGCATCGGCTCATGGGTTGAGAACCAGTTGCACAGATGCATGCAACCAAAAGGTCACATAACTAGTCTTGCCATCGAAAGCATTTGGGCGTGTGATCATGAACATTTTCAAAAGTATTCACTCATCAATATGATGCTCTTCCTAGACAAAATGAAATAGTTTACTCTATGAGATTTAGATAATGGAGGGGGGATAGGGAAGTTTGGGTTGTGATGTTGGCCAATGTGCTGTACCCTAGGTAATCGTCCTTATCCCCAGAGGGCGTGTCTCTCCCCACGAGGTCCTCCTGCATTAAACCATCCAGAGGGGGTGTATTGGGTAGCGGCTGCACCTCCCTTACCTCATGGGAAAGGGCTCTGCCTTGGGGAGAAGTTACAATACCTTAAAAATAGTTGCAGTACTCACTTTTGAATAACTTTTAAATCACAGAGGCAGCATAAACCCTCGGAGTTTTCAAGAAATCTTCCATTCAGCTGGGTCCCTTCTGGTGTCTTTCTCCCTCTAAGAAATCAGGTCTGATGCAGGTAAAATCTGTTTCAGGCCTTCTCTTGGAAAAGGCCCCTTCACTTCCAGATATTATCCCAGCTCAGCATTCATCCATTTGGGACAAAGCTTCCGCTTTCGGCGTCTTTCAGGATCTTAGCATTTCTCCCAATTCCCTGTGTGTTTCTGCTTATACAGTGTGTAATATTCCCACAGTATCTCATGGCGGCGACCTCGCACATTTTGATTGGTCAAGCCTTTCCATTTGCTTGCTTAACAGGCTGACACTCTTTCAAAATACACCCTGTGTGAAACCTGATGGTTTCCCCACATCTTCTCCCCCCCTGGGATCCTCTGTGCGGGTGGCCAGGTAAAGGCCATCGCTTTTGGATCCTGCCCCTGGGGGGTGGACAAGCGAGGGAGGACCACTTGGATAGATGGCCCTTGGGGATTGGAGATGGGATACCCTTAGGTAAAACGTGAGGGAACATTTATCCCAGAAGCAGTTATGGGATATTGTTCACCATGTTCCCTTATCTCTGAAAGGAGCAGGAAATACTATCATCCCTGAATTGTTAGACAGAGAGGGAGACAGACTAGGAATAAGGTAGAATGGAACAAAACACAGTGGGCCTCATTCCGAGTTTGGGGGTAGCCATGCCCTTAATAAGGGCATGGCTACCCCCAAACTTGGGTCCGGCTCCGGGTCCCACGAAAGGGGAATTACTGGGCCATTCTGACCTAGGAGAGCCCGGTAATTTCCCTCTCGCGGGACTCAGAGCCAAAGGGCTCAATGGGAATGGGGAGGATGGTAGCAGCGGTACCGTTATGATCTGACCAGGCGTGCAGAGCGGCCCCTGTGAGCAGAACTCGTAATGTGGCGGTAGAGTGATAATGGCGCCAGCAGCACAACCGGAAGGGGTTAATTCGATTGCCCCTGGGTCTGTTTCCAAGGGGGCACTGTCCAGTCCCCCCTTGTCGAGTTTCTGGCTGGTGGCAGTGGTTACCACGCAAAATATTCCACCGGAATATTTCCTATTGGATTTTCCCATTGATTTTAAATGCACCATTTATTTAATATAAAATCACTGGTTGGGTCTTTTCGCCAGAACTCTTTTCCAAAATGGCGTTTGTGTCCGTCTCTGTAACTCCAACCAAGGTCGGGCCCTTTGTTCCACTTTTTGGTGGGCTTCTCCACAGAAGCCCTCCAACTGGTGCTACTCTGTCTGGGTTCCACAGGATATGTGGTTGGAGGAATTGGCACCCTAGACTGCGTTGCCTTAGCAACTCAAGTCGCACTCTGTTCTGATTGGCCCAGTGGTGAGCCGCCTGGCTCACCACTTAGCATGTTTGAGTGACAGCTAGGCTGTTGAATGGGGGTTTTTCTGCATAAAAGCAGGGCCTTTGGGACTGGAACTTCAGAAGTTGCCACAGGACCTAAGAAATCCGAAGAGGCAAGAAGCTGAGCCATCTGCAACGACGACACCACCGGTGGAGCCCTGCTGCAACGACCTCACCACTTTTCCGACGACAAGAGGAGATCTTCTGCTGGAAGAGTCTTCTCCCTCTGAGCTGGTGGGATCAACCAGTACGCCATTTCGCCTTCCAGGACGTCTCTTGGTCGAATCGCCCGTGCCAAGCACCCCGGCGGCCGGATAGCCAAGTTTACCACTGTGACCGCGAATACCAGGAACGCACCTTTTAACCGACGAACTCCGTGGCTGGTTCCTTCCCAGGGCAGTGCAATGACTCCACGTTTCCTCCTCGACGAGGTCCTCTCTTCCCCTGGTCGAAACCACAAACTGCACCCGCTGCCAGGAACAACTGCCACCGCTGGAGCTTCCTCACTCTTAAAGGTACTGTGTTCCACCTGGCCTCCCTTTCTTCGGATTGCTAAAGGTGACCTTTAAATGATCTGATATGATATGATATGGTATTTGTAACGCGCCTATACACAAGTGTTTCCTTGGCTTTCCAACTGGGTTGGCCCCCAGATCTTCTAACTTTGTCTTTTAAATCACCCCAACCTCTTTTGAACATTTCTACAAAGACTTGAATGCATTTCTAAACCATGTGATCTTGGGCACATTTCACCTTGCTCCATTTAAAGTGGGCCTGGCCTATGAACTTTGACTCTAAAGTATACTCTGCCTTCAGTATCTTGTTTTTGTCTCTTAAAAGTGTTGGGAACTGTTTTATTTTTAAGACCTGCCTTTTTCTCTCCCTTTAACCTAATTATTGGAGTGCCATCTAAGTTACGCGCTCACCCCTGTTTTGACAAAAAGTGGTGTTTTGACTTAGACTTGTCTAGTAATTGCTAAGGGAGGTGTGAATACTTTTCTGATTGTGTTGGAACTTGCTTTTGATTTATAGTGCTAGTATATTTTCTAAAGTGTGTGTTAAATAAATAATTATATACTTTTGATAACAAGCTCTGGTCAGTGTTTGCTTGCTCTACTGTGTTTTTAGCCCTATTGTGTATCCTCTGTATACTGCCTAACTCTTCTTGAGAGAAGTCTGACTGCTCAGCCACAGCTACCAGGTAAATCTGGGTGGTGCAGACTGCTACCAATTGGGTTTACTGCTTACTCCTGTAGTCTTAATCTTTTTGCAGTGTTCCCCAAGGGAACTGCACAGGATTCTGCCTAACAGTCGTAATGAGGCCCAGTATCTCCCTTGTCCTTATGACAATCAGTTTAACCCTCTCCTGACCTTTTTAGGTCACTATAAGGTAGTGCCCTCTTGTTCCCCTCTTGGGGGTACCTAATAGTACCGAGGAGAGAAAGAACCAACTAAGAGTTATGGATAATACACACTTTCCCCACTATGGTACTGAGACGAGGAAGAATCATCTGAGAGTAATGAATACCATTTCCTCTCACCACTTTGGTTCTGGGACAAAGATGATGTATGAAGGTCAGGCATGCCCATGTAATCAGGGTCAGGCAGTTATGGTTAATGGTATACACCTGCAGCCCATTAATGGACCACGGGTGTAGAAAAGGTGGAAGGCTGAACCACAATGAAGGAGCAGAGAAAGAGCAAGAAGCAGATCAAGGAGCCGTGCATGAGCAGGAGAAACCGAGATGCTGAGAAGCCAAACAGAACCCTGTGTATCCTGTTGGCATGATCGTACAGAATGGAGGTCCCACCTAAGGGGAGGATGTCAGCAGGCACTGCCGAGAGGCGAAGTCAAAGTGCTGCATGGGACCCAGAGAGTGCAGAGCAAATTTCCTGGCGAGCAGGCTTCCCCACTCCGGGAGAAGCTGGTGACAGGAGCAGAGCTGCTAAGCCCGGGTATGTGTCTGGGATACTGGAACAACCGGGGCGCTCCAAAGGACAGTGAAAGTAGTCGTGGTTTGCTGCAACAGGCAAAGTTGCCTTTGTTTATGCTGAACTGAATGAAAAATGTAACGTTAACTTAATTGAATGTTGAACTAAATTAAATAGGCAAAGTTGTCTTTATTGAATGCTGAAACTAATGAAATCACGCAAAGTTGCTTTTCTTGAACAACACCATTGAATGAATCAAACAAAGCAGCAATTTTGAAATACCAAATTGAATGAAGAAAACAAAATTACATTGATTGAATAATTGAATGAAACATACAAGGCTGCACTTTGAAATCCATGAAATAAGTAAAACCTGCATTTTGTAAAGCACTGAATGAAAAGGAGAAGAACAAACTTGTTGAATAATTAACAAGAAACTGAAAGTAGTTATACAAACCAAGTTGAATGAAAGACTCTGAGAACAAAGAGAGCACCAAGGTTGAGAAACCACTTGAATGTTAAAGTTGTGGAGCTACATAGTAGAAACCTCTTGTTTTGCTGAATATTGAGCTACTTAAGGAGACCTGGAAGTTCCTGGTTGTATGACCTGCAATGGGTGGACCGTGTGGTCGAAAACTGTGCCAAGACCAGAGAACTCCTACATAATAACAAGGAAGTTTACTGTGGCATCTTCAAGAAACTAACCATTGGTGTGTATTATTAGACTTGGGGAAGGGAACCCTAATTTGTAAAGAATTGTTGAAATATGAAACCAAAGCTCCGAGAGACTTCTCTTGTGTCACCTTTAATATTTAACTTTGGGAAGGGAATTCTGACCTTTCCAAAAGCTTGGAGCTTTATTGCTTATTGAACATTGGGGAAGAGTATCCTGACCTTTACAAAATATGGAACTTTATTGCTACAAGACCAAGAGAAGGTAAATTGAACATTGTAATAAACGTATTGATATTTGGGGGGAAAGGAAGTAGAAGAATAAGTTTGAGCTGGAAATAGCTATAAACCTTTACCTTTGAAACACTGTTTAGTTTATGGTTGACATCCCAATATATTGTTTTGTATTAGTTCTTAGGGCAAGAGTAGGTTTTGGACACAGACAGACGTTTCAGATGAACAAATGGACACCTTAGCATAGAGAAATCCCACCTTGGTATAGGGCAAGATAGGCCTCACTCCTTCCTGACATTTTCATTAGTAAAAGCTTTTGTTATACTTAGAATATGTTGTCTGTGTCTCCTTCCATGATGCCAATCTCACAACCTCTTAATTTCATAGGCTAATCATATTTCTGAACATGACAGAGCTTGTTCTGAAGCATTTTGAACTCAAAATCCTATTTCATCCATACCTCTTCATAGCAACATAAAACATCAATGGAATATGGATGTCCATGAGTGACCCTAGGAAATTCAGGGACATGTGTGGTGAAATATGACTTAGTTATTCATATTTATCATTTTGTTTAATTATCAATAAAGCTACAGATATCGTGTTTGAACTCATTTTGTATAGGAGAATCTTATGGTTTCAAAAGTTGTTTAAATGCATGAATAATAGTAATTGAACTAGACCATTTTATTACTTTTTCGTTCGGCATAATAAACCATGTCAGCAGCTCCTAGATGCCCCTTTGTGAAACCTGCAATACATGATTGATATGGGTAGCTGACATGCCTCTTTTGTTTGAGCTCCCATTAGTAACTCAGATGGTAGATTTATTTACTGAGCTAATGTAAAAATGTAAAGCATTAAATAGGTTTGCAGCTTTTGAAGCACTGGGCTTTGAAAACATAGCCTCATGTCATGTGGCCAGTTTAGGTCATATGTTTTCAGAGGACCATAGATTTGGGTCCACTGGAATTTATTCCAATATATTTCTAAGAACACTTCTCTTGAGATGAGCCCAAGTGGGTGGGGTATCCCATTTGCCAAAGGCCTTGAACGGATAGGTCTTTGTTATAGGATTTTTTATTTGTTTCTGTGGTACAAGATACATGTTTGCTTACCTCCAGATGGCCACGCTAATCTCCTGAGAAGACTGCCACCATCAGAAGTTTATGCAGGGCTTAAAATTTGCTTTTTCTCAGGCTCCTTGGAAGAACTAGTAAAATTAGCATTGGCAAAGCTGCACTAGACTACCGATTTGGCCATGTAGATTTAAACAGTAATGTGGTCTCTTTTTAACATATGATAATAACATTTAGGTGCTTTTTTAACATATAGCAATAACATTTAATAGATTTACATTAGGCTTCTATTTGTGTCTGTAAGTGCTATATAGTAGTTTCTGACATACATTCTTGAAATTGATTGTTCTTGGAAAAAGAAATACATTATATTTTAAATGAGATAATGCAAGTTAAGCCTTTCACAATATGATAGTTCATTTGAAATTACTTGTTCCCTTTACATGAAATGTGAGGGTTCCAGTTTTATTAAATTAGAGCGTTGTACAGTACAGTGTGATGTACAGTGTCATGCTTATTTTTAAATAAAAACATGGCATTTTGGTTAAAGAAATTAGAAGTGAATACATTATGTTTGACAATCTTCTCCAGTTAATCTAAGAACAGGCACCAATTATTTTGCTTTCTCACACTCTGCTCCCCACTTTTTGCAGGGACTGGTGTTAATATTCATTAGTTGCAGTGCACTTTGCATTTCACAGACTCCATATTTCTTATGTATAGCGTTCTGTACAGTACATTGTTTCAGTGTACTAGGGCAGTGTTTTTCAGAGGAATGTGGAAAGTGTTAAAGGGGCTTTCAGCATTTCTTGCTGTGAGTTTATACTTCGGCGGAATCCAGTACTTGTGCTCTCTGGTGTCTTTGCCTATGCAGTTTCAATATTGATTCAATGTTTGTAGGGAAAAGGGATGTAATTTATTTGGTGGTGTCTCTCGGGTGAGCAGGTAACCACCTGCATTTTGCAGGTGCACCTGTTTTGTAGTAATAGAGGAAAATCACAATACACATCAATGAAGCAAGGTATCATTCCGGCATCTCTCGTTATAGATTCAGCCAATCATCAAATCATGGTTTCACCCTAGAGCAGGTGCACAATTATTCATTGTCCTTTTCTCCATAGCTTTAAGAAATTGATTAGAAAGTTGTCCTTTAATTCTTCCATCAATTCATTTGAGTTTTTTCAGGAACATACTCCAACAGTGACATTGATTGAATTTCCAAATGACTTTTGAATGGTTGTATAGTATATATGTGTTCCATGGTCTGTGACCTGCGGCTTTCAAGATGTTTTTGGACTACAACTCACTTTATCCCTTCTCATTGACTGTAGTAGCTAAAACTAATGGATGTAGAGCCAAAGGTTAAAGACTTCTGTACTAGCTCCTTGTTCTCCAGAAGTAGCCCCTTCGAATTGGGCGAGGACCTATACCCGGGTGGTGCTTGTAACTCCTGCTTTTATTTCTTTACTTCATCTCTTTATTTTGATCCTTGCAACATCAAACATATTATGATATGTTCTGAAAATTTTCTAAACAGTGGGCCTCATTACAAGTATGGCGGTAAGGCAACAACGGCGCTGGTATCGCTACCGGCACCGTTGCTACTGTACCGCCATACCACGAGTTGTGCTCGCGGGAGCCTTTCATTCCGCCAGGTCTGCCCTGGTGGAATGAATGGCACCCGCGAGCACAACTCGTGGATGCACCGGCACTGTTCTGAGCGGTGCCGGTGCATCCGAGCTCCCCATTCCCATTCAGCCCATGGAGCCAAATGGGGATGGGGAGTCCCTTATTGCCGGCACCCGCAAATGGGCAATTACCGGGTCTGCTGGCCTCAGCATGACCCAGTAATTGCCCATTCACGGGTGCCGGTAAAATCACGGGTCTGGCGGCAGCCGTGCCTTTGTTACAGGCACGGCTACCGCCAGACACATAATGAGGCCCATTGTCATGTCAAGACTATAAAACCTCCATGTCCCACAACTATCACTGGGCTGCGCATACCTTACAAAGAAAACAAGCCGACAGCAAGAGACAGACTTAAAACAAAACTAGCAGCATTCCATTTACAGACTACCGTGTTCTCCATTCCAATCCGTATTTCAGTTATTTGTCTATATGCATGAGGCTGTTGCATTGTGCAGAATGTGGCTGCTAAATTGCTGAGAAATGTGGCTTACTTTGAGCATGCTACTCCAACTCTTTGAGATCTGCACTGGTTTGCTGTCGAGTCAAATGGAAGATGGAAGATTTCTGGGCCAAGTTAATTGAAATCAGCATTGATTTGCTAAAGCTGAGAAATTAATGTTTCTGCCTAGGTTGCCCAAACTTTTAATACCTTCCTTTGGGAGCATCGACCATCGCAGGTGTGGCTCTTGTTGTTGTGAGAAACCAGAAGGGGTCTCACCCGCTAGTCCCTGGGGCTATCTCTCACAGGTGGTCAGGGCGCCACGGCCATCGCCTTTGGATCCAGATCCTGGGTGTGAACCAGTGCCGGAGGATCACCTGGGTGAGGGGTCTTCGGGTAGTGGCAGTGGGACACCTGATGGCGAGACGCAGTATCCCCTCTATAGCACCTTTACTCCATCCTACCAGGTAGGATATCTGGAAACTGTAACCCTCTGACCCCCTTCCCTACATGAACACTTTCACACAGACAGCCCGCTCTGGGAGAAAACAGACTCATACCCGAACATTGTACCTAACATGTCCCACTATTATGGTCAGGCAAAGTCAGGCAATTAATGTTAACAGTTCACACCTGACTTCCATTAAGCTTCCACACACGGATAAAAGGTGGAGCGCGAGAGCACACTCTGATTGAGGCAAAGCACACAAAGGAACAGCGTTTCCCAGACTGCAGCTGAACGAGGAGAGAAAAGCGGCAAACCGAGAAGGGAGAGCAAGGAGGGAGATACCCTTGACCTTTCCGGCGAGAAACTGTTTCTTTCCAGAAACCTTCAGATTAAAAGGGCGTAAGGCCAGGAAACCAGAGTGAGGAATCCTATATTGTGTGTCAGAGATACCGGGGGCCCTCCTGCATCACTGGTTGAGTTTGGGAGGAGCCGCAGCCACCGTGGTAGCGTCCACGGTCCAGGATCAAAGCAATGCCAGAGAAATCAACACACCAGGGGAGTTGGGGAGACTGATGCAAGACCGGTCTGTGTTGAAGTCAAGGTTGCAAGCAGCAACATTGTATGAAGAGCGCAAAAGCAAATAATATTTACGCATGTGATGAAAGACGCGAGTAAAGCTCAATTACTGATGGATGTTTGAACTTTAATATGAATCAGAGAAGGTACAAGACAAAATAACAGAGTGGTTTGGCACCGCAGTTGTGCTCAATCGAAGGTCTCTTTGTGATGTACCCAGCCAAGAAGTCGCAGAACCAAAAGTAATACAGTGAAACTAATGGATTAAGTGAATCGAAGTGGTTCTGGAATGGTTTAAGAAATATCCATCGCACAGTCGAAAGTCTTCGAATTTTGATAAGAAAAATAAAGCAAAGAAAGTGAGATTATAAGGTCCGAGCCCAGTTGAGGGAGACATGTGGTCTGAGCCGATTGAGGGAGACCAATTTTGAACTTGTGTTTAAGGGAGTCCCAGCCCGATTGAGGGAGACCAATTGTGGACATGTGTTTAAGTTGGTCCGAGCCCGATTGGAGGAGACTCGTGGTGAACAGTAAACCCGAGAACTTGTGAATGTGAAAATCCTGATGAGAAAGAAACTTTGGTACTTGTTTGTTATGCCAGGCTCTCTGCAATAAGAAACTTCAATTGGGAAAAAGACTTTGGCGCAGAAGGCCCAGATACCTAGGTTTTGAACCGCATCCACGCAGCAGAGTTGCCAGAGTGTGTGCGAAGCTTGAGTATGCCACCTTGTCCCGTGCTGAAAACATGGGGAAGGAATGTCAACTGCTGAACTATCCTGCCGTATTGTTTCTTGAACACTTTTCTTTTGCCTACATCGTTTTCCCACACCATTTGTATTTAGAAGTAAGGATTGGCATTAGGTTTATTAGTATTGGACCTTTTATTTTGACCGAGACTCAACTGTGACTGCGTTACTATTATTTGATGGTCGTAGCCTGCTCCCAATCTTAGGGTTAGACAGGCCTTCAATCAACCCATTGAAGTTCAAATAACACCCTTGAACTGTGATCACTTGTGCCTGTCTTCACTGTTTGATACCGTGCCTTCCTTACATTGGGCCTCATTACGACCCAGGCGGACTTCGCGGTGCTAAATGCACCGCGAAGCATGGCGGAAAGCCGCCGATAGCGCCATGGGGGTTGGCGGATTTACCGCCCCATTCCGACCTCGGCGGAGCGGTAAATCCCCAATCCCCATTCTGCCCTTCCCCATTCCCATTTTCGCCCCATAGGGTATAATGGGAGTGGGGAAGGAGTTAATTACGCCACCGTAAAATACGGTGGCGTAATTAACAACGAGGTCCCGTAGCGCCATGGTTTTCTCCGGCTGGTAAAACCAGGCGGAGAAAACCTCCATGGCGCTACGGGAACTCGTAGTATGGCGGAGAGGTACGCCATGCACTACGCTGGCGTAATACCCTCTCCGCCAGGGTCCTAATGAGGCCCATTGTACACAACTCTTTCTATCCACACTCAAGCCGTTACTGAGCCACCAATTGTTCCTTCTTGGTTGAAGACTATCTTGTCTTGTCTGGCCTTTCACTGAGAGTGTTTTTAGTTTGTTAACACTGGGTTAATAGTTTAAAGTAAATCATTAGCCACCTCAGTGGACCTTTAATTTTACTTAAAGGTTATTAATGTAGATATTATCCTACCTGAAGTGTGTACTCTGTAATTAGGATAAATTTGAAAGCATTCTGCACCGTTTAGCCCAAATGAAGCCAAAATATTGAAGGATCAAAGTTCCAGAGATGGGAAAAATAATATCATACCAGAGATGATCAGTCATTGTTGCATGGTTTCATTGAAAAGAAGCGAGGTGTGAATTATTTTGTGTTAATTAATATGTACCATTTACCAGTCCTGTGAAGCAAGTCCCTCAAGACACCCTGTCCCTAAAGCATACTTTAAAGTTCCATCCTACTGATGCTCTCTTCTTTCAGAGGCACCCAAATGCACAATCTGACCAGTGATGCAAGAGGTCCAATGGACCCTGCTGTCAGTGTATGCAAGCCGCCTAATGGTTTCCGCAGCGGCAAACACTACAGAGAACTAGTTAGTACACAATATCCCAGAAGAAAGGGCATTGGAGCACAAGCCATTTTAGAGGGTACAAGGAGAGATATTCTACTGTAATAAATTGCACTCATTCTGGATTCGGTCAGACAAACTCTTAAGTGCAGATCTTTACACTTGTCCATTGTGTGCCGTTTTTTTTATCACACTTTACATTTAAGGAACATACTTGATATTCTATACCCTTGGCACCCTTTTCAAAATGACTACTGACTTCACAAGTGTTTTCCACCCTATCCAAAATGACTGCTGATTTGATCAGCTTTGTTTATTTAAGACTATGGTCTAGTCGCTAATAAGTTAATTGAAAAGAAACATGGACGTGAAGGCCTGAATCCAAAAGTTTTGCAAAAGCGAATCACCCTGGGAGATGGGTGGCAGGTCTCGCCGTATACACATTTCTGGTGAGCGATTAATCTCTTGATATGTATGGAAGCATTTGGTTAAATAAGGATAATAAGTGACACGTAGGTGTGTCGTCTTTGCAGGGATGACGGGACATTTAGAAAACCACCCCCATGTGATGGACTACTAATGCCTGTGATGTAAATGCAACCCACCTAGAGTGGTAAGTGCTATATAAACAACATAACCAATACTCTTAATATTAATGGAGAGGACCTATCATTACAACCAGGGTCTTTCTCAAACTTGTCTTACTAGATGATGAAGACCCATCTAATTTTATACAACAAAGGAACCGTTGGAGAAACGAAAATCTAACGTAATGCGTACAGTATCTGTATAAAATAACAAATAATACAGGGAAACAGCAGATAATGGATATACATGCTGTAAATTGCCGTTGGTATGAAGTTCGATGAATATTCTTAAGTACTACGTCTATAAATCACAAGTTTCCCACCTCTATTTTAATTAGATGGTCATCCCAGTATTGAATGGCCTAGAAGATATGGATGGTACGTTTTACTGACAAGAAGGTATTTAAAACCTTAGGATATTTTTAAGAGTATTAATAAGAATATCTCTAATTTATTTAGACTTAAATATTATTTTGTGTCACTTGCAGGTTTCTCTGGCCCTCATTATAACCTTGCTGGTCTGGAAATGTCATTTTTTCCAGACCGGCGAAACACAAGTTGCCGTCACTCACCGGGTGAGATGCCTGGTGATGCTGCAGCGACCTGGCCAGACTTGATATTAGAGCCCTTGGTTAGACCTAAACCAGGGCCTCCTCTCTGTCGAGGGAAATTAACTCTTTTTAGTGATATGCCCCCAGACTGTTAAGAACAGACCGTCAAGTGAGGCCGATCACTCAAAAGAGCGGGAACACACACTGCTATGAATACCAGCTGTAAAGGAAACAACAGTGTTTTAATAGTAGGTAATGGTAACAGCTAAAGCACAGTAAGATTGTAATTTAGTAATACATGGACTAACTAGCAGCTAAGTCTTCCTCTAGGCAACCTGACCATGGATAAAGAGTGGACAATGAACTAAGCGTTAAACCCCAGTAGGCAGAACAAGGTCAAGAAGAAGGAATCTTATGAATGGCCACGATTCTTACTGTGTTAAGAAGGCAAAAATAGGTACAGAAGAGAAGGGAGTTCCAAAACGACTGGTATAAAACAACAAACAGGAATTGTTAGTATGGGTGCTACTAAACCCCGACAACACGAGGAACGCATTAGAGCCGGGGCGGTGCACTTCCTAACAGAGCGTCCCAGTGTGCACATGCAGAATGGTAAATTTTCAAATGGTTCAGAGTCACAACTACTTGTATGCACGAGTTAGCAATCTTGTAGACCCAGGATAACAGGGTTGTAGGTACGAGATAGACAACAGTAAGGTATGCACAGGTAAACAATTAATACTTGCATTGTTTCTTTAAGCCGCTGCAGAGGTAGAAAGATAAGGCTAATCCGTATAGCAGAAGGCAGGGTCCGGTACACAGGTGGTTGATATCCAAGACAAAATCAGAACCCAAAAGGAAAGTCCATAAGCGAGCCAAAAGTTCTGGAGCACAGGAGAAGGAAACCAAGGGCAAAATCAGAATCACAAAAGGCAGTCCGTATGCAGGCAGAGAGTCCGGTACACAGGAATCAGTCCTTGATGAGCGTGGTTATGAAAAACTGGGAGTTGGAAGGAAGGAGGAGCCAAAGGAGTTTGGGAGAGCAGGCAAGGATAACAAGGGGAAGAGGTTCTGGGAGTAATTGAAGACGGAACTTCGGAAACAGAACCTCCGTAGTAACTTCAATAGGAAGCAACCATCCGCATCCTTCAGAGCCTGAAATAACAATCAAAGAGAGGCTCCATGTTTCCCATTGGAGGGATCAGAACGGCAACCACAAGGATGATGGGAAACGTAGTTCTGCCGCGTTACAGCCCACATTACTGCAACCTCCAACGCCTATGGAAAGGGGCGGCGAAGTGCTGTATTTTATAGAAAAATAACGGGTAAGTGCAGATGTCCCACGAGGGGCCGGCGCCCCCTTTATCATAACAGTTGCTGGTAGATAAGGCTCCTGCCGGCAAAGAATTTCCTCAATCACCGGCACAAGTAGTGCCAGTGATTCAGGCAATCCTAGGACTATATGGAAAGGGAACTTACTGTTGTCTCTGCCACCCATTATATCCCGGTAGTACCGGGATATCAGACAGCAGAGACGGTAGAGCCAGTTTGCTATTACCCCGCCGGAATTACCGGTGGGGTACCAGCAAACAATGAAGCCCATATCTTGGATTTTAAAAAAAAATCTGTTTTAAGAATGAAATTATCACCTACTGACTGGATGACCTCGTGTGTGAATACTGGTGTCTAATCATGATTATAGTCTGATAAATGTTCAATAGTTATTATGCCAGTAAGCAGGATGACTGGATGACCTCGTTTTCGTGAATACTTTGTATCTAAACAGAAACATGTAGATGTTGAGTGGTTTCTGATGACACATATGAAAATATGTCAAATTATGTGTTGCATTTAAAAAGTACAAGAAAATGGTTTCATTAATGATAACAGGACTAACATAAATGCTATCATTTTGATATCGTGCAAATTAAGTGAAGAATAGAAGGCGTCACCACATGAATTGTAAACAGTAGGGGTGGTTTCTATGAAGAAAGGTGATATATTTATATATATTTTTTCATGCGTTTGGTGTACGTTTTGTTAGATTTTTTTATATATGGAAATGAATAAATACATTGAGAATATGTATACACAAGTCAAATCTGTTGTAGGAAACCTTTAATGCCTAGCCCCCTGTGGTTGATATGTGGCAATAGTATAGGAACACACTTGATTCAGTGATGGACCCCTCCCTATTACATGTCCTGAGCCCTACCAGCTCCTGCCAGCTACCTATCCCCCCGCCATTGCACTGAAAACTCTCCAATTGCAGAACAATATCTGCATGGAGGGGAACAGGATCCCATACTATATGCCTTACTCTGGAATCAATGCATGTCCCTAAATATCCTTGTTCTAGACCCACACTCTGGGGGATCCTACTTTGGGACATTAGTAGAGGTTCCACAGGGTGACCCAGGGAGCTTGGCTACTATTCTGAAGCCTCACCCCTTCCATGGTCCAGGCTCGATCTCTCACTTTTTTGAATCTGGTCTTCTGATGTTTTCTTTCCTGGATTCTGTCTTTGGCTTTTGTCAACACAAATGGACTTTTATGCTGCTCTGTGACCTTTAGTTAGCTCTGCTGTAGGAGAAGGAACCCTATTTTTGAAATGTTCTTCCTTAGGCGCCAGCCTTCTGTGCCTAAGGGGGGGGAACTAAAATTCTCTCTATGTATTCACAGCTTTTTAGGGCCAGACTGGTTCAAAAGGCAAAAACGAACTCCAAAGCCAAAAAAGAGGTTATGTGGCAATGCATTTCGCAGTGTCAGTAATTATGTAATCATGAGAGAAGTAGACTGTTAAGTATGGGTCCACGCAGTGATGTATATATGATACAGTCCTTTATTAAGTATAATTCAAGGACAGCAGGTACCCCTTCAAGAGGCAGGCTCCAACTGACCAACCTTGGAATACACAGTGAAACTAAACACTCCAATTAGAACTACGTGACATCACAATGTTACTCTTTTTTGCTGAACATATTATAATGCAAATGTGGCACATTAATAACACTGGGAAGATTCACCTCAACACATCTCCTCCCTTCATTTTGTGGCAGGTTTAACCCAGGTAATAATCATTCAACCTGACCGGTTTGTTCCTGACCCTGTTAGCATTCAAGCTGGTGTTGTTACTGGAGGCTGTACTCACATTCGGTTCACACATATGTTCTTCCTCTCCATTCCCAAATGAAACTTGCTCCTCTCTGGTTCCCTCACCAGCTTCACTGTCCACCATATTGCACTTAACCAATTTGGCCATTGACCAACATTCTCCACCCTCCATGATTACAACATTACCTCTGATCACAGCAATTTTCTTTGGTCCAATAAACTTGCTCGCAATACATTTGGGAGAAGCCCTGGGATTCTTAACATAAACCCAGTCCCCCACTGACCATTGCATCTCCTTGGCACCCCTTTTTGTGTCAAACCTCTCTTTGTATTCATCTTGAGCCTCTCTAATGAGATCCATGATCCTTTCCCTGTTGACATGTACACTCTTCGCTAAATCCAACCAGCCCGGACACAACTTTGTCCCTGGTTGTCTGCCTTTGAGGGACATGAAAGGTGAAATGCCAGTAACAGTGTGTGGAGTCACGCAATAGTTCCAGACCATCTCCCTGAGAACTGTCTGCCACCTTAAACCTGAAGCCATTGCTAACTGCAATCCTCCCTTTAGGAATCTATTTGCTCTCTCAACAAGACCATTCGCTCTGGGCTGGTACAGTGCTGTCCTGTAGTGCTTGATACCAAACCTCTTGAGAAACTCCACCATCCTATCCGAACAGAATTGTACCCCATTATCTGAAAAGTTCTGAGGGGAATCCCTCCCTGTAAAAGACTTCCTCAAAAAAATTGATCATTTGTGAAGTTGTTGCATCTCTAATGGCTTTCCACTCAACCCATTTTGAATGATAATCCACCAGGACAATAAGGTATTTAACATTGTCTCCAAGTTCCTGTATGGGCCCCATTAAATCCACTGCCAGTTTCTTCCATGGCTCTCTTGGAACACTCACAGGTCTTAAGGGAGCTTCCTTAATCTTACTCTTGTCACTTCTTTCACATTCTTTACAGCTCCTCACACATTTCTCTACCTGACCGTCAATCCCTGGCCACCAAAAGAATTGCCTGATATGCCTTTTAGTACCTCCCATGCCTAGATGGCCTTGGTGAGCTATGTCCACTAATTTGGGCCTGATGTCATATGGAGGTACTATTTTCATTCCTTTTCTGAGTTGAGACCCATCCTCTGACATGCTCAACTCCTCTTTAATACCGTAATAAACATCATATTTCTTTTCAACGAGATCTTTTCTGGGCCAACCTGTTTTGGTCCACAATTTTACTTGCCCCAAAACCTCATCCATAACATCAGCAGACTGCCACTCCTCTTTGCTTATGGCATTGTGTACTAATGCACATTACCTTCTGCACTCACATCCTTGACACTCTCGTTCTGTGCAGACAGTCTAGAAAGACAATCAGCAATCACATTTTCTCCCCCAGGTATATACACCATTCTAAAGTCATATGCTAACAAGTCAATCATCCAACGAGATATTCTAGGTGAACCTTTAGCCCATTCCGCACTGCCCAGTAGCTGAACTAACGGCTTGTGATCAGTCTTTACAGCAAACGACTGACCCCATAGAAAAAATTTAAAATGAGCAACAGCCCATGATACAGCTAGGGCCTCTCTCTCCACCACGGAATAATTGCTCTCCGCCCCCCTCAGGGGTCGGGAGGCAAAAGCTATGACATGTTCAATGTTGCCATCATATTGAAAAAGAGCGGCACCCAGACCTAATGTGCTTGCATCTACAGCCAGCACAGTTCGTCTGCCAGAAACAAACCCTCCTAAAGAAGGTGCCTTCACAATGCTATCTTTTATCTTACTAAAGGCATTTTGACATTCAACCGACCACACATATTTGGTGCCCTTTTTCAATAAATCTCTCAAAGGAGATGACATTGCAGAAAAGCCATCAACAAACTTGTGGTAGTACTCCGCCAATCCCATGAACGAGCGTAGTTGCTCCTTGTCAAGAGGTTGGGGAGCACTCACAATGCTATCCACTAAAGACTTCCTGGGGGCAATACCATTACAGGAGATTTTATGCCCCAAGTAATCCACTTCCGTAACAGCAATTTTGCATTTCTCCCTCTGTACAGTCAGACCCGCTTCTCTCAGTCTGACTAACACTGACCTAAGTATCTTATCATGTTCAGGACCATCATTTGCAAATATGAGAATGTCATCTTGAAACACTGTTACTTTCTCAAGGCCTTTCAATACCGTTTCCATCACTCTCTGAAATACAGATGCCGCAGAGGCCAAACCAAAGGGCATCCGGTTATATTTGAAAACACCCTCAGGAGTGATGAATGCAGTCAAGTGTTGACACTCTTTAGACAACGGAACCTGATGGTAGGCAGCAGAGAGATCTATTATGGAAAATAACTTGGGTTCTCCTAGTGTGGACAAAACTTCTGAGATATTCGGTAATGGGTGTCTCTCAACCACTATGTTCTGATTGAGGCTTCGTAGGTCGACACACAATCTCATTTTACCATTGGCCTTAGTAACTAAAACCACTGGAGACAACCATTCCGTAGCTACAACAGGTTCAATCACCCCTTTGTCAACCAAGCTATTTAGCTCCTCTTTAAGTTGTGCTCTCATCTTCAGTGGTACCTGTCGTACCTTGTGTACCACTGGTTGAGCATTGTTCTTAAGTCTGATGTGATGTTCAAACTCTTTAAGCCTTCCCAGACTCTCAGAAAATACTTGTGGAAATTCCTTGGTCCAAGAGTCCCCCAACTCAGCAATGGTGACAGGGTCCGGTGCATTGGCTTGTACCCTTAAACCCAGCTTCCTCTGCTCCTCCCAGCCTAGCAGAGAGGTCCCTTTTTCCGCCATCAGGATTGTGGCTTGGCATATTCTTTCTTTGTATATAATTTCTGCAAGAAATTCACCCAAGATATTTATATCAGAGTCTGCATATCCACACACCTTGACATTGGTGGGCCGTATGATGGTACTGCTCCTCCCCAGAATGTTTGTCAGTGTGTCTTGGGATATAATGGTCCAAGGGGAACAAGTATCAACTTTCATTTTGAGCTCCATTCCATCCACTTGAAACTTGTCCATGGGACCTTTGGTCATCCCAGACATCTCTGAAATCTCGAATATGTGTCTTGGAGTAAATTCTTGAGTGCCTGACACTTCTTGGATGTTGTACCCCTTTCCGATGCCGTCTTCATTATTGTCCACTGGCCTGAACTCAATACTATTGACCGCGTTGCCCTTGCAAACATTGGCAAAATGCCCTTTATTCTTGCACTTGAAACATTCCACATATTTTGCAGGGCAGGACGGATAGTTCATACCATGTCTTGAACTGCCGCAACGAGAACATACATTTCTTGCATTTCCTCCTCCTCTCTTGACTGTGGAGAAGCCAACTTTCTTCTTTTGATTAACAACACAAACCGAAGACGATGGAGGATTGGATTTGTCAATCCTAAGTTCTTTGACATACTCTGAAGTCTGCTCAATGCTTCTTGCTAATTCTACTGCCTCATCCAATTTCATATCCTTTGCAAGAAGTTTTTCCTGGACTCTCACGTTATTGGTGCATCTAACCAGCTGGTCTCTGATTAGGGAATCAGTCAAATGTTCAAACTCGCAAGTGTAACTCAGAGATCTGAGGCAAGCAATGTAGGACTCCACCGACTCCGACTTCTCTTGGGCTCGCTGGAAAAATTTGTGTCTCTCAAAACTGACATTTTTCTTCAGTTCAAAGTGGTCCCGAAGTTGGTTAAGGGCAAACATATACTCATCCATGTCACCTGCCTCAGGGGCATGGTGTCTGGAAAGTCCATCAAAAATTCTGCGTCCTTCTATACCAAGGTTGTGTAGGAGTAAGGCCCTCTTGCGCGCAGAGGGAAATCTCTCCCCGCCCATCGCCACCAAGTAGTTCTCAAACATATCCCTCCACCTGTCCCATGTAATCGGAGGCCGGCCTGGTTCACTCAGAAAGGGCAGGGGAGGTGGAATGGAGGCGGCCATGGTTGCAGGACGATATTAAAATGTAGATCTCCTTTTTTTTTTTTTTTTTTATTATTGGCGCATACCCAGCACACAATTGGTCCACCAAAGCTGGGTAATTAATTTTTTTTTTTTTTTTTACTAATTAAATTACAAGAATTGTAGTCCACCATTAGCATTCTGCTAGAGTCTCTGCAACCAAGTGATCCCGTGTTCTTTTCTCTGTTGCCGGCTTGTGAATGACGTTGCTAGGATACGCTGTCACAATGGGAGGACCAGGGCTTCTGGAGGCCAACACGTCATGAGATGGGCGTGGCTAACCAAGCCACGTGAGCAGCAAGCGCTCGCTCCCGAGTCCGCGCTGCGGCTCGAGCTTCAGGTAGCACTGGATCCACGCAACGCCCCTCCTCAACTTGGGGCTCGCGCGGGACTCCTAAAACAGCAGCCGCTGCACCAACGCTCAAGCTAAAGGCGGGCTGCGGCTCGCGCTGGATCCGCGCAACGCCCCTCCTTGCCTCGGGGCTCGCGCAGGACTCCAAAGCAGCAGCCGCTGCACCAGCGCCGAGGTCAAAGCCGGCTGTGGCTCGCGCTGGATCCGCGCAGCGCCCTTCCTTGCCTCGGGGCTCGCACACGACTTCCCAAGTCGCGGTCGCTGCACCGACGCTTCTGAGAAGCTTTTCCCACTTGCCTGAATGGGGCTTCCACTCCACCTCCTGCCCGCCTCTCGCCTGCTGTCTCTCTCGGAGGAGGAGATCCTGAGAGCTGTCGGTATCAGGTGGCCCCAGTCAACATGAAGTGCCCATCCTCGTCGCCAATGTTAAGTATGGGTCCACGCAGTGATGTATATATGATACAGTCCTTTATTAAGTATAATTCAAGGACAGCAGGTACCCCTTCAAGAGGCAGGCTCCAACTGACCAACCTTGGAATACACAGTGAAACTAAACACTCCAATTACAACTACGTGACATCACAATGTTACTCTTTTTTGCTGAACATATTATAATGCAAATGTGGCACATTAATAACACTGGGAAGATTCACCTCAACATAGACATTTGTAAATTCCAGTGATCGTGCAAGCAATCATAAATAAGCATGTGACCTATTAAAGCTATGAGAGTATGCCCTGCGCGAAAAAGAAAAAAAAGAACTGACAAGTTTGTTAGAACTGGTTGCCATGGACACGCTGGAGCGTGGACCAAGACCCGCCCTCCCGTTCACAGGGAAGGTGGGACGTGAGGCGCTGACGAAACAGTTAAAACATACTGATGCAGGCACGCGCACTCGTGATGAGCTGCGGCAGGTGTGTAAGGAATTACAGTGTCAAAATAGGCAAGCCACAGTAACAGCAGAGCACATTCACAAAGTTGTGATCACACGAAAGGGTGTACAGGAATCTAACACGAGATATGCATTGCAGGCCATCTATTACTGTAAGGAAAAGTCTCTGAAGTGACATGTCAGAGTTCTGGAGGTGACAGGGATTAACGCATTGGGGAATGTTAAAGCTACGGCTGAATGGCCCCCGATTTGAAACTAACTCAGATATCACGTATATTTGCAGGGAGGAGATTCAAAGTCATGAGGTACGATATGACTTGGCTTAATTGAAATGTAGTGTCTGAAGTGTAAGAATATAATTGTAGGCGTGAGATAGGTATTTAAGTTGATTTTTGTTTATTATTAGTTCTTTCCCACTGTAATGAAACACGGAGTACGACCATGGTATGTATGTAACATTTAATTTGGTGTATTGATATATTGTATGGGGTGACTACAACATGTTTATAGCCCTGAAGGTGGAGTATAGCACTCCTAAATGCATTGGCATATAAACTCATTTTGGCTTTGGAATTCGTCTTTGCCTTTTGAACCAGTCTGGCCCTAAGAAGCTGTGAATAAATTCGTATTTGTATACAAATGAAGGATTATTGAGTCTATAATGTCAAGTAATAGATGCCACAGTACAATATTCAACATTGGCACGAAACATCAATTTGAGAAGATGAATACTATCCAAGGACGGACACTATTGGTGCTCATTTTGATTGAGCTTGGTGAGAGCTTCAGGTACTACCAAGTGGTTGCACTTGGCTTTTGGTTTGTTCGAGGGAAACATGAGACTCCCCAATTAACTTAGTTTACACTCAGAAGCAAATTCAGGTCATAAGGTGGCAGTGCACCACCACCTGCATGGATCACATCTATGATGATAAACCAATGCAGATGATGTGCATGCTCAATTTCTGCCGCGACTGTCAAATCGATATCTAAGTAATTTGCAGTTGGGACGGAGTCCTCAGTGTGGTGAACAACCACCAGCTGGCCAGTGGAGCAAGCCCTCTAAACACCATTCACACAGGTCAACTGATCAACAGCACCAGGTAATGTCTTTCAAAACTGCTTGCTCAGCCTTGCCTTCAATCGTCCACTCAGATGCGAAATTCTTTCCGATCGTGCACAAAGCTTTGAGCTCAGCAATTCCATTCATTCTGCAACAACGTTAAAATTGGAATCAAACATGTTTTTCTTGAACACCATTACTGACACTGGGCATTTCCTTTAAACTCTCCAAAGAAAATCAAACCAAGTATCAAACAGACAAAAATTGCCAGCATGTTTAGTCATCAAAGGGGTGTCCACACTATCAGAAAAGCTATCTGAGTTAGCAACTGAGAACATTGCTTAAAGAAGAGGGAACATAGGACCAGTGTGCGATCTGTTATGACTAGTGTATCCTGGGTGGGTTTGTTTGTTCAGAAAGGACCTCTCCCTGTGAGATGACCCTATTCTGGAAAGTATGGAAGGCAGCATTCGTCCATAATTCCTCTCGGTTTCCTTGAGGGATGCAGGACTCTGATTCTTCACAGGACACCTGGATGTGTGATGTCTCTGGAAACATTTCAGCCCCTGGAGCTACAACTCTGGTATTCATTACCAGGATCTATCAGCTCAGCCTCTGTGTCGCCTTGATCTAATAAAAGGCTGCGGCTGGGTCTTTTGAAAAAAGGTATTGATCTAGTGTACACGGAGGACAGGGGGTGGTGCACAGGTTTTGCTCAGGGTTAGAAATAACTTAATTGTGCTTTGTCCCAAACTGAGTGTTAAAATCTGAATACTTTGATGTGTGTTCTACATGAAACATGCTTTGGGTTTTAGATATGCTCTACTATGTCGAGGAAAACAAGCTGTGCCTGCTCTCTTTCAAGTCATGTTGCTTGTAATTTATATTTTATTGGATTTTTCAAGCTAACAAGGAAGACAGTTTCACCTGACAACCTTGGAAGAGCACAATGCAATTTCCTCAAAATAGCAACCTGAAGTTACTAATAAATACAGTCACAGCCCTCACATGCCCCGAGTCTCATTGCATAAACTCAAGCAGGCATCTGAAAACAACCAAAAGAGCAAATAAGGCCTGTACGCTACAAAGTTTAGGTATTGCTGATAACCACTCATTTACCCTGTTGCATTAATCATATGGTTGCAAAACCCAAGAGAGGAATATTGTTAGAATATACCTTTTGTCCAGCAGTTAAAAATTCTATATAGCTCAAGTATCTTAGTAGTCAAGTAAGCCCCACCACACATTTAAAAAAAGAACTTGCAATCACTTGACGAAAATGTCTCACTTTCCATGGCCGTCCTCTACCCCATTTGTCAGTTAGTCATGAGGCAAAGCTTCTTAGTTTTCCAGTTCTGTAGTACTGTCTTAGTTCCCACTACTAGAGATATATTGATCTATAGCTCATGACATGGATTACGAATTTCTAGAACCGTTAAGTCAATTAACAAGCCAAGTTGAATGTCCTTTCCTCATTTTAAATGTAGTCTTCCACAGATATCTTCGCTGGTTTTAGCCTCAAGCTATATCTTGGAAACTTTTGAATGTAAAAATCCTGGCTCTGCCAATAATTATTTGAGGCACACAACCGAAGCAGTTAAGTTTTATCCAGTTGTATATAAACATGCATAAAGATTGAAAAAACATGGCACTGCCTACAACAGTACCCCGTCTTTTTTAAAATGCACTGCGTCTCATCGGTGTAGGTGTCAAATGTCAGGATCTACGTGAAAAACACTGCAGCCGACAAGAAGGAGTCGCAATACAGCGAAGCTGACATCTTCGCATTTCGAAATGAATTCTAATTCGTTTTTTTGACATTTGTCCCCTGCAACCCCCGAAGCCCATAATGCCGAACTGCTTGTTCGGCATTATGGGATTCGAAGTTTTCTACTATGCCGAATGCCAACAAAAGGCGCATTCAGCATGTTTTTCCAATCTTTTTGGCCATTACCAAATGTCAAACAGAGCGGAATTTAAAATGCAGAATGAGGCTGCAGTTGTGTGTTAACCTTAACGGCCGAATGAGGCTTGCAAACTCCAGAAATAGCAAACAATAACTCTTAACTCTATATCGCAAAGTCCTTGGGAAACATCACCACAGACGCATATATTGCTCAATGACTGTGACTTTATTGAGGATAGGTGAAATAAAAGAAAGGCACCTTCAACTGAGGGTAAGCTCTTAAATAAACAGAACAGCTCCTTTTCGAAACTGGCTATTGTCATTTTTTACACCGCTCCTTCTTTTTCACCTAGTAGGTTCAATAATGTTTTCTAGTCAGGATGTTGGTGAATGCTCTTTTGAATCGGGTAGTTAGGTGGGCAGAAGGATCCCATCTGGCTTCTCTAAGGCCCTGTTCCACTGATACTAGTGGCTATACTGTTCCTCAGATTACGCTTTGGGATCTTGGGAACCTTCGGTTGGCCCCAAATGCAAACCCAACTTAACAAGCACCCTTTTCCCTTCTCCACAGGTCTAGCTTTCTGTTGCAAACAATCTTTTTCTGGTTGTCGCCCAGCATCTGTTGTGTTGCAGGCTAAGCCTGTGCCTCGGGCCGCCTCATTCACACTTGCACACTCACTCGCACACAGAGACACGGAGATGCGTGTGTTGCTGATGAGGTCCCGGCGGCAACTGCCGTACGGGACGTCTTTATTGCATCTGCGCATGCGTGGCCACAACAAGGCTCGCGCATGCGCATTTCGTACTCGCAACGAAACATCCCTTCTTTTCATTAAACAGAAACAAACATTACACAACAGTTAACCAATTGACTTTAACCAAGACTCAACGTGAGTCAAATGTCATGGCCTGATACCGGCTCAGTCTCCTGAGTCCATGATATAGTCCTTGAAACGTACCGGTGGTTGTCGTCCCTGTCTCGACGGATACCGGCTGCTACTCCGTGGGGTCGGAAGCGGCATGACAGCGATGGGTGGTGCCTCCTCCGGCCTGTCAGCATCAGGAGTGTCAGATCTCTCATCTCTTGTCGCCGTGTCCTCCTGTTCTCCTTCGCGGTCATGCACTTCGATTTTTTTAAAGAACGACTTATTGCGAGTTACTGTTCCCCTTTCGCTGGCCGCCGTTACCATTTCTCCTTTCACGTGCGTGACCGTCCAAGGCTGTGGCTCGTACGTGAGCGATAGCTTCCCCTCTGGCCTGCGCTTCTTGACCAGGGCAGAGTCTCCTACTGCTACTTCCTTCTCGAGCAGGCCTCTACTCTCGCTCTCGTTGGCATTTTTGGCAGCTCTGTCCCGTCGAACTCGGTCATCGTCGATCACACCCTGCTCATGCCCTTCTATTTCCGGGATTAGTCCCCTCGGGCAGCTTCCGAATAGTGCTTCCGCTGGAGCGACTCCAGTCGATTGGTGGGGGGTCGTTCTATATTCTCGTAGGAATTCGAACATGTTTTTCTTTAGCTCCCCTCCACCGTTTGCTGAGATGCAGAATACCTAATACAATGTCCTCATGAACCTTTCCGCTTCCCCATTCGCCCGGGGCCAGAGTGGCGTGACCTTCCTGTGCTGTATTCCCTTCTCCCTCATGTATTGTGCAAACTGGTTTCCAGTGAATGGTGGACCATTGTCGGAGCAGAGAACGATCGGGAAACCATGAGTTGCGAAGATCTTTTCAAGAACCAAGATGGTGTGATCACTTGCAGTGGAGTCCACAAGCTCAACCTCAGGGTATCTCGACCACTGGTCGACAACGGCCAAAAAGTACATTCTCATCCCAGTCGAGCTGAAATCTGCGTGAACCGTACCCCACGGGAGTTCGCTTCTGTCCATGGAATTTATGGGCGGCGCCCTTTCCGCAGGACTTGCTGCTTGACACAGTATACACCTCCTCACATGTCCTTCCACCTGGCTCTCTAGGTCGGGGAACCACACTTTTGGTCTCAGCCATGCTTTTGTCTTTGCGACACCTTGGTGACCGGTGTGTGCCATCTCCAGGACTCGGGACACCAGTGCATGCGGAACAACGATCTGTCACCCACGTAGTAGGAGTCCATCTTCTGAGACGGAAAGCTCATCTCGTACTTTCCACAGGGCATGTAGATCTTTCTACGCCCTCTCCTCACGGCTCGTGTTGTTGTTGAGGACCTCCTTCCACTCTCGGCTCTGTATGGCTGACCTTATGATCTTGAATATTTCATCGTCGCTGGACTCTCGGGCCACCACCTCTCTTGATAGTGCCACTGGCATGGCCCCTTCAACGACATTGTGGACAAGTTTCTGACACTCCACCAACTCCCCGGACCTTCCTCGTTTTTGATGTTTGGGTTGCGGGACAGGTAGTCAGCAGGATTGTTCGTTCCGGGCCTGTACACCAACTTCACTCCGTACTCTATCAGAGCCAGCATCCACCGTTCAATGCGCGGCGGGGGTTTGGACGACTTGGACGACACACCCGCCAGGATTGGTATCAGCGGTTTATGGTCTATCACCACCACAACTGGTTTCCCTAAGATATAGAGGCGAAAGTGCCAACAGCCCCACAGTATGGCTAGCGCCTCCCTTTCGATTTGTGAATATCACCTTTCAGTCTCCGTTAAGGCCTTGCTGGCATAGGCGATTGGGCGCATTTTTCCTCTGGCATCCGCCTGCATGAGTACAGCCCCTAACCCCACCGGGCTGGCGTCTACCACTACTTCTGATTCGGCCGTTGGATCAAAATATGCCATTGTGTCTTGATCTGAGAGTGCCTTCTTTATGTCCTGGAACGCTTCCTGCTCCCTTTGGTCCCATGTCCATGGTACCTCGTTCTTGGTCAGTGCGCGAAGAGGCTCCGACAGCGATGCGAGTCCTTTTATGAAGCGTCCACAGTAGTTCACTATACCGAGAAAGCTGCACACCTCGGTGGGCGATTGAGGTGCACAGTAGTTCACTATACCGAGAAAGCTGCACACCTCGGTGGGCGATTGAGGTGCAGCAGCCTCCCGGATGTCGCGGACCTTTTCCGGGTCAGGTGATATCCCGTTTGCGTGAAAGATGAAACCAAAGAATCCAATGCGATCCTGGAAGAACTCACATTTTTCCCGATGCAGCGGCAGGCCCAGCTCACACAGCCTCTGTAGCGTTAGTTCTAATTGCTTCATGTGTTCCATTTGGGATGATGCAAACACCAGAATGTCATCGCTCATGTTGAGCACTCCCTTTAGGCCCGCCAGTGCTCCTCTTATTGTGTTTTGGAATACTTCGGCGGCAGAGGACACGCCAAAACCGAAGCTCTTAAATTGATAGAGGCCTTCGTGAGTTGTAAATGTTGTTATGTATCGCGAGTCCGGGTGGAGCTCTAGCTGATGATACCCGGACCACAGGTCTAGCTTGGAAAAGACCTTGGCCTCTTGCAGTTCGCTCACAATGTCGTCTAGTGTCGGCGTGATATGGGGCTTGCACTTGATAGCGGCATTAGGGAGTCGCATGTCTACACAAATGCGGACCGCACCAGGTTGTTTTGGCTTTGACGCTACCACAATGGGCGACACCCAAGGCGTTGGCACTTACACTCTTTCAATGATGTCCATCTCGACAAGCGATTGCAGTTCCTTCTCTACTTGCGATCTGAGTTGGAAGGGGATTCTCTGGTGTTTGAGTGCCGTGGGTCTGATAGTTTCATCAATGTGGAGACGTACTGGGTCCGACTTTCGTTTGCCCACCCCTTGGAAGAGGCTTGTAAACTTGCCCAAAAGTTGTTCAATATCGGCCTGATATACTGCAAATGTAAAATTTACAATATTGAGTGCCTCAGATGCAGCACAGCTCAGAAGTGAGTGTGGAATGACGTCCGGGCCATGTGTCACAGGTGCAACGAAAACGCCAAGTATTGGCAGAGGCGTGTCGCCTGTAATGCTCACCTGATTCCCGCAGAGGCGCCGGTCTTGACTGGGTGAATGCCGTATCTTCAAAGGTGATGTGTAACACACGGTTGGCTCTTTGGGCTGGACCTCTGTGCACTGTATGTCTGACTCGAAGAGTAAGATGTCTGCAGATAGAAAATATGGGATTAATGAACTGGGGTTATTGGGTGCCTCTCTCCTCTTCCCTTTCTCTTCTCCTGTAGAACCCCAAAGGTTAACGCCCTCACCTTAGGTAAGTGAACGCCGAGCTCTCCATCTGCCTCGGGGCAGGGTGCCGTAACCAGTTTCTTCACTGGATAAGGGTGCAGGCCTCTTGACCTCAGAGGACTGCTGTCCATCGTTAACTGCACGAACGGTAAGTTCTGGGCACTTCAAATGTCTTAAGTCTTATGTAATGATATCTCTTGTTTTGCAGGGTTCCGGCGATGGCGGATGGCGGGCTGATGAGAGTTGAGGATCGAACCCGCGTGAGGAATAGAAGCGCCTGGAAGCACATAAGTAAGCGCTTGTAGCCTGCTTCACGATGCGCACTAACTGTCCCTTTTATCTTGCAGGTACAAGTTCGGAGCTTTAGAGAAGCTGAAGGGTGCTGGAATACCCACTGGATTCGGCGTGGGAAGGAGTAATGGCACGTGAGTAATAAAGTTGCCCAATGTCTTTAAACGCACCTTCTTTTGTCTTTCAGATGCGGGATGCAGCGCCGAAGGCCTCCGGAGCGTGCGAAGAGCTGGTAAGCTTTTGTCTTTCAGATGCCGGAATGCAGTGCGAAGACCTCCGGAGCATGCGAAGAGTAGGTAAGCCTTTGTCTTTCAGATGCCGGAATGCAGCGCGAGGCGTTGGTGACAGCCGATGGACCAGGTAAGAGATGCGCTGCCACTGAAGACCGTAGTGCTAACCTGTTCTTGCTTTGTCTTTACAGGTGCTGCTGAAGACTGGATTCCGGGATGGTAAGCCTTTGTTCCCTTAGGCCCAGGATCAGAAGCAGAAGACACGATGAGTGTTCTGCTGCAGAGAATGCAGAATAACGCAAAGCAAGATTCATCCATCGGGTGTGGTTTAAATAGCCTCGTGTAGTGCTTAGGTGTCTCCTTCCACAGCCTCGCCTAGGTGAGAAAAGAGTTCCTGCTTTCCAGAAGAGTTCCAGTGTTCTGAACCTAGGGAGTGGCTCCTGCCCCACCCAACAGGAAAAGTAGTCCCAAACAGAAGAGGATCAGGGGCTCAACTGGCAGGTAAGTAAGCAGCATGGTCTGCTGCAGGTAAGTCCACCCAAGCATTATGAGCCCGGCGCTTCCAGCGCTGGGACTGGGCATCTTTATGAGCCTGGTGCCACTGGCCCCAGGACAGGGTCCAAAAGGTCCCAATTGGGACTGGCTGGCACTCGGAACCGGGGTTATGGGTCTGCTTCCAAGGGAGTCGGGCAAGTCCTGATCTTTTGGAAGCAGAGATCATGACAGCACTCCCCCTCAAGGGCCCTCCCAAACCGGGCTTCTCCGGGGGTTTGGGCTTGTTAGGAAATGTTCGATGAAATCTTTTGATTAGACGAGGGGCGTGGACATATTCTGCAGGTTCCCAGGATCTTTCTTGGGAACCGTAGCCTTTCCAGTCAATCAGGTAAAATAGTTTAGATTTGGAGATCTTGGAATCCAGGATGCTTTTGACTTAAAACTCGAGTTCTCCATCAACTAGAATAGGTTTTGGAGATTTAGTTAGTCGGGTTTGAGGTTGCACGGGTTTTAATAGAGAGACGTGGAAGACCGGATGTATCTTCATGTGAGGGGGCAAGTCCAACTTGACCGCTACTGGATTTACTATGGTAGTGATGGAATAGGGACCAAGGTATCTTGGGTTGAATGTGCGTGGTCCGTTTAGAGGTAGATATTTGGTGGATAACCAGACTTGATCTCCTACTTGATATTGGGGGGCTTCCTTCCGATGTTGGTCTGCTCCTTTCTTGTATTGTTCTTTAGCCCTTTGAAGGTGAGAAACGGCTTCCTTAAAGGCTTGGGTGATTGTAGAATGCAGGTGGTCTACTGCTGGTGTTCCAAGATCTTGGAGTGGATCCAACTCCGAGGTTCGAGGGTGACTACGTATAAAAGAAAAAACGGGGTCTTCCCAGTTCCCGAGTGGACAGAGTTATTGTAGGCATATTCGGCTATCCAAAGGATATCTTTCCAAGTTTTTTCAGTTTGTTGTAGCATGCAGCGCAAATACTGTTCCAGAGTTTGATTGGTCCTCTCGGTTTGTCCGTCGGTTTGAGGGTGGTGGCTGGTCGAAAGTCTCACATCAATTTGAGCCGACCGACAGCAACTTCGCCAAAAATGAGAAATAAATTGACTACCTCGATCCGAAATGAGAACTGAAGGAAAACCGTGCAGTCGGACGATGTTTTCGAGAAATTCTCGGGCCAGAGTTGCTGCTGTTGGTAAGCCTTTGAGTGGAATGAAATGCGCCATCTTGGAGAATAGGTCCACGATTACTAGGATCGTATTGTATCCGGAGCATGGAGGTAGATCGGTGATGAAGTCCATAGAAAGCGTATGCCAAGGGCGAGGTGGGATGTCAATAGGGCGTAAGAGGCCGGCTGGTTTTTCCTTTTGACTCTTGTTTTGGGCGCATACTCCACAGGACATTATAAAGTCTCTGATATCTTTTTTCCAAGACGGCCACCAGAAGTAGCGCTTGATCTTTTCCGAGGTCTTGGTCATACCGGGATGTCCTTCCATTAAAGAATCGTGATAACAAGAGATTACCTTTTTCTGTAAATCTGTGCTGGGCAGGTATAACCGTTCTTGGAAATATAATAGGTTGTCCTTCACCGTAAAGTCCTTTCCCTGCAGATGCCAATTCTGTATGTCTGCTGGAGTTACCAGTAGCCTGGCTTTATCCTTAACTTCCTCTATGGATTGTGTGGCGATTACACCTAGAATTCTTTGTTCGGGAATGATAGGTACAGGTTTAGGATTGATCAAATGTTCTTCCACTCCCATCCGAGAAAGGGCATCAGCTTTACCGTTTTTTGTACCAGGTCGATAGGTAATTATGAAGTCAAACTCGGCAAAGAATAGTGCCCAACGGAGTTGCCTAGGGGATTGAGCTTTTGCGGTTTTCAAATATTGCAGGTTTCGGTGATCTGTAATCACAGTAACGGTGTGTCGGGCCCCCAGAAGATAATGCCGCCAAGCCTTAAAGGCGGACTTGATAGCTAGAAGTTCCTTATCAGTAATAGTGTAATTGATTTCAGGAGGCGAGAATTTGCGTGACCAAAATGCCACGGGATGCAACTGATTGGTTACTGGGTCCTTTTGTGATAGAACTGCCCCCATGGTAAGGCTCGAAGCATCAGTTTCTACGATGTAGGGGAGTTCTGGGCGAGGATGTTTTAAGATCGGTGCAGAGATAAATCTAGTCTTCAAATTCTGGAAAGCTTGTTCCGCCTCGGTAGACCATTCAAAACGTTTGTTTTTCTTTAACAAGGCGGTGATGGGCTGGACTATTCGAGAGAATTCGGGGATAAACCTGCGGTAAAAGTTAGCGAAGCCTAACATGCTTTGAACACCTTTTACGGAGGATGGCGATGGCCATTTGAGAATTGCATCGACCTTCTTTGAATCCATACGCACTCCGCTAGGTGATAATATGAATCCCAAGAATTCAACTTCAGTCACGTTGAAAACACATTTTTCCAACTTAGCGAAAAAAGTTTGTGTTGACGCAATCTCTCGAGGACCATTTTCACATGTTTCCGATGTTCAGTTTCCGATGAAGAATAAACGAGGATGTCGTCAATGTAAACAACAACACACACATCTATGAGCTCTCTGAGGACATTGTTCATAAAATATTGAAAGGCGGCCGGGGCATTGCAAAGTCCGAAGGGCATGACCTGATATTCAAATAGCCCATACTTGGTGCGGAAGGCCGTCTTCCATTCATCGCCCTCTTTTACTCGTACCAAGTGGTAGGCTCCTCTAAGATCCAGCTTTGTATATATGCATGCTTTTCTGACTTGGTCCAGGAGTTCAGGGATCAAAGGTAACGGATATCTATTCTTAACGGTGATCTGGTTCAGGGCGCGATAATCTATACAAGTTCTAAGGTCCCCTTCTTTTTTTGGAACGAAGAACAAAGCTGAGGAAGCAGGGGACTTGGAAGGACGAATAAACCCATTCGATAGGTATTGATCCAGGTATTGTCGGAGGTGAAGATTCTCAGGCTCGGTGAGGGCATAAATTCTACTACAAGGAGGAGTAGATCCAGGTATCAGGTCTATCTGGCAGTCATAAGACCTATGAGGAGGTAGAGAGTTAGCCTGATCCTTCCGGAAAACATCTTGGAATTCTAGGTATTCAGGAGGTAACTGGGGAGCCTCCGAGGAAATTGCTGCCAGTGCAACACCAGGTCGAGGGTGACAAGTAGAGACACATTCTGGAAATTGAACCGTTCTTGCTCGCCAATCGATCTGAGGATTGTGCTTCTCTAACCAAGGAATTCCTAGAATAATCTGGAACTGAGGGGCCTTGATCACATCGAACACGATCTTCTCATGGTGTCCATCTTGACTTACTAGCGTCACTTCTTGGGTGGTATGCGTTACTGGTCCGGAGGCTATCTCCGTACCATCCACCGTAGTAATGACGTCCTTTACAGCCTTTGGACAAAGAGTCAGATTCATCCTCAAAACCATTTCATGATCCACATAATTGCCGATGGCACCGCTGTCGACGTAAGCTTCAATCGCATGTAATCGATCCGGATGTTCAGGGCTAATGAGGACCATAGGTATCACGAAATGCGAGGTCACGGAACTGGTTTTAACGCTCGGCAAGAGGATCTCTATTCTTGTCGGGCGAGGTCGTTTCCCTGCTCAGAGTTTGTGACCCTGGTAACTGCAGCTCCTACTGCCTTCTTGGCTGGTTTCACCGGACAGTCTCGAAGAAAGTACCCCGAGTTTCCGCAATAGAGGCATAATTGCAGCTGTTTTCTCCTTTCCCGCTCCTTTTGTGTTAGTGGTCCTTTCAGGCCCCCTATTTGCATGGGTTCCCCGGAGTCTACTCCTTTGGTAGGAGTTGGTGGTTTGGAAAATACTCGAGCATCAAACTTGGAACGATCGGCCTTCCTGTTCTGCAGTCTGTGGTCAATTTGAACGACTAAGTCAATATAGTCCGAACAGTCTTGCGGGGGATTCACTACTTGGGCTAACACATCTTTGAGCTCTCCACGTAGACCTCTATAAAACAGCGTAATCCTTTTGTCCTCAGGCCATCGAGTTTCCACTATCAGTCTGTTGAAAGACGCAATATAAGCCAAAAGGTCTTGATTACCCTGTCGCAATGAAAGGAGCTCATTGTCCAAGACCTGCCCCTGTGAATGTCTTGCAAACAGTTTTTCCATACTGAGCTGAAAAGCTTGAAAATCATGGAGAACCGGATCATCTTGATTAACTAGAGGGATCGACCAGTCTGCCGCATTGCCACTAAGGTACGAAAGCACGAAAGCTACCTTAGCTTGATCAGTTGGAAAGGCTGCTGGCCTGCATAAGAAGTGCAACCGGCACTGATTAATAAATACTGCAAACCTCTTTGGGTCACCAGAAAATCGTTCGGGCGGAGCCAGAGGTACATTCCCAGGTAGGTTGATCTGCACTGGGTTCGTAGAGGATGTTGAAGGAAGATTTGCCCCTGATGCGGGTAACGGAGTTTGTCCGGCTTGTGACTGTAGCAATTGTCTAGCGAGATCGTCTGTTCGCTCCTTGGAAATAATCAGTTCCCTTCTTAGAGCATTCGTTTCCTGACGGGCTGCATGCACTTCTGCTCTTAGTTCCCCAAGTAACTGGGCTAGCTGGTCGGTATCTGAGGTTTCCATAGCGCCTGGGTGGGAGTTTTGCGGTAGGCTTTGCGTTCTGTAACGCTCACCTGATTTCCGCAGAGGCGCCGGTCTTGACTGGGTGAATGCTGTATCTTCAAAGGTGATGTGTAACACACGGTTGCCTCTTTGGGCTGGACCTCTGTGCACTGTATGTCTGACTCGAAGAGTAAGATGTCTGCAGATAGAAAATATGGGATTAATGAACTGGGGTTATTGGGTGCCTCTCTCCTCTTCCCTTTCTCTTCTCCTGTAGAACCCCAAAGGTTAACGCCCTCACCTTAGGTAAGTGAACGCCGAGCTCTCCATCTGCCTCGGGGCAGGGTGCCGTAACCAGTTTCTTCACTGGATAAGGGTGCAGGCCTCTTGACCTCAGAGGACTGCTGTCCGTCGTTAACTGCACGAACGGTAAGTTCTGGGCACTTCAAATGTCTTAAAAGTCTTTTGTAATGATATCTCTTGTTTTGCAGGGTTCCGGCGATGGCGGATGGCGGGCTGATGAGAGTTGAGGATCGAACCCGCGTGAGGAATAGAAGCGCCTGGAAGCACGTAAGTAAGCGCTTGTAGCCTGCTTCACGATGCGCACTAACTGTCCCTTTTATCTTGCAGGTACAAGTTCGGAGCTTTAGAGAAGCTGAAGGGTGCTGGAATACCCACTGGATTCGGCGTGGGAAGGAGTAATGGCACGTGAGTAATAAAGTTGCCCAATGTCTTTAAACGCACCTTCTTTTGTCTTTCAGATGCGGGATGCAGCGCCGAAGGCCTCCGGAGCGTGCGAAGAGCTGGTAAGCTTTTGTCTTTCAGATGCCGGAATGCAGTGCGAAGACCTCCGGAGCATGCGAAGAGTAGGTAAGCCTTTGTCTTTCAGATGCCGGAATGCAGCGCGAGGCGTTGGTGACAGCCGATGGACCAGGTAAGAGATGCGCTACCACTGAAGACCGTAGTGCTAACCTGTTCTTTCTTTGTCTTTACAGGTGCTGCTGAAGACTGGATTCCTTTGTTCCCTTAGGCCCAGGATCAGAAGCAGAAGACACGATGAGCGTTCTGCTGCAGAGAATGCAGAATAACGCAAAGCAAGATTCATCCATCGGGTGTGGTTTAAATAGCCTCCTGTAGTGCTTAGGTGTCTCCTTCCACAGCCTCGCCTAGGTGAGAAAAGAGTTCCTGCTTTCCAGAAGAGTTCCAGTGTTCTGAACCTAGGGAGTGGCTCCTGCCCCACCCAACAGGAAAAGTAGTCCCAAACAGAAGAGGATCAGGGGCTCAACTGGCAGGTAAGTAAGCAGCATGGTCTGCTGCAGGTAAGTCCACCCAAGCATTATGAGCCCGGCGCTTCCAGTGCTGGGACTGGGCATCTTTATGAGCCTGGTGCCACTGGCGCCAGGACAGGGTCCAAAAGGTCCCAATTGGGACTGGCTGGCACTCGGAACCGGGGTTATGGGTCTGCTTCCAAGGGAGTCGGGCAAGTCCTGATCTTTTGGAAGCAGAGATCATGACATCGCCTCCAAATGTGTAGATCCTCGCCTTTGATTTGTCTAGCGGCGGTGGACCGGGGATTACCTTGTAGTGTTCCGTGGCCAACACACACACGGAGGCCCCTGTGTCAATCAGTACCAGTGTGGGGGCCCCTTGGATGTCTATGACACAAGTGGGTTGCCTCCTTCGCTTGGTACCTGTGGCAATGTTTGAAATAAAGAAGATCTCTTCGTCATCCTCCTCCTCTTCTGCGATGTTAAGTCTCTGAGCTTCCTGTTCCAGTGCAGCGACGCTTCGCGGTCTCCTGAAACCGCCCCCACTTGCTCTTGCGGGTCCTCTGTGCATCGTTAAAGGAGCTGCCGCTCTGCACATCCTCGCATAGTGGCCAGGTGTGTTACACCTCCCACACACCCTTGATTTTGCAGGACAGTCTTCTGTGTGCGGCATGTCATACCCACAGTACTGGTACACTGCCGGGAAGCTTTGAGTGGAGGAAGCTTCTTGGCGCTTCTGGCTCCAGCGTGCTTTTGCTGGGGTGGATTTCCCTATGGCGAACGCTTCTTCACCTTTGCACGGGCGTACTGCGGCGTCCATTTTTGTGCCTCCGCTTTCAGAGAGCTCATACACCCTGCCGCTGTCGAGGATTTGCGCTAGCGTCATGCCTGGCTCCCTCAGGATCTGCCTTCTTAGCTTGCTGGAGCTGCATCCCTGTATCACTTGGTTCCTTATCATGACCTCCTCATTGTCCCACCTGCACATGCTCGACAGTTGACGCAGGCATGCGTAGAACTGATCTAAAGATTTGTCACCGTGTTGTCTCTCCCAACACATCACGAACCTGTCGAAATCAACGTTGGACAGAGGGATGAAGTGGTTCTGGAGTGCGGTTTTGACAGCAGCATACGTCACCACTTGGAGGTTTAAGGATTCGTATATGCGCAGCACTTCAGTGCCTGCCGAATATAATAATGTGGCGACCTTCGCATCATCATCGTCCTCCCCTGTCCCCCTGAAAAACATGTCCAATTTCTTTATCCAGATGAGCCACTTGGGTCCCAGTTTAGAGGGTAGGCCTGAAGTATCAAACTCCTGCATGGACGCTAGCGAACCCTGCTGTCGCTGGGCCATCCTTAACGGAGCGGCTGTCTCACTGTCGCTGTCGCCCATCCACACAGGTCGCACAGGCACCTCACTTCAAAGTGGAGGCCGCAAACCTGATCTTCTCCGGTCTACCGTTGACCTGGACGTGTAGGTAGAGAACTGTGGAGTGCCCACACCTTCAATGAGCACCAAAAATTGCGATCCCAGGCTTGGCAGACATCCTCTCCACCATGTAGAGAAATGGGGTCCTCACGGACCAAATTCGCGGCCCTCCAGGGTGGGGGAGCCACGAGGATTCCAAAAATTGGCTTAAGATTTCTCCACAGCACGTGGGTAGCGCACAAGCACCCTCACGGCCCGCAACTACGCCACGCACCGAAAACAAAATGGCCGCCCGCTATCGTGTCGGGTCCAGACTGCGTCGGAGAAAGGGTGTGGGATTGATGCACTCGCGCGCATCAATCATCCTTTTCATGGCAGCCGTTCCTCGTCGCCAATGTTGCAGGCTAAGCCCGTGCCTCGGGCCGCCTCATTCACGCTTGCACACTCACTCGTACACAGAGACACAGAGATGCGTGTGTTGCTGATGAGGTCCCGGCGGCAACTGCCGTACGGGACGTCTTTATTGCATCTGCGCATGCGTGGCCATAAAGAGGCTTGCGCATGTGCATTTCGTACTCGCAACGTAACATGTTGTACCTCCTTCTTGCAAAGTAAAGTATTTGGCACTTAGTCTCTGTGCGGTTTCTTGCACACAATTGTTCCTTGAAATATTGTCTTGGTGGGTGTGTGGCCTTTGATGGCTGGCTAGCACATGAACAGGGCCTCCCAGATGACCCAGGTATCCTTGTAGTTGTATATTCTTCTGAATCAGATCCCACAGTGTCTCCCAGATATGAGGCAGGCCTGGCAGTTGTCTTGTTATGTGATGAATCCAAAGTGATCTTCCCAAAACCCTTGGCCTGTGATCCTTTCCATGTGGCCAAGGAAAGGCAGACGCTTTCTGATACTGACCTTGGGGGTGGTGTTCTGCAGGAGGATCACATGGGAGGGGAATTAAGTCAGGAGAATTGGGAAAACCCTCTTAACTTTCCTAGTGACCCCCCGGTCTTAATGGCGTATTGCAAATTTGAAATATGTGATGAGAGGAATAAATCTGTTGGGGACATCATGTCCTATAATCCCAGAGGTACTGGGACGAGAAAGAGGATTTTGGAGGCACAGAACTGCAAAGCACCGTCTAGTGTCTCTAACAATCTACACCTGAGCGGGAATTTGGATTATTTAAATCCTCCTCAGGTGCAGATCAGGGAAGTAGCAGTAGTAACAGCAGAAGGAGTTTCTGTGGCTTTGTATGTAGCTTGGGTAGAACGAAGGTGCCAGGACCACTGCCATGCCTTTTGGGGGATAATAGTGCTGTGAGAGTCATGAGCAGGAGATGCCCGAACTGCAGAGGTCGCCCAACAGGTTGCAATGTGGTTGCAGGTTGCCTTGTTGGAGAGAGAAGTTCTCCGCACACTGTGTCTGTCTCCGGCGGCTGGCTAGCACCGGGACGCGACAGGAGCAACTGGAGATCCTGTCGGGGAAGGCCCAAAGCACTGAGTGACAACCGGAGCTGTCAGACACTTCAAGTCTAGCGTGCAAAGAAGTGGCAGCCGTGGGACACGCAGACGCGCAGTGAGAGACCGGTGAGTTGTCCTTGCATAGGTAACTCCCGGCGCTTGTGATTCAATGGCTGCACCTTTTGAATATTGAACTAATGATAAAAAGCAAACTTGGCATAACACACATGCTAAGAGAAAGCTTATACTATCACTATCTAAGTAAAGAAAGAGTGATATATAACAATGGTAACTATCTTTGACCAAAGAAAAGATGGGGCAATCAGTAAATCAAATAACAGCCAGCAATGCTTAAGCCAACAAAAGGTCAATAGAAGAAAAAGGGGAAACTGCTTTCTTGGAGAAAGAAACTTGAATCACCAATTACCAGATATGATATTATAAACCCAGAGTGGGCAGGAAGGTTAGCCTCCATGGGGAGAACGTAAAGGGGGAGCAGAACATAACCTGCATTGCATGTGGCCAATCAACAGTTGGAACAAACAGCATTAATGGGAGTTGCATCCTTTTGTTGAAAGTCAAAGGGCCTCATCACTAGTTTGGCAGTATTCCAGCATTAACACCACCGAACTGTAATAGCGTTACCGCCCATCGGTCTGGCGGTATAACTGCCAGATCACGTGTTGGACGTTAACGGTAAATCCCCATTGGGTCCACTGGACCCAATGGGTAATTGTTGGTGCTAATACCGCACGCTAACCCAGCCAGCGGTAGTATTGGCTGCTAAATGGGATTTTCACCTCCAAAAAAAGCTTGAGGTAAAACAGCCCATTTAGTGCCCAACTCGTGATAGGGCCAGCCCTTAAATGCAGCAGTAATACTGTTACCACCACATTTAAGGGCTACAGCCCAACTCGTAATGAAGCCCAAATATTTTAATGAGGTTTTGAAGTAATCCACACCACAGATTACTTATAGTAGTGTTTGAAGATTCATCATGGCAGGAGAGCACACCAGAAGATGGATTGTTAGTGGTAGTCATGGCAGGTTAGTGAACCAGGAAAAGGACATTGAAGTACTCCATTGTGGTGAAAGGTTTTTGTGGAAAGAAAGTGGCAACGCCACCCATGTGTTTGATGAACTGTGGTAAAACCATCCTGTTGAAACCATTGTTGTATAAATCAAAGGAGTGTGTAGTGGTTGTTTTTCTCAAGAGAAGAGAGATCCTAGTGAACTATTCATCGGATGTATGATGAACTTTATTTAGCTTCTTAGACAATCACGATGCCAAGTGAAACCATCCAGCAGTGAGGAAGCTTTGTGTTGGAAGGAGAACTTGGCTATTGCAAGAAACTTCTGTTTGTTACTTTTTGAAGTAGAATCTGGGAGCTACTCTGCAAACACAGCAGAGAGCAAAGACTTGTGGTCCTCACAAGTAAATCCTCTGCTGCACTATTCCTAAGGGACTTACTCGGGCAAGAAGGTGTTCCATTGTACATACAACCATTTTTGGACATATCTAAGTGTCAAATTCAATGGGGTACAAACTCTCGAGCATTTAGGTGCTTATTTAGGAACTGCAAGGGAAGAAAGATTGTGCATGTGGTGATAATAAAGTTGAGACTGCAAACATCTATTGTTAAGCTGCTCTCAACATCACCAGGAGAAGGTACCTCATGACATGTGGTAAATGGGAATCATATAATTATAACAGCTTTTGGAAAGTCAACATGACTGGAGATGATGAAACATGTATTTACCACTTGATGAAATTCTGGAAAACCATTGAGGCAATTTTAAGGATCATCAATTATTGATGAGTTGTAATTAATAATACGATTGAAATTGTACTTTATTTTCATTTTAATTAGATGTAAATAACACTGTAGCATGGAAATGTATTAACATGTTGATATGTATATTGACTGTAAAGTACACAATAAAAGAAAAAGAATCTGACTATTGGAATTAACTTTATTAATGGGAACTTTCATTTGGAAATTCTGCTTTAATCCTGGAGAAGGGAATCCAACCCTGGTTACAAGAATATTTGGTTCTAATGATTGATGAACAGCCATAAGAATACCTGAATTGCTTTTGTTGTATGCATAAGTGCGAGGGACAGATATCCTTGTGTATTAGAATGTTTTCCTTTAGCCTTTGTTTCATAGGTAGGTAAACTCGCATTAGGTTAGGGAAAGCGAGGCGTTTATCACACCCTTTTCATTTAATAAAATGGCTTTTTATGAAAAACCTTTACCAAGTTGTCTGCTTTGCATTTCTGACCCCTGACATATGGTGTCAGGAGTGAGATCGGAGTCCATTGTAACAAATTGGGGAACCCTTAAATTTGAGAAACTTAGCAAAAGAGCCTCTGATCCTACTATTGCTACTGAGAAATCTGTAGGATTTTAATATTTATAGTAGTAGAGAGGAATTAATCCAACCTGGGGATACAGCATTGCTATGCAGAGATGTAATCCTTATTCCCTCTATTAGTACTTATGTCAAGCTTGCCTCTAAGTCAGGTCTAGCCTGGCGCTATGGCTTATATGTGTTAGCGGGGGTGATTGATCCAGACTATAGGGAAGATATCAAAATACTGATACAAAATAATGGGACAAAAGCCTATCAGATCAAGGTGGGAGAAAGAATAGCCCAAGGAATACTGGAGAAGGTTCTGTTCCCCAAACTTCAGGAAACTAAGAACAGTGACCAAACTGAGAGAAGAACCCATGGTTTTAGCGAAGCAGATGTAGAACCTCTGGTGCAGCCCATACTAAACCCCAATGTTGAGGAGGAAGACAAGACCATCCCTGACCTCGTCTTTGCTCAAAGAAATGACCCCTTGTTAGCAGAACCCTTCATTCAGGTAATCTCAGAGGATGAAGGCAGGGAAAGGAACGGATCATTTACTGTTCCTCAAATCATGGTTATATTGTAGAGGAGATGTGGGGCCAACAGGTGTACACCGGTCACAAATTGTTGTACCTAAAAACCACAAAAATATTGTCCTAGAGCTAGCTCACTCCCATTTGACAGGAGGCCATCTAGGAACTGCAAAGACTCGGGCACAAATTGTGAATAGATTCTATTGGCCGGGAATTTATGCCGACAAAAAAGAATTTTGTTTTTACATGTGCTTTATGTCAGAAGAGCAGTACTCAGATTGCCCCTCCAGTTTCCTTGCAACCCTTTCCCATTATAGATGTTCCCTTTCCACGGATAGGAATGATTATAGCTAGCCCATTAGAAATGTCAAAATTGGGTAACAAATATATACTGGTGATTTTAGATTATGCAACACCCTACCTTAAGGCTTTTCCTTTAAGAAATAACACCTCAAAAAAGATCATGAAACATTTACTCCCTTTCTTTTCAAGAATCGGATTTCCCAAAGTTTGATGGCTCAAAGATCCATATTTATGAGTAAACTTATGGCCGGAATCAAGGTAAATCTCCAGATCAAAACTTTACGTACACCCATCTATCATACTCAAATGGATGCATTAGTAAAGAGATTTAATCAAACCTTAAAACATATCTTAAAGAAATTGGTAGAGTTCGATGGAAAGAACTGGGACATTATGATACCATGGGCCTTGTTCGCCATTAGAAAGACTCCCCAGTCTACCACAGGAGTTTCTCCCTTTGAGCCTTTATATGGAAGAGGACCAAGAGATGTGTTAGTTATGTTCTGTGATTTGTGGGAAGAGAGAGAAAGGGCAACTATATGATTGTCTCAGACAGCTCAAAGTTTAAAAGAACATATGGCAGCTGTGCAAAATATAGTCCAAACTAATGTGGCACGAACTCAGGAGCATCAAAAGGAATGTTATAACAAAAAGGCAGTAATGAGGTATTTTTCGATGGGGCAAAACGCAGTAGTTTTACTCCAATCCTCTGAAAACAAGCTGCTATCCAGGTGGCATACCCCTTATGAAATCCTAGAACAGATGGGAGCTTTTAATGATAAGATATTTCAACCCAACAGAAAGATTAAAACCCATATTTATCACATCAACTTACTTAAATAATGTAAAGAGGACCCTTTCCAAAGAACTTCAATGACACTGACCAGCTTGTTGACTGAAGAGGATAATACTAATACAAATATTTCCTGTGAGTTACCGCAAAATAAAAAACAAGATTTAATAGATCTCCTACAACAGTTCCCTGATGTAGTTAGGGCTGAACTAGGTAGAGTAAAAGGGGTATATCATTATATTCGTACTCTCTCTCCAGGGAAAGTTATCCATTAGAATCCCTATAGAATCCCTGAAAGTAGAAAACAAATTATTCAAGAGGAAGTAGGGGTAATGATAAGAGCAGACATTATCAAACCCTCTCAAAGCCAGTGGTCTTCCCCTATTGTTCTGGTTGTCAAACCTGATAATTCGTGGAGGTTTTGTATTGACTTCAGAAAGGTGAATGAAGTATCAGAGTTTGATAGCTATTCCATACCTAGGATGGATGATCTTATTCATAGGCTGGGGGATGCAGGATATCTTTTAACCATTAATTTAAAGAAGGGATATTGGCAAGTGCCAGTTACCCCTATAGACAAACCCAAGACAATAGGCTTGTTTCAGTTTAAAGTACTACCCTTTGGGTTGCACAGTGACCCAGCTACGTTCCAACGGTTGATGAACCAAGTTCTTAGACCATACGCTTCATTCTGTGGCACATATATTGATGACAGTATCATTCACAGTAAGACCACCTGGCCAGAAAAATGTCACATTTGTATCAGGTTACTCAAGCTTTAAGAAAAATTGGGCTTACGTAATCAGTACCTGAAAAGGCCCACACAACCTCAGGCCAGATAATTCTTACACTTCTGGCTCCTTAGGTAGACATAGTCACCCAGCGGCAGGCAATGCCAGTGCTTCACAGACTCTTTCGGCGATGCCCTGTAAATAGCTACACTGGACAGTTTGGATCAAAACCTGACAATACTGTAAAAAAGCAGATGGAAATACTTTCTATGGCTCCCAAAATCATTCCAGTGACATGCCATTATGCTGGAATTAGGATTGACCATGCGGACCACAGTGGCAAAGATCCGAAAGCTTGGATCTTTGCCACTGTGGGAGGATGAGCAATCAGCCTGAAAGTATTGGTGTGCACATTAAGGGCTGTCAGGGAATATTGACATACATTGGGTTTGCTCCGGTTTACTGACTCTCAACTGCATCCCTCATGAATGACATTAAACCCCTACTGTCTAAGGTATGTCTGCTCTTGTGGTGATGGACTAAAGACAAATGCCTTATCTGCTTACCTCCTTAAGGGACTCTGTTCTGTTCTAGAGGTTGGAGTGGTGCCTTACAGACACTCAAGCCCCAGTCAGTCTTTTCTCTAACACGCCCTGATATCACTCTCTCTTTGTACTTGTGCCCCTCTCTCATTTCCTCCTACTCTCCCCCTTTGCTTCCACCCCTTCTTGTGCCTCTCTCTCATTTCCTCCTACTCTCCCCCTTTGCTTCCACCCCTTCTTGTGCCCCTCTGTCATTTCTTCCTACTCTCCCCCTTTGCTTCCACCCCTTCTTGTGCCTCTCTCTCATTTCCTCCTACGCTCCCCCTTTGCTTCCACCCCTTCTTGTGCCTCTCTCTCATTTCCTCCTATTCTCCCCCTTTGCTTCCACCCCTTCTTGTGCCTCTCTCTCATTTCCTCCTACTCTCCCCCTTTGCTTCCACCCCTTCTTGTGCCTCTCTCATTTCCTCCTACTCGCCTCCTTTGCTTCCACCCCTTCTTGTGCCTCTCTCTCATTTCCTCCTACTCTCCCCCTTTGCTTCCACCCCTTCTTGTGCCTCTCTCTCATTTCCTCCTACTCTCCCCCTTTGCTTCCACCCCTTCTTGTGCCCCTCTCTCATTTCCTCCTACTCTCCCCCTTTGCTTTCACCCCTTCTTGTGCCCCTCTCTCATTTCCTCCCACTCTCCCCCTTTGCTTCCACCCCTTCTTGTGCCCCTCTCTCATTTCCTCCTACTCTCCCCCTTTGCTTCCACCCCTTCCTGTGCCTCTCTCCCATTTCCTCCTACTCTCCCCCTTTGCTTCCACCCCTTCTTGTACCTCTCTCTCATTTCCTCCTCCTTCGCTTCCATCCCTTCTTGTGCCTCTCTCTCATTTCCTCCTACTCGCCTCCTTTGCTTCCACCCCTTCTTGTGCCTCTCTCTCATTTCCTCCTACTCTCCCCCTTTGCTTCCACCCCTTCTTGTGCCCCTCTCTCATTTCCTCCTACTCTCCCCCTTTTCTTCCACCCCTTCTTGTGCCTCTCTCTCATTTCCTCCTACTCGCCTCCTTTGCTTCCACCCCTTCTCTTATCCCTCTCCCTGCTACTGCTCTATTGTCCCTTTGATGTTTCTTTCCCTCACCTACCTCCACCCTCTGATCTCACCTCTTACTAATAAAACTTTCCTCATTTCCACTACTTCTCCAGCATGGGGTCTGGCATGGATTCACATGCTCATGAATATTCCCCGTCGTCAGGCTGGGAATCCTCGGTAAAGAAAAGACCAGTATCAGTTTCATTTCTGATCTGTCTTTCGTAGTAGTAACCAATCACTGATCTCTGTGTCATACTGACCACAGCCATTGACTGCCCTCTACCTAAGCCCCGCCTCTGGCAGCCACATTCAGATTTTTACCGCACGTTCAAGTGTTGGGATCCTCGTGCTATTGCTCTCGAGCGTTAGTGCTATTTTTTCACGTTTTTTCTCAAAAACTTCGATTTTTCGGTCAAAAAGAGCCTCAAGCTCCACCGTTTCTTCATCCGACCAACGGGGACCCGTGTCGGATTCGTCTACGCCCCTCAAGGGTGAAGATTTCGTCGAGCCATGCTTTTGGAGGACTCCAGAAGTTTCTCAGGCCCATCTCGGACATGGCCCAGGAGAAGGGAAGCTCGACGCCCGGAAAGCTGTTCAGGGTCTGCCCTGGATGCCAGCTTCAGAATGTCTTTAAGGAGGACGAACACTCCTTTTGTCTTTACTGCCTACATGAGGACAAGACACACGTGGAGAAGGACTGTGCGTTTTGCGGCAATATGTCGGAGCGGACCATGAAGGACCGCCATCAACGTCTCGCCAACTGGCTGGAAGAGCCCGTCAGGCGAGAAGAAGAAGAAGAAATCCGAGCGGTCTTCTAAGACCTTTGAGGACGCCCCGGCAATGGGGGTCCAACACAAGGCCAAGCACCGCGAGTCCGCTGGCACCGGGAGCGCCGAACGGTCGGGCTCTACGGGCGCCAGGCAGGGCGCATCCTCCCCGGCACCATCAACCACGAGCCAACGCTCTGGTTCGGGTAAGAGGAAGGCCGAGCACCCGGCGAAGCTCCTGGAGAGGCCCCGGTCGAGCTTGAAGGCCCCATCGGAGGGAGAGCAAGGCAGTGTCCCTCCCCCTAAGGAGAAGGCGGTGAGCGCACCTAAGGTGGTGAAAGCCTTAATCCATCCGGCCAAGGCCTCTATCGAGACAGTCGCGGCGGCCCTGGCTCAGCCTGTGGAGGCTACACCAGTGGTGGCGACCTCGGGGCTCAGAGTCTCCCTGCCACCGCAGAGGGAGTCCTCTTTTATGCCCATCGACAGGACCCCTGTGAAACCTCCGACGGAGAAGAAAAAGGGGGGGCAGGAGGTCGTCGTGGATTCGGCCTCAACCTCTGAGGAAGAGCTGATCGAAGTCTTAAGCCACGGCGTTGGCGTGGAAGGAGACCAGCCCGTCGGGAGGGATCCCAACGTAGGAGACAACGATAACGTCGAGGGTGCCGACGGGGCCCCTGACCGCCCGTCAGACTCCCCTCAACCAGCGCCGCAAGACAACTCGGCGGCCATTTTGTTGGCTATACAGTCCTTATGCTCGGAGATAAGGACGAGACTGCCGTTACCACCAGCGGAGGAACTGCTCCCGACGGGGGTCCCGGAGCCAGGCCCTTCTGGGAGCCCTCCCCCTAAGAGAAGAAGGATTCATCCTCCACCTCCTTTTCAGCCATCGCGCCCTGTTCAGCCCTCCTCCCCGTCCACGACTCGTGGGGATGATACGGGGACTGACACGGCCGCGACGGGTACGGACGACGAGGTTTACGACGAGGATCTGCCGTCGTCACCTCCCACCCGGGCTTCCCCGCCCGACGAGATTGGATCGTTTCACTCCATGATCGCCAGGGCATCCGAGCTCTCCCAGCTCTGCCCGGAAGAGAAGAAGAAGGAAGGTTTCCTTTATCAACGGCGCGAGGCCAAGAGGAAGACGGTCGTCTCCGTGCCTCTACTGGACGATATTTGGGATGAGGGCCTCGCCCTCCTCAAGAACCCATCCACGACGCCGGCTAGAAGGGATCGGTACGAGAAGAAGTACCGCGTCCCGGACGCGGCCCCCTTGTGCCTCCGGGCACAGCCGACCCCGGACTCCGTCGTCTCCGCGGCGGCCAGGAAGAAAGCGGGGGGGTGCGGTCTCTACGTCGACTTCCCCGCTGGACGGCGAGGGAAAGAAATTGGATACGATGGGACGCAGGGTCATCTCGTCTGCAGCGACGACGATTAAGGCGGCCAACACCTTGGCTATCGTAGCCCGCTACGACAGGGAGCTGTGGTACAAACTGGCCCCCCTGCTGGACTTCCTACCGGATGACAAGAGGGCGGATGCCCTAGAGATCTTGCAGGAAGGAGAGGTGGCGTCGGACCACGCCATTACGATTGCGACGGACATCGCTGACACTGGATTTCGCCAGTTGGGCAATGGCGTGTGCCTTAGGCGGCGTGGATGGCTCAAGGCTACTGACTTCCGTCAAGACGTGCAGACCAGAGTCTTGGACATGCCGTTCGATGGAAACAACCTGTTTGGGAAAACAGTGGACGATTCCCTTCAAGCCATCAAAGCAGACACGGAGACGGCCCGGGCTCTTGGGGTTCTCCAGCAACGGCAGCCGCCCTTTCGGAGCGGCGGAGGCAAACAGGGTGCCTCCAAAGGTTCCGGCGGTGGATTTTCCACCTACCGTCAAACGGCCCGTTCGTCGTCGCAGGAAGCTTACAGGGGACGAGGCAAGTCAGGTGGACCCCGCCGTCGTCGCGAAGGAGGTCAAGGCGGCAAAGCCTTGTCGAAGCAGGACTGAACCGGCCGTGGGGTCGGGCCCCCACTGAAGCACCCCAGCCGGGAGGCCGGCTGGCGAGCTTTGTCAGCGTGTGGGAGTCCATCTCCACCGACCGTTGGGTGCTGGACGCCCTAGACCAGGGTCACGCGCTCGAGTTTCAAAAAGGTGCCCGCGCGTCCCCCCTGTGGCCAGGAAAGAACATCACGTCCCTCAACTTCTCTTGGAGGTAAAGGCGATGCTCAGGAAGGGCGCCATCGAGCTCGTCCCAAAGAGGCTTCGGGGCTCCGGAGTTTACTCAAGATACTTCCTCGTGAAGAAGAAGACGGGAGGATGGCGTCCCATCCTGGACCTACGACGACTGAACAAATTCATCAAGGCACAGAAGTTCCGGATGGTCACCCTCCAACACGTCCTGGGTCAGCTGGAGGAGGGCGATTTCCTGTCGTCGTTGGATTTGGAGGATGCCTACTTCCATATTCCCATCCTAAAGGGACACCGAAAGTTTCTCAGGTTCGTGGTCCAAGGGCGTCACTATCAGTTCAGAGCCCTTCCCTTCGGACTAAGGTCGGCACCCAGGGTGTTCACCAAGTGCCTCGCACCGGTGGCGGCGCAGCTGCGCCGAGAGGGGATCCACGTCTACCCCTACCTGGATGACTGGCTCATCCTAGCCAAGACGAGGGACCGTCCAACTTCTCACGGACCTGGGATTCTCCATAAACTACGCTAAGTCCGACCTGGTGCCCGCGCAAGACGCACTGTTTCTGGGAGCGAAGCTCGACACAGTGTCGCTTCTGGCCTTTCCGTCGGAGGAAAGGACGAGGGCCATTCTGGGCAAGGTGCAGCGGATGCTGGTTGCGGACACGGCCAGAGTGAGGTCCATCAAGTCCCTCCTCGGAATGATGTCTTCTTGCATTTACCTCATCCCCCTGTGCAGGCTCCGGATGCGCCCGTTGCAGGAGTTCCTGGACGCGCGCTGGATCCAGACGACGGGCAGCTTCGAGGAGAGGGTCACACTCGACGAGAGTTTCCGATGAGCGATCCGGTGGTGGGGCACCCGCGCACATCTGATGGCGGGCATGGACTTCCAGACACCCGGCCACCAGGAGTCAGTGACCACGGATGCCTCCCTGGAAGGGTAGGGAGCGCACACCGAAAATCTGCACGCGAGAGGCCTTTGGCTCCCGACGGAGAAGTCCATCCATATCAACGTCCTGGAGCTTCGTGCAGTGTTTTGGGCCCTCAGGTCCTTCCTTCCGTCCCTCAAGGGCAAGGTGGTGAGGATCTTCACCGACAACACCACCACCATGTTCTACATCAGGAAACAGGGCGGAACCAGGTCCCCAGCCCTGTCCAGGGAGGCGCAGGGTCTGTGGCATTGGGCCATCGCCCAAAGGATGTTTCTGGTGCCGTTTCATCTGGCAGGGATAAAAAACACCATCGCCGACTCACTCAGCAGGGAGCTGCGCTCGTGCCACGAGTGGGAACTACGACAGGATCTAGTGGACCGCCTCTTCTGACGGTCGGGCACACCCCAGATCGATCTGTTCGCGACGGCGACGAACTCCAAGTGCCGGAGGTTCACCAGCAGGTTTCCCCAGCCGAGGAGCATGGGCGATGCTTTCTCGTTCCCCTGGGAGGGCCTGTTTCTATACGCGTTCCCTCCATTGCCATTGCTGATCCGGCTCATCAACCAGCTCAAGAGGTCACGGTGCAGGATGATCCTCGTTGCACCTGCGTGGCCGAGGCAGATATGGTTCCCGGACCTTCTGGACTTGTCAACGTCCCCGTCAATCAAGCTGCCAGTGGACGCGGATCTTCTCTCCAGGGAAGGAGGCGCCATCCTCCATCACGTCCCGAAGTCGCTGAACTTGCAGGCATGGCTCCTGCAGCGTTAGAGTTTGGAGGATACGACATACCGGCCGACTGCAGAGAGGTTCTTGCAAAGGCCAGGGCGTCCTCAACTCTTAAATGCTACGGACACAAATGGAAGAGGTTCTCTGTCTGGTGCCACGCACAGAAGATTAACCCTCTGCGGATTACGGCTCCCCAAGTACTGCCGTACCTACTGACGCTGGCCAAAGCTGGACTGGCGCACGCGTCCATCAAGATTCATCTTGCTGCGATCTCCCGATACACCAGAACCACGGGGCGACGTCTTTGTGGTCTCATCGTCTGGTGAAAGAGTTCATGAAGGGACTGTTCAGATCGTTCCCGCTGGTGAAGGCTCCGGCCCCGGCGTGGGAGCTCAACGTGGTGCTGACCAAGCTCATGGGACCTCCGTTCGAGCCTCTGCACTCGGCTCCGTTGAAGTTCTTGTCGTGGAAAACAGCGTTTCTTGTGGCCATCACCTCCGCACGACGGGTGGGAGAGATCCAGGCCCTTTCCTGCAAGGCCCCGTACTTGACTTTTCACGACACAAGGGTAGTGCTCAGGACGCACCCCTCCTTCATGCCCAAGGTGCCGTCGGACTTCCACCTCAACGAACCTTTGGTGTTGCCTGTTTTCTTCCCGTCGCCGGCTGAAAGGACTTTGCACTCGCTGGATGTGGCTAGAGCGCTGAAGTTCTACGTGGACCGCACAAAGGGTTTTCGGAAGACTTCACAACTCTTTGTGAACTTTGGACCTGTCAATCAGGGGAAGGCTCTCTCGAAGGCTTCCATTTCCAGATGGCTCTCCGGCTGTATCATGTACTGTCATCGGTTGGCAAACCGACCCCTGCCTGGCCGTCCGAGAGCCCATTCCATCAGAGCGATCGCAGCTACCACGGCGTTCCTATCTGGTGTGCCCTTGCTGGACATCTGCAGGGCTGCTACTTGGAGGTCGATGCACACCTTCACGAAATTCTACTGCGTCGATCGGGATTCCAAGGAGGAGTCCAGGGTCGGCCAAGCAGTGCTGCGCAACCTGTTCGCCTAAGGTGAGCCTGGTGAGGAGGTAAGATTTGCTTAATGTTGAGTTTGATGTGATGCTTAATGTTGAGCCTTTGCCACCTCCCGTGGTTGTGCATGTGTGTACTGCTATGTATTCTTTATTCATGAGCATGTGAATCCATGCCAGACCCCATGCTGGAGAAGGAACAAGTTACTTACCTGTAACTGTTGTTCTCCAGCATGGGTCTGGCATGGATTCACATGCAAACCCTCCCGCCTACCCCTCTGCGGCTCTTCACTTGGTCATACTGCCACTTCACGTGCTACCAAATCTGAAGATGGCTGCCAGAGGCGGGGCTTAGGTAGAGGGCAGTCATTGGCTGTGGTCAGTATGACGCAGAGATCAGTGATTGGTTACTACTACGAAAGACAGATCAGAAACGAAACTGATACTGGTTTTTTCTTTACCGAGGATTCCCAGCCTGACGACTGGGAATATTCATGAGCATGTGAATCCATGCCAGACCCATGCTGGAGAACAACAGTTACAGGTAAGTAACTTGTTCCTACTCTCACCTCCTCCTCACCACTACTACTCTCCTCCTCACCACTCCTACTCTCACCTCCTCCTCACCACTACTACTCTCACCTCCTCCTCACCACTACTACTCTCACCTCCTCCTCACCACTACAACTGCCTCTTCCGCACTTGTACTCCTTTTCCCCCACCTTCTTCTAAGGCACTCTCCTTTCACTCTCTCCTTCACCCCTCACTCACTCCCGACACTCTCTATCCATTACCCTCCACACACAATCACAACAGAGTGCCACTTTCTCCCACCACCAGTACATCGCCTTTTCCAGAAATCATCTCCACACTTCTTTCCACCATCCTTCCTCTTTCTGGTCTCTTGGTCTGCCACCTGCTCCTCCTCTGAGCCCACCCAGACAACCCACAACTTCCTGTTGCCTGGCCTTACCCTCCCCCTCCTTCTCCCCTTGGTCTTCCCCTGCTGGTTCCCCAGGCCAATCTTGCCTCTTATGCCACACCCAGGAGGTGCAACAGAATGGTAAATGCATAAAAAGGGGGCTAAGGCACGCCCGTGATGCCCTGCCGATCCCCCCTCCCGCCCCTGGCAATAGCATTCCCCATGGAGCAATGCCCGATTTCCAAGTTATAGAGCCACTCCGCGACTAAATCATAGGTACGACATTTACATTGGAAAATGCACAAGTTCATGACAGGGAGGTGCTTAGTGGCAGCTCTGCAAATACGTGAGCCAGCGCATGGCACATTATTCTATGTCTCCTCTCAGTGCTGCTGCCATGGCACACAGTTGCTCGCTCTCTCTCTCTCTCTCTCTCTCTCTCTCTCTGGTGCCTGTGGGGATGTGGTGCTGGGATGCGTTTCACTGATGTCTCTGTTGAGTTGTGTTTTTGCGTGTGATCGGTCAGGGCATCTGAAACATGTTGTACTCTGCAATTTTAAGAAAGTGACTGGCCAGCATCTTTTCCAAGAGATATGAGGTCATCAACGTAGTACTGCGCAAACACATAAGCACTTAGAAAGGGGATAGGAGCTGGGGCCCTCAAATCTGCTTCACCTTCCCCCTCTGGATTACCCCCTGGTAGGCCTCCCACCCAGGATGAGAAGGGTCAGATTACTGACCCTGTCACATTATGGATGTAATATATTAGAACATGTCATTACTGAGACACCACGTGCATTTTCTTTTTTTCTTCTTCTACTGCTTACTTTTTAACTTTGTATTTTGTGGTGCAAGTTTTAATAATAAAGCAAAACACCATAAACCAATGTTTTTTTAAAGGTAACACACAGCATCGTCCAACACGTGAACATGAGTTTCTGCCAGCGTGATGGGGGATGTTTCAGGTAAACCCATTGGTTTGTTGAACTGGAGGAACACCACCAGTACTGGCCACACCCTTGTAGTAACAACGACTGCATTTTAATTATGAAGTCATGAGGTTTTATAAGTATTATACGCCATGATAAATGTTCGCTATTGATCCGTCATCGTAAGCACTTTCGAGGCCGATAAAATGGCCGATGCATTTTTGGTCCCGCAGATTCGTCATCAGGGCGTTATTTTGCGACAACATAACAATTAATAAGACTCGAGTGAACCCCTTTATACAAAAGTCATATCAATAATGTGATAATATGTGCAGATGTATAGAGAAAAGAAACTTAATCATACCTGAAATCAAACGGAGCTAGGAATCATATAAAAAAACTTCTGTTTGCATGTACAAAATTACTTTGTTAGTCCTGCATTTCTTTTTCTAAGGAAATCATCACAAGGGAGCTGGACATGTATACATGTTAACAGGTTTGCATAAGCAAACCTTTCGTGTGATACCTTTAGGTTTTTAGAAATACAAATGTTCATAAAGTGAATTAGGAAAGAGGTACCTTGTAGTTTTGAAACCATGTGTGGTTTTCAGTGTGAGGCAGCACCACACTGTGAGGCAAAACATTATATAACTTAATGGAAGAGAGTTCCAATCGCAAGTCATGAATTGAAAAGTGAAAAATATTACATATGACTCACCAATACCATGCAATCATGCTGACACATACAATATGTTAAATGCATTGTAGCGCAAACTTGGGTTCTCATTGCAAGTATGTCGGTAAGGCAACAACGGCGCTGGTATCGCTACCGTTGCTACCGTAGCGCCATATTAGGAGTTCTAGAAGTTCTGCTCACGGGTGCCCTTGCAGCCACCGGGTCTGACCTGGTGGCCGTACCGGCACCCCGCGAGCAGAACATAATGGTAGCACCGGTACCATTATTAACGTTACATTAATACCGGTACCGGTGCTAACACCCTCCCCATTCCCAATGAGCCCTATAGGGCTCAATGGGAATGGGGATGTACCAGGCCCGGCACCAGTGAAAGGGCGATTACCGGTTCCGGCTGGGGTGGAATAGCCCGGTAATTGCCCATTCGCGGGTGCCGGAACCGGATGCGAGTTTGGAGGTAGCTTTGCGGGTAAAGGCTACCTCCAACCTCGTAATGAAAATTCAAAGCGTTTCAACATATGTGATTACGGAACACATGATGATGTCATCATGCATCTGATGGGTTGACATGATCGTAAATCGCAGACTACTTTAACACATACAAACAAAAAGTAATAAAGATACCACATGTATATACAATACAGAGAAGCAATTCTTCAGCTAAGGAAAATATCTCGTGACAATTCATTATGATATGAACAATCATCAGATAGTTATATACAAAGATTGTATAACATGAGTAAACTGCAAAGAACAAAATATAATTACAAAAACATAAATCCCATATAATAAGATCGTACACGATTATCTAGTCATGGGGGCTCATTATGAGTTCGGCAGTACATGGTAAAAGTGCCAGTAACCAAATGACCGCCACTTTTACCACACAGACGAATACAGAGTCGGGGTTAATTCCACTGGCAGAATTACCGCCAACACCTGGCTTAATTACCGCTTGGGATATTTCACCCGGTGGAATAACTGCCCAAACCCAAAACGGTATTTCCCCCGTACTGCAAGTAGAAATACCACCAAAATACTGCCGAAAAAATTGGCAGTAATTCTGCCAAAAATTGGCAGTATTTCTGCCAAAAACACAGTGCAGTGCAGACAGGTGCCAGAAATGAGGCCACAGGTCGACCCAATCCACTCAAGAAGGCTACATAAGTGACGCACCTTCCCCAAACACACTTTTCAACACCATGCTGCCACTAGCCATTGCGAGCTGGGACATGCAGCTGATCATGCTGTGCATTTGCCTACAGAGGCTGGAAGATCAGCACAGGGTGCAGGGGGGAGGAGGAAGAGACTTCATGTAAGGTCAGCGCCCATACCCTGGGTGAGGCCCTCACCCTGGACCTTGACTGGCAACCAGCTGGTCACCCTGTACCAGGTGCACATGGAGACCATAGCTGAGCTGCTCACCTTAATCCAGGATGATCTAGAGAGCAGGATAAACATAACAACAGCTGTACCCTGCTGCTGAAGCTTGTGTCCGTCATGCAATTCCTGGTAACTGAACGGCATGTCGCAGACAACATTTTCCAACATGCTCATGCAGGTGCTGGATGCCCTCCAGAACCATGTGTCCCACTCAATACATGCCCCAGCCAACCACCCCGGCACAGGAGCATCCGAACATGCCATGAAGTCACGATTTTATGTAGTCGGCAAAATGCCCAACGTCATTCCCACCCTGGACTCTACCCATGTGGCGTTGGTGGCCCCACAGGCAATGTGAAGCAGTATCACTCCCTCAACATCCAGGTCACCTGTGATACTGACCTTTTTATCACACACCGCTGTGACCACTTCTCTGGTTCCACCCACAATGCCATGGTCCTGCACAACAGCACACTGCCTGGATAGATGAAAAGGCACAGAGGCCAACGTATGTGGATAGTGGTTGAGTACCAGTGCCATCACACACATTTATTTTGCAGCACTACAGAAAAGCAACTGAAAAAGGTATGCCGTGCTAAGGCCCTGTACATGCAGAACCTGCGCTCGCACCACACAAATGACAGCACAGCCCACCAGACTTAGACATGATGGACAATGCTGTGTGAATTTGCAAATGCACATTGCTCCAACAGGCTACCAGCACACACACACATGACTACAGGTACCACAATGCAACATTTCACATCTATATTCATTGAACCACAAGGTACAACACAAAACCATGAACATTTAACACTTGCAGTAGTAATGCCATGTACTCGGGTATATGACACCCTCATGAAATAGATACAGACAACAGAATCCTAGTGAGGTACAACTAACCAACCATCAGGGCACATGCATGGGAGCAATACACAGGCCCAAAACAGTTACCCTGGCATTCTGCCATGACAATCACAGACCCTGAAAGCGACAACTGCTGACTGTGAGCTGGGTGTATGGTGTGACACGACAATACAAATACTGAATGATTTTTCATGCTAGTACTGTGATAGACATGTTTCCGCGATAATACTTATCGAATGCATGCACAGAATTACTGTCAACATGCTGTTGTAAAAGGCAACACATCCACAGTGCTCTGTGACTGACACCTTTGCTCTTTGTGAGGGGTCAGTAATGCGAGGCGGACAACTGCTTGTGTTTTTATTCAAAGCAAACATTTTTATTAAAAGTAAACAGTGCACATTAAACCTCACTAGACCTGCCCTATCAGGGAGTTCCCTACCTAATGTAAACTCTAAGGGAGTGACTCCTAGCACAACAAAACTGGCACTCACCCTAAACAACAGAATATTCAAGATAAAACATTATAAATAAAAGAATAACCCTTTCTCACAAATGTTCAAAAGGAAAGTAAAGTCTTGAACCTGTTCTTGTAAGTTTCAAAAGGAAATAAAAGTTCATCAAACAAAGATTCCACTGGTAACAGTTCTTCCGCCTTCTCTTGAAATGTTCCCCTTCCAGCTCAGAAAACAGCACCAATGGTAATCCTAGGTATCCTTCTTCCAGGATTGCTTGGCAACAGTTCACAAAACAAAGAAACAACTTCTGCTTCAACAACTTCATTGGTATTCTTGACCTCTGCAGTGTCTTTAGTATGCTTGTCAGGATGCTTCTTCTTAGGGTGTTGATTTCCTCTTGACAACCCCCTTCTACTATTGTTGCTGCAAGACCAGGCTCCTTTGCTCCACAGTCTACCACTAACTTCAATCAGCTTTATTTATTTATTTTATTTATTGACTATTTGTAAGGCACAATATTCAGCAAAAAAGTATTTTGAGGCGCCCCACGATGAAAAGAGGGTGGAGGGGCAGGGGAAATGAAAAACAATAACTGTCCTACTAGGCCTTGTGAAATTCGAATTGTGCAAGTGCAGTAAAGGAATTGCAGGGGGGGGCATATAAGGGCAGGGGAAAATGCAGGTGTGGGGAAGAAGGAGGAAGGGCCCAGGGGCTAGGCAAGTGCTGAGTGGAATTGGAGGGGCTCAAGTACCAGGCGGGTGCAGGGGCTGTACCGCTGTTTAAGTGCGATGACGAAGGTGGACAAGACTCAGGAGGGATGCCCGTCCAACCAGGCTATTGAGGGAGGGGGCCCGGAAGGGCAGTGCTGGTTACAGGTGTCCTGGTGTAGACTGGTCAGTGAGGGCCTGGTGCTCTGTGTGACTCATAAGTGACCTGGCTGCCAGTCGCTGCGGCAGGTGGGAAGTGTTAGCAAGGGCGGGGAAGAGGGAAGGAAGTAGAGAAGAGCAGAGTCTTGAGAAGCTTCCAGAACTCAAGGAGGTCCGGCTCGCGTTTGAGAGGGGCAGGGAAGCCATTCCAGAGGAAAGCACCTGCTGAAGCGAGAGATCTACCCCCCACTGTCTGTTACTGGAAACCCTGTAACACTGTTTCCCTTGCCTGACTTCCCGGTGACACCGGGACATTACAGCAGGTGGCGGAAACAGTAAATCCCCATTCCTGTGGAGTCCTATAGGACACTGAAGAGCCGGCACTGTTGCTAACGGTGCCAGTGTTCCAGTAACGACCATGCCGGTTTGGGGCCTGAAAACCTAGCAGCTAATGCCTCCCGGGGGATCCATGGCCTCTACCGGCATTGTTGTATTATGGCGGTCCCGAAAGGGTGCTGGTACCTTGCTACCGTCACCCTTATTTCTGTGCCACCATACTTATAATGTGCGCCATTGTGTTTCTGGGGGAAGGCAAGAAAGGGGAGAATGCCCCTCTGAGGAGGTGAAGCTGAAAGTGAACCTTCTTGGCAAGGCCCGTGATGTGAGGGGTGAAGGAGAGAGAGGAATCAAAGATGACACCAAGCTCTTTTGCCTCCTCACAGGATGGTGAGGGGAGAGGACCCAAGGAGGGCGGCCAGAGATTGGGAGGGAAGCAGAGAGCAGGGTCCCAATGTGAAGGTTCATAGTCTTACTGGCATTAAGACAGAGATGATTAGCCTTGCACCATGCCTGAATAGCAGTCAGACAATCAGGGACCAGATAGGAGGTAGAGGTGGGAATCTTGAAGGAGAGCTCAGGGTCATCAACATAACAGTAGAAATGAGAAGAGAAGGAGGAGATCAGGTGGGCAAGAGAGGCAAGGTAGATGTTGAAAAGCAACGCCGATAGGATAGAGCCCTGAGGGCCGCTGCTGGTAGAGAGTGAGATGGAAAGGAGGAAAGTTGCACCTGGGACGGTCGATTAGAAAGGAAAGAGGATAACCAATCCAGTGCCAGGTCTGTGATACCAAGGGTGACATAAAGCATTTTATGAGGGTGGCATTGTTGACCATGTCAAAGGCAGAGTAGAAATCCAGCAGGATAATAGCAGAAGGAGAGTTGGAGTCAAGGTTTGAGAGCAGGTCTCCACAGGTGTTCAGGAGAGCAGTTTCCATTCCTGTGGATGCTCTGAAGCCAGACTGGTGGTCACGGGGACAGCAAACAGATTCAGTGTGTAGGGTCAGTTGGGAGATAGCTAACCAAGAGTAGGGTGATAGCCGGGCAGAAGGGATCAGCAGAGTTTTTTAGGAGAGGGTACACAAGGGTGTGCTTGAGGGACGGTGAGAAGGAGCCAGTGGCAAATAAATGGTTACAGAAGTTGGCCAAGGCAGGAGCGAGTTAAGAGATGTTGTCCTTGATAGTTTCAGAGGAGCAGGGGGGCACCTGTCTGGAGGAGACTTTCATAGAGCGGACAGCTTTAGAGACCTCATCTGGTGCTATGGGCAAGAAGGAGGAGAGTATGGGGACGGGAGAGTGAGCAGCCAAGGGAAGCCCGAAGGAAGGCGGGGTAGGGAGGGAGGTAGAGAAAAGTGAGGACAGGATGTCCTGTGTTTTAGTTGTGAAATGGGAGGCCAGTGCAGAACAGAGAGCCTGGGATGAAGGAGGAGAGGTGGAAACTGCGGTAGGATGGCTAGTTCCTTGCAGATTTTGAATAGTTCAGCTGTTTTGTTGGTGGCCCCAGAGATGCAAGCTTGGATGTGGGCCCTCTTCGTGGAGCATATGGAGAGATAGTACTGCCTTTGGAGCAGGTGACAGGCCAGTTTGTCAGTGTATGCGCTTGAAGTCTGCCACTTCTGTACAGCAACTCTGCACTTGTGTTTCTGAGAGGCTAGATCAGAATCATTCCAGCTGTTGGCCTGGAGGCAGGCTTCAAGTACATCCTCATGACAGGGGCAAGGCTGCCAAGAGTATTGGAGATGGAAAGGTGAAGGTTAGAGAGGGCTGCCTCGGAGGGAGAGTCAGTAGCTGAGGTGTGTGTTGGGGATACATCTTTAGGGTAAGATGCACTTACTGTATTATACAACCACAGTTCTGTTAGGTCTACTCCAACTTGATACTCTTGAATCATACAGTGTTTAAAGACAGGACTCTCGAACCTCCGCATGTAGGCATGGCACTCTTCTTTCCTGGGCTATGAGAAAAGGACAGCCTCTTTGCTTCTTCTGTCTTATTACCACCAATGTAATCTGCCTCTGCTTCCAGACTGCTCCTCTTTTAACTTCAACAGTCTCAGCATTACAGGGTGTTGAATTCATCTTCTTACAAGCACGGGGCTCCCTTCCCCAGCTTCATTCACACCTTCATGGTTCCAATAGCTACCCTATTAACACACTTCCAGCTAAGGATACCAATGTCACTTTTGTATCAGAGGACACTGGACCTTTAACAACTTCACCATTCTCAGAATGAGGGTGAATAGTTCTTAACAGGGCAGTTTCCTCTATATGAAGGATTCACCCACTGGCTTGGGCAATGCTTGCTCTTCTCTTCTCAATACAGAAAAAGATTTAGGTAGATGCAACCAATTTTGGAGGAGGATTTTCAACTTTAAAGACTTGTAAGAAATTGTATTTCCCTTTATCATCACAGAGTTACTCTCTGCCTCCAGTTGGAAATCACAATTGTTCTCGTGCGACCTCTGTTTAATGGAATATACCTTGGAACAAATTGCAAAAGTCAGCTTTAGGTTTCAGAGTGATCTGGAAAGCGTCCCCCCCTTAGTTGGAGACTCGCAACCACTCTGGCAACGTTTCAACAGTTCAACAATGAAAAATGAAAGATTCCATTTATACGCAATCACTCCAAATTGCATTAGGAGTTTGTATGATGCATTCTTATTGTTAGCCTGCCTCCTCACAGTGATGATCAACTTGTTCCCATGCTTACGCAAGATATTATTAAGCTGGTAACAGTTACTGGCAAGGTTTTCAAAAAGTTAACCTGCATACAGAGTTTCACTCACCGGCTCCAGGAACACTACGCTTGCGGGCTGCTTTCACTTCCCGACCACTACTTCTTTAGGCACTCTTGGGACCCACACCCCTCGGCAGCACAAGTGTCTTTGCTCTGGTCTTAACCACTGGGAGTCTCCTTCCCTCCCCTGTCCCTCGGCTTGCTTCAGTACACAGGCCTCGCGTAGCACAACGATGTTGGCTCTGCATTCACAGTCACTAGGCGCAGCTGGGAAGACTTTAAAGCTCATCATATATCTCTCTCAGTGCATCCACGAGAAAGCAGGGTTTGTGAACACTCTTCTCAAGACTTGCAGGTGGAATCTGCTTTTCTCTTTCCCTGGCATCTTTTAAGTGAACACATTTCCTCATGAACTGCCAGCCCCGTAGTCTTCTCCTTCTGCTACTGCTACCAGCCTTCCGGTACCTGCTCCAGCTCCGTTCTACTTCCCCCTCCTGCTGCAGCCTTTTATGCTCCTTAGGTGGGGGCAATTAATTTCAGGTGCAGGCCCTTATTGCTAATTGCCTGACCCGGGCAAAGACTGTTGGGTCGGCTTGCCTATCCTTCACTTCTACATGCATCTGCAGCCCTCTTCTTTGTGCCAGTCCCTAGGGGTTTCTGCGACACTTTAGTTTTTCTACTTCTTTTACAGAATTAAGGGCAGATTTAATTCCCTTATAGTATTTTCAAAAGAGGGATTGTAGGTTTTAACTTTATTAGAGGAAGAAGATGTTGGTTAGGCAGTATATACATTATTCCTAGTAGTGCACCTTTGATATTGTGGAGGACATTTGGTTTTAGGGATACAAAAGACGTGTTCTTTTGATGTAATAGGTTTAGATGTTATAAACTTCTTCTGGCATGATGGTAAGGGAATCCCTTTTAGGGGAAGAATACTGTGTCTCATCCCACGGATTCTACCCCCTACCATTGGCCCTGTCTCTACCCAGGTGATCCTATCACAGTACACCACCCCCAGGATTGAGTTCAGGAAGAGTCTGCTCTCTCCTGGTCACCTGGGAGGAGACTTTAGGCAGGGTTTTGGTGAGGGATTCGCAGGATTCTTCACACCTTGCAGGTTACTCTGGGTACCCCCAGCTACCATTGCTCATGACACCTATGCGGGATCCACAGATATTGAAGGCCTGTTTCCTGTACCTACACTGCACTGGAGGGGCATTAATGCATAGGCCTGAAAAGGTTGGGAAAATGGTGCTTGCTTGTGCCATGCTGCACAATATGTGCCTCAGGTGGAATGTCCCTCTACCCCCTGATGTGGTTATGCCAACCCCTGAAGAGGAGAACACACTGCTTGTGGGTGATGCACTGCCACGCAGTGGGCGGGAATAGGGCAGGGATGAACGTATTGTATGTCACAAACTCATAGACAATTGTTTTTGAGCACATTAATATCCACATGCTATGCACCACTGTAAATATTTTGACGTCAAGAATTAAACACATGCACACAAAAAGAAATGTCCGAGCATTGCTTCAAGTGAACTGATATTTAATGTTGACATGTGCAAACCCCTTCCCACAAAACCATCCCCAACACACCCTGCCTACCTCTCCCCAGAACAACCATCCCCAGCACACCTTCCTCCACCTCCCCCTTCCCCACAACACCATCCTCAACACACTCTCCCTCTGATCTCCTCCCTCCCCAAAAACACCATCCTCAACACACCCTTGTGCTTATCTACAAATGTTCAGTCACATGTGTGGCCTCTTTCTTTTACTGGTCTCCTCCAGCACCTTTGAAGCTAGTATGCATGCTGAGTGGCACTATTTGATGCTGGGCAGTAATCCCTTTGTGGGGGTGATGGAGCTGGATTGCTCAGACTCTTGTCCTCAGATGTGTTGCATGGTCAACAACATGCTGGCCTGCATAGCCTCAGCAAAGGCTTAGATGCCCTCTGTCAATTCCCGTCCCCTTTGTCCAACGACAGTCTGGGTGGCAGATGTTGCCCTCACTACCTTGCACGTGGCACCCTGGACTCAGCCCCAGTGTGCCTGGCGGTGTAGGGCCTGCTTGTTAGCAAGTGCTTCCAGCCGTACCTGGTGCTGCTCCATTGCGTCCAGCCTCCTCAACATGACTTCATCCTGTGTGGCATGGGGAATTGGCTAAGGGTTTTGGGGAGGGCTTGGACTGAAGCACAGTGACCCATATGACCGGACGTATGAGTCACCCTCTGACACTTGGCCATGCTGCCTATGATGCTGGCTGTCCCACTCACATGATGAGGGGGTTTGATGGGCCAGTTGGATGGGTGGGTGCGCAGTGCCTCCTGCACCCCTGCCAGCAGCTGGATCCTCTTTCACATCCCCATTGGTTGACTGTTGGGGGCGGTTGCAGGTGCCAGGGGTGCAGTCTGTTGCTGTGTCTCCGTCACTGCCAACAGGTGATTTGCTGGCAGGTTTGGGGCTGCTGGGTCCTGGTGTCACATAACTTCCCTTTTGCCTTCCCATACCATCGCTGGGTGGTGTTGGAGTGGTGGCTGATGGTGTAGTCCTGGAGGCCTAGCCATGGGTCGTAGATGAGCTATCCTCCTCCTCTTGAGTCCCCTGTGAACCTGTTTGGTAGAAAATGACATGCTGTCAGTCATTATGCATACTTGCAGGTGGGCTTGCTGGTCACACATGCTACATGGTGGAAGGACATCCTACACATGTATTTATTTATATTTATATTTATATAGCGCTCAAACAGCCAGGGCATCAAGGCGCTGTTACATGAGAAGCTTAGTTACATAGGGCGACAGACGCTGTTGGAATCAAACGAGATTAGCTACATACATACAGAGTGCATTTTGTAAAACAGTAGATGTACATTGTAAACAGAGTATTTGGCATCTGAGTGCTGACAGAGAAATGTTTAGGGAAAGAGTAAGGTCTTTACTGCTTTGCGGAAGGCTGTGTGTGAGTTTTCTCCCCTGAGTGCTTAGGGGAGGGCGTTCCAATGCTGGGCTGCGAGGTATGGGAAGCTGGTTCCTCCTGCTCTGACTCTCTTGATTCTGGGCAGTGGTAGCATGTTAGAGTAAGGAGTCCTGGTAGGTCTGGTGGACGTGGGTTGGAGTATTTTTTGATTCAGGTAATGGGGGGGGGGTTTGGAGGACACATTTGTGGGTAAGTGCGAGGGTCTTGAAGAGGATGCGCTGTTTAATGGGTAACCAGTGTGCCTGTTTCCTGGCTGCAGTGATGAGTTCCTTTTTGGGTATTCCAAGTGCTGCACGTAGTGCGAAATTTTGAATAACCTGCAGCTTTTTGATGTTTCTGGCTGACGTGCCCAGGAATAGGGCACTGCAATAATCAAGTATTGACCCTCTAATGACTCTGGCGATGGTCAGGCAGTTTTCTTTGGATAAGAATGGTCTGACTGCATTCAGTAGTTTAGCATGGTAGGCGGCGGCCGATGCAATGGCATTGACTTGCTTAGTCATAGATAGCTTGGAGTCTAGGTATTCTCCTAGAATTTTGACTGAGTCTGAAACTGGGATTAGGTTATTATCAATAGAGAAATGACTGAATTTGGGGTCGAGGTTCTTGAGGGTTTCCGAGGACCCAATTATGAGGAGCTCTGTTTTATTACTTTTGAGACAAAGACCGTTGAAGGTCATCCAGGCTTGGATAGTCTCATAGATGGTGTTTAGGCTTTTGGCGTCGGATTCATGGTCCCCTGTCAGTGGAAGGAGGATCTGTGTGTCATCCGTGTAGTTCGTGTATGAGATCCCAAGTGCGTCTAGTATGTAGAAGAGGGGCCTTGTGAAAATGTTGTAGAGTGTGGGTGAGATGTATGATCTTGAGGTACACCGCAAGAGATGAGTGTGGGGCAAGCGGATGCTAGGTTAGAGAAGACTTGCATGGATCTCCTTTGTAGAAATGATGTGATCCAGGCGGTGACGTTTTGTGAGAAGTTTGCTGTGGTGATGAGCAGAGGGCATTTTGTTCGACAAGAGGTCTAAGAGTAAGAGAAGTGCAGGGTTGCCTGCGTCTCTCGCTTCATCCATTAGATTTTTGAGATCAAGTAATGCTGTCTCAGTGCCGTGGCATGGGCGGAACCCGGATTGTCACAGTCCAAGAATTTATTCAATTTTCAATGAAGAGTTGGATTTGCGAATAAGCAACTTTGTCCAATATTTTAAGCAAGAATGGAACTGTCCGGATGGGTCTGTAGTTATTGGGTGACTGGGGATCCATGGTAGGTTTTTTCAGACGCGGGTGGACCCAAGCTTCTTTGAGGCAGCTGGGAACTTTTCAGGTGGAGATGGAAGCGTTCACAAAGGCTGTCAGGAAGGGGGTGAGGGTATTGGTGCATTCCTTGATGATAGACGCCATGCAGCTGTCTCCTTTACACTTTACACATGTTTAATATATCTTGCTCCTCAATTTCTTTGAAGGAAAAAATGGGAGCGGCCTCCCTAGTTGGAGGAAGTTCAGTGAATGAATGGTTACTGAGGGTTTGTTGAGTAGATTTGATTTTAGCTTGGAGAGTGTCCAGTTTCTTCAGCATAGCTGCTTGGATTTCTTCGCACCAGGTTTTGTCTTTACAGACCTTGAAGCACCTTCCACCCACCCTCAAAACATCACCAAAGATGGAGAAGATTTCTTTGGTATTGGATTTAGCATTTGATATCCTTGCTTTGAAGGATGTGGCCTTGGCCTGTGTGATTGCTTTTTTTTTGTTGAGATTTTGGATTGGAGTTGAAAATTCTGTTTGGCTGCTTCTGACTGAGTGGTTTGCCATTGGGAAAGAGCAGTACGTTTTTTGGAGCGAAGTTCTAGAAGGTCATCAGTGAACCAAGCATCGGTGTGTGTGGTGGGTTTGGCTTTTCTCGCCTTGAGGGGCGGAATGGCGTCAACCGCTATCTTCAAGGCGGTGTTGTAGGCTGAAGCTAGGATTTCAGGATCTTTGGAGAAGGGAGGCCTGAAGGCAGGGCCTTGGAGGTGTGGGATTAGTCTATCAACCGTGAGTTGACTAGAGCTTCTGGTATTCGCTGGAGGTAGGGTGGGCATGGTGTGGTGAGTTTTGTGAGTGGGGGAGATGTTGAATTGAATAACATTGTGGTCTGACCATGGCGCCTGTGTGTTGGCGGTGATCGAGACCGGGCAGTTGTGTTGGGCTACCCAATCCAAGGTGCGACCTAGAGAATGTGTGGGTTTGGTGATGGTGTTAGAGAACCCTAGTGTTAAGAGGGCAGTGTTGATGGCCTTTGCAGCATGATCCTTAGGGTCGTTGAGGCCTAGGTTCAGGTCTCCTAGAATAATGGCTTGGGTAGATTTTTTCAAATTGTCTGAGAGGAGATGGGTAAGTGAAGATTGGAAGTCTCCTAATGGGCCTGGGGGTCGGTAAAGGAGGTGAATGGAGATGGTGACGTTGTGGGAGAGGTCAAGTTTGATAAGGAGATAATCACTGTTATTGTCCATGGTTTTCTCTGATTTTCTCATGGGAAGGCTGTCTCGAGCTATGATGGCGACTCCACCTCCCTTGGTGGGTCTGTCCTGTCTCAAAATGGTGTAACCTGTAGGAAGAGCGAGGGAGAGGGCAGGGCCTGAGGCTTCATGTAGCCACGTTTCAGTTATCATGAGAAGATCCAAGTTTTGGGTGGTGATGAGGTCGTGGATGTCCAGGGCTTGGGCGTTGATTAACCGAGCATTCATGAGGCTGCACTTCAAGGGCGTATTCTATGTGGGGAGGTTGGTGGCTATGGCAGTGTGCATGGCATTACTGGCCCTGGTAGTGGGCACAGGCATAGTCACATCACATACAGGTATGCAAGTTGTGGAAATTGCATTAGCTATGGTAGTGGGCACAGGCATAGTCACATCACAGGCAGGTATACAAGATGTGGAAATTGAATTAGCTATGGTAGCGGACACAGGCATAGTCACATCACAGGCAGGTATACAAGATGTGGAAATTGCATTAGCTATGGTAGTAGGCACAGGCATAGTCACATCACAGGCAGGTCTACAACATGTAGGAATTGCATTTGCCATGGCAGTGGGCACGGCATTACTGGCTCTGGTAGTGGGCAAAGGCATAGTCACATCACATGCGGGTCTACAACATGTAGGAATCGCATTGGCTATGGTAGTGGGCACAGGCATAGTCTCTTCACAGGCAGGTATACAAGATGTGGAAATCGCATTAGCTATGGTAATGGGCACAGGCATTGGGCCTCATTACGAATCAGGCATTAAGGGGTTAACGGCGCCGTAAACGGCGCCGACCCTTAACACCTGATTCCGAGGTCCCTTTGCGCCATGGTGAGTTTAACACCTGCTTTTTGCAGGTGTTAAAATCCATGGCGCTAAGGGACCATGGTGCTAATTACGCCACCGTAATTTACGGTGGCGTAATTAGCGCCTTCCCCACTCCCATTATGCCCTATGGGGCAAAAATGGGAATGGGGAAGGGTAAATGGCAAATGGGGATTTACCGCCCCACTCACCTTGGAATGGGGCGGTAAATCCGCCATGGTGGTAAGGGTACGACCCAGGCGGTAACTTACCGCCTGGGTCGTAATGAGGCCCATAGTCTCATCAGGTATCAGGTAATATTATCCCCATATATATGGTCGCCGTAAATAATATCGCCGGGAAAAGGTCATGGCGATATTATATGGGTGACCATATATATGGGGACAGGGGCAAAGAAGAAAAAAAAGTTTGAAGGTTGCGGGGGTGTCCCCCGTATGTTCCATGCAATAATGTCGCCACAAAAAACTGACATTTTTCGGCAATATTTTTGCATGGCGAGATTTTTGTGGCGACATTATTACGTGGAACCTCTCATCACAGGTAGGTGTGCAAGATGTGGAAGTTGCATTAGCTATGGTAGTGGGCACAGGCATAATCACATCACAGGCAGGTATATGAAGTGTAAAATTAACATTGTGTGTTTTGACAGTAGAAAGGGCATTACTGACTATGGCAGAAGGTAGGGTCGCAACATAAGCGGGTTTGCATAATATGAAGTAGGCCATATCTGTGGCTGGTGATAAGTTAACTTGTGCACCATGAATACGTATGAAGGCATTGGCATCATGGCTTTTGGCAAAAAGCGAGGGTAGGCATATCACAGGCATATTAGTAATGTTGGTTTTAGAACTAGCCCTATCATCATTGTTCGTAATGGGGATTGTGCCGTTGAGTTTAGAGGTTTGTGTGTTCTTGGTAGTGTATGCAGCAGACCTGAATGTGGTCTGAGGAGGAGCCAGAGCCAATGGTATGTTGCAGTTCTTTTTTCTTAGGTTCATGTGAGTTAGTGGTCCCGGGCCGCTTGCCATATATCAACCATGCCGCTGCAGGGCTCGGCACTTGGTTGTGGTTCGATGTGTGGGCGGTACTTGCCCCCGTTTGGAAGTAGGTGTGCCACTAGAGCAGGAATAGTGGTCTTGCTAGATAGGTGGGTGTTACGGTGGTCAGGGGGTGCCACAGCAGGTGCAGGCGCTGAGGCAAGCATTTCGGAGGAATAAGGAGGGTGGCAGCTGTAGTAAAGAAAAGCTTGCAGTGCTCAACATTCATAGAGGGTAGGCCCGGTTGAGGCTTACCTGCATTACGGGTGAGGCCTGCAGCCAATAGCGACGAGCAGAGGAGAGCTGCTGAGAGGGACAAAGACCTTTCCCTAATGCCTTCCTGCACGGCTTTGCCTGCCGGCGCACTCCCTCTCCCTTTAAGGCGGGAGGGGAAGCGCGGGCAGGCTGGAGAGCCAATCACATCTCAGGTCTGCGGGGTGATAATTTCAGAGACATTACACATGTGTACTGAAGGGTATGATCGATTGCAGGCCAATGCATACGGCCTCAACAAGGTGGGAGTAGTGTCTGCTGAGGGTGTACACCCCATTGGCTTGTGCTGCAACGGTAGCCTTTTCATACTGTTGGGCTCGGGGTCCGCTTTGGCACTTGGTCATTCTCAGCAAACATGGGTGCTGCACATAGAGCCTGGGTGGTGGGAGCCAGTGGGCTCATGTCATGTACCCTCTTACCCTGATATGTACCTGTCTTGTTCCTGACCTCGTGTAACCTGCATCTTAATAAAGGAACCCCGTCAGAACGTACCTGCTCCCTCCAGGAGTCACTTCATTACAAGGTGTTATAAAAAGATTACTTTTTGTTGTTGTCACATTGTAGAATGTTCCAATGCTTCTACATACATTTCTTAATTCTGTTACTCAGTGTGCAGCATTTGGACACAGACTAGAGAAGGTTTTGAGTGAGATGATTTATCATGAATAAGATTTTCTCATCTATATTAAGCTCACCCTGCGGATAACCTCTTTCTAAAAATGTCTCCATATGTTTCTTGAATTCATTCATTCAAACATTCATTTATCGTTTACTATTGACTGTACATAGACTCTTTTTTAGTGTATTATGGGGACGAAAACTGAGACAGTGTAGATTGTAGAAGATTATTTCTGCCAGTTGGCTTGTAAGTAAAACATTTTTGTAACAGAATTGGGAAATTCTGGTGTGACAACCACATCCAGAAAGTGCACTCCCTGATACCCAATGTTTGAGGTGAATTGAATCCGTTCATCTGTGGTATTTAGAAATCCCAGAAAACCTACTACAAAGGCCAAACTGTAACGACATCATCTATGTAACACTCCCAATATTTTAGGTATTTATGCCAGATTGAATGGTTGATAGTGTGGTAATTTTTGAATGTGTGCAAGTTCCTGATGTTTGTAAATTATATTGCTCCTTAAATTTGTAATTAACACTTTAGCGCTCCTATTTGATTGTCCTGTAATACTGTCCATTCGGAGTGTGGTATTGAAGTATACACATTTCTCACATCAATTGTCCCAAGAATATTATAATCTTCTAATATGATGGGTTCCAAGTTCTGCATAATATCTGTAGTATCGTATACGTATGTTGATGTTTTCTTTATGAAAGGAGGGATCTTTGTATTTTCTCAAAGGCTGTAAGATTACATTGTTCGCAGCTACTATTGATCAACGCATTTGTTTTGTAGGATGTTTTTGTACTCAGCTGTAAAAGGAATGTGGGAGTTTGAAAATGAGAACAAAATAAGAATGATCTAGTCTTTTCGTGTGCCCAGCCCTCTTTTGCATAGTTCAATAATGTTTCTTCGATTTGTTTGAATATTCTTAATAGGGTCGCCACCAAGTAACTGCCTTTGAGAATCGCATGAGCTCTCAAACCTGTCCTCTTATCTGTGGCACTCTGCATGCTCATTAGAGCAAGTGGAAATGCATCATGCCACTGCCAGTTTTACAAAAGATTTTCTTTTTAAAATGTATTCTTAAGGACCCCATTTTCTTCCTCCCAGCACCCCGCTAATTGTGCATGATGTGGGCAATGCAATTTCTGCTTAATCTGTAGAATATTGCATAGTTCCTAAACAATTTTCCAATCTCTGATCAGTTTCTTTACAACAGCATCTCCATCAGCTTTTCTTCAAGGTAAGCTTCAACCCTATTGGAAAACATATTTAGGATGTATTCAAGGTATCTGTTTGCATATTTACTAAGGGGTCCCGCAGTGGTGGTTGGTTGGTTGCACTCCCTAACTCTCTTCCATTATTCTGCCAATGTTGTGTTGCTGAAACAGCAAAACTATCTGCAATGCTGTTCTGCCACCGTAGGGAAACTAGGTCTAAGCCAAATGAGTCGAACTGAAGAAAATCAGGCAGTGCGTTAACAATATATGTTGTTGTTGGTTTATGATGCTGTAAATTGATAACAAATACAGTGCCTAACAGTAAAATGTACTTTCCTTTGAAATAATTGACAAATCTATGGTATAGAGGACTACATGTGCTAATTAATTAATCCGAAAAATAAGATGAATTAAGAAATGGAAGTAACAATCCGTAGTGCTGTAATATCCCTCTTAAAACTCAGGACAAATTCATGATCCAGATGTTTTTAGAACCTGATTTTTCATCAAACTATGGTAATGAATTAAAGACGTAGACCATAGCACTCCCAATCTGCTAAAGACAAAACAGAACGTTAGTCTTACAGATTAGTGATTTTTCTTGAATCGCACACAAATCCTTCTTGATGAGTCCTGTCACAACTTCAAAATCATTTTGAAATTACAGTGTTTTATTGTTGTAATATTGTACTTTTGTCGCAATACCTGCCAACACGTGTTTCAAGCCTCAGGTGCTTCATCAGGGCGTAACATTTTGTGGTGTAACATGAGAAATTATAACAACTCCCAAAGAAACAGAAAAGTATCTATTTCAACATAATTTAAATCATAAATGATAAAGTAATCCGTCAAACTGACATGAATAGAATAATATTTGTAACATATTGTTCCACACATATCACGTTGTTGTACAGAATATTATGGAAACATTGTAATATTTTATATTTGGACAAAGACATGAAGAAATATGTTGCAAATGGTCCTTGGATTGTCTGTAGGAAAGCAGGAAATATTAAACAGAAAATTAGTCTGCGTTGTATGCCACCCCTATCCCAAGATCAAAGGACCTCATATTTAATGATCAGGCCAAAAGTTTTATATGGAGCACATGGTGTAGCATGTGTCCTTTTGCTTTATCAAAGATTAAGAAATTCACAGTTTACACTAAGCAGGAGCTTGTACTTAAGGAGTTCATAAATCATAAGATGTCATGTGTTAATTATCTGATTGTGTGCAATACCCTTGCCTTGTCAAAAGGGGCAGTGTGAGGTTGACCCGAAAACAACAATGAGGTAGTCTGTCCGTTAGGGAAGACAGCAACAGAAAAAAAAAAATCTCCCTGCCCCTTTTGCCAAAATGTGTCTGTGTAGAACACTTTCATCTAATGCCATACCTCCATTACAGCATATTTGTCAGCGTGCTTCAAATAATCTAGGCGCTCATTCCTGGCCATAGGGAAGCTGTGAGAGGCGTCCTAGTTGTGGCCCTGCCTCAGCATTTCATAACTGTGAGGAGGAGGAGGCGCCAGCATCACCCCTGTACAATCGAGGTCCGTTGTGCAAAGAGCACCAAGAAGAGAGAAAGACTGCACCCACAAAGCGGAGCGCAGGAACTGCAGCTTCTGCTTTCAGGGGTCCAACTTCTGCCCCTTAGACACTCCTGTGTCGACTTCTTGACATAGTTGAACAACTACTTCAAATGAAAGGGAAAGGGGCAGCCTCTCCACATGGCTGCCTTCTCCGCTGTCTGTCCACTTCACGGAGCCCCTGCTCCCAAGTCTCGTTCCTAAAACCACTTCCCTTTGCAGTCCCCAGCATCTCTGCATGCTGCACACAACGGACCGTCGCTCAGCAGTTGCCTCCAGTGGTTTGCCTCTCCCCCAACAAGGATCCCCGCTTATCACTCTGGCCTCCCTGCTGCTTCTCCGTGTGGTGCTCTCTTCCTCTCATTTTATACACCTGCAACCCTTTACCAGGTTGCAGGTGTGCTTCAATTAAGCTTGCCTTACCATGGTTAAGGGGACATGCCTGACCCTGACAACACTTAGCAGGAATCTTCTCCGTCCCAATACTATAGGGGTGAATGGGGTATTGGGTTCATCACTCCTAGTTGCCTCTTCCTCGTCTCAGTACTGTCAAGTGTCACATGAGGGGAAATGAGGGGGGGCTAGCTTACAATAATCTATAAAGTTTGGGCAAAGGTTAGGTTGGTTGTAAATAGGGAAATGGGAATACCCTGTCTCGCCTGGGTGCATCCCAATCGCCAAGGACTCTCCCCCAGGTGATCTTCCCTCGCTTCTCCACCACAGTGCTGGGAACCAAGAGCAATGGCCTTTCTCTGGCCACCTGAGAAGAGAATCCTGGGGGTTCAGGAGTGAGGATACCCTCAGGTTTCTCACATAAGGGAGAGAATGTTTTGCTGTTTTTTGGTAGTACTGAAAAATCGGTTACTGAGTGCGGATTTGCTTCTAGATGGTATGGGTTTACAGGAGTTAGGGCATTTAAGTCTGCATGGGAGGTTTTGTGTGCTTGTTGCTCGGCAGTGGATTAATTGTGTTATGCTTGAGTGAGTTTTGGAGGAGGTGAGGATTTTTGTGGTGTTGTGGTAGTCGTGTGTTGGTGTCATATTTGGTCCTCATAGGAACCTCTGCTTTGTGGCATACCTTTTGCATTGAGGCTGCGCCTGTCTCATAGACCACGATTCTGCTGTTTTTGGCCACAGAACAAAAGAATGCATGTTTTTAGGGCTGTGCTGAAGGTCACGTTTTCCTATATTGTGCGTATTTCCTTTGGAAGCGAGTTCCAGAGTCTAGTAGAGATGTATAAAAAGGCTAAAACACCATATTTAATTTTCGAGTATTATTGGGGTGCCAAACATTTGGCATTTTTGGATCTAAGGGTTCTTTTTGGTCTCTATATAGACATTGGGCTGCATTATAAGTTTGCCGGTCCGGGAACTACGGTACCGGTAAGCTTGCCAGTATCGTAGTTTCCAGACCGGCAAACTGAGTTGTGCTCGCGGGTGCCCTTCTGACCGCCAGGTCAGACCTGACGGGCAGAGCGCCTCCCGCGAGCTCAGCATGTCGGTTGCACCGGCACCGTTCATAATGGTGCTGGTGCATCCTGCTTCCTCATTCCCATTGAGCCCTATGGGAATGGGGAAGAATTTTTCCCGGCGCCCAGGAATGGGCAAATACCAGGTGCGGCAAGGCCGTAATTAGCCGGTACTTGCCCATTTCTGGCCACCAGAAAAAATGAAATACCGGCAGCAGCCGTGCCTGTACTACAGGCATGGCTACTGCCAGCCTCGTAATGAGGCCCATTGTTTCTTGTAGGAATTCTGCTCCTTAGCCATAAATGTCTCTGTTGGTAATGCAGAGTGTTTTTATGTGGATCTTTTCTTGACTGTTAGCCAGTTTAGGTATCTTAGTGGTGGTATGATGTGTTCCCTCCTGCTGAGCCTGAGAAGTAGTCTTGCTACTGCCATCTGTATCCATTGTAGTTTTTGGGGAGGTAGTCGGTTATTCCGCAGTAGATGCATTTGATGTTGTCTATTCTTGCCTTGATTAGAGAGATGATTTTGAGTGTTCTGTAAGGGAAGGTGAGAGAAGGTAATATCTGCTTGTGGGTGCCTAGATGAAAGAAGCTTTTCTTTACTACTTTGTTCACTTGGGATTCTAGTGTTAGGTCAGTGTCCATCAGAATCTTGAGATTTTTTTAACTACTTTGAATACTTCTGGTCTGTTTCAGTAGTGTTAGGAATCACGGTCAGAAGTTGCCTAAACCACGTAGGGTTGCTTGTAAGAAAAACACAGCTAGACACATACGCTCACATGCCCTGCAACGGAGAGTGCCATTTCTAGCACAATACAGGTTGACATGGCAACGAGGTAAACAAACTCCATGTCAGCAGCCGCCTGTAGTCAATCACGTGATACCCAAACACGTAACGCCAACAAACTAAAGCCCACCCCCAACCCATGGCTCACTGCTTCTGATTGAGGTTATGGACTCGTTTTTACTTTGGGATTCCAGCACCCTGTATTTAGGATTTAGACCTTTGTTCCTGTCTTGGTTTCGTTTAATTTTGTTTTGTTACAGCCTGCAGCGCTGTGTGCCTGGTGCGCGCGGCTTCCTCGCTCTGCATCGTTGTATGTCTTGTGCCCGCGGCTCTGTCATCTCCCCGCGATGTGTGCCAGGTGCGCACGGCTCTGGAAACTAGCAGTGCTGTGTGTTTTGTGCACGCAGCCTTTCATCCTACAGCGCCGTGTGCCTTGTGCGTGAAGCTCCTTCATCCTTTTTCGCCAGTTGCCAAACCATACCTTCTGTTCAACCGACTGGTATCTGCCTGACCCTACTGCACTTCAATTGCTCGCACGTTGCCAAACCATACCTTCTGGTTAACGGACTGCTCCTGCCTGATCCTTATGGTACTTAAATTGCTTGCACATTGGCAAATCATTCGTCTATGAATAGCAGACTCCTATCCAACTTTGCACACCATCTATTGTCTACCAGAAAACAACTACCAACGGCATCTTAGTCCCATTTACCCTTGGATTATTGCAGAGACTAGAGACGCTTGCTGTTTGTTCTGCATAGGCGTCCTCGTGCCGTCGGGATAGGTTGTTTGGACTTTGGGATTCTCAAGTATTCTTACTCTCTGATACCACTGGACTAATACTTGAATCATACCAATGCTCCAGGAGTAGAACACTGTCCTGTCCAACTCTGATAAGACTGCACGCTGGTTATTTAGCAATTTTCACATCCTATAGTCTAGCAGTTATTTTATAGTAGGTCCTATTTTTATTTCTCCTCTTATTAGGTATTCAATATCTCCCAAATAACTCGAGGAGTGGTTATCTCACCCTTCCTACTCATTATTCTTTGGGGCTCCTTCTGACTGCAGGTTGGTGCGCCTATTCCGTATTCTTGCTTTGTTCATTGCATACAAATCATTGGTACTGATTACTTCCCTTGTGTTTGCTCTAGTTGGCGTTTCCGAGGGTGTGTCTCCTCTTCCAAATATTTGATCTTTCTGTCTGGTACTTACTCAGCAGAAAGTTACAATTGTAGGAAGAATTCTTCAGCGACTCCTGTCTGATCAGACGTCCAGGTGTCTTGTTTATCATGTTGGTGGTTCTGAAGTCCTAACAGGTAGGCCATGGTATATGCAGTGGAATGAGGAGGTTACTGGGCATGATCATTATTTCAGTTTTGTCCGGGTTTAGTTTAAGGCTGTTGCTATTCATGTATCTGTTGATTTGTAAGGGTTTGGTCTATGTCATTGCTGGTATTGATTCTGTTCATAGTTGTAGCATGTGAGTCCATGTCCTTTGATGAGTTTCATGAGTGGAGTCATGTAAATGTTAAAGAGTAATGTGAGGGATGAGCCTTTTGGAACCCATTCATCGGTGTGCATGGCGTGGAGTTGAAGGATTGGTAACCAGGAGATTTCCATTTTTTCTGTCAGGAAGGATTTTATCCATAGTAGTGTAGTGTTGCTTATCCCTATTTCTTACATCCTTTTGATGATGGTTGCATGGTCGACTGTGTTCATTTTAAGGTCATCCAAAATGGAAAATAGTACTGATTCAGTTCCTCTCAGTGTCACAAGTTTCACCCCTTCTCACCTGTCTTTCCTTTCTTGTGATGCTCTTGGAGGTAGGTTCTTTCTTCCTTACTGTCTAGGACTTGTACAAGCCTGGACGCGGGTCTTCGGAGTCCAGCGTGAAGTTGCAGCCTTCCAACGGAAGAGTACCGCTTCCTAGCGAGGAACCAGGAAGCAGACGAAGGACCCGAAGGAACGGGTGAATTCCAGGAATAGTCCACGAATTTGGGGCAAGGGTAGGGTGAATTGGATACCAGGAAGGGAGGAGGAAAAAGGAATAACTGGGAGAGCGAAGCGAACTTCAGAACGCACGTCTAGCTACACCAAGCAGTAACGTTGAGACGCGCTGCGCCGCGTAGGCGTGGCCTTTTTCTAGGAAGCTGAACGTAGTAAGAGAGGAATGCCACGCCACGCTTCGGAAACGTCGGCCATGTTGGTAGGACCGCGGAGTAGACACCACGAAGTCCAAAAGGGGCAAGCACAGTGGTTCATGACAGCATGCCTCCTCCTAAGCCCGGCTCCTCCGGGTTTGCCTGGGTGGATCCGATGATATCTTCTTAGCAGGCGAGGGGCATTCATGTTTGAGACCGGTTCCCAGGTACGCTCACTGGGGGGGTACCCCTTCCATTCAACCAGGTACTGCAGTTGGCCGCGTCTGTATCTGGAATCACATATCCTGGAGACCTCAAACTCAAGTTGTTTATTGACAAGTACTGGAGGGGGTCTAGGAGCAGTTCGGGTGGAATGTAGAAACGGTTTCAACAAAGAAGTGTGGAAGACTGGATGAATCCTTTTCCAGGAATCTGGTAGATGGAGTCGGTAGGCTACTGAATTGATGATTTCCTTTATATAAAAGGGTCCATAATACTTAGGAGCCAATTTGTTTGGCCGTAGATGCTGTGGAAGAAGCTTTGAGGACAGCCAGACCTTATCTCGAACTGTATAAGGAGGACTTGGTCTCCTTTTGGTGACTGCGTAACGTTTGACATCCTTCCTGGCCTTTTCCAATCGTTCCTTAGCGTCTTTGTGGATATTGATTAAGGTTTCGATCCAGGAGTTGACTGTAGGGACTGGAGTTGGATGAGGTAGTATAGATGGTAGCACTGAGGGATGAAACCCCTGACTACAGTAGAAGAGACTGGTCTTGATGGCTGAGTGGTCCGAGTTGTTGTAAGCAAACTCGGCCACAGGAATCAGGAGCGACCAATCATCCTGGACTTTGGTAGAAAAACAACGAAGATACTGCTCTAAAGTCTGATGGACTCGTTCCGTAGCTCCATTGGTTTGCGGGTGATAACCGGATGATAATGCACGCTGAATTCCCAATATTTGACATAGGTGTTTCCAAAATTGCGATATGTATTGAGGCCCTCTGTCTGAGATGATTTTGGAAGGCAGTCCATGAAGTCTGAATATGTGTTCCAGGAAGATTCCAGCCAGTTCTGACGAAGATGGTAGCTTGAGCAGAGGTGTCAAATGAGCCGAGGTGTAAAATGAGCCATGTGAGTCAACAGATCAATTGTAACCATTATGGTCGTGTATCCTCTGGATGGAGGTAACTCTACGATGAAGTCTGTGGCGATGATTTCCCAAGGCCGTGTTGGCATTGCTGGTTGGTTAAGAGACCTGCTGGTCTTCTGTTACCATGTTTATTCTGGTTACAGACTGCACAGGACTCAACATAGGTTCTTACATCATCTTTCATCTGTGGCCACCAGAATTGTCTCTGAATATGATGAAGGGTGGAAGTGGTGCCTCGATGTCCGGAATGGAAAGTGTCATGACAAAGATGGATAATCTTGGTTCTCAAGTTGTCCGTGGGCACAGCCAGCTCGTTCTCTTTGAAGAGGTAACCATCCTTTGTGTCCAAAGACCATTGGTTCTTTCCAATGTAATCCTTCCAGAACTCAGAGGATGGGATTGCAGCTCAGATCTTTTCCAGCAGGGAGTCAGCTTGGGCCACGAACACTGTGTTCGGAATCATCTTGGGAAAGGAGGGTACCTTGAGAGGCTCATAGTCAGGATGTCTGGACAGGGCGTCAGCAATGACATTATGTGTTCCAGGAAGATGAATTATTTGGAACTGGTATTGAGCAAAAAAAAAAGCCCAACGGGCCTGTCGGCTGTTTCTGCACTCCAGGGACTGAAGGATTTGCAAATTCTGATGGTCCGTATGAACGTGTACTGGGTGTTTGGCTCCCAGAAGGAGATGACGCCAGTCAGCAAAGGCTTGTCGGATGGCTAGCAACTCCTTTTCCAGGACGGAATAGTGAGTTTCACTGGGAGTTAGAGTATGGGATAGGTAGGCTATGGGATGTTCCTTCTTGTCGTCAAGTTCCTGTTTCAAGACTGCTCCGATGGCGTAATCCGATGCATCAGTCTCAACTAGGAAGGGTCGGTCTGTATCCGGTTGGGCTAGGATAGGAGCCCGAGTGAATTCCGAATTTAATCGTTGAAACGCCGACTCCTGAGCTCAGGTCCACTAAAATGGGGTGTCTTTCTTCAGAAGTGTTACAATAGGGTGTACAATGTCAGAAAATGTGGGTATGAATTTCCTGTAAAAGTTAGCAAGTCCCAGGAAGGATTGGATGTGTTTCACACTAGTAGGAACAGGCCAAGACAGGATGGAATTGACCTTGGAAGTATCCATTCCGATGCCTTTGAAGCTAAGAACAAACCCAAGGTAATGAACAATTGATACATGGAATAGGCATTTTTCAGGCTTGCCTAGGAGCTTATGTTCACGTAAACGCTGTAGAACTGCCTTCACATGTTCTTGATGTTTTCCAGGATCCTTGGAGTAAATCAATATGTCGTCCAGGTACACTATGACGAAAAGGAACAACATATCAGAAAAAACCTGATCCATGAAACGCTGAAACACGGCGGGAGCATTAGCAAGACCAACGGGCATTACCAGGTGCTCAAAGTGACCAAAGGGAGTTCTGAATGCTGTTTTCCACTTATCGCCTTCCTTTATACGAATGAGATGGTAGGCGCCCCTGTGATCAAGCTTAGTGAAGATGACAGCTCCGCTCACAGCCTTCAAGATATCTGAGATAAGGGGGAGTGGGTAACGATCCTTGAGAGTGCACTGATTGAGGCCACGGCAATCCAGACAAGGTCTAAGTTCCTTGGAGTCTTTTTTTTGAACGAAGAAGCGAGAAGCACCAGCTGGGGACTTGGATGGTCGAATCCTTCCATTTGTTAGATTAGTGTCCAAATATTCTCGGAAGGCCCTCTTTTCCGGCTCAGACAAAATGAACATTCACAGTCAAATTTGAGGATTTCCTGATGATTATTTATTGACAACAGTAGATCCTTTGTTTGATGGGTTATGGGTCCAGGATAGTTCGCAAATGATTTATGGGGATGCCGATCTTGATTTCTTCTTCTCAGCCTTCCTTTCCTGGATCCTGAAGTCGATCTGTAGGGAGAGATCCAGGAAGGCTTGAAAGGAGCTGGGGCGAGCTACTCTGGCTAGTTCATCCTTTATCTCTTCATTTGAACCTCTTCGAAAGAGGGTAAAGCTAGCTTCTGGGGACCAATCAGCTTCTTTGACTAGCTGCTTGAAACGTGTGACATACGTGAGCATGTCCTGGTTCCCTTGTTGGAATTCGAGTAGTCGTTCCTGACTGTATACGAGCTCAGGACGATCAAACATGGCCTTAATAGCTTCTACAAACCCATCGTAGTCATCCAGGAGGGCATCGCCAGCATTGACTAAAGGGGTGGCCCAGGATAAGGCATTGCCCGTGAGATGAGATATCATGAAGCCGACCTTAGCTCGTGGAGTGGAAAAATAGTATGGTTTGAAGGTGAGGTGTACCAAACAGGAATCTAGGAAGGCCCGTAGAGTTTTGGATGATCCATTAAATTTGTCAACTACTCCGCCTAACAGAACGCTTTCCTTTGCAGCAGAATCCCTGGACAAAACCAGCTGCTTTAATGCAGCATTCTCCACCTTTAGATTCTGAACTCCCGTGGTTAATTCTTGCATGCCTCGCATAAGGTCCTGTACAGCGGCTTCCATTTCTGTCTTTGGTTCAGGTTTTAGGCATCTCAATCTGTCACAACTTTCACCCCTTCTCACCTGTCTTTCCTTTCTTGTGATGCTCTTGGAGGTAGGTTCTTTCTTCCTTACTGTCCGGGACTTGTACAAGCCTGGATGCGGGTCTTCGGAGTCCAGTGTGAAGTTGCAGCCTTCTGACGGAAGAGTACCGCTACCGAGCGAGGAACCAGGAAGAAGACAAAGGACCCGAAGGAACTGGTAAATTCCAGGAATAGTCCACGAATTTGGGGCAAGAGTAGGATGAATTGGATACCAGGAAGGGAGGAGGAAAAAGGAATAACTGGGAGAGCGAAGCAAACTTTGGAACACACGTCTAGCTGCACCAAGCAGTAGCGTCGAGACGCGCGGCGCCGCGTAGGCGTGGCCTTTTTCTAGGAAGCTGAACGTAGTAAGAGGAATGGCGCGGCGCGCTTCAGAAGCATCGGCCATGTTGGTAGGACCGCGGAGTAGACACCGCGGCACATCATGGACCACGAAGTCCAAAAGGGGCGAGCACGGTGGTTCATGACACTCAGAGGCCTAAATATGACTTCTCCCTTGTTCAGTACGTGGTTGGTTTCCACATGTTTCAGGATTTCTCCAGGTTTCTAGGAGTTTGGCTGGGTAAGAGATGCTTGATATAGGCTAGTAGATTGTGGGGTTGTCTGTGTTTCCTGAGGAGTCTTTGAAAAATGGTTTAATGTGGGCAGCTTTGATGCTCCTGGGCACGGTTCCTGTTGCCAGTGAGTGGTTTATTATACTGTGGAAATATTGTCCATGTGTTTTGCTGAGGATGTTCTTAAAGATGTCCTGTGGGCATGGGTCTGCTGGCAAGCCAGCTTTGTTGCTTTCCTTTACTAATTTAGAGAAGTCTTCTGTTGATATTTGTGTGAAGTAGTTCAGTATTACAGTTGACCCTGGGCTTGGGTCGTTGGTGGTATTGTTGCTTATGTCCTTGGGTATAGTGTTGATGACTTGTTGAATGTTTATGACTTTGTGATAACTTCCCAATCCACTTTTAAAACAGAGTGTCTGCGAGGGAGGGTGTGTGTTATTGCAAGCTGTTGGGTTTCTGATCTCATTGAGGATGTTGAACATCTTTTCATGTGCGTTACTTGATGTTAAGATGCGTTCAGCATAGTACCATTTTCTTTTACGTATTTCTGCTTTGTAGAGCTGTATCTGTGTTTGGTATGTGAGTTTTTCCTGTTGGTTGTAATCTTTTCTCCAGGCTTGCTCCAGTTTTCTTTTTGCTTTCTTCAGGGCTCTGATGTGGGGCCTGATCCACCTCACCTCATCCAAAGTGTGTCAGGTTTAGTGGGTTGCTCCTTTTATTAATTGTTGCAGGCACCTGCCAGATAGTTGTGAGGTTAGTGGTTTTGCAGATTTGGTGTATTCCGCTTCAAACCAGATTGGTTCATTACGAGTTTGCCATATTCTGGCAGTAAATCCGCCAGAATACCGGCGAACGGAATTACAGCTACTGCCACTTTGTCAGGTGGCATTACCAAAGCGGGTATTACATCTAGCGGTAATACCACCGGATTTCAAGTGGCGGTTTGCCAGTGTTAACTCCCATTGGGGATTTTTGCCAGTATTACTGGATGGTAATACCAGCAAGTTTTGGAGGTAAAGTGGTGGAGTTACTAGAGGTAACTCCTCCACTTTACTTAAAAAATCTGATGGTATTACCATGCAGTAATACCGGTAAACTTGTAGTTTAGTGGTGTGGGAACAATTGAGGTAAACGGTTTTACCTCCTCTTTTTCCCACACTACCAAACTCATAATGAGCCCCATTGAAACCTTCTAGTAAAATCAGGTGGTTCTGCTGTATAGCGATGGTGTTTAAAGCATCTACAAATGTCTCTGTAAAGAACGATTTTATGAGGGTGGTCTCTGTATGAGTAGGAAGGAAAGATTGCTTTGGTAGTCCAGAGTTAAGTGGAGGAAGAGTGATTTACATTTGGAATATGTTTTTAATTTCTTTTTTTATTGTGTTTGATACACAATGTACCTTACACGACATTACAGCACAATCAATAAAAAATTGAATCCAAAATCCCATTACATTAAAACCAAATATATAGAAATCTATTTAAAGCATTTGCTTTACATTAATAACATCAGATTCCTAAAATCACAACACATTACAGCTAAAAATGTCTAATCTTTCAATACATATCTAACAATAGGTTGCAAGTCCTCAAAAATACAAATCTACAAGTTCTTAACTCCTTAGGGATATTCAATCTTGGTTCAGTAACCTCCATGGTTGGTAAGCAATTTTAAGTTGGAATCTCATGTACCACTCTCTGAACAAGTGAGAGGGAAAGACCTATCTCATTTCATAAATCCTTCACATCGCTGCCTAAAATTTTGCATGTTCAAGTTGGAGTTCGATCTCATTACTTGACCCATTATTTGACATAAACTAGAGCTTTCATTATTCAGAATTATTTTCTATAACTCTACACATGTTTTAACATGTAAAGACCACCAAGATTGAATTCCAAACTCGAGTCTAATGATTGTGATGAATCCGATGGAGTCATCACTGTTTTCCCGGTGGTGACCTCCTTCTATGTGGGCAGGGAGCAGCAGCCGCTACCGGATCCTGACCGTGGGGACAGCTATATGAGGGAGGATCACATGGGGGGAGACAACCCCTGGGGAGATGTCATGGCTTCATCGCATAAGACATGGTACCTCCCATTTTGCCTTGAGGATCACTCTTTCATATCTGATACCCTCATGGCATATTGTCGTACATCGCCTCATCCTCCTATGAAGCGTACTGAAAACCTTTTCCCAAGCCGCGTAGGCCAACCTTTCAACTCTGATCTGGCTTGTGAAACTTATGAAAACGCCTTCTTAAGTTCCACCTACCAATCATCCAGGACTGACCTGCCCTTGAAAACCTTTAAGAATGTTTACCCAGGTATATCGTGCAAATTGTCATGAATGGACTACCTTTCCTATAATTACCAAAATACTGGGAAGAGGAATCGAGAAATGCAGAGCGAAGGAGGCCACAAGCACAAGGAGCAATCTAGTTGTTACACACACACACACCTGTGACCGGGAAATTTAATGAACAGAAGCAGAGAGTTGAGGTGTGCCGCTGGCGGGAGGGAGCTATCCCTCTCTGTGTGGATCGAGAGACTAAAAAGCTGGGACCGGTGTGGCTCAAGAGCTAAGAAGAAAGAAGCTGCCACGCGAAGAGGATGCACTGCAAGAATGCCAGGAGCCAACGATAGACTCCTGGGAGTTTGCAGGTGTTAGAAAGCAGCATCAAACTCAACGGACTCACCAGAGCCTGCAACGAAGCAGACTAGGCAAGCAGAAGCCACGAGAGACGGGAAAACCGAGAGGAAGCCGTCACAAGAAGGAAAGAAACGAAAGACTGTCCACGGCTGGTCGAAGAAGAAACCAGGAACGCCAACAAGAACTGGTGAGTCCACCCAGAGATAGCAGGGACACTGAGGCATATCAGCGGCCACGCCGAATGCAAGTAATTGTAGATAACAAAGCCAAGGGAGAGAGCTTATTGTCAAAAATGGAAATTAACTACAAGTGAAAACCTTACAAGTATGTGAATGTATACAGTGCAGTATACGGGAAACCCGAACAGGATAATATATCAATTGTATCTTGAAAAGATGCTAGCCTCACAGACTGCGCTCATACAAACATGATACACAACAGTGTTGTATTAATTGGTAAGGTTTTGGATTAGAAAGTAAGGAGGAGAGACACTTTGTAATTGTATAAAGTAAGGTTCCTGTATTTTAAATACAGCAATAGACAATTGTATTGATTGCATGCATTGTTGTCTCAATAAAAAGACAATTATATATTCATGAGAAGAACTTTGTCACGTCTTGTTGTCTCAACAGATATCAATTATACATTCATAAAAAGAACTTTGTCACGCCAACGCGTGTTTCAACCTAACTAGGCCGTCTTCAGGGCGTAAAAACAATAATAATTATTGATACAGCAAGCATTTTGTATGAGAAATTATTGTTGCAGAGAAGGTCTGGGGAGGAGATAAACACAACGAGGGAGCAAGGGGAAAAGACAGGGAAAAGACAAAAACAAAGGAAAGGTGAGCATTAATGTAAACAAAACTTCAACATATTTGTTTGTAAGCATTCCAATGTTACCACGTATTAGTATATTACCCATAGTTGGTTTTAATTTATGAGTTATATAAATTATATAATCAGATCATTTGACTTGTTCGATCATGAGCGTACTTAAATATATGATAGTCATTTTGGTAACATTTTGAATGGTTTTGTGGCCACTTTGCGCAATCTTGAGTCTAAAGAACAGTTGTATTAAGATTGGGAACCAAAATGTATTATTAGCCTGTGTCGACTTTACTCATGCGGACAAGATCCTATTCCTAAGAACACTTTAATGCAGAGTTACCATGCACATAGCTCAGAGAAAAATGAAGGTGAAATACCTTGTGTATATATTCGGCTGTCGGAGTCAAAGGATGAGCCTACTCCAGAAGAAAATTCGAAGAACTAATTTCCAATGCAGCATTGGCATATTGCGGATAAGTCGATTGTCTAAAGGGACATAACATTCAAAAGTGTAATTAGTACACTTATCAACAGATAGCCGATTCCACCAATTAGCTATCTGCATATTCACTTTCGTAGTATTATTATTAAATTGAGCTAACCTGGTACCTGATGAATTATTCACCATGTTCATTTGCACCGATTTTAATACTTTCTTTGTTCCTCGTGGTATCAGAACTTTTAAGGTTGGCATGGCGTCATCAGTAAGGCTTGTTCTTTTTACTTCAAAATTGCATAAATCATGATGATCAACATTAGCTAAAAAAGTGTAATCTATTGTTGAGTTTGAGGAGTGGCCAAACCACGTGGGTTGCGGACTAGACTCTGAGCAAAAATGGTATTCAACCGCAGAAAGTTCCATCTAGCCAGGAATCTAGTCCAAATAATTCCACTCCTAAGATTTTTTTTACAAGGTAGTTCAGACCACTCCCCATCATCTTCATCTAATTCTTCAAATGGTAGTTCTATTTTGGACAGAAACAATTAAAATCACCAGCCACAATTATAGGCCTATGCTCGTTGTTACTTGTCCATTCTATCCACAGGTTTTCCAATTTGTCGATCACCTCGTCTATTTCCACTCGCACAGGATTGGCATAAATATTAATCACAAGAGTCCTTATCTCAACTCCTCCTGAAATGTCACAACAACTAGTTGCCAACAACGTTCCTCCTCCTCCGAACCTCTCCTGTTGGGGGATCTCAACATCCATCTTGACTCTCCTGACTCTTCAGCAGCTTTCTGCAACCTATGCAACTCACTCTCCCTCTCCATTCTATCTTCTGGTCTGACACACACTGCCGGACACACCTTGGATGCTCTTATCGCCAAAGACATTCCTCTTTCTATTCCTCTCACTTCCCCATGCTCATGGACTGAACACTCTCTTCTCTCTTCTCACTTGAAGCTGTCCTCTCCTTTAGCACTGGCACACCCTGCACTGCCTCTAACCTTTCAATGTCATCCGACCCATGAAAAAAGTGTCAGTGGCTGCCTTTGCCTTCACCTACTCTCCTCCTCCTACTCTTGCGGCTGACTCCCACCCTGAGACAGCCCTCTCTAACTTTCACCTTTCCATCTCCAACACCCTCAACATCATTGCCCTTTTCATGAGGGTCCGACTGAAGCCTGCCAAAAAGTGCAACTCTTGGTATGACTCTGACCTTAAACGCAAATGCAGGGCAGCAGAACGGAAATGGGGATCTTCATTGCACTATCATCTCCTGTGCCCCTCTTGGTGGCCCCCACCACTCCCCTTCTTCTCTCCTTCCTCTCACCTGTCACACCTGTGGAGGTGTCCAGACAAGTACGGTCTATGAAAGCTTCTTCCAAACAGGTGGACCCCCACCCCTCCAAAACCATCAAGGACAACATTGACTCGCTAGCTTCAGCCTTGGCAGACCACTGCAACCTCTCCTTCCCCACTGGAGACTTCCCCACTTATCTCAAGCATTCTCTTGTGCACCCTCTGCTTAAAAACCCTCTGTTGACCCTACTATTCCGTCTAACTATCGTCCGATCTCCATCACTCCTTTCCTTGGAAAACTCCTGGAGAAGTTGACTGTCTCTCAGCTTACCCTCCACACTGAATCTGTTGGTTGTCTCCATGACCATCAGTCTGGCTTTAGAGCATCCAGAGGCACGGAAACTGCTCTGCTGAAAACCTGGGAAGACCTGCTCTCAAACCTTGACTGTAACTCACCCTCTGTCCTCATTCTCCTTGACCTCTCCCCTGCTTTCGATACTGTAAACCACAACATTGTGATCTCCCGTTTCCAAGAGATCCTGGGCATCACAGATCAAGCCCTGGCGTGGCTAGCATCCTTTCTCTCTGACCATCCTTCCCAGTTAGAACTTGGCTCCTTTCTCTCCACTATCACTCCCTCTACTCGTGGTGTCCCCCAGGGATCTAATCTATCACTCTGGTTTTTCAATGTCTCCATGGCCCCTTTGGTCCACATGATCTCTGCCTTCACCTCCAACTTTCAGTGTTATGCAGATGACGCAAAGCTCTCCTTCAGGCTACCCTCATCCTCTTCGTCCTCCTCGCTCATCCCTGACTGTCTGTCTGCAATTCAGTCCTGGTGTGCTGCTAACGATCTCTGCCTTAATGTCAGTAATACAGAGATCGTCCTCATTGGGAGCCCTGCTCCTGCTTTCCCACTTTCACTATGGCCGATCACCCTTGGTCCTACACCCTCACCCACTGGTGAGGCAAAAAATCTGGGGGTCATCTTCGACTCTACTCTCTCCTTCTCTTCTCGCATCTCTGACATGTCCAAAAGTCCCACTACCAGCTGCACCACCTCAGAGGTCTTCCACCTTTTCTCACGTTCCCCCAGAGGCTCACTGTCTCCAGAGCCCTAGTTCTCTCCAGACTGGACTACTGCAACAGTCTCTTTCTCAATCTTCCCACCTCTGCTGTTTGACCTTTTCAACTTATCGCGAACAGGACCGCGAGACGTATCTGTGGCCTCAAGCCCAGGGACTGCATCTCGATCGGCACTGAAATCCCTTAACTGGCTACCCGTGACTGCAAGGATCAAGTTCAGGTCCCTCTGCATAGTCCACAAGGCTTTCTGGGGCTGTGGCCCCCACTGTCTACAATGCTCACTTCCTAAAAACTCTCCTTCCAGAGTCCTCCTCAACCCGATTTTCCAAACAGAGATTTGTGGTAGATCCTTATCCTCTGGAACAGCCTACCTTCCTCTCTCCGTCTTGAGCCGGACCTCATTAAATTCCTTCTCTTACTCTTTCTCTCTCCCTCTCCCTTTCTTTTCGCTCCTGCTTCCATCCTTTGTTCTCACCCCCAACCTGTACAGTCAGCTGACTGGTCACCTGGTGGATCTCCAGAGCCTCACAGGTCCCAGGCTCCCCCGCCAGTCTTGCACTTACCTCCGGCCCTCGGTCTCTGCCTGCATTACTGCACTCGGAATACGTTACATGAGAGTGGCACCACCTCTGCACTTACCCTGGGCCTTGCTGGACCGGGCGCACTTCTCCCCCTCTCCCTTGCACTTCTGTCTGCTCACTTGCACAACCTTGAATGTACTAGGCTTAGCATGTTTGTCTGTCCTGCCTTCTTCTGTCTCCCCTCCTCAGCTTTGCTGTGCCTGCATGCATAGGCGCATTGATGACCAAACTTTGTTTTGTATGCTCCCCCCATTTCTCCCCTCACTCTATGTCACGCACTTATACTAGTTGAATGCCCTTACCTAGTATGCTAGTTATTGCTGTTAAATCATTCAGAATCTTCAAGGCCTAAGAATGACGACAATAGCCCCTTGTTCCCTTCCTGCCTTGAAGCACTTTGAAGCACTTCACTTGTGTCTAAGTGTTCTACAAATAAACAATTACAAGTGCCACTGGCCTGGTACTTATCTTTTTAATTGATCGACCGTGAACATTTTTTAGTGTGCTCAAAATTCCTCCAAAAGGGCCCCTCTTTTTGCCATTTTGACGTCTATCAAAAAGCCATCAATTACTGGTATCTCAGTTGACCAGGTCTCTTGATTCAGTACCATGTCAAATTCTGTGAGCACCTTGTTCATATCCCTATTCAAAAAACTATTTTGACCTTGTAAATTCCAGGACAATAGTTTACATTAACGTTTTTGGAAATCCTTGACAATTTCCTGCTGTGGTTGTGAGCAAAGTTGCCAGCCAGGCCCAGCTGATTGCTTCATTACTGAATGCAACCAGCCTCCGTCCCTGACCATCTATCGTGCATCTTATATTAGTCTTCTCTCTTTAGAGGACCTCATACATTCATCATCCTCCTCAACCTTCTTCCCTTGTCACATATTTGACGTATAAATCTCAAAATTCCTCTCCATAATTCCCTCATGACCTGCAACCACCAGCTTTGTAATCACTTTTGAATAAAAATGAATAGCACAATTCCCCACCCAGGCATCGTCAAATGCATCCACCCATTTTGCATTTGACGAAGAAATAGAACTCAATTTTGGCAACACATTCAGTATGGATAACACCCGTGTCCTATTCAAAGGAACATCACAGTCCTCCTCAAAAATAGATTCAAATACAAATACCAATGAGTTATTTTCCAGCGTAGACAGAACTGATTTATGTTCACTTATCCTCCTATACCCATCGCTTATCTTTTCGACAAATCTATTTTTGTTCCACAATCATTCTGTCCACCTCACCCTCCTCTCTTCTAGTTGTATCTTTTTCTCTTGATTCAAAGTAGGATTAATTATCACAGTTGTCAATTTGTCACTTGAATGAGTTCTGACATCCATCCTCTCCTACACTTGATCCTCGTCCCTACACTCATTCTCATCCCTTCTATTCCTACTACGGTAAAGAAAACTAGTAATATTCTTCTTTTTATTTCCATTAATTTTAAGTTTCCTCTGCTGAGTGTTAGCAACTCCGATATATTGCACGTAAGTGTCACTCTGGTCACCTTTATTTTCGTTCACATGGCTGCTTTGAACCACCTTAGTTTCTTGCTCCTGTATCTCCTTATGGGATTAATTCTTTCCACTCCGGATCACATTAGCTTGCTCTTGTATGTCTTTTGTAATAATTACCACATTGTCCTCTTTGTGGCTTGCATATAAATACTGTTCTCGTCGATCTGTTGCTCTTAACACATTTCTTAAAACATTTCTTGACCCTTTATTTGTCACCTTAGGCAAGCCTTTGACATTGGTTGTTTTTTTTTGGTATTCAATACATCACACATTTTTTTTCTATGAATGCTCACTTGCTTGGGTCGAGGCTCACTTTCACTCATGACACATTCCTCCCCCTCTACAACCTCGATAATGTTCTCAGGGTTTTCCAAAGGGCCGCTCGCCTCAAAAACACACTCAGGCAGACCTACACCTGCCTTATTGTTTATGTTATTGTCTCTTGATGCATGCGGTTTCGTCAAATCCCTTAATTCCGTTAGCATACTGGTGTTTGATTTTACCTCAAGTACTATTGTGTCATAGAGTCTTATCAATGACTGTAGCACTAGATTAAGGGCAGCGAGGGAGCTATTCCCAAGCTGGGAAGAATCATGATGGAAAGTATCATCACCTTGAAACAGCAATGACGAAGGATCTCCCCTCCCTGTTGCGTTCATGCACTGTGTCCACCCCAATATCGGCCTCTGCCTCTTCAGCCCTGCTTACCAGAGAATCAAACATATTTGGGGAGGCGCTAAGTCGGGTTGGTGGCAAATCAATAGCTTGGATTTCCTCTTCCCATAAACGCTTACATCAGTGCCAAATTTGACCTGTCTATTAACACCTAAAAGCACAGGCCCCGATATTTCTATGCACTAAATACCTTCAATTGCCGCTTCCACCATTGTGGTATCAGAAATTGATTGTACTTCCTGGCTGTATGTCTTTGTTTCAGCCTGATGAAAGAAAGCAGTGATCTTCTCCTGATTCACTGTTTCCCCCTTCTTCTCCTCTACCCTTAGATTCTGTTATGTCATAGAATTATGGAGTGCGCATTCGCCAGAGGCAGCTTGGCACTAACAATCAAAACTAAGTAGGCAGTGTAGCCATACAGCTAAAATGAAAGAGTGTTCAGAGCACGTCTGAAACTAAGATGATCCCCTATGATTATGACATTTCGTGGCACTGCGTTCCACAGCTTGGCGGCCGCTACTGAGAAAGCATGGCCCCAGTTCTGACTAACTTGTATGGTGGAATCACCAGAAGGACACCATCCTGAGAGCGGAGAAAGAGCTGGAATTTACCCCGAAGGTATTCTGCACCCAGTCCATATACGGCACGATGAGCAACATAGAGTGATTTAAACTCGATGCGCTTTGTCACCGGGAGCCAATGGAGAGTCCGCTGGATAGGTGTAGTATGCTTGCCGTAGCAGTGCCGGTAGCCACCCGAGCTGCCAGACTACTCATACTTCTACATCTAAGGGAGTTGGCTGCCTATTTCTCAAATTATATCTCTTTGACTTTCCACGCATTCTGGACTGGAATTAGCTGGACAGTTTTCGTATATATTTGCAATTGTAACTTCTCACACCCAACACACCACTTACTTAAGGAAAACTCACTTTGCAGCCACTGCTTAACTGCGTAACTGTACATGGGCACTTCGCAATCCCAAGTGCTTTTGAAGGTTTCTACCCCTTCTGGTGTCAGCATGTTCCCAGCGCATTGCTTGAAATAGAAAAGGCACACTTAGTGGTCCCACAGAAATCGTCTGTTACTGGCAACAAAATCCAATTGTAATGGCTCCAAGCAACACCGGCACACTGCGACAAAGTCTACACACTGCGTAACTGCACTTGGGTGCTTCGCACTCCCTAGTGCTTTTAAAGGTTTCAACCTTTTCCAGTGTCAGCGTGCTCCCAGTGCTTTTCTTGAAATAGAAGAGGGGAACTTAGTAGACCCACAGCAATCTTCTGCTACTGCCAAAAAAATCCAATTGTAAGGGCTCTAAGCAACACTGGCACACTCTAACAAAGTCTCTGCACTGAATAACTGCACTTGGGCACATTGCACGCTTTGTGCTCCCAAGTTCTTTTAAAGGTTTCTACCTTTTCCGGTGTCAGCATGTTCCCAGCGCATTGCTTGAAATAGAAAAGGCACACTTTGTAGTCCCAAAGCAATTATCTGGTACTGACAACAAAATCCAATTGTAATGGCTCCAAGCAACAGTGGCACACTCGGACAAAGTCTCCACACTACGTAACTGCACTTAATGATGGTGCTATTGAGATTTTGAGGTGCTCTTTGTATGCAACAATAAGGCCACCTCCTCTTTTTCATTCTCTATTGGCCTGCCTGAGTTGTTAGGGAGTGATTTATGAGCAATAACCTTGAACACCACCATAAGTCAGGTTTCTTTGAGGAAAGGGGGGTCAGTTCCACCTTAGCTGAGTAGCTTGTGTATCTATGTGATGTGTTTTGACATTGATCTGGCATTCACAAGGTTGCCTTGAATCTTTTTGTTTTCCAAGGTTAGTTTGTTCTTTGGGGGTTGTGTCGATAAGGCGTTCTCACATTTGTTCCTTTTTCCTTTCTGTCCTGCGGTTGGCTTTGGTGTGCAGGTTGTGGTCTGAGTCTTTGTTGTTTCTGGTCCTTCATTGTGTAGCTTAAGTAAGTTGCGTGTCGGGTCGATGGCGTCTTCAGAATGCCTTTGTGTTCATAACTTGGAGTTTCCATGTCTCTCCAGTTTATTTGATGAACATTGTGTTAAGGGGGTTTGATTCTGTTCTAGTTCTTTGGTCCTTATTTAATCATGCTGTGGGGTTTGCTTCTTCATTCCCTCTGTGTTTAAAATGTCTGGATTGCTAGTTGAGATGGTTTCTAAGTAGATAGGTATCAAAAAGACCTAGATTTATTTTGGTCGAGGGGTCGCAAAAGGGCTCTCTTCCATGAGGGGGTTTTGTGCTGGGTTTCCCAGTGTGTTTAGGTTCCATGATGTAATAGGTTGTGGTGTTTGATTTTCTTTTCTGTTGCTGTGAAAAGAAGAGATGCCAGAGGGCCTGCCTGGCTGTGACACATTTAATTGTTTTGAAGGCCAAGACACTGCGTGATCTGAGTAGACGATGACCGTGTGGTAGGCATCTAGCAGGTGGTGCCTCCATTCATTGAAGGCATCCTTGATAGCCAGCAACTCCTGTTTGGTTATTTGTAGTTCTGATCATAGGGTGCCATTTTCCGGGAGAAGAAGGCCACGGGGTGAATATCGCCTCAGTCGGAACACCTATGAGAAAGGATAGCACTCACAGCCACACTGGATGCTTCGACCTCAACAAAGAACGGAGGCTCGGGATTGGGATGCTGCAGGACAGGTGTGGTGGAGAATGCTGCTTTCAAGGCCTCAAAGGCTCTCTGGGCATCAGGATTTCAACAGAAGGGTATTTTGGTACTGGTCAGAGCTGTCAATGGGGCAGCAACGGAAGAATGGATAAAGCGATGGTAGAAGTTGGAGAAGCCGAGAACGGATTGCAGGGCTTTGATCGAGGAGGGTATAGGCCAATCAAATACTGCCTTTACCTTGGAAGGGCTCATTTGGACTCCGTGATTCGTCAGATCGTAACGTAAGAATTCAACTTCCGAAGTGTTGAACACACACTTTTCTGCTTTGAAAAAAAGATTATGGTCCTTCAAACGCTGTAGGACTGAATGAACGTGTGTAACATGCAGATCGCAGGTGGGAGAATAAATTAATATATCGTCGATTACGTACTGGTCAAGAATATCATGGATGACGTCATTCATAAAGAATTGAAACACGCGGGGGCGTTGCTCAAGCCAAAGGGCATCACAAGGTATTCAAGTAGCCCATAGCGTGTCTTGAAGGCCGTTTTCCACTAGTTTCCCTCTCTTATGCGGACCAGATTATAAGCACCACACAAGTCCAATTTAGTAAAGACGGCCGATGAACCCAGTTGATCCAAATGAACAGAGATGAGGGGTAATGGGTACTGGTTCTTGATTGTTATGGCATTCAGTGCTCTGTAGTCTATACATGGTCCCAGGTCCCCCTCTTTCTTAGGGCCAAAGAAGAGAGGAGAGGCAGCAGGAAATTTGGACAGGCGGATGAAGCCTGAAGCGAGTGCATTATCGATGTATTCCTTCAGAACCTGATCTTCTTTAAGCATGAGTGAATACACTCTACCAGAAGGAATCTTAGAACCAGGGATTAGGTTGATCGTGCAGTCGTATGGGCGGTGAGGGGGTAACAGATATGCCTTGCCTTTGTCAAACACATCAATAAAAGAAGCATATTCAGGTGGGATAACCGATACAGGTTTTGCAGACACAGAAACTATCAGGGGAATTGTGGAGATAATAGCCTAACAGGGTACCTTCCTAGAAACTTCATGTGACTGAAAGCATGTTTCATTGAAGAGAGGCGAGGGAAAACGCACCTCACGCAATACCCAGTCGACGTCGGGATTGTGGAGACGCACGTCACGCGCCTGCCTTCCTGGCGCTTGTGGTCCGCTTGGAGATTACGCCGCCATTGAACTTTCCGGCACATTTCATTACACTTTCATGTTAACGGTCTGGTGTTTTGGTTTCCCTTCCTTCACTTCCTACTTTAAGCCCGCCCTTTCTTCGCTCTGTGTGTTGCAACCCCAATTACTCGTTTTTTGCTTTGGGTTAACGCTGCCTAGTTTTCCACTTGTAGTAGATACTGCCATCTCTCCTTGTCTTTCCCTCCTTTCTGGCTTTCGTCCCCCTCCTTACTGTTTTCCCCTCCGCACTGCGGTCTTCCTCTGCGGTGCCTTTCTCTTACCGTTTTTTGTTTCCGCTTCCGTTCTTATCGCCAGTCCTACCTGTTCTCTGTGGCTCTGTTTACCTGTTTTCACTTGGCTGTCCCGCTTCGCTTTTTTCCCTTGTTGCCGCCTTCTACTACTACGTGCTACTACCCTGGATATTTCCTAGGCTCTGTTATACAGCGCCTATTTTCATTGGTTACTCTCTGTTGCTCTGCGGTCCTCTTCGATATCCATCAGATCCGCATTGGTCACTCCAAGAGGTTTTTCCTCTTGACTTGGCGGTCTCGGGAGGGGGTCCTGTGTTCACTGGCTTTTGTCGGCACCACAGTGGCTTCCTTATGGGGATGACTGTACCTCTATCAAAAGAAAAAGACCAACAGACGAAAGAGAGGCAAAGGACCTGAGATCACATCAACGGATTCAGGTGAGGAGGAGGGGGAGTTGACAGACACTGAAGATATTATTATCGACAAACCTCACACAGTTGACAACGCAACCTCGGCAGCCAAGGATCACCCTGAACTGGGGTGCTGTAATGAGGTGGAAAGTGAGGTTCTTGGAATGCCCAGCGTCCGTGCTCATGCATAGCGGAATGGTCTGCTGAGTTACTAGGCCGGATACCAAGGTGGTGCCATCAACAGCATTAACTATTTCTGGTTGTGCTTGGCTACTATTGGGATCCCTGAGCTACGAGCATACCAAAGATCCATGTACTTCCCTGTGGCACCCAAATCAATGACTGCCCGGGTCTGGAAGCATTTGTCGGGGTTCACAAAAATGGTGACTGAAAGACAGAATGGAGCGGAGACTAAGGCAGTTTGGGAATCCAGTGGGGGCTCTCCCGGCATAGGGATCCCATCTGGAGTTTCCCGGCTTCCGAGCAGGTTTTTTGGGACACGCACTTAGGAAATGTCCCAAGGAGCCACAGTACATGCACAAGTTGTTCTTTCGCCGGTGTTCTCTCTCGGCGGAAGACAATGGACCACGGATAGTCCCCATCTGCATGGGTTTAGGTGCAGGTTGGAAGAGAATAGCTGAATCGGGTGTTGTGGACAAGGGGGTTATTGGCTTCTTCTCACCCCGCCTCTCTGTCCTGCAGGCATCGATCTGTAGTATCAGATCCAATAATTTGGAGAAAGCAGCGGGTACGATTGGAACGGTGGCCAGGGTGTCCTTTAGGTCTTCGGAAAGACCCTTATAGAATACTGCTGCTTTTTTCTCTTCTGGCCAATCGGTTTCAGCCGCCAACTGATTGAACCTGGCCAGGTAGGTCAACAAGGGTGTACTTCCCTGATAGAGGTTCAGGAACTCCAGATCTGTGGCTTGAGTCTTGTATCGAAAATCAAAGACCCTATTAATTGCTGTGATCAGGGCGTTACAGTCATATAGAACATAGCTATTCAACTCCAACAAGGGGTTAGCCCAGGTAGCTGCTGTACCCGCCAGATAAGAAAGGACAAATGCTGCTTTTGTGGTCGAATCCGGGAACAAGGCTGGGCGACATAGGAAATGTAACTTGCACTGGTTAATGAATGTGCAGTAAGACTTGGGATCGCCTGTGAACCGCTCGGGAGGAGCCAATGGCAATTTAGTAGACATGAGACCAGATTAAGTTCCTGTCTGGAGAGGCGGTAACCTGAACCGGAGGCGGTGGCGCCAACTGACTCCTCACCCTGAATTCGGGACTGTGCCAGGTCTTGCATGGAATCTATCCGATGACGAAGTGCATCATGACCTGAAGACATATAATTCCGAAGGTCTCTGACCATTTGCATAAGAGTAGCCAGAGTATCAGATGCGTCCATGGCTTCTGATTCTGTTACTACTCACCGGCTTTATTCAGGTACGTGGAGGAGGAGCCTGAACCGAACACCGGACAGTCTAGTTCCGTACCAATGGAATGAATAACCTGGGTTAGTCTTTAACCCAAGTTTCTTCACGGAGGCAGTTCTTTCCTTTGATATACCCCTCTGCTGTAAGGATACAACAGAACAGATGAGCAGATCAACTGAAAGAGCGGGGAGATCACAATGCCACGGTGCCAGTGCTGCAAGGGAAATAACACAACAGATTACCAGCAAGTTGGTGGAAGAATTATTCTAGGCTATACTTTTTAGGAAGAAGTACCTGTTAGGTTAGCACGGGTGCTCGGTGGTGTGAGGATGAAGGCTTTCGGACCCCATTATCTAACCATAACAAAAGAGCAGTGTTACACTTATAGTATGGGAACATAGAAGAAGACCAAGGTTTTAGGGCACTTTAGATAGCTTACCAATATTCAGGAAGGCAAGTGAATGAGAACGGTGTTTGCAGAGCAGTTAAATCCACTGGGAAAAAATGAGGAATGAGGCAAGGTTAGTAGGGTTCTATGCCCAAATGGCACGAGGGACACACTAGTTCCGGGATGGTGCACTGGAGGAACTGTCATGCCACGCCTTGTACGCCCATTCTGAATTGCATGGAAGGGCCGTCGCATAATCGCGACTGCCATTTATCCTTCCTAGATGGCCGGCGCTAGTTCTTGCTGTCCTCCGGTCCTCGGTGCTGGACTGCCCCAGGGTAGGACAAAGTCTGATATGTTTTTGATATTTCTCCTTTGTGAAAGACCGTGAGCTAAAGAAACTGGGTAAGGCTCTCGTAACCGGGACTAATGTCCGGCAGAGGGACTCCCAGGAACCCCCCTTTTTTTTTTGCATAATTTAAGTAACTTTGGGTCTCACCCTAAGTTACTAGGGGAATCCAGACGTGGACCCCTTGCTCACTATTCTTAGAGAGGCAAAGCTCCACCCTACTGATGAGGTCCAACCAGACCGAAACACCTGTCTGGGGTTGCTGTTGGTACTCTTCTTCAGAGGAGAATTGTCTAGCATTTCGGTGCTGGACTGCCCCAGGGTAGGACAAAGACTGATATGTTTTGGATATTTCTCCTCTGTGAAAGATAGTGAGCTAAAGAAACTGGTTAAGGCTCTCGTAACCGGGATTAATGTCCGGCAGAGGGACTCCCAGAACCCCCCTTGTTTTTTGTCCTACGGTCCGCTGTCTAGTTTCAGTTCCTTCCAGCTGTCATAATATAAGCGCGGGGCGGCTACACAACTTGGCGTCTCAACACTCTGTTGCCTAGCCTTGCTTCTATGCTCAGCACTCCATTCCTTGTTCCTTCCTGTTCCTCTTGTTTTTCTCCTCCCGCTTCTACTCTGGAGCCTCCGCTCTGCCCCCCCTTCCCATCCTCTTGCCTTGCCTTCTTGCGAGGCGCTGCTTTGCTTTGCTCAGCTCCTCCTGCCTTCTGCTTTCACATGCTGCTGCTTCCTCATCACCAGCATTATTGCATCAGCATTTTGCACCGCATGGACTGCTGCATTCTACGTTAACTACTGGTACCAGACAGCCTTCTTTCATCCACGTTGTTAGCAGCTTGCCTACACATCATCTGCAGGTTTTTCCCCATTCCAGGTTTTTTCCTGTCTTTGGGCAGTCTCCCCGCTGTCAGCCTGCTGGGTCTGTTTGAACTAGCAGGTGGTGTCGGAGGAAGCTCGCCCCTTTCTACACGAGACCCGCACTACAAGAAAGAAGAGCAAGTCACCATCCTTGAAGTCCTCATCCAAGTCTCCTCAGGTGAGCCCTGGCTCTTTGGCTCTTTGGTTGTTGAGTTTGACAGATTGAGACGCCAATCGACTCCTGCATCTGAGGACATGGATCCTAGTCTTCAGGACTTTTTGCGGGGAATGCAAGAACTATCTACTGAGGTTCAGAACCACAAGGCTGAAAATTCAGCCCTAAAACAGTTGGTTCTGTCCAGAGAGAGAATCTGTTTTCCAAGAAAGTGCTGCACTCGGTGGAGTCGTGGAGAAATATGATGGAGCACCAAAAACCTTACGATCCTTTTTGGATTCCTGCCTGATGCATTTCACATTTAAACCGTACTACTACTCCACCAACAGAGCCAAGGTCGGGTGTGTGGTATCTCACTTTGTGGGCAACGCTCTTACCAGAGCGGATGAGGGCCCAGGGAGGTTGAGGGCGCAGGGCGGATGAGGGCGCAGGGCGGATGAGTGCGTAAGGCGGATGAATGCGTAGTTGGTGGTGGATAATAGTGTGGAGCAGGTGTAGAATGTTGATCAGATTTAGGGTGTGGAGCGGATGCAGTGCCTGATGGTGCTGAGCAGATGTAGAGTGTTGAGCGGATCTAGGGTATTGAGCAGATGTAAGGTGCGGTGGTGTTGAACCAATGTGAGGCGTTGAGCGGAGGTAGGGTATCGCGTGGGTGCGGAGCGGGTGTAGAGTGCGCTGAGCGAGTATAGAGTGCGGAGCGGGTGTAGTATGCGGAGTGAGGAGCATGCTTAAAATGGGAAGCGGGAAGCCGGTGTAGGGTTACGGAGCGGGAGTAGAGTACGGAGCGGGTGTCGGGTGCGGATCAAACGGGCAATGTATGTAGATGGAAGTGAGTGGTAGGAACGAAGGATGGAGCTGGAAGAACTTATGATGTTTATCGACGATACGGGTAAAGTACGAGGAAAGAACGGGTGAAGTATGTAGACAAAATAGGTCAAATACGTGTAAAGTACGAGGAAGGAACGGGTGAAGTATGTGGACAAAATAGGGCAAATATATTGACTAGAACGATTGAAGTATGTGGATGAAACGGGTGAAGTGGATGGATAAAATGAAAAATATGGAAGTATGAAATTGGAACAGGTGAAGTATGTGAGTGGAACGGATGGACTGTATCGAACCGATGATTCTGGGTCGAACAGATGTTTCTGGGTCGAACGGATGATTCTGGGTCGAACGCATGATTCTGGGTCGAACAGATGATTCTGGGTCGAACGGATGATTCTGGGTCGAACGGATGATTCTGGGTCGAACGGATGGACTGGGTCGAACGGATGGACTGGGTGGACCGGATGGACTGGGTGGACTGGGTGGACCAGATGGAGTAGGTGGAACGGATGGAGTGGGTGGAATGCGTGAAGTATGTGGATGAAATGGATAAAGCATGTGGATGAAACGATTAAAGCATGTAGTTCGAACGGGTGAAGCATGTGGTTCGAACGGGTGAAGCATGTGGTTCAAACGGGTGAAGCATGTGGATGGAACGGGTGAAGCATGTGGATGGAACGGGTGAAGCATGTGGATGGAACGGGTGATGTATGTAGATAGAACGCGTGAAGTATGTGGATAGAACGCGTGAAGTATGTGGCTAGAACGCGTGAAGTATGTGGATGAAACGCTTGAAGTATGTGGATGAAATGGGTGAAGCATGTGGTCTGAACGGGTGAAGCATGTGGATGGAACTGGTGAAGCATATAGAAGGAACCGGTGAAACAGGTGGAAGAAACGGGTGAAGTATGTGGATGAACGGGTGAAGCATGTGGGCGGAACGGTTGAACTGATGTAGAATGGGTGAAGTGGGTGGAACGGATGGGATGGTAAAATCGGATGAAGCAGGTGCATGGAACCGGTAAAGTGGGTGAAACGGGTGAAGTGGACAGAACAATTGAAATGGGTAGAAACGATTAAGTGGACGGAACGTGCGAAGAAGCCTTATGTGGATAGATGATGCATGGAGAAAGGATAATGTGAGGTAGAAGGAATAAAAGCAACAGCGCATAAAATGGTTGTAGTGCATAAAATGGGTAAAGTCCCTGGAACGGATTGGAGTGCTTGGAACGGACTGGAGTGCCTGGAAAGAAGTGGAGTGCATGGAACAGATTTGAGTACACGGAAGAGTCGCGAGTGCATGGAACAGACCGAAATGCATTAAACGGATTGGAGTGCATGGAACGGATTGGAACGCCTAGAATGGCGTGACTTACATGGATTAGTTTGAAAGAGCATTGAAACAAACGGCTTTGAGTGCTTGACACGGTCGTAACACATGGACGGTCTGAGTACATGCAATGGATGGAGTGGATGGAACAGATGGAGTACATGGAACGGATGGAGTACATGGAACGGATGGGTACATGGAACGGATGGAGTACATGGAACTATTGGAGTGGGCTTGGCCTCAAGCAGCTAAGGTAAACCACCATATCAACATCTCCACGCTTACTCTCTTCTTTACACCACCACTCAAATAGAACACAGAGATACTATGACAGCATTCGGTATAGCTGTTCTCATACCATCATTTACCTCATACTCCCCATCACCCTAACTAAACTGCTGGTTTCACACCCTCCAGCCTAAGCGTTTCTCCTCAGGCCTGACGCAGCCAAATCGGTCTGGATAACAACCTGCCAGAACGAACACATACTCCTGATCTCTCAGCCTCCACACCTACAGCTAAGAAGCAGCTATCACACGATTGCCACAGCAGCTGCACACATATCCAGTGCTCAAATGCACCTTTTGACTCTCTCAATTTCTCTCTACTGACCTGAACTTCGGTTCTCGAGGGTGTTCAACCTGCCAGCGCCTTGAGACCATACCAATGGTACATAAGGCGGTATATAAATGCAAAGTAACATAACATAACAGTGTGAAACTTAAGGTTTTGGTTATCTTTTTCCCATCTTGTTGGAGTTCCACATCAATAAAAGCTTGTGAAGACCCACTCCCAAGTTAGTCTTCTGTGCATCCTACATAGGTCTCCTGACAACTCATTCACAAGTTCGATTCGTCAAAGGGTGGTTTCTACTTTGTGCTTACTGTAAAACACAAGCATCAATCTGGATCTCTGCTGTTAATAAACAATAGACACCAATACCATTGTGTCAGGGTATGAACAGCAGGAACTAGTCCTTATTTATTTATTTTTATTTTTTATTTGTTGCAGCACACCGAAACCTTGGGTATCTAGGCACTAGTTACATTGTGAGACAAAAAATACAGAATACAGAGACTACAGGAAACAAGCACGAAACACAACGGGGCGGGAGGGGTATCATGGTGTTTTAAAGTGTTGGTGCGAGAGGCAAGGGGAAGGAGAATGAGACAGTTATCTGATTGTCTTAGTCTGTTAGCTCGGTGAGCTTTTAGGCGATAAGCCACTTTTTTAGATTTTTTCAGAAGGTCCAGTAGCAGGGTTCCTTTCTCAATATTATGGGGAGATTGTTCCAGAGTTTGGCGGCCATGACGGGAAAGCTCTGTCCTCCTGCGATCTTTCTGGTGCAGGTGGGCACACTCAGGAGAAGGTGGTTCGTGGATCTTAGAGGGCGAGGGGGGGGAGTATTTCTACAACCGGTGTGATAGTTAGACCCGGCAGTGTTTGTGGTGCACCTGTGTGTGATAGAGAGGGTATTGAATTTACCAATTGGGAGCCAGTGGGGCGTCCTTTCTAGCCTTTGTATCATGGTCGTGCTTGTACAAACCTAGAACTGCTCAGAGCGCATTGTTTTGGATGGTTTTCCGCTTGCACAGGTTACGTTCAGAGGTTCCTGCAAAGAGAGTGTTACAGTAATCCACTTTGGCTCCGGTTATGGTGCTTGCTATGATGAGGCAGTTGGCTTTGGTGAGAAATGGCTTGCTAGCGTTCAGTAGTTTTGCAGTGTAGGCAGCAGACGAGGCAGTGGCGTTAGCCTGAAGAGAGAGGTCAAGGGTGGTGTCTAGGTATTTGCCCAGTGTTTTGGCTGCAGAAGATGTTTGGATCCAGTTGCGTCAATGTCAAATGCTTTATAGGCTGGGTTCATGCTGGCGAGGGTGGAGTCCGAGCCTACAGTGAGGATCTCGGTTTTGTTGCTGTTGAGGCATAACTTGTGGGTTGGCATCCAGTAGTTTTGGACAATGTCATAAACTGAGTTGATGGTTGAAGTGTCAGGTAGGTGCCTGAAAGAGGGAGGAGGATTTGGGCGTCGTCTGCATAGTTTGTGTAGGATAGGCCGAGGACATCCAGATGATCAAAAAGGGGTTTTTATGTTATACAGAGTTGGGGAGATGCAGGATCCTTGTGGGACTCCACAGTTTACTGGTGTTAGTGGGGCAGCATGGTCGTCCATGAAGACATGGGAGAATCTGTCTGCTAGAAAGGTCGATGAGATTGAATGCTGCTGATAGATCCAGCATGAGGAGCAGGGCCAGTTTGCCTGAGTCTTTGATGCTGTCTAGCTGTTTTTTTAGGTTCAGTAAGGCTGTTTCAGTTCCGTGCCTTGGTCGGAAGCCTGATCAGGGGATGCCCAGGATGTGGTTGACCTCAACCTATTGTTGGATCTGGATATATGCTGCGCGGTCGAGGATTATAAGGATAAAAGGGTACAGTGGTGATGGGACGGTAGTTGGTGGGGATGGTAGGGTCAAGGGAGGGTAAAATATGTGGATGCACTCCAAAAGATTTAAATAAGAGATAAAGATAATTCTCAATATTTTTAAAGATTTTAAGGTGCAGGGGAGGAAAAAGTAGATCCGGCACAGGTCTACTGCTACAAATACGTAAAGAAAAATGAGGGTCCAAAACTATGGAGCCCTCCCGTCCCCTGCGCACTGTTATTAATCCGTTATCTAACGGTTTAACAATTATTCATATACAGCTATTGTTTTTCAATACATATGACATTCAAAAACCGTTTTGATAAAAAAAGCAGTTATTTATTCACTCAATAGTATCTTTGGCATTAGTTTCTTAGATGCAGAAAATAAACACAAAGGAACAATGGATTTTGTAGATAAATAAACAATTAAAATGGATGACGCGTTTCGAGAATTCATTCTCTTCTTCATGAGCCAAAGTTTGAACTGAAAAGCAACAAAAATGCTGTTTTAGAAACATACATGAGGATAGTTATAGTATTTTCTCAATACGATGTTAGTGGTTAACCAAGAAATTCACAGTCCATAATGTTCACCGTGATCTTTACATATATTCCAGAGTACATTTGTTAAAGGCAAGAACCAATCAAGTGCATGTTCTTGTTGACTAAATGAAAGATCTTGTGGTTCCTGTGGACCAGCACTCAGAGAAAAAAAAGGAGGATGCATATGGTAAACTTAAAGTTACTAATGCCCTTCCACCCACGGAATATCAAAGTGGCGGTGCTCCTGATAGCCTTAAATAGATAAAATGTCACTTCTATGGCTAATTGCTAATTGCTGGCAAGATATTGGGAATTGATCAGTGAAAAGACAAGAGTGTTGTCATGCGATTATTCACAATCTGATCAAATATTACTGTCGATCAAAACAAATTTGAATGAAACAAAAGTACCTTAATAATACTAAGTGATTGTTCCTTCTTAATGGTTTAAGTAAATATTTGAATCATTTCAGACGACGGCTGATAATCCTCTATACACTTGCTCTACGGGTTCCTGTTAAATCCAAAAATATACATTAATTCCTAAGAATGCACATATATCCAAAACGCTCGCAAAGGAGCTGTATATACATATGTGTAAAGACATAAAATAAAATCTCACCCAATAATGCCTCTAATCTTATCTTGTGTTGGTTGGAGCCACTTCAAAACTATGCGTTTACGATATAGGGTGCAACTTAGTGATCTGCACACTATCTTCAAGTACAGGGAGCCGTCGTGCGAACTACAGGAAAATGAGATATACCAAAGTGGACCGTTAGATTTGTGGATAAGCGTTTAACAGCAATGGTCGAGAAATGTAGCAAAACATTTTTTAAATGATTAACTCACCCTGCTGAGTGAAGCGATCATGTTGCTAGTGATCAGTGCCAAATGCACGTAGTGTCAGTCAAGGTTCCCTTTAATGATGGAGTCCGGTGTATAATGCCAAATACTCTACAAAGAAGAATACAGTGTGTCAGGACGGAGATTCACGGATGGGGCTGGTGCTCAAGAATAAATGAAAACTAAGTATTCTCATTGCACGAGCACTTTTACCTGTGAAGCTGCAAAAGCAGCGGGTGGGCTGTGACTCGATATGCGCTGCAAAAACGCGAGGCGATGTCAAGAGTTCCACGGCCAGTCAGAGAACACCGACAGGAGTCTGCGCCGAAGTAGCCTTGAGGTGTACAGTGGTCGCCTAGACAACCGGCTAAGCTAATGAAGGGTCTGTCTGAAAAGACCTCCATGCGGTTGCAGGAAAAAAAATAATAATCAAAGTCGAAAATGGACTTACAAGAAAGCCACAATGGTAGTATCAGTGATGGAAGAAATGGGGAACGCCATATTGGAATGGTGAATAACCTATCGAAAAACAAACAGAGTGTGGTATTAATAAGCCAATATATGTTATTCTAAAAATGATAAATTAGGTAATTTGAATTCCCTTCTCCATTAAGGGGAGGCTGAAAAAAATACAGTGATCCGGTAGGAAATGTTAGGTACACATAACCCCCAAAATCTTAATACAGTTGATCAAGAGTAAGTGAATTACCGGTCCATCTGGTGTTAAACTTACTCAATATTGTGATCCCTCGTAGTTATGTTCTGAGTGCGGGTCAAGGGAGGGTATCTTTTGTAGCAGGAGGATCTAGGCTTCTTTCAGGGCAGTTGACACAGTTTTTGTTGCGAAGGCGGCGTTGATAGATGTGATGATGGGTGTGAGCGTTTCGCCGCAATCTTTGCTGATAGGTGCCGGACAGGCATCTCCTTTGCATCAGTAGGGCTTGAGTCATTTGGTGATATTTGTCCCTTCAGTTTCGGATACTGGGCGGACGTCAAATTGGGAGAAGGGTCTGCTGGTTGGGTGGGTAAGGGACATGGCAGTGGCTCGTGGTGGTTTGTTGAGGATGGTCAGTTGCTTGGTGCAGATTTTTGTCTGGAGTGAGGCTATTTTCCCCGTGATGATGAGGTCTGGTGGAAGGGAGACTGGCGACTCAAGTTCACGTAAGATCGTGAAGAGTTTGCTGGCGTTGGATTGTGCGTTGTTTATTCCACCATTGTAGCTGCTGGCTTTGGCGGTGTGAATAGCTCTTTTGTAGTCTTTGGCTAGGGAGGTGGACCAGGCTTTGAATACTGTGAAGGGGTCTTTTCTCTATGCCGTTTCGGCAGCAATTTTCTTGGCGTGGGGGGCAAGGAGCCCAGGGGTGAAGTAGGCATTCGTTTTTAAAGCTTGATTGGCTTCACACTGTTTTAACGGGGCCGGAGTGTTGACAGCTAGAGCAATGGTGTTGTTGTACAGTGTGACCAGGGACTCTGGGTTCTTATTCGTGTTGGATGGGATTGTGAGGGTTGAGAGGAGGGGTGTGAGGCAGTCCTTGTTCATGTTCAGTGACAGGAGCTGGGCCTCTTGTTGTTGGGGAGGTCGAATGTGATGGTGTGGTGGTCATACCACGGGCTGGTTGTGGTGGTGAGGCTAGTCCGGTTGCAGTTGAGGACGGCAATCCAATCAAGGGTGCAGCCCTGCATATGGGTAGGTTCAGTGGTTTGCTGAGCAAAGCCAATGTGGCAGAGGGCTGCGGCTAGGCTTTTTGTGTGTGGGTCTGTGGGGTCTTTGAGGCCAAGATTGAGATCTCCCAGGATTAGGATTTTAGAGCTGGGCTTGATGGTGGGATTGATAACAATGAGGTCTTCCTCGAAGAATGAGATGGGGCCTGGTGAGCTATACATGAGGTGGAGATTGATGGTCTAGGTAGGTGAGAGAGTACGTTTGGAGGACAACATTTCGCAGTTTGTGATAGGGTTGGACTTGGTGGCCCTGATAGTGATGGTATTTTTGTAGATCAGAGCGACTCCACTGCCTCTATTGTGTGCTCTGTCATTGCGCATGATGGCGTATCCTGGGGGGATTGTGATGGACAGCCCAGGGCCTGCAGCTGGGTGAAGCCATGTTTCGGATATGGCAAGCAGGTCGAGATCGTTGGAGGTTAGAAGGTCGTGAATTTCAGGAGCGTGTGCAGGGACCGATCTGGCGTTGATCATAGCGCATTTAAGGGGCTTGTTGGGTTAGACCGCTGGAGAGGTGTGTGGGGGGTGAGGTCTGCGCTCACCCTCAGAGGGTGTCTGCTTTCCCTGTCCCCTACAGTTGGTGTTAAGCATAGGAAGCTCCTCACTAGTCCCAACTGGGGTGGCTCCCCCTTTGAGAGAGTTGACAAACTCCTTGTATTCGTTACACCTTCCAGAAACAGATAACCCAGAAGGCCTAAAGGGCCTGACCGTAAATCTCCACCCCTCACAAAATCAAACCCTTCATCCCTCCGCAGAACTTCCAGACCGTAGTGCAGGTGCTTCTGGTCTCACATATCATACAGTGTGTTTTTAGCCAGCGTTACAGTGAGTTGTGGCCCGTGCATCCATTGGGATTTGCCCTTAGTCAGGTGTTGGAGAAAGCCACGTTTTGAGAGATTTGCCAAACTGGAGAATTGTGGGGGCATTCCGTGCTGATACCGGGATCTTGTTACAGAGGGTGGGTGTGTGACAAGAGAAGGATTGCTTGTTGATCCTCTCTGGAGCTAGGTTTGCGCTTTAAAAAATAATATAAAAATAAATAAATATGCCTGTGTGCCTCCCTATAGTTTTTATGTCTTTATACACACCTGTATTTATGCTTCCAGGTAGTGGTCTTCTAGCTGTATACAGACATTTATAAAGTAGTATTCTCACCAGTGAAGGTAATCATTGCTTTTTTATGTGTGTTGGGATGCACGTCCAAGCCCTCTACCCCCAAACAATTCATGGTAAGGAAAATATATTAAACTAGCCATTCCTGGCGTACCATATGCTGTTCTGGCATATTTTAGAGGTCAATATCAATCAGTAATTCAAAGGGTTACTTCTGTCCCCCTTCTTAAATATGGGAATTACCACTTATTGCTTCCAGGAAGGGGGTCATAGGTACCTGTGACTTATTAATGGTCATTGAAAAGGTTAAATGTATAGGCAACTGTCTTCTTTTGAATTTGAAAGGCATATTTGTATCACATGGAATGAGAGGTAAGCGCAGTATAATAATCAAATCTAAGTTGCATCCATTACACAGGCCTCTATGATGTGTCTTTGTAGACACGTAATTGTCAACTCTGTTCAATTGCAGAGTTGCCATGATGGCATAGGATTGCGTAGTAGCATAATTACAGCACCCACTTTCAGTTTTAGCTCATGAGCAGGCATTTGTCCTACAGCGTTTCACTCTTTAGAGACTGAAATGTTGAGCCAGTAATTAGCTGTTCATTGGCACTGGAACTGCTGTGCCCTTTCTGAAGAGAAGTGGGGGTTAAAAGAAGTAACTTGAAAATGATTCCAAATGTTTGCGATAGTGGAAGGTGACGGTGACAGTATAGAACCGTGCTCATTCTGTTTGTTAAAATGATAGCTGTTGTTGAATTGGAAAGGCACACAGAGGTGCCATTTGGACAGTAAAGGGCAACCTAACACTGATAAATTGCATGAGCTAAGAACGGAAAAATACCTAAGTGTTTTATATATATAGATATTTAAAGACCCTTAGAAGGACGGATGTATGGGGGAGGGGATAGGCCATTTAATTATGCAGCAGTAATGTATTAATACAGGCGTAGTGGGGTGGGTAGCCTGAGAGGGGCCATGGGAGGGGTTAGGGAATACCTTAGCACATAGTGTGAATGAACACAGTGATAGGTTGCCCTGGTTTAAGGTAGAAAACAATAGGACTCCGCACTATGGAGAGTGATGCCTACGAAGGCCCATGCCCCAGTAACAGCAATTGCATATCTTGGCACCCAGTGCAAGCACAATCCATCCCTGTTCCCAGCCCAGGCAGTAGATGTGGAAGGCCTTCGATCCACACTGACAGACTAGCTATTGTCTCATGTTGCAGACCTATGCGATCAGAGAGGAATATGAACAACCCAGTGCGAGTAGGGCTGCGCCTGTCTCTGAAGGACGATCTCCTGGGAGCTGGGGCAGAGGTCCTGGACTGCCCAACCACCCCAAAACCAGATTTAGGGCACTAGTGCCCCCAATATAATGGTAACTCATTTTGAATTGCCAGATGCCCACAAACAGAGCCTCTAAATCCCTCACGAACGGACTGATTTGTGTGAGGCTGGAGAAGAATGGGTGGAGGTCCGGGGAGGAGGAGGCTGCCATGCAGGGGAGCTCAGAGTCGAAGGTTTTGAGATTTGTACTGCGAGGTACACGGGGCTAACAAATCTAGGTCAGTGCTGGAGAGGCATGGCCGGCGCCTGTGTGTGTGGGGTCCAAAGAAGCTTCTCTTCTTCCAGAGGGCTAATTTGACCCCAAGAGTATCCGCTGAGCTCATGAGTAATTACTAGGTGCACATCACATGTGGTGTCCAGGGAGGAAAGCAACATTCTTGAAAAGGCTGCCAATCATGTCTCTGGAACCTAAGGTGGCAAGACTGAGGACCACGTGGAAGGGGATTGGCATACAGGATGCCTCAACCAATCACCCGGCATCCAATATGGAGCGGTTGGCATGTACATAGGGGGTAACCAATGAGTGTGGGGAATGGATACCATATACTCTGTGTGTCATAGGCGACATGTAACTGCTTTATAACCTGTTGTATGCGTTGAATTAACAAGTGTGAACTGTGGCAGTAGGGTTTGAATGCCCCTATTGCCATGTACTTTTTCTTTTTTGTCTGAGAAACAAACCTTATTCTTGCAAGAAGTGCAGCTATCCTTCTCCTCAGAGGATTTTCTTTTATTGGTCTGATTGTCTTGGTGTTTGCCTACATGTGCCATGTAACATAAACATTTTCCTTGTTCCTGGAACAACCCACAAACCCGGTGGTTAGATACCAACGCTTTCAGGTTATGCGATTTAAGGGATCAGAACTAGCCATCTTCTTTTGACTTGTTTGCCACTCATCTTGAAATCAGCTCATTGTGGCAGTTCCGTCCACTGGCAGAAGGTGCCCACTGCACAAATGAGTGCTCATCTGGCACAATCGTCTCCCATCTTGGCCGTGCCGGCTGAGAAGCCTGCAAGTGAAATGAACCCTCTTTCCATCAAGCAGGACTGAGTTGCATTGCCGTGCCTTGTAGCCAATCTTACTCTGCTTGAAGTGCTCCAGGTCCTATGCAGAATTCTGAACGGTCCAGCTTTGGACAAGGTGACGTTCATCCGGGCTCCCTGCGGAGGTGTTTCGTATGAATTGAAACGCTCATTGAGAGGTTCACTTTAATGAATCTCTGTGGCAAAGCAATGAGTTAATAAAGAAACGATACTGTAGTGTTAAGCCTATTATTTGATTGGCCTGGGAGATCTATATTGTCTAAGTGATGCACATTTAGAATTTCTATTCACTTGCTTTAAAATTGCAGTTAAGATTGAAACTATTGGAACGTCACAAAACCTTGTCCATTGCATGCTTTGCCTTTGATTCCCAACAATCCAGGACACGGTGACCCAATAACGTGTGGTCTGTGTTCTGCGCTCCCTCTTTGCCAATCAACTGAAGAACGAAGGTACAAGCCTCTGGCCCTGGGAAGGACACATACACAAAAGCTTTACGCAGGTACCCAGCAAAACACATTTCGGCACAGTGGATCAAGAGATCAAGGCACTGCGACATGTACCCTGGCTGAATGTTGTCCTTAGAAGGAAGCGCTGTGCCAGCTGAGGCTGCCTGCGGGAAAAGGCTGCTCTTTGAATGCATTTTCTACAGACGCAAAGGCTTTGAAGTGTTTATCTTTATAAAGAAGCACCTATTCAATGCCACGCAGAGCGAGGGATGTTGGCCGTTACTAAAGCATGTCTAAATGGATTTAGGCGTTTTAGTGTCACCCCTTGCCTAAGACGAGTGGGCAACATAAAAACATAGGAGGTCACTTTCCTTCTGGCATAATGTAAAATGGATACGTAAAAATGAAACACGCTTTTTACATCGGGACGGATGAAAAAGGAAGGAAGGGCGAAAGTGTTAAAATCGTGGAGAAAGGGCCAAGAAAGAAGGGTGCGGGAATTCCGTCTGCACCACCCCCGATATGGGTGTTCTCCTTCATCGCCCGCAGAGGGGCACAGACCCTGAGTTCGAATCTCCATTTTCCCATGCAGCCACTCCAGTGGTTGCGAGACGGACACAGGTGATGCCTCCATCAGCTGCGATGCCTAAATAGTGGGATCTCACGGGAAGTGGAAGGGTAACTCCTTCAATGGTTAGAGCTGCAGAGAGGTTGCAAACGGGGTGCAGAAAGGGAATAACTCCCCCGACTGCTAGCTTAGCAGATAGATTAAGGGTGGAAGAATGAGAGCGACGGAGGTCAGCGGCTAGAAGAGTGGATGAAGAATTGAGAACGGGGGTGAGGATGAGGTTAGGCCTCTTCATGCTAGGATATAGGATAGGCTGCAAGAGCAGTAAAGACACAAGAGTGGAAAAATATTAAAGAAGCGCTCAGGCTAGTGGAGGAAGAGGTAATGCTGCTACAGCAGCAAAGAGATGAAGAGCGGGACGAATGGAAAAGACAGGCAAGGGATGTAGAAGAAGGAAGGTGGAGGCATGGGCTGGTTCTTGTTAGGTTGGATAAATCGGTTATAAAAACAGTTGAGGCGGATATGGAGAACAGGGATGCTGGCACAGGTACAGGGTTGGAGCTGAGAGGACGGGAGGTGGCACCCTATGATAGTGCTGATTACGCTTCCGTGCCTGTAGAAGGGTCAGGGGATGTGGTACCAGAACAGGACATGAAGAGTAATGGGAATCGGATGTCCAGCCTACATGGCGCTCCAGTAGCAGCGATGGAGAGCACACCATGGAGACATAGGACACGCCAGGGTTCTCAAATGGCTGTAGCAAGGGAGAGATGGGGAAAGCCCCAGTGAAAGCGGGTGAAGCCAGTTTCTCTAGCATGGGGTCTGGCATGGATTCACATGCTCATGAATATTCCCCGTCGTCAGGCTTGGAATCCTTGGTAAAAGAAAAAATGGTTTCACTTTCACTTAAAAACTGTGTTTCTCCTCTAAACCAATCACTGTCCTCTGGGTCATACTGTCCCTATACAATGACAGACCTCTCCCTAAGGCCCTCCTCTGGTAGTCATCTTCAGATTTTTACTGCACGCTTTGGTTTTGGGAGTTGTTGAGTTTGCTCCCTGAGCTATTTGTACATTTTCTGATGGAAAAAGTTTGATTTTTGTTTCAAAGAAACCTGTGTGCTCTTTGCATCATCTGCTGACAGCGTGGATCTGTTGTCGGTGAAGTTCTACGCCCCTCAAGGGCAAAGATGGTGGAAGATTCTAGAAGGCCCTTGGGCCTACTTCGCGGCCCCTGACCATGACAGAGCAGAAGAAGGATGGAAGGTCCCTTTTCAGGCCCTGCACCAAATGCGGGCTACGGAATGTATTTGTGGAGGACAAGCACTTGCAATGCCTCTGCTGCCTGCACTCAGACCACAAGGAGGTGGAGTGCGAGATTTGCCTCAGTTTCTCCAAGAAGACAATGAAGGACACACATATTAGACTAGCAGAGTGGCTTAACGCCAAGGCCTCTGACCCGTGCTCCAAGCAGGGTCATGCCTCACCCAGTACGGGCCGGTCCAAGGAGCGTACTTCTAAGTCCTTTGAGGGCGATTCATCCGTGGGGGCCCAGGATAAGGCCAAGAGGTGCGAGTCCGAGACTACCGGGTTCACCGCGGAAGCGGGTCCCAAGGTGGGTAGGGCGCGATTGTCTCCATTGCCAGCCGGCAATTGAGCTCCTCTACGCTGGCTAAACTATGTGAGAAAATCTGAGAAGCCGCAGACGGAGGAGAAGAAGGCCAAACAGTCCAATCAGGCTCAACCGGCACAGCCTAAGCCCTTGTTGGCGACTGCGTCGATGACTGCTACTGCCATGACAGCTAAGGGCACTGATCCTGTGAGGGTAGCCCCCACGGCTCAGAAGGTGTCCCTACCCCCAAAGCGTGACACTGCTGCAGTGACTTTGGCAAAGTCTGCAGGCACGCCAGATGGGGCGAGACTGGCTCAGGACCTAGTCCAAGGCCCTCATGGGGGAAAAGGGGCGTGAGGAGGCCCCAAAACAGCCCTCCCAGGCCATTGCCCAAACTATGGAGTTCTCATGCACAGACGATGAAGACAAGGAGTACTTACACACAGTCCACAAGGATGTTGACGAGGAGGAAAACGACGGCGACAATGGTGCAGGGCCTAGTTTTCCTGTTCTGCCTTCTCAGCCGAGGAACATTTCCGTAGATATTCTGTTCATTCTACACACCTTGGTGTCAGAAATCCAGATGAGTATGTCTACGGCTCCGGTACCTGTGGTCGATCAGTCTCTAGCGAAGAAGAGAAAGCGTCATCAGACGCCCCCATTTCAACCTCCACCACCACGTTGTGTCCCTTCTCCCCCAGCAAACCCAGACATTAGTACGGGGACGATACGGCCACAATGACGGATGAGTGAATCTCCACATTGGGATGCTCCACATAGGGTGTCCCCATTGGATGAGGTGGTATCGTTCCACTCCATGATCTCCACAGCCTCTGAGCTATTCCAGGTAGTGCCCGAGGAAACCAAGAAAGAGGGCTTCTTGTACCAGAGGCAAAGAGGCGGCTGCTCCCCCCGCTCGCCTCTTTTTGCAGCCGAGCGTTGGAGAGCAGTCGCCGGTGGCCTGAGGGATCAGCAGACGTCGGCAAGCCCTGCCAGGCCCCCGCGGGCCTCCGTGAGTCCTTGCCTGTGAAATAGTTTTTTGTTTTAATTGGCATTCGCGCTCTGAGCGCGCGTTGTGTGCTGCCTGCTCACCCCCACCCACTTCCTGGTCCTGGTCTCCCTTCCCGCCTTCCTGCCCGCCCACCCCCCCTCTGATTGGCTGACTGGTCTTCCTCCCCCTGGCCTACTCGGCGGCTGCTCCCCCCGCTCGCCTCTTTTTGCAGCCGAGCGTTGGAGAGCAGTCGCCGGTGGCCTGAGGGATCAGCAGACGTCGGCAAGCCCTGCAGGCCCCCGCGGGCCTCCGTGAGTCCTTGCCTGTGAAATTGTTTTTTGTTTTAATTGGCATTCGCGCTCTGAGTGCGCGTTGTGTGTTGCCTGCTCACCCCCACCCACTTCCTGGTCCTGGTCTCCCTTCCCGCCTTCCTGCCCGCCCACCCCCCTCTGATTGGCTGACTGGTCTTCCTCCCCCTGGCCTACTCGGCGGCTGCTCCCCCCGCTCGCCTCTTTTTGCAGCCGAGCGTTGGAGAGCAGTCGCCGGTGGCCTGAGGGATCAGCAGATGTCGGCAAGCCCTGCCAGGCCCCCGCGGGCCTCCGTGAGTCCTTGCCTGTGAAATTGTTTTTTGTTTTAATTGGCATTCGCGATCTGAGCGCGCGTTGTGTGTTGCCTGCTCACCCCCACCCACTTCCTGGTCCTGGTCTCCCTTCCCGCCTTCCTGCCCGCCCACCCCCCCTCTGATTGGCTGACTGGTCTTCCTCCCCCTGGCCTACTCGGCGGCTGCTCCCCCCGCTCGCCTCTTTTTGCAGCCGAGCGTTGGAGAGCAGTCGCCGGTGGCCTGAGGGATCAGCAGACGTCGGCAAGCCCTGCCAGGCCCCCGCGGGCCTCCGTGAGTCCTTGCCTGTGAAATTGTTTTTTGTTTTAATTGGCATTCGCGCTCTGAGCGCGCGTTGTGTGTTGCCTGCTCACCCCCACCCACTTCCTGGTCCTGGTCTCCCTTCCCGCCTTCCTGCCCGCCCACCCCACCTCTGATTGGCTGACTGGTCTTCCTCCCCCTGGCCTACTCGGCGGCTGCTCCCCCCGCTCGCCTCTTTTTGCAGCCGAGCGTTGGAGAGCAGTCGCCGGTGGCCTGAGGGATCAGCAGACGTCGGCAAGCCCTGCCAGGCCCCCGCGGGCCTCCGTGAGTCCTTGCCTGTGAAATTGTTTTTTGTTTTAATTGGCATTCGCGATCTGAGCGCGCGTTGTGTGTTGCCTGCTCACCCCCACCCACTTCCTGGTCCTGGTCTCCCTTCCCGCCTTCCTGCCCGCCCACCCCCCCTCTGATTGGCTGACTGGTCTTCCTCCCCCTGGCCTACTCGGCGGCTGCTCCCCCCGCTCGCCTCTTTTTGCAGCCGAGCGTTGGAGAGCAGTCGCCGGTGGCCTGAGGGATCAGCAGACGTCGGCAAGCCCTGCCAGGCCCCCGCGGGCCTCCGTGAGTCCTTGCCTGTGAAATTGTTTTTTGTTTTAATTGGCATTCGCGCTCTGAGCGCGCGTTGTGTGTTGCCTGCTCACCCCCACCCACTTCCTGGTCCGGGTCTCCCTTCCCGCCTTCCTGCCCACCCACACCCCCCTCCCCTTCCCCTCCTCCCTCCGCCTATATCCTTCCCCTTCCTGGGCAGCCCCCCTGCCCGGCAGCCCCTGGCGAAGGGCCCATCAGGCAAAGGGCGGCTCCTACGGTTGCGGCACCCTGTGTGTCTGCAGGTGTCCGCAGGGGACGCCAGGCGCCTGGACTCTCTCGCCACCTGCTCGTGTCCCATAGTTGTGGTAAACGTGTTTTTTTTTCCCCCTCGCAGGATTCTCAAACTTAGGTGGCATTTGTACCTAATACGCACTCACTGTCTAAATGTGGTAAACTTGGTTTTTCCCCCCTCGCAGGATTCTCAAACTTAGGTGGCATTTGTACCTAATACGCACTCACTGTCTAAATGTGGTAAACTTGTTTTTTTCCCCCTCGCAGGATTCTCAAACTTAGGTGGCATTTGTACCTAATACGCACTCACTGTCTAAATGTGGTAAACTTGTTTTTTTTCCCCTTGCAGGATTCTCAAACTTAGGTGGCATTTTTACCTAATACGCACTCACTGTCTAATTGTGGTAAACCTGGGCTTGCCGCTCACTTCCTGCCTTCTTGCTCTTGCTTCGTCTGTCTCCCCCCCCTTTCCCCCTACTCCATGGTGCTCTCTATCTCGCCTATCTTCTCTAACTGCTTCTCTATTGACTATCCTGCTCTCCTCACTAAATCTGGTAGGAAAAAGTTTAAAAAGGACATCCTGGTCTCCAACCCAGGCCTCCCTATCGCTGACACCTACACCAGTGCCTGCTCCAAGGAAACTCTTACTGACATCCTCTTTTTCGTGCCCTCGCCTGACCTATGGACCCTTCATATGGTCTCTGTGCTCTCTCCTTTCTCCTCTTCTCCCATTAATGGTGGCACCCGTTGGGATGTCCTCTTGGCCTCCTTCCTCTCCTCTAAGGCCATCATTAATGTCTACGCTAATGGGACTGTCCTGGTCCAAGGCCCTCAGGCCAACCTTCACCTCTTCGATAGATGCTTCCCACGCCTCATAAACTTCCTTTCCTCTCCTGCTGTCCCCCCTCATCTGTCCTCGGCTACCTTGCCTCTACCCTCCCTCCCTGCCCCCTCTCTTGCTCCTTCTTCACCTCCCTCTTCTACACCTCCGCAGGGCGTACCTCTGATCTGTACCCCTCCCCGGAAATCCTTCAAGGATGGCAACCTTCTCCACATTGCCACACTCAACGCTCACTCTGCCATCAGGCATTCCTTTGATATCTGTCACCTTCTTGAGGAACTGGACCTTGACGTCCTCGGTCTTACTGAGACATGGTTCACGGCCAGCTCTGTCACCAGCTTTGACACACTCCTACCTGATGGCTACAAGATCCTCTCCTTGCCCAGACCCAACCGTGCAGGGGGGGGGTAGCCCTTATCTTCCCTGAGTGGATTCCTGCCACTGTCACTCCTACGCAGACCTACTCCTCTTTTGAATGTCTTGTCTGCCGACTCTCTCTCTCTCCTAGCCATTCCCCTACCGTGGCTACTATCTATCGGCCACCTGGTCAAATTTCCTCCTTCCTCTCTGAGTGGACTGACCTCTCCTCCTCACTCCTCTCCTCTACCACTCAACTCCTCTTTCTTGGTGACTTCAACATCCACCTAGATGCCTCCTGTCCCCCCACTGGACTCTTTCGTGACCTCTGCGACTCTCTCTCACTCTCTATTCTCCCGTCTGGGCCTACTCATTCTGCAGGGCACACTCTTGATGCTCTGATCTCTTCTGACCTTCCCCTCTCTGTCCCTCTCTCCACTCCTCTATCCTGGAGTGATCACTTTCTCCTATCCACCCACCTCACCCTCCCTACCCCACAGGCAAAGCCACCCTCATCATTGCCACCCACCTTCTCGGTCATCCGACCCATGAAGCGCGTGTCAGTTGCGGCTTTCGCTGCCACCTTCTCGCCCCCGCCACCCCCTTCGGCTGACTCCCACCCTGACACAGCCCTCTCCTTGCTCCACTCTGCTATATCTGATACTGTTGATATCCTTGCCCCTGTCATGAAAATCCGCCTGAAGCCCAAAGCCAAATGTAACTCCTGGTATGATTCGGATCTCGTCACCCTAAAACGCAAGTGCAGGGTGGCAGAGAGGAAATGGCGTGCTTCATGTTCATCCTCTGACAAACTGGCCTGCCGCCTGCTCCAAAGGCAATACCGTCTCTCTGTTCTCACCAAGAAGAGAGCCCTTACCAAGCCCGCATCTCTGCGGCATCTAACAACTCGGCTGAACTCTTTAAAATCTGCAAGGAGCTTGCCAACCCTGCTGCAGTCTCTACCTCTCCTGTCCCCTCCCAGGCCCTCTGCACTGCACTGGCCTCCCACTTCATCTCTAAAACTCAGGACATCCTGTCCTCACTCTCCTCCTATCACCTCCCCCCCTCTCTTCCCTGCTCTTCCTCTGGCCCTTCTGCAGCCACCCCTCCTCCCTCCTTCTCTGCCTTTCCCCTTTTTTCTGCTGACGAGGTTTCCAGACAAGTCCGTTCTATGAAAGTCTTGTCTAAACAGATTCACCCCTGTTCCTCCAAAACTATCAAGGACCACATCGACTCCCTGGCTCCTGCCCTGGCTGACTTTTGCAACCACTCCTTCGCCTCTGGAGTCTTCCCATCCCCCCTCAAGCACTCCCTTGTGCACCCTCTCCTTAAGAAACCCTCTGCCGACCCCTCCTGTCCGGCTAACTATCGCCCAATCTCCATCACTCCCTTCCTGGGCAAGCTCCTGGAGAAACTGGCCATCTCCCAGCTTAACCTCCATGCTGAAGCTGTTGATAGTCTCCATGACCATCAATCTGGCTTCAGAGCGGCCAGAAGCACGGAAACTGCTCTCCTGAACATCCGTGAGGACCTGCTCTTGAACCTCGACTCCAACACACCGTGTGTTCTCATTCTGCTCGATCTCTCTTCTGCCTTTGACACTGTCAACCATGCCATCCTGCTCAACCGTCTCCGTGATAACCTGGGTATCACTGGTCAGGCTCTGGCGTGGCTGACCTCTTTCCTTTCCAATCGACCCTCCCAGGTCCAACTTGGGTCCTTCCTCTCTGACATCTTTTTCTCCACCTGTGGCGTTCCCCAGGGATCTAATCTCTCTCCCTGGCTGTTCAACCAGTATCTGGCACTCCTTGCCCACCGCATCGCCGCCCTCTGCCCCAACTTTCAGTGCTATGCGGACGATACCCAGCTCATTTTCAGGCTACCCTCGGCCTCCTCCTCTCCCTCCCTCATCTCTGACTGTCTGTCTGCTATCCAGGAATGGTGTGCTGCCAATGACCTCTGCCTTAATGCTAGTAAGACTGAGATCCTACTCATCGGCACACCCACTCCCTCCTTCCCTGCAGCTCTCTGGCCGGCCTCTCTTGGCCCTCTTCCTGCTCCTACCTGCAAGGCAAAAAACCTCGGGGTCATCTTCGACTCCACACTCTCCTTCTCCTCATATATCTGACGTCTCTAAGAAGTCACATTACCAGCTGCACCTCCTCAGAGGTATTCTTCCCTTCCTCTCCTTCCCCCAGAAGCTCACTGTCTCCCGAGCCCTGGTTCTCTCGAAGCTGGACTACTGTAACAGCCTCTATTTTAATCTGCCTGCCTCCACTCTCCGCCCTCTGCAACTCATCCAGAACAGAACTGCGAGACATGTCCTTGGCCTCCAGCCCAGGGACCGTATCTCTCCAGGACTGAAATCTCTACACTGGCTCCCAGTGGCTGCGAGGATTAAGTTCAAAACCCTCTGCATTGTCCACAAGGCCTTCTGGGGCCTGGGGCCTAAATACCTTCAACTCTCTCTTCCTAAATATCTTCCTTCCCGAGCCCTACGCTCATCCGTCTCCAACTCCCTCAGGGTCAGCCGCTTCTCGAAGCAACGAGCTGGGGGTAGATCTCTCTCCGCGGCAGGGGCCTCCCTCTGGAACAGCCTTCCTGCCTCCCTGAAACTTGAGGAGAACCATCTCCGGTTCTGGAAGCACCTCAAAACCTTCCTCTTCTGCTTTCTCTCTCCCTCTCCCCTGCTAAATTCTTCACCATAACTGCACTGATTCTGCAACTGGGCCACTCTCACCGACCTCGGTCCTGGGCCCAGTCACTCTTCACTTGCACTGCCTCCCTGGCAACCCCTGCACTGCGGGACTGTCTCTGTATCACTACAGCCCCCCCCCCCAGCACTTGTCTGCACTTACCTTGCACTTGCCACTAGCTGGCCCTATTTATTTATTATTTTATTTCTATTCTACTATTTGTACTGCACCCCCCCTTCCCCCTTGCACTTTTTCCCTTCCCCCTACCCCTGCACTTGCGCGGTCTGAATGACACCTGGCCTAGTAGGATCGTTGTCTGTCTTCCCCTTGTTCCCCCCTCCCTGCCTCGTCGCGCCTTGAAACACTTGTGTATAGGCGCGTTACAAATGCCTTATCATATCATATCATGGCGGTGCCCCTTCTGGACGACATTTGGGAAGAGTGCCTGGCCCCCCCGAAGTACACTTGCGCGGCTCCAGCCAAACGGGATAGGCTGGAGAAGAAATATCAGGTGCTGGACTCTGCACCCAAGTACCTGAGGTCACAGCCATCGCCGGATTCGGTGGTATCGGCGGTCTTTGCTGTCTTCAGTCCCTCAGCACAGCGAGGGGAAGAGGATGGATGCCATGGGAAAGAAGGTGAGCCAACACACTGGTGATCCTAGCCAGGTATGTCAGGGAGTTGTGGTACAAGCTGGGGCCTATTCTGGAGTTCCTCTCAGATGATAAGAAGATGGAGGCGATCGCTTTCTTCCAGGAAGGGGATGTGGTGTAAGATCACGTCATCACAATAGCTTTGGACATCGCCGACACAGGGTTCAGGCAAATGTGGAACGGTGTCTGCCTTTGTTGCCAAGGTGGAATGAAAGCCATGAATTTCCGCCAGGAGGTCCAGGTGAAGGTGCTGGACATGCCCTTCGACGGAGATAACCTGTTTGGGAAGGTCATCGATGAGACCCTCCAGGCCATCAGAGCAGATACAGCCCGGTCCCTGGGCACTCTCTAGCAGCACTGTTTTTCTTTTCGCTCTTCCAGGTGAAAATCAAGCAGGTCTTCCAAAGGTTTCTCAGCATCGTACCGATAGCCTTCCAGATCCACAACCCAGGAAGCCTACAGGGGCCATTCCCAGGCAAACAGTAGCAGAGGATAGCATCACTGTCGGCTGCAGGGCAGGATGCCGGTGCTGAAGCAAGCCTGAACCAGCCGGGACGTCGGGCCCCCATTCATGCACCCCAGTGGAAGGCCCGGCTGACGAGGTTCATTAGCAAGTGGAGTAAGATCACCACTGACAGATGAGTACTGGAGTCTCTTGCCCAAGGACAAAACCTGCAGTTTCAATGCAGGAATCCGCGGATCCCTCCGGTTACCCGTCAGGAGCACGGGATCCCTCAGCTCCTGGAAGAGGTACGTCCATGCTGTGAAAAAAGGGGTGATAGAGCTAGATCCCCTGCGACTCTGGGGCCCCGGATTCTGTTCCCGATACTTTCTGGTCAGAAAGAAGACAGGGGGCTGGAGGCCTATCATGGACCTACGATGTCTGAACAAATACCTGAAGTACAAAAAATTCAGGATGGTCACGTTGCAACACGTGCTCGGCCAACTGGAAAGAGGAGACTTCTTGACGTCGTTGGACCTGGAGGATGCCTACTTCCACGTCCCCATTCACAAGAAACATCGAAAGTTTCTACGTTTTGTGGTGCAGGGACAGCACTACCAGTTCAAGGCCCTGCCTTTCGGCTTGAAGTTGGCCCCCAGAGTGTTCACGAAATGCCTGGCACCAGTGGCGGACCATCTGCGTATACAGGGCATACACGTATACCCATACCTGGACGACTGGCTGATTCGCGCCCGCTCGTGGGAGCTAGCAGATGGACACAGAGGGGGTGACCTTCTGGCTACTAACAGATATGGGATTCTCTGTCAACGATCCAAAGTCCTGCTTAACGCCATCACAGAATGCCCTGTTTCTAGGCACCAGACTCAATATGGTGTCTTTCCTGGCGTCGCCCTTGTAGGAGAGGATAGCAGCCATTCTGGGGAAGGTGCAATGGCTGTCGTTGACGAAGACGGCCACGGTGCGGGCCATCAAGTCGTTACTGGGCATGATGTTGTCCTGCATATACCTCGTCTGGCTCTGCAGGTTTTCAAATGCGACCCCTTAAGGAATTCCTGGATGCCCGCTGGATACAGGTGACCGGAAGCTTCACAGACAAGATGTCCCTCAACGACGAGTTCCATTGGGCGATAGTATGTTGGGGCATTCGCTCCAACATCGCCCAAGGCATGGGATTTCAAAACCCGCCATACCAGGAGACGGTCACCAGAGACGCCTCCCTAGAGGGATGGGGAGCGCACACCAGACTTCTGCATGCCAGAGGCCTGTTGGTGCCGGAGGAGAAGGATCTTCATATCAACATCCTGGCGCCACGGGCAGTGTTCTGGGCCCTCAAGTCATTTCTCCCGTCTCTGAAAGGCAAGGTGGTGAGGATCTTCATGGACAACTCCACCACTATGTTTTACATCAGGAAGCGGGGGACATTCTATTCCCTGCGCTCTCCAAGGAAGCGCAGGACTTGTGGCACTGGGCTGTCGGACAGGGGATGTTCCTCGTCTGTCTCCACCAGGCGGGAGTCAAGAACACTATCGTAGACTCCCTCAGCAGGGAACTGCGCTCCTGCCACGAGTGGGAGCTTCGTCAGGATCAGGTGGACCACCTATTCGTCAAATGGGGCAGACCCCAGATCGATCTGTGTGCAACGGCGGCAAACTCCAAATGCCAAAAGTTTGCCAGCAGACTCCACCAGCCGAGGAGCTTGGGGGTATGTGTTCTCCTTCCCGTGGGAAGGGCTGTTCCTGTATGCATTTCCTCCGTGCACATTCCTGCTGCGAATCATCAACACACTCAGTGTCAATGCAAGTTTGGTACCTGGACCTTCTCAGCCTGTCAGCGGCGCCGGTGGTCAAGCTGCCAGTGGTTCCGGATCTTCTCACCAGCGAAGGAGGCGCAATCCTTCATCATGACCCAGTATTGCTGAACCTGAAGGCTTGGCTCCTGCAGCCCTAGAGTTTGGAGGGTATGAGTTGCCAGCCGACTGCAGGGAGGTCCTCGCCAAGGCAAGGGCGTTGTCGACCTTGAAGTGCTACGGTCACAAGTGGAAGTGTTTTGCTACGTGGTGCCGGCCACAGACGATTACCACTCTGAAGGTCATGGCCCCACAGATCCTTCCGTACCTGCTATACTTGGCCAAGGCAGGACTGGCGCACGCCTCCATCAAGGTACATCTGGCGGATATCTTCCACGAACCACGAAACTAGGTCACCAGGAGGAACTTCACTTTGGTCCCACCAACTCGTCAAGGAGTTTTTCAAATGACTTTTCAGATCGTGCCCGCAGATGAAGGCTCCTGTCCCAGTGTGGGAACTCAATATGGTTCTGACGAGGCTCATGGTGGCCCTGTTCAAGCCTTTGCATCAGGCACCACTCAAGTTCCTCTCGTGGAAACGGCTTTGCTTGTGGCCATCACCTCTGCCAGAAGGGTAGGTGAGATCCAGGCCCTATCCTGCAAGCAACCGTACCTGACTTTCCATGAATCGAGGGTGGTTCTTCGTATTCATACGCACCCCTCATTCATGCCGAAGGTTCAGTTGGAATTCCACCTCAACGAGCCTTTGGTATTACCTGTTATTTTCCTGAAACCTTTGTCGCTTGCAGAAAGGGCCTTGCACACGCTGGACGTTGATCGTGCCCTGAAGTTCTAAATGGCATGCACAACGGGTTTTCGGAAGACTTCACAACTGTTTGTGAACTTTGGTCCTCTCAACCATGGGAAGGCCTTGTTCAAGGCTTCCATTTCAAGGTGGCTCTCCGGCTGCATCAGGCACTGTCAACGACCACTGCCCAGCCGTCCCCGAGCCCACTGCACCAGAGCGATCGCTACATCGACAGCGTTCCTGTCTGATGTGCTGCTGCTGGACATCTGCAGGGCTGCTACGTTCTATGTGGAGGTCCACACACACCTTCACGAAGTTCTAATGCGTCAACACGGATTCCAAGGAGGAGTCCAGAGTTGGCCAAGCAGTGCTACGCAACCTGTTCACTTGAGGTGAGCCTATTCCAGAGGTAAGAGTTAATTGCTTTTGTTGAGCCTTACCACCTCCTGTGGTTGTGTAATTTTGTACTGCTATGTATCCGTTATTCATGAGCATGTGAATCCATGCCAGACTCTATGCTGGAGAAGGGTTAAGTTACTTACCTGTAACTATTGTTCTCCAGCATGGGTCTGGTATGGATTGACATGCACACCCTCCCTCCGACCCCTCTTCTTGGTCATACTGCCACTTTACGTGCTTACCAAATCTGAAGATGGCTGCCAGAGGAGTGGCTTAGGGAGAGGACTGTCGTTGGATGGGGCAGTATGACCCAGAGGACAATGATTGGTTTAGAGGAGAAATACAGTTTTTGAGTGAAAGTTAAACTGTTTTTTCTTTTACCGCGGATTCCCAGCCTGACGAAGGTGGATATTCATGAGCATGTGAATCCATGCAGACCCATGCTGGAGAACATTCGTTACAGGTAAGTAACTTAAACCTTCCGTTATTCAAGAAGGGTCTGGGAAAGGCATATTATGTCCCGTGGTCACACATGGACCTGAATAACTTGATGTAGACACTCCCTTCACTCACTGCAAGGGCGGGAAGTTGATTTGTGCATTAGAGAAACGTACTGCTGGTGTCATGTTGGCCATAAAGGATATGAAGAGCTTATTCACTGCTCTAATGGGGGAGAGGTCAGACAAGCTTTGGAGGTGATCGGGGTATGCAGGTGTTCAGTTGGACACAAATGCCCATGATGCAGCAGCTTTTAATGCAGGGCGCAGGTTTGGGATTATGTATACCGATACGCCTGGTATAAATTACATACTCCTACGTCCCGTCCCCTTTCCTCCGTACTTATGGGATATTCCTCCGTCCTGTGGGACGGGACCGGAGCGCTTTGTAAAAAGCATCCAAAAAACAAAAAATGTTTTCGTCCTTCCTCTCTTTCTGCGCGGGGCCCGGCATGCGGCCGTAACCCCGCCCATCTCAGCTCCGCCCCGCGCATCGGCCATCAGTCATTTTCTCCGCACGTTCGGGACCGGACGCGCTTAGTATCTGTGGAAGTTTTTCTTCCCTTTTTTCGTCTCTGGCTCTCACTAGCGATCACGTAGTAGTCTGCTTATGTCGTTCAAACTAGACTTTCCAGATTGTAACTCGTGCAAACGACGCTTCGCGAGGGCTTACCCCCATCCTCTTTGTTTAGAGTGCTTGGGTCCCGATCACCGTTGGGACTCCTGTTTCTATTGTGATTCCCTTTCGGTCTGGGCACTTCAACGTCCGTTAGAACGGTGGAAGGAGATTTTTCAGCGCACTCCTCCTGCGCATTTTCAATCCTTCATCGACGAAAAGAAGAAACGCCCGGTAAATTCTTTACTTTTTTGAGCACCCCGACCGGGAGACTCTTTCCCGGGGTCTTCCTGGTCCAGGAGGAGCGTCGACCGCTCTGTCACCGGGGCTCGCCCTGAGGTGCCTTCTGGGCCTAAAAAATCTACCGGAGTTTTCTCTGAGGGTCTCTGTAAGGGGCCTGTGGACACCGGAGTACATTCCGAGGCCCCTTCTGTGGGGGCTACTTGTGGTACAGGAACTTGCTCCGAGGCCTCTTTATCAGCTTCCCTCTAAAGTACTGGGGTGCGCCCCGAGGCCTCAGCTAGGTGTGGTAATACCAAACGTAGGTTCGAGGCCCGCTGCGGAAAGGCTTCTACCGGACTCGGGTCCGAGGTTCCTCTTTCAGAGGCTAAGGCAACCAACAGTTCTGAGGGGCCTGAGGAGGCCTTATTGATGAAGGGTCTTCACCATTCCTGCTCTTGTGGCGACGCCAAAACCGTTGAGGGGGCAAGGAGTAAATCCGCCTTTAGCGACAGTGCTGAGGTCCTTCCTGTGAAGGCTAGTTTGGCTAGTGGTATGTCGCAGAAACATTCCAGGCCGCATAGTACCGGCTCGGCCGAGGTTCCTTGTATAAAGGCTAAAATGAAGACCCCTGATCCATCGGGGGGGACCCCTGCCTCACTTCCACACGTGCCGCAGTTCCCCTCAGGTGTTGACAAAATGGCGCCCGTTCCCGCCACAACCACGGCAGCCTTTTTGGGTGCTTCCACTACAACTATGCCATCGGCCTCAGGTGTAGGGATGGGTTTGTTGGATAAGGTTCCCTATCCGCATCCCTTTCGACCGGTTTACGACTGGAATGCTCGGATGCCTCTTCCACACAACGTTCCGCTGCCTGTCGGTTCGGCACCCTTGATCTATGTGGACACTTCTGGGGATGGGCCTGTTTGGCAGCCCTCCCCTCTGCGTCCCTGGAATTATCCTCCTCATGAGAGGTCTCCTCCGCCGGCTCCAAAGCCTTCTCCGGAGGAAGCCTTTTTCGGCAAGTTTCAAGCGCTTATGCGCTCCGACCCCATGAGAGAATATTTCATGGGTCTGTTTAAGGAAATATGCCCACCTGCGCCTCCGGCTCCACCCGCTCCTCCGGTGGTGTCATGATACCTACCCCCGGGGACCCCCTTCTAGGGGCTGTTTGGGTGCGGTCCTGGCGCCTAGGGCACCAGGCTCATATGGAGAGTCAGTCCTGGCGCCATAGGCAGAACATGCTGCAAGCTTACCTGATGCAGACCATGCTGCAAGAGCTCCAAGCCAAATGAGGCTTGGAAGGGACTATTTTACCTAGGGACTATTTTTTTACTCGGGCGGGGCTGGGGAGGAATACTTACCTGGGACTACTTTGGAGGCTATTTAAACCACGCCGAAGAGCAGCACACGCTTCGTGTTATTCTGCATCCAGCAGCGTAACGCTCACCGTGCCTGCAAGTCTGCATCCAGTCTTCTGCCACGCCCGCCTCGAGTTTGGAGCTCCTAGAAAAAGGGAGAAAGAAGGAAAAAAGGTTAGAACAGGAGCAATACCGTTGATCCTTACCTGAATTCCCGATCCATCGCGCCTTCGAGCTGGAAGAAAGAAGTTATTTTATGCGCGTCGCCTCGCCTGCTGCAGCGCTGCGCTGAACTCACCGGCCTTCCCAGCATCTTCACATTCCACCGCATCCTCCTGCATGTTCCCGCCGCATTCCGGCACCTAAGGAGTAGACAAGAACAGCAAGGTGAGCCAAGGGAATACACAGAGGAATATTAGTAACCCCCCCATAGACTTACCTGATTTTACCACCGGGGGTACTATTCCTCTTCACGGGTCGACGCAACTTCCACTGCATCTTCGCCGAACTTCGGCCCCTAAGGGGAATCAAAAGGACAGCAAGGTGAAACAAAGGGACTATCAAGGGGAACCCTCCTCACCACATTAGACTTACCTGATTTTACCGCCGGAGGTATTATTCCCAGAGACTTCATACTTTCTCTCAGTGCCTGAATAAGGGAGAAAGCAACAGGTTACATATTGACATTATTTATCGAACTGTGTTGGAAATACAAATCCTTACCAGAATATTACCGGTTGCCACGAGGAAGCTGCAATCTGCAGGGAATCGGACAAGAGTGAAAGTCAGGCATTTGAACTCTTATGAACTACATACTTTTCGGAATCAATATTGTTCTGGAACTCACCAATTCCTTCGAGCCAGTGAAGCAACTTGTTATCAACGCGCCCCTGCGCTCAATGCAGGATGGAGAGCTCATCTTTTCAAACCATCAGGTGAGACTATAAGAGGGGACATCAAAGGTGATCCGTGGGGAGAACAGCAGGGGTGGGGGGGATTTACACTCAACTCCACGGGTGGTTAATTCCCTTTCTCCATTTGCAGAAGAATATTCCTACGGGCCAAGCAAACAAAGCTAGGTGGGCCAGTCCAGTCCGTCATCTCGGCCCTACGCGTCACATTGGTGGAGACCGCAGCTGTCCAGTTCAGATCGACGCCTCTGTGGGAGCCAGGTGAGCGTAACAGGTGGTCCCGCCGGCGCCACCTTTGCCTGCGGTGCCTTCCCCGACCCTTCCGCCCTTGCCCCCATTGTCCCCGGTGGACAAGTCGGTGCCCGACGTAGTTCAGCAAGACCCTGACTTGTCGGATGATGCGCAAGGCGATCAGGACAGCGAAGACCAGCCCCGCTCTATTCGAGCTTTTCACTACCGGGTGCTGGACATGATGAATCTATTGGATGTTCCAGTGCCCGAGGAACCAGCTCCGCAGGAGGGTGTGCTTTTGGGGGCATTGACCTTATCTCCTTTGGAGCGTACCGGCCTGTTCTTGCAGAAGGACATTTTGGCTGAGGTCCGTACAGTCTGGGAGAAGCCACACTCTGGACTTTTCGTCAATAAGAAAATTGATGCGCATTACAGGCTGTATTCTTCGGAAGCGGTGGCCTTGGCTTCCTGCCCGCCCCCCTCCTCCACAGTGGTGGCTGCAGCCATGTTACAGTCCAGACCTGCAGCATCCTCTTCTACGATGGCTTCTCAGGTCCTGGGGAAAGAGGACAAGCTCCTCGATTCTGTTGGGAGGAAGGTTTTCGCTAACTCGGCCCTGCAGCTCCGGCAGGCTAATGCAGAACTGGTGTTAGCAGGGGCGAATATGAAAATGTGGAAAGGTCTCAGAATTCGAGGAATACATTCCAGTCGAGAAGCTTGAGGACTTTAAGGCGGGATTGTCCAATGCCAGGGTCTTATCCCAGGATCTGCTGGAGGCGGCGGCCCATCACGTCGACACTTCGGCTCGGGGCCTTGTGCTGGGAGTTGATACCTCTCGAAAGGCATGGTTGCATGCCACCAAGTTTTCAAAGGAGGTGCAGGAAAAGGTGTTGGAACTACCGTTTGATGGTAAGGAACTTTTCCATTCCACAACGGACGTGGAACGGACCAAGAAAAGGACAGCACCCAGACAGCTAAGTCCTTGTCCGTCCTGGTTAAACTTCCTTTTAGAACCCAGAGACCGTTGTCGCAGAGTCGGCCCGCCGCTGGCTTCAGAGGTTTTCTAGACCGGAAAAAACGCAGAACGGATACTCCTTGGTGTAATAATCGCCAGAGACAGCAACGGACTCGGTTTTTCTCCCGCTCCTCAGGTTCAGGTGGTAACGCCACTGAAAAACCTGCCAAATGAGGGTTCTCCGTACTCGCACGAGACCCCGGTGGGAGGACGCATTGCGTCTCATTGGGAGGCGTGGCAGACCATCACCGAGGACCGGTGGGTTGTTACTCACCACTCCGAAATAGGCCGAAGATGCGAAGGAGTGACCTTGGAGATGATGGTGGCACAAGAATCAATATTCAGCCTTCCATCCCAGCTCCCCTGAGTGCAAGACTCAGGCTTCCTCGAAGAGGGGCTCTTTTCTACAATGTACCTCTCTGCTGTTTCAGTTCGGACAGACAGAGGTGTCAATTGAATAAAAGAGCGGGGAGAACACACACCGCCAATACCAATGTTGCAAAGGAATACAAAGATATTAGACAGTGTTGAAGTTAAGGCAAGTAATCAGAACAGTTGAATTAAATAGGAAACTACCTAGATAGGTATTGGAGTGGAATATAACACAAAATGAGTGGGAATGGTCTAAAGAGCCTTTAAATTATCAGTTCCAACTTATATATATATCGAATTGGAAGGAAACAACTAACCTGAATAAGGATATTTTGAGGAAAAGAATCCAGGACACAGAAGACAAAGAAAGGAGAAAATAACAAACAGGAATGTTAGTATAGGGAAGTGGCCCCGGACGGCACGAGGGTCGCACTAGTGACGGGTTGGTGCAGTTTCAGCAGAGCGTTTATATGCACTTGAAAACAAGTTCACAGGATACCACTCAATGTCCCAGAATCCAACAGGAGACAAATATCCACACAAGTCGTGGAGAGAAATAGTAGTAGAAATGGGAATTGACAATTAATTATGTACCTGAGCAAACATGTATCCAGAGTAGATGTAGAATAAGTTCCGGATAGTTGACAGCAAGTTCTCGGCTTTGGTTCCGTATGCAAAAGCGTCAACCTGGAATGAAGTACCGCAAGAGACAGAAGGGAGCCGGATCCAGTAACGTTCCGAGTCAAAAAGCCAGACGAGCACGACAAGAATAAAGGAGGAGACAAGCCAATCCAATAGTCAGGCAAGGGTCAAAACCAGGAGTTCGGATGAGGAATCGTGTGGGAAGACACGAAGAGGTAACAGACGTAACCGCGTGTAGCTTGTTACGCTAATTAGCAGCAATGAGCCCCTTGGAAGACGGTGGTTTTATAGCCGTAAGGGGGCGTGTCTTGCCGTACGTCTTCCACGTACAAGACGTGTCAGCTGACCCGGAGTCCATCGTAGTTTGTACAAGCGCCATGGCAGCCTGTATCTGGTCCATAGAGGAGCTTGTAAAGAAGTCGTATTCTGTAAGGAGGCCCGCGGGGAAGCCTGAAGTGTAACATGGGTCTTGTCAGTCGCTCGGGCGGCCTTCCGCTTACCCTTACCCCCCACCCCACCCGTCAATCCTCTGTTCCAGCAGTCGGGGTCTTCCTCCCTAAAAGCCGAGGTTCAGAGACTGTTGGACTTCAGAGCTGTGGAACCCGTTCCGCTTGGGGAACGAGGGGAGGGCTTCTACTCTCGGCTGTTTACAGTGCCCAAACCCAACTAGGCTGGCCTGCGCACCATCCTAGACCTTTCCCATTTCAATCTGTGTTTACCCCAAGAGAAATTCAAGATGATCACGCCTGGCCAAATACGGTCCTCTTTGCAGATGAACGATTGGCTCAGCGTGGTGGACCTTCAGGATGCGTACATGCACATTCTGATCTGGAATCCACACAGGAGATATCTCTGTTTCTCTATGGGAGAGGAGCACTTTCAGTTTCGAGTGCTTCCTTTTGGCCTCAGCTCGGCGCCACGTGTTTTCACGAAGATGATGGCGGTGATTGCGGCCTATCTTCGTCTGCAGGGTATCCATGTCTATCCGTATTTGGACTATTGGCTCTTACGCAGCCCTTGCCCTCTGAAAGCCATTTGCAATCTTTAGTCTCTCCTTCAGCTCCTGTTCCATCTTGGGCTGTCGGTGAACTGGCGCAAATCTTCCATGACGGTCTCTCAGGACTTGATTTTCCTGGGTTTTCGCTGGAACACGATCGACTGCAGAGTGTTCCTGACCGGGGACAGGATGGTGGATCTGTTGGCCACGTGTCAGATGTTTGCGCAGTCGGAGAGCATGTCGGCCTGGTGGTTCCAGAGGCTTCTGGGCCTCATGGCCTCGTGCGTGTTGGCTCTTCCTCTTGCTCGTCTCAAGATGAGGCGCACTCAGATGGCTCTTCGGAGTTCTTGGTGTCAGGCTGTGGATCCGGATTCCAAGGCGATATTGATTCCGGATTTCATGAGAGCGGACCTGGACTGGTGGTCGTCTCTCGGGAACCTGTCAGTGGGAGTGGGTTTTCAGGATCCATCCCCCATTCTAACGATCACAACGGACTCCTCCCTTTTGGGGTGGGGTGCGACATTGGATCTTCTTCAGGTCTCGGATCTTTGGTCGCTTCAGGACAAGCTCCTCCACATAAATCATCTGGAGCTTCTGGCGATTTTCCTAGTGCTCAAGGCGTTCAGACCGATCATTGCCAACAAAGTAGTCCGGATCCGCACGGACAATGCAGTGTCAATGTATTACATCAACAAGCAAGGGGGTACAAAGTCTCCCCATCTTGTGGGTCTGTCCATCCCAATCTGAGAGTGGGCAGTTCTTCATGGTTTTTGGCTTGTGGCAGTGCACATTCCTGGCCAGCTGAATGTCACGGCAGATGCCCTCAGTCGGCGGACGATGGTCAGCTACGAGTGGGAATTGAAGGCAGAGATCCTCTCAGGGATTTTCCTGCGTTGGGGCACTCCGGAAGTGGACCTCTTTGCGACAGTGGCAAACAAGAAACTTCCTCTGTATGCCTCCAGAAACGGGCTAGAGGCCTCCTCTCTGGGGGATGCTCTAGAGATTCCATGGCACAACATGAGAGTTTATGCTTTCCCGCCTCTGCCTCTGATTCATCGGACAATTTGCAAACTGAAGAACACAGTGAACTGTTCCCTTCTGCTCATAGCCCTGACAATCTGGAAAAATGAATACCCTTCACTTGAGTGACAGACGTAACTTGATGGCCATAGGCCAACCGTCTTATGCACCGAATTATTGAAATATAAACTGCTATGCTTGACCAACAAGCGGCCATTTTAAATGTAGCAAGAATCGCCATTTTGCTTGTTAACCATTGCTCATTGCTTTCTGTCTAAAACTGCTTTGCAGCTTGCAATTCTTGCGGATTCTGCTTACTCTGCTCAACTGTTAACATTGTTGTCTGAATATGAAAGGACAAGGTCGCGGGACTGAAGAGTTCGTTGAAACTCCTCATGAGTAGCCCAGAGAGGAATGCCTACGCTCCCTCTCTGTAGCCTTGGGAGAGAGCTGCAGGGCATTTAATCACTTCACAGCTGCCAGCCAGTCTCGTACAATGGTAGAATATGTTAGAATAAAACAGCTAAAGGCTTGAATTATGCTCTTCCTACGGCCCCCCTTCGCAAAACCCTTTAGAACGTGTCGGCTCCCAGGACACGAATAGTACCTCATAGATAGCAAAGCTTGGAATGTGGCTCTTCCCCCGTGTGCAGCTTGCTTCCAAGAACAGAACCACTGTGTTCTGTTCAACAACTAAGAGATGCCTCCGCACTTTCTAATTGCACATTGTTACTAGAATAGACATCGAAAGTGTCATAATCGTCATACTCGTCGGATATGTCCATCGTCATCCCGAGTTCAAAGGAACTTAATAAAGAGGGGTGTTAAACATGACATTGCTGATTGTATGATATGCATTTTGTATATATGTAACTGATGTACGTAATTCTCTCTCTTGCGTCCCTCAAGGTCTAGGAAACTCACGTCGCGGGGCGTGAGATCAGAATTGGCTAATTGATACTATTTTTGCTTGCAATAAACCCTAGCATTGGGAATTTGAACCTTGTGTCTGGCGCATCTTTTCGTGTATGGTTATTGCCTTGTTTTAATAGCACGAGGGATCCCTAGGGGCCCCTTTCAGCCCCGCGGTGGCCGGCCAGGTTTTGGTTCTCAGAACTCCAACACCTGTCGGTGTATCCACCGATAAGGCTTCCGGTGAGTCCCGACCTGCTTCACCAGGATCAGCAGCTGTGGCATCCCTCCCCACAATATTTCAGCTTGGCGGCATGGTGCCTGAGTTCAAGTCTTTAGAACATCTCAACCTGTCTGCTGATAACATGCACATTATTAAGGCAGCCAGGAAACCCTCTACAAGGTCCCAGTACAGAAGCAAATGGCTTAGGTTCTGTCATTGGTGCTTAGCCAAACAGCTGGATCCAAGGGTGGCTACGATTGACACTGTGCTAACCTTTGTATTCTATCTAGCTGAGTCAGGCATTCATGTTCTGTCATGCAGAACTTATCTTTCGGCGGTCTCCGCCTACTTATCTACAGATCAATGTTCTTACTCTCTGTCTAATTTATTGAGTAAGAGACATTTCGCAGGTTTGACACGCCTTTATCCCCCGGTTCGCAAGCCGCATCCGGCATGGGATCTGAATATAGTCCTTACGGCATTGTGTCATAAACCGTTCGCGCCAATGGCCACGGTGGACCTTAAGTACCTTTCGTGGAAGGTGTCTTTTTTGATTGCTGTTACTTCAGATGCTGTTACGACGAGATGGTCGGAGTTACGGCCGCGTGCCGGGTTTCATGCAGAAAGAGAGGAAGGACCAAAACATTTTTTGTTTTTTGGATGCTTTTTACAAAGCGCTCCTGTCCCGTCCCACAGGATGGAGGAATATCCCATAAGTATGGAGGAAAGGGGACTATGGACTAGGAGTAAGGTGATCACTACAGTGAGTAACCTGGTTATTTTAGCCAAAATGATGATGTTGAATGATGATCCTTCTACACACATCCAGTTAATTCAGGAGATGTGGAGGGCAGAGACGGGAGAAGCATGGGACAAGAATGTAGAGATTCTTTACCACATGCTAACGAAGGGACTTCACAAGGAAGTTCAGCATGATCTAGATAAAGTGGTAGGAATGGAGGCCAAGAGTTGGGCAGAAATTCAAGCACATATTGTGCATTTTTGTAAAAGGAGGCAAGAAAAGGAGAATATAGAACAGGCACAAAAGGCAGAAGCAAAGCTTGTTCAGAAGAAATTGGTGAAGATTTGTTTGGAAGGAGTAGTAATTACTAACTCTATGGAGGGACAGCAGGCACAATTGGGACAACAGGGACAGGGTGAATCGGGTATGACACAGAGGTGGATGGACAGGTATGCTTCCGGTCCAAGGCAATTTAGAGGGTTTCCGAGGGGCACGGGAGGATTTCCACGAGGGAGTGGGTCCTTTGGCACATTCGATGGTTTAATGGCCTAATGGGAAATAATTACGCACAAGCAGCCCATGCTTCAAATAACTCAGCAGGCGAGACTGAATGCAGAAACATCTTGTTCAGAAACTGTTCAAATTGGTATATATTTCTTGCAATTTACAGACTTCATTTGTTAGAGTATATGAAAAGAGCAGAGTCCAATTTCCATTACTCGCTCAAGAGTTTCTGACTGAACCACTTTCACAGCATGTTTCAAATTTAAAATGGTGGACATTCTTATGTATCCAAAATACTCTTTGCTTTTATGCAAATCCCCAGGCTAGGGTTCCATGAATTCAACTCCACTCCTCCCCTCCAAACACCCCCCCCCCGCCGCAAAGAGGAGACAGTTTTCAGAGTATTTTTTTCCATTTCTAGCTCTTGCATGCATAGCCATCCCAAAAAAGTGCCTCCTGGTTTGGAACCTAATCTGCCCAGGAAGGCTAACCATTGAAATAAGGATACACTTGAATAGGTCGGGATGTGCACCCAAACACTCTCCTTTTACCCTAATACCCTCTGTGTTGACGTGTGATTGAAAAACACGATCTCTCGTATTCAGTTTTGAGAAAATCTAGGTTCTTTTATAAGGTTGTAAGGATCAACATACAAAGGAATACGAGAGATATAGCATCTATTGGTCATATAAAAACAATACACCAATATACAAGTTTGATAGTACAATGGTTTGTGTAAAGAAAGAGGTTAGTGACCTTTACTGTCAGTATTTGTGGTGACAGTAGTATATACAAAACAAATAAACATTTGTGACAAAGAACAACATAATAGGTAACACAAATAATTTTTCTTTTAGAGGACAGAGATGATACACTGTAGTTTGAACAATGCGTCTACACGGGGTGTTTCAGCCGTCTATGTGGGCTTGTTTTGCCTCATCTTTTTACGGCCTTCTTCAGGACGGGATGCTGTATGAACGTAAAGTCGTGCTGTGGGGGAGGGAAGGGAGAATATAGTCAGAGGAGTGCTGGAGTTGGCATTGATTCATATTGAATTAATCATGGACTGTGTTGTGGTAGTTGAAACACAGCTTACCTATGGGTAAAGTTATGGCCACAGGCACTCTGGCGGGGGTACAATCACGTCTGTGTGGGTCCCCGTGGAATTCTATTATTGAAAAAAACAAATAAAAGATGGGCGATATTTAAATAGTTACGCCTCCTTACAAGGGTTATACTCTAGTGCACATCAGCTCAGGGCTGTGTGCACGTGTAGGTAAAATAACGTGATGAGGTTGGGATATTCTTACCTCTCACACGAGAGCAGAAAGCAAAGGTTATTGGAGCAGAAAGCAATTTTACAAGGACATACCTATTGCAGTAATCAATGCTGTTGCGCATAATTAGTGATTCAGATCATAAAAGATAAATTTGGCATAACAGTTGTGGGTAACAGGATGGATAAATCAAAGTAATCACAGCACACAAGAGCATATGTTGGTAAGATAAATGTAACAACATAGTCTGATGTGCACATTGTTGATTTGCAAGGAAGAGATCTCACAATCCAAAGTGGACGTCCCTAGGTGTTTGGTGGTTTAATAACGCTTCACAGCTAATCCTAATCACAAAACAGACTTCCATTTGACTGAGACATTAAGTCCTGCCTGTACTGTATTTAGTCTATGTACCCAGCGTTGTTCCAATTGGGTCAAAGTTCTTCCTAGGTCTCCCCCCCCCCCGTTTGGCTGGTGTTACTTTTTGGAGGATGAACCACCTCAAGTCTGTGTCTTTGTGGTTTTTCTTGCAAAAATGTTAACCAGGAGTTTATCAGCTACCCTGTTTTGGATACAAGTCCGGTGTTCAGAGATACGCATCTTGATTGGACGTATGGTCTTACCTTTACCTACGTACAATAGATCACATGGGCATTGTATTATATATATAACACCCTTTGTGTTGCAGTTCGTGTGATCTTTCATAGTTCATTTGACTGTTTGATGTTCAAATGATTTCTTTTGTAAGGTCAAAGGACAGGCTACGCAATGTCCACATTTGTAATGGCCCGTGACGGGGGGGTAGATTCCATAATGTGTTTTCTGCCAGTGGTGGTGGCTCTAAAAAAGTATGCACTAAAGAGACTTTTAGATTTTTGTTTTTCTTGAAAGCAAAACACGGATGTTGTTGAGTGTGCCAGGTTGCTTTACCAAGTGCCAATTCTTCTTAATAGTTTTCTGTATCAACGGGCTTAATGGCCCAAAGGTGGTGACACAGACTATTTTCTTTAGATCCTTCTTGGGTCTTGTTTCCAAACAGACTTCTCTTGGTGTGTGTCTTGCCCTTTTGTTTGCCTGGCTGATGGATTCCAATGGATAGCCTCTTTTTGTCAGTCGGGACTGTAGGTTTTGGGCATGTTTTATGTACATGTCGATATCTGTGCATAGCCATCCTGCATGAGCCTGTTAATGTTTTAACCACCCTGATGAAGATCCCTGGACCCAGGACGTTACTCTCATTCAGTGCTTTCAATGGAAAAAAAGTTCAGTTACTCACCAACGTAGGCTTTAAGTGGGCTGGGGCTCAGTCCTGAAAGGCTCCTAAAATTGCTCTCATGCCAGCACCCAGTCGTGGCTCATTGACCCATAATATTTATCTCTTACTCTGTCCTCTGCTCTGTTTTCATATTTCTCCATTTGTCTCACGTTCTATGTGTGTCTGCTTTTCATATCTCACTCTCTAGTGTGTCTATTACTATTTGTCACTCCCCTCGCACTCCGACTCCAGTCATGTTCTCATAACCTCTTTAACTCTCTGTGTGGGTCAATATTTTGTTTCTGAGCCTGAGCCTTGGGACCATGAGATGCTGAAACTTCTCAATTATTCCAATCAAAATCCCACTATAATTATTTACTGCAAAGCCATTAAACTTATATTTCATTCTGTCAACCTAATGCAACCATCTCTCAAGAACCATCATCAATCACAGACAGATTTTGGCCTGTTGATTTAACAGTATTGTGGTGTAGAAAAGTAGGCAGGCTTTGAGAATGCCCAAAATGTATAAGTAAGGTGCAGTGAGATTAAAATATTTGCCAAGGATCGCACTCTTTGGGTTTGGAAACAGATTCTTTCACAAACAATTCCAGTTTGTTGTTATGCATAGTCTTAAGTAATTGTGAATATACATATAAAAGAAGGTACCATGCGAGGTACCGTTTATGTCGGGACACCTGTGGGAACGTGGAAAGATAGGACATGTGTTGTGTTTTCTTCCCTACATTTTGGACTTTGCCAGGTGCATTTTGGGTAACAGATTCTAGGGCGATTAGCACAAGTCAGACCTTTGTGGACTCCCACGGGTGTCTTCTTTTCAGAAATGCATGGGGTTCCCGGTTTTCCTTGGTGGCTGCAACACCCCAGCCCTAAATCTGTAGGTTGTCCACAAGACCAAAATCCTAATAATGTCCTCTCCCTAAACCCTTTAGGATACCAGTGGTTTAGCCTTTTCCCTTTGCGCCCAGGTAGGTGCACCCACACATGTGAGGTACCATTTTCATCGGAACACCTGTGGGAATGTGGGAAGGAAGGACATGGGCTGTTGCCGGCGTGTTTCAGTGGTTTCCCGGTGGCACATGTCTGAAAAGTTATTTGTTTCCCCCTAAATTTTGGACTTTGACGGGGCATTGTGGGTAATACATTTTAGGGCAATTCGCGCAAGTCAGACCTCTGTGGATTCTCAAAGGTGTCTTATTTTTCAGAAATGCATGAGGTTCACCATTTTCCTTTGTGGCTGTGACACCCCAGGCCCAAATCTGTAGGTTGTCCACAAGACCAAAATCCTAAAAATGTCCTTTTCCCAAACCCTTTGGGATTGCAGTGGTTTAGCCTTTTCCCTTTACTCCCAGGTAGGTGCACCCACACATGTGAGGTACCGTTTTCATCGGGAAACCTATGGCAAGGGGGTAAGGTAGGACATGTGTTGTTGCCGGCGTCTTTCACTCGTTCCCTGGTGGCAAACGTCTGAAAATTGTGGTTTTCCCCATAGATTTTGGATTTTGGCTGGGCATTGTGCGTAATAAATTCTAGGGCGATTCACGAAAGTCAGACCTCTTTGGATTCCCACGGGTGTCTTCTTTTCAGAAATGCATGGAGTTCCCTGTTTACCTTGGTGGCTGTGACACGCCAGGCCCAAATCTGTAGGGGCCTGGGGTAGGACATGTGTTGTTGCCGGCGTGTTTCAGTGGTTTCCTGGTGGCAAATGTTTGAAAATTGAGTTTTTTTCCCTAACATTTGGACTTTGTGGGTAATAAATTCTAAGGCGATTCATGTAAGTCGGACATCTTTGGCTTTCCACCGTTGTCTTCTTTCCAGAAATGCATGGGGTTGCCTATTTTCCTTGGTGGCTGCAGCACCCCAGGCCCAAATCTGTAGGTTGTCCACAAAACCAAAATCCTAAAAATGCCCTCTTCCCAAACCCTTGTCTGTCCTCCCTCTGTTCCCCTCCCTTGCCATATCATATCATCATATCATATCATACCAGTGGTTTAGCCTTTTCCCTTTGTGCCCCGGTAGGTGCACCCACACATGTGAGGTACCGTTTTCATCTGGACACCTGTGGGAACGTGCAAGGTAGGACATGTGTTGTTACTGGCGTGTTTCGGTGGTTTTCTGTTGGCAAATGTCCCAAAATTGAGTTTTGTTCTCTACATTTTTGACTTTGCCCGGCATTGTGGGTAATACATTCTAGGGTAATTTGCGCACGTCAGACCTATGTGGTTCCCACACGTGTCTTTTTTTCAGAAATGCATGGGTTTGTGGTTTTCCTTGGTGGCTGACACACCCCAGGCTCAAATATGTAGGTTGTCCACAAGACCAAAATCCATAAATTGTCCGATTCCAAAACCCTTTGGCATAGCAGTGGTTTAGCCTTTTCCTTTTGCGCCCAGGTAGGTGCACCCGCACGTGTGACGTACCGTTTTCGTCTGGACACCTGTGGGAAGGTATGACATGTGTTTTTGCAGGCGTGTTTCGGTGGTCTCCTGGTGGCAAATGTCTGAAAATTTCGTTTTTTTCCTAAATTATGTACTTTGCCAGGCATTGCGGGTAATACATTGTAGGTCGATTCACGCAAGTCAGACCTATGTGGATTCCTACAGTTGTCTTCTTTTCAGAAATGCATAGGGTTTCCCATTTTCCTTGGTGCTTGAGACACCACAAGACCAAATCTGTGGGTTGTCCACAAAGTCAAATCCAGTCTTACCCAGTGCATTTCATATACCAGTGGTTTAGCCTTCTCTCTTTGCGCCCAGGTAGGTGCACCCACACAAATGAGTTACCGTTTTTGTCGGTACACCTGTAGGAATGTGGGAAGGTAGGACATTTGTTGTTTTCTCTTGGTTTTAATAACGATTTTATACATTTGCTACTGCTTAGCTACTGCACTTTTTTACACAACCCTTTCATTTCCCAAATGTAACCTACATTTAGTTGCTGGTTTAGGCACTGTACGCTTTTGTAACCTGCACAAATCACCTATCCTTCAAAAGATCTGCCTATGGTCTTTCAGAAAATGTAGGCTTGCCATTCCTCACCCCATTTGTTTTCCTTATTTTGACACGCTAAAAATGTATGTTTAGGCCGTCAGCATAAAGATCCTGTGATCCATGGCTCCGTGTTTGGCTTGTGGTGTTGCTTGTTTTGTGAAACATTACGAAAAATGTGTGATTTTCTAACTAGAAGAGTCGAGGGAATGTAGGGGTGCATTGTTTTTCTCAAAATTCACAGAAGCCATTACCTTAGAGGTCCAAACATGTCCAGCACAAACCTTTTTTTCCTGTCATTTTTCAATTTCTTCCCAAACTATGGGAATTTTACCTACATAGTTGTTGCCTGACCTGCGCAAATGACCCCTTCCTACACTTGGAATTGTGTCTACTTTTCAGAAATGTATGCGTTTCTGTCTTACCATTCAGCTTTCCTACCATCCTCTTCTATTTCGTCCATGCATTTCCTATTAGAAAAAAAGGGAAAAATCGCCTACCTCTCACAAAACTGATGGTAACCTTATAAAAATATGTTAATTTTGTGTCCACTCAGCCTGTTCTTGAAAGCCTGGAAGATGTTGAATTCAGAACAGCAAACCATTTGTTCCTAGCTCTTACAAGGAATAAACCACATGCTTCTTTGTACATCCTTTTATTGCCATTTTCTGAAAAACCCAAAATGTGCTCTCTTTTTTGTTATTTTCTCTCACTCCCATACAGCAAACTACCACCTACATGTGGTAAGAAAAGGAGCCAAATTTGGCCGAGATATCTCAGGTAACAAAAAAAGTTACAAGGGATTGAATGGTGACATACCAATATCTCCAAAAAAGGGCTCAGCACTGGGAGGGAAAACTATGGCTTCAATGACTAGTTCAACCAGACCAACAACCTCACAATTATGCAGCTCTAATCTGATCTTCTTGATCCCACCCCTTCATCCAATTGTACCCTAGTGTTCAGGGGCCCACACCCGTTCCATGAATCAGGCCACGAAAGGCGGTATATGTGGAACGCAGGTTGCCAAGCCCACCTGTACCCCATGTGTAGGACCAGTTCTACTGTCTGGAAATCTATAGGACTGCCTGAAAGAGGAAAATGTAGCAGTGAAAGCGCAGAAGTGTGAAATAGAAGGAGAGCTGCTTGTGGATGCCCTGTCATGTGCATCAGCAATCCACAAAGTATTTCTGGGTAAAGTGTCAGAAAGTGCAGGTTTTGCATGCGTAGTTCATAGGATGATTCACAGGCCTGCACATTCCTGCCCAAAGGGTCCTGTCGAAGTTTAAAAGCGAGCTGAGCACAATACCTTGCAGTGATTTAGTGAAGAATTAATAACAGAAGATGAAGAGTTGCATTGCCATGAACCACTCAGCGACTAAATCAAAGATGCCTGACATATACTTAGTACCCTCGGATAGCAAGCAGTGCGGTGGTCTGCTAGCCAATTCAAGTCGGCTGGGAAATCAGTAATCTGTGCAGATGGGACCCAATCTCTGGAAACACTTGCATCACATACACCGCTAATCGTACTCAGGAAATTACTTGGCCTGGCCACAACCTCATGGAGAGATAAAAGGGGAGTGGAGCACAGGGGAAATGTCAGAGTGTGGTGTGGGTGCAGATGGGAGTGTGGAGTTGTGTTGAGGAGAAAGAGAGGTGAGTTAGCAGAGAGGAGGGTAAGGGCAGGCGATGAAGCTGAGAGAGGAGGTTTAGAGAGCAGAGATGTGGCAGAGAAGAGGAGAGAGCAGACAACAGGAGGGGAAGGAAAGAGATGGGAAAGAATGTGACAGAGAGAAGTGGAGAACAGTTGAGAGATTAAGGTTGAGATGGAGGAAGATAGAACGAGCAGGGGGGGTGAAGCAAAAGAGAGAGATGAGGAGATGCGAGAGAGGGAGGGAGAGGTGGTGAGGAAAGAAATTGAGAAGGCGGTGGAGAGGGGTGAGAGATTGGGGAGGAGGATGAGAAACAAGATAGAGTGTGGTTGTGTGACGTGGTAAAGAAGCAGAAGAAAAAGTGGAAGAAAGGAGACCAGAGTGAGAAGAGGAGGAAGTGTAAAGTGAAAGGGTGAAAATTGACGAAGGGAAGCAGAGGAAAACTCGGGAGAGACCGCAAGGAGGATGAAAGTAGACAAGAAATGAAAAGAGAGGTGGTAAAAGAGAAGGGGAAAGCAGGTGACAGTTCCATGAACCTCTATAGTATGAAAGATAATGCATTGTTGTAGAGGCCTAATGTTACAACCACATACCTTAAATGCTCACTAGATTAGAATCCCTTGCCACCATGAGGCGAAGTCTGAGAAATCTTGAAGTTCGAACGTTGTTTAAACTGTCTGACGCCTGACCTCCATCAAGACAACCCAAGGCATTAGGGGCGATGGTGTCAGGTAGGTTAGTAGTCCTGCAGGAAGAGTTTGACATCCTGGCACGACCAGCAACAGCCAAAGCGATCTAGTTAAGGGTAAAAAAAATTGAACAACACTAACAATTCAAGGGACTTTGAGTGACACTATGCTGCCAAAAAGGTGGATTTGCTGTAGGGGAGAGAAGGAAGGAGTGAGGACCACAGTCCTAAGGGACCCCAACATAATTTATTAGATACTGAAAGCCATACTGTGTGCTCGGCTAAAGCCCTAATCCCAGTTGCTTTGTTTTTTACCCCAAGAGAACACGAAAAGTAAACGTATATCTGGTTTGAGTCGTATGCCGTACCCTCAGTGCTAACATACCCTAGATGAATTTCATATTCTTAGTCATTCACCCTGAAGTACAACTCTGAACTATGCATGAAGGCAGCTTAGAGCATCTCCACATCCTTCACAACCCACAAGCCCAAATATCTACATCATTGTCATCTACCAGCTACCAGGAGAGGCTAGATCTTTCCTAGATATTTAGTCCTCCCTTTTGCATCCCTTGAATGTGTTGAATACTTTGATTGTTTGGGTATTGATTTTATTAACAGGAGAACCTCACAGCTCTTAAATAGCAAAATTTCCCTTAAACAAGTGGGTGCTACCTTCAATTTTTGGAAACGCTTCTGATGAAGGCCAATAGTCCAGTCTCTTGAAGTGTATAGGGGCCAGACACAGGGCTGAAATATGGGGTCATGAAATTTATACAGGCCTGCTTGTTGGAGAAAATGCATTGTTTAAGAAACTTTAGTCACTTCCTGTGAGAAATTCAAATATATGATTGAGGATGGAACTAGAGCAGCTGGGAATAGACTATGAGGAACGACTAAGGCAAATATTATTATGGCTAAAGTTGTGTGTCTAGTCCTCACCGTCTACCTTTTGAGGCAGCTTTGCTAGATGTAGTAAGAAGTGATAGCTAGAAACATTGACATTGGTTTGCCTATGTACGCAATGCTCTAAAACAAATTAACATGTGTCATCTCTGGGATGAGCTTGATGCAAATGACCAATGTTCACACAAAATCGTGAAAATTGTCTTTTGAGGACAGGATTTTCAAAGACAAATTTGACAAAGCTAAACATAAGCCTGTAGTAGGAAAATATTTTAAATATAAACTAGATTGGGGCTGTGAACCTTATTTGGACAGGATTGACCCTTGTTACTCCAAACATCTGTTTTTAAAATTATGACTCAGCATTCTCCTATTGATTCCCACACTCTGAAGTGAGGGGAGGGTGTTTAACCAGGGTGGATTACCAGCACTTAGGACCATCGGCCTTCCCAGCAGGACCAGAAGAGATGAAATCAGAAATCTAGGGGTCAGGCACCACCGCCGGTTGGAAACCACAGGACCTTGTACTGTCATTGACCTGTATCGCTGCTAGACTTGGAGGCAGGAACACTGATAGAAAATAAGCTGTGCATCACCACTAGAGAAACAGACCAGATAAGGCAGAGCCACGCTGTGACTATTCTGCAGTTTGCTAAACTTCAAAATCATGAAAACTGGGGAGAGGGCCCATTCCAGATTGAACACCAGCAGCAGCACCTCCTAAAACCACCACCCGTCCCCCCTGGATATGAGGAGATAACATTGTAAAGATAGAGGTCAGGCACCACCAATAATTAGAAGCTGCAGTTCGCTAGACTACAACAAAGTGCCTGCCCATATTAACAGCCTCTGTCTCGACCTCATCTGTGGGCATGCCATCCCAACTATCTAGGCTCTCTTTATTCCTGCTCTTCTTTAATGACCACTTTCTTCTATCCTTTGAAATTCTCTGCTTCAGATCACACCTCTGCACAGATAAACTCTCCCTTATATCTTTCTGCTCGAAACGAATCTAGGCTGCCGTAAAAAAACGTTCTCAAAACTGAACTATCATCACTCCCCAAAGACACCTCACAACCTCATTCCTATCTACCATCACATCCAAAATTATAGTTACCATTGACTACTGGGTGACTGTCAAAAAGCCAACTCAAGAAAGTCTGATTGCTTCCGGTTCATTCAAGATGTAGCCATCAACAATTCGCTTGTCAGAAAGTTAGAAACCAGGTGGTGAAAGGATCACTCTCCTCAACATACTGATGACTAAAGTTAGCTAAAAAAAAATCTTATTTCAAAGCCATATTCCAGGAAAAAAAGTCTTCTCCCACAAAATCCACACATTCATAACTAAGCCCAAGAAACCCTTTAATGTTGTCAGCTATCTGACTTCACCCAACTGCACTCAGTCACATTTCTCCAGCATGGGGTCTTACAAGGATTCACATGCTATGAATATCCCCGTTGTCAGGCTGTGAATCCTTGGTAAAAATAAAGCCCTTTAGCATAGGCTAAAAACTGCATTGTCGCCTGTATAGCCTATTGCGGTCACTTTTGGTCATACTGCCCATACCAATGACACTCGTCCTCCTTAGCTCCACGCCTGGTGGCCATCTTCAGATTTTTACCGCACATTTTCATGTTGGGAGTCCTCGGGTTTCGCTCCTCGAGTTTCTTGAGTATTTTGCCCTAATCGACAAAGCAGCGTTCATCATCATCGGCAGCGTCATCATCGAGGAGCCGCGAAGATATCCTTGTCAACGATCCCAAGACCAATGTCTAAAGCATTGTCATTGTCGAGGAAGACTCTGTCAACGACATCGTCAACGACACATCCACCAGGCAGGCGGTAACGTTTTTTGTCAAATCTGCACAGGGTTGTTGACGACTGCAGGCACCATCTCTACAGTCACTACGGCTAGCTCAAGGGTAGCACTGCTTCCAAGGACTCAGTCCGGGCTGGGTCTGTTCCATCCTCACTGCCTTCTCCAGGTGTGCCTGTGCTGGGCACCTTCCCTAGAGGTTCCAGCAGTGAAAGGGAGGCACCAAGAGATCTCTCTTTTATGCCAAAGCCCACAAGTGCCCCTCAGCAGACTGCTACATCCCCTGTAAAACCTCCCTGGGTCGTGTCTCCAGCTCCTGTCTCTGCTCCTTCCATCCTGTCAGAGGAGGAAGAAGTCCTTGAAGACATCAGCCCACACCCTATGGAGGGTGGTGGTGGCCTGCTTCTGCAGCCGGCCCGCGACCTGCGCAACTGCTTCAGCCTGCTCCCCTATGAGCCCCTGGCCTCATGCACCAATCTTGGTGCCTCAGGCACTGAGAGATCCATTGTGAAAAGATGTTTCTGTTGACATTTTGTCAACTCTCCACACTATGTTCTCAGAGATTCAGGAGCGACTACCGCCTGTGGCTTCTGACCCTCCTTTGGTTCCGGGCCCAACACGTGTGGCCAGTCCACCAAGACTATCTCAGCCCCACCCAGCGCCACCTCCTTTAGTGACTGCGATCACACAGCCACCTCCTATTACATGGTGCTCTATTGTAGAGGAGTTGGTCCTGACAGGAACGGGCATTAATCTGGTCACCAACCCTGATACAGATGGTACCCAGGGTACAATGAGTTTGAGGACTACGTCCCTGCAGACGGTGAGCCAGCGGATGTAGATCTACCATCTATGGGCTCTCACCCATATTAAGTTGGATCTTTTCAGGCAATAATCTCCCATGCAGACAATCTTTTCAACCTGGTTTCGGGGGAAAAGAAGAAGGAGGGATTCCATTTCCAGCACTGTGAATCCTCCAGAAAGACTGTGATCTCAGTCCCGCTTCTGGATGCATCTGGGAGGACAGGCTGGTGGTGATACAAATGCCCTTTTCCGTGCCTACTAGAAAGGAAAGGCAGGAGAAGAAATATAGGGTCCTGAATACGGCTCCTAAATGCCTCAGAGACCACCCAATGACAAATTCAGTAGTCTCGGCTGCTGCAAGGAAGTGGTTGTCTAATCCATCATCCTCTTACTCAGCTCCTCCTGACCTGGAGGGAAGGAAGCTTGATGCGGCTGGAAAGTTCATAACCACCACTGCGGTGTCTACAGTCAAGGCCGCACTCTCCTTAGCCATCCTTGCACACTACGACAGACAACTCTGGGACCCATTCTCAATTTCCTGCCTGATGACAAGAAAGTGGAGGCCAGGGCCCTCTTTCAGGAGAGGGAAGTGGCATCTGACCATGCAATTACGGTCATTCTTGACTTTGCTGACACCAGTTTCCAACAGATGGGCAACAAGGTCGCCCCTGTGCCATCAAGGTTGGCTCAGGGCCTCAAACATGAGGCAGGACGTCTAAGCCAAGGTGGTCAACATGCCTTTCAATGGCGGTAACCTTTTTGGCCATGCAGTGGACAAGTTCCTTCTCACCATCAAGCTAGACTCAGAGATAACACTCTCTCTGGGCATGCTACAAAAGAGTCAGACCTTTCACTGCGAGAAAGGAAAGGTTTCCGGAACTCCCAAGGTGCTCAGCTCTTCCTACCGCCAACCCTCTCACTTCACTACCCAGGAAGCTTATAGAGGCCGTTCCCAGGCCTATTGGGGAGGTACTCAGCATCTTGGTCCGCAAGCCACCAGGACGCAAATGCCAAAGGAAGCCTGACTAGGCCCAGTCCCTGAGCCCCCACTTCGGCAACCCAATGGGAGGTTGGATATCCCAGTTTGTCGACATGTGGCACCACAGCTCCACATTGGGCAGTGACACTCTCTGGAGTTCCAAGACAAGCGCCTCCACATTCCTCGCATGATAAGACAAGATCAGCATGGAGCCCAACTTACCAAGGAAGTTCAGACCATACTGCTAAAAGGGGCAATAGAACCTGTCCCTCTGCGCCTCTGGGGCTCCGGAATGTACTCCAGATACTTTCTGGTTCACATGATGTCAGGTGGGTGGAGGCCCATCCTGGACCTGAGTCATCTCAACACATTCCTAAAGTCCCAAAAGTTCAGGATGGTCACGTTACAGCACATGCTCACTCACCTTGAAGAGGGAGATTTCCTGGAGATGCAAGATCAGTAGGATGCATATTTCCACATCCCCATTCACACAAAACATCAGAAGTTCCTAAGGTTGTTGCCTAAGGAAGAAATTGCCAATTCAAGGGGGTACCCTTAGGCCTCAGATCAGCCCCAAGGGTGTTCACCAAATGCCTTGCCCCTATGGTGGTGCTCCTTTGTTGGAAGGGAGTGTATGTATACCCCTACCTGGACGATTGGCTGGTCTGGTCTCATTCTCATGCCCATGCGGCCCAGCATACACCGGAGACGGGCCAGACTCTAACCTCTCCGGGATTCTCCATAAACTATCCCAAATCCTACATTGTGCCATCCCAAGATGCTCTGTTCCTTGGGGGCCCGACTCAACACAGTCTCGTGCCTGGCAGCTCCATCGGAGGGAATGATATGTGCCATCTTAGGAAAGGTCCAAAGGCTATCCTCCGTTGGCATGGCGACAGTCCAATCCATGAAATCCCTCTTAGGGATGATTTCTTCCTGCATCCATCTGGTCCCTCATTGCAAGTTGCACATGAGACCTTTGCAAGAGTTCCTGGACACCAAGTGGAAGCAGACCTTCGGCTCATGGAACGACAAGATAGTGCTCAATCAAACTTTCAGGAAAGCCATGAAGTGGTGGTACATTCGCCTTCACATGTCATGAAGGGCTCCCTTCAGGACCCCTGCGCGCCAGGAAAGTGTCATTACTGACACCTCTCGGAGGGTTGGGGCACCCACACGGGCCAACTGTACACCAGGGGACTCTGCCGCCTAGAAGAGAAGGTGTTGCATATCAACATCCTGGATGTGCAGACAGTTTCTTGGGCTCTCAAGTCTTTCAAAGCAGCAGCTTTTGGGGAAGGTGGTTAGGATATTCACGGAAAACACAACCACCATATATTATTTTAAGAAGCAGGGCGGGATGAGATCTCCTGCAAAGAGCCTGTCGCGCTGGGCCACTGCTCAGCAGATGTTCCTAGTCTCACTCCACTTGCCCGATGTTTAAAACACCATCGCAGTAGACTCTCTCACCAGGGAGCAGCGGTCCTGCCACAAGTAGGAGCCCCATCAAGCTCAGGTGTCTCGAATCTTCAGCAAATGGGACCAGCCTCAGATCGACCCATTTGCCACAGCGACCAACATTAGGTGCCAACAGTTTGCCAGCAGGTTCCCTCAAGCAAGGCGTCTTCCATGTGAAGGCTGGTTCCTGTACGCATTCTACCCAATACCATTGCTACTACGTGTGATCAACAGACTCAAACTTTCCTTCTGCAAGATGATTCTCATTGCATCGATGTGGCCCAGGCAGATCTGGGACCTAGATCTCCTCCACCTTTTGTGGGGGCAAGTATTTAGACTGCCTCCTCTCCCAGACCTGCTCTCCAGGGAAGGAGGATCCATCCTGCACCACGATCCAGCATCTCTGAGCCTAGTGGCCTGGCTCCTGCAGTCCTAGATTTTTGGCACTACTTGCTGCCATTGTAAGGCTAGAACATTCTGGCTAATGCCAGGGCTCGATCTACACTTGCCTTTTACAAACACAAGCGCTTTACAGTGTGGTGCCAGTCAAAGAAGATCTCTCCATGGCATGTGACAGCACCGTAGCTTCTTCCTTACTTGCTCTCGCTAGCAAAGGCTGGCTTTGCACATGCATCAATCAAGGTACACTTGGCAGTCATCTCCTGCTACCCCCAGACTCTAGGCAAGCTCTCCCTTCGGTTGCATAGACATGTCAAAGAGTTCCTCAAGGGCCCCTTCAGGACCTTTCCACCAGTGAAGGCTCCTGCTCCTGCGTGAGAGCTGAATGTGGTACTCTCCAACCTCATGGGACCACCGTTTGAACATATGCATCAGCCCCCTTGAAGTTTCTTTCTTGGAAAATCACTTTCCTGGTGGCTATCACCTTGGCCAGGAGGGGTGGTGAAATACAGACTCTCATTTAAGTCTCCATATTTGTCGTTTCACGCAGCGAAAGTACTTCTAAGGACACATCCTTCCATTATGCCGAACATCCCATCAGACTTTCATTTAAACAAACCTTTGGTATTGCCAGTTTTCTTTGTAAACCGTCTACGCCTGCTGAAAGGTCTTTGCATTCACTGTACATGGTGCATGCCTTGAAATTCTACATTACACGCACAAAGGACTTTCAAAAAACCTCTCTCTTTGTAAACCTTGGACTGGTGGGTCATTAGAAGGCCCTATCTAAAGCATCCATCTCCAGATGGCTCTCTGGCTGCATCATGCATTGCCACCAGCTGGCCACCAGAATGTTGCCAGGCAGGCCGAGGGCCCATTCCACCAGAGCAATTGCATCTACAACAGCGTTCCTCTCTGGTGTTCCCCTGCAGGATATCTGCAGGGCTGCTATGTGGAGGTCTACTCACCCCTTCACAAGATTCTACAGGAATTCCAGGGACAAGTCTATTGTCGGACAAGCAGTGCTTTGAAACCTGTTTTCTTGAGGTGAGTGTGTTCCAGTGGTAAGTCCTATTGCTTCTGTTGAGTCTTGCCACCTTGCGTGATTGTGTTTATGTACTGTTGTGTAATTGTATTCATAGAATGTGACTCGATGTAAGACCCCATGCTTGAGAAGGAAACAGTTACTTACCTGTAACTCTTGTTCTTCAGCATGGTTCTTACATGGTTTCACATGCAAACCCTATCTCCTTCCCTATATTGCTTTTCTTGGGTTCTACTGCCACTTTATGTGCACATCCAAATCTGAAGATGGCCACCAGGGGTGGAGCTAAGGAGGACGAGTGTCATTGGTTGGGGCAGTGTGACCCTAACTGACAGCATTAGGCTATACAAGCGACAATGCAGTTTTTATCTTAAGCTAAACTGCTTTATTTTTACCGAGCATTCCTAGCCTGATGACAGAGAATATTCATAGCATTTGAATCCATGTAAGATCCACGCTGGAGAACAATATTTACAGGTAAGTAACTTGTTCGATCTAACACTTGCTACAACTCTGTGAGCACTTAAACACCTTTTCCACGCCAAAGTAACCTGAATTGTCTTGCATCAAATTCTAAAAACACCTCTTCTACCATCTCTGCCTACATTCTCCGCACCACCAAAACTGCCTTCAACTTCTCTGTGTTTCCCTGTGAAAAGAACCTCCCCATTATATAAAAGAGTGTCTAACCTGCCATAGAGTCGAATGATATCAGTCCTGCTGCCCTCGTGGCCTATTGCATTGATATCCTTGCTGTCCATTCCACAGACTTCACTAACCTTTCAATTTGGTAAGGTTCATTTCCCGATGCTCTCATGGAATCCTTCAACACTAATCTTAATAATGTCTCTCTCGACCCACTTGTCTCTCAAGCTACCGTCCTATTGCCGGCGTTCACCTGATCACCAAAATCCTAAAACAAATGGCTACCAAGGAAATACAAGCCCACATAGAAAATAATACCCTGATAGTTACCTTTCAATCTGGCTTCAGAGCCAAACATGGACTTAGTCTGTCCTGGCCAATGTCTGGTATTACATTCTTGCCATAGCAGAGGATGGAGCCTTGTCCATCTCATACTGCTCAATCTGTCAGCTCTTTCAACCCTGCAAACCTCTTCTGTCACCAGTCTTGCCCAGAACCACTGTTTAAAGGAGAAAAATGTCCAGTCACTCAGCGCCAATTGTTTAGATTCTGATATGCTTCAGTTGCATGTAATATTTATTTGACAGATGATTCAACCTTGTATTGCAAGCGCAGTAAGCGCAGTGGACTCAAGTGACTTCATTGCCACTAGAAGTGCTGCACTCTTACTGTTTGCCTACATTTGGAGCATAGATGCATGACAACAGCATGAAGCTCAACAGTGGCTAAATATCACTTCATCCTGCCTAACTGCTCTCTCTTTGGCATTCCTGCTTTCTTCCCTTCCAAATTGAAGAACCTGGTAGTCAAATAGGATGCCGACATTAACATTGACTCCCAAATTGCAACCATGGAAAAATAAATCTTCTTTCAACTTAAGTCACTTAGGAATATGTTCCCCCTCATCCCACCTGACCACCATGCAGCCATTGTAGGATTCACATTCAACTAATGTCTAGATTATGCTAATACCCCCTATGCTAACCTCCAGCATAACAAATCAATAGATTAGTACTGGTGCAAAAGGCAGCAGGTTGCTTTTTCGCCAGCATCCACAAATATACTCTCATTAACCCTTTTAATAGAGAACTCCATTTACTCCCCTTTGCCCATTCTTTCAAAGGAAAGACAAACAAATGATAAGATACTACTTTTTGTGGGTGGGGATTCCTTGAGGCTTGGGTCTCCAGATTATGTTTCTTCCTATCCCCAGGTTAAATATTCAAAGTTATGGCAATCATGTCTACCCAGTGCACAATAAATATTTTGGATAGTGGTTTTGTTAGTTGATATAACAAATCGAATGTGTATCAAACTCTTGGAGATACAGGTGTATAATTTGATTAAGGAAATCTGGATTCCCCACGTTTTCAAAATTGTGTGATCCTGGGCCAATCACCTTCCCATTGTGTGTCTCAGTCCATTAATGTGTCAAAATTGGGACCGCATAAAACAGTGACCACAATAAGAAGAACTTTATAAAAACTAAACAAGCATTGGCAAAGCCAGTAGTTTTGGTATTGGTAAATGTATTTGGTATATGCATTGCAAAGAGGGTCTATGAAGAGCGAGTTAAAGACAAGGGCGAAGGAAATATTGCTGAAGAGGAGGGTGGAGAGAGGAGTGTTTAGTGAGGGAAGGACTGTAGCTTTCATGGCAATGTCCGCTGATTTATGGCCAGGGAGGGTAAGGGTTGTACAATGCACAGGGTTGGACAACAGTCACCACTAAAACCGTTTTCAATGCAGTTCGGGAGACTTTAACAAATAGACCATATATCAGCAAATGGATCCAGCAGAAACTATTGAGAAGTGGAATTTCCTTCAGGACTCTGCCTCCAAGTAAAAAACCAAGAAATCAATGCTGGGTACCGCAGGTGTAGAATATTGCCAATTGTTCCAAGTAGCTGCCAGCTTTTCATGCTAGGAAATGTACAGGTGACATTTAAGAAGTTGTTCCTACTGTATGTAGTTGGTGCATATGGATTTTAATAATGGAATTGACCTGATAAAGGCAAATCATCCATTGACCTTTGCTCATAGCAATTCAGGCGATGTATCAACCCGTGTCTTTGAGCATCTAGCTTCATTGGAAACCATGAGAGAATTGGTAACTGGAACTTCTTTGCAATGCATAACATTCACACTTTGCTCATTAGACATGGAGCACAGCTATGGTCTGCCCCTTTGTTTCTGTTTAAACATTTTTATTAGAGTAGTATAAAGGCAAATAGTATAAGAACAGTTAGCTATTTTTAAGCAATTACATAACTTCCAATGTCAGACTTATATAATTAATGTGAAACATTTTGAATACGTTATTTTCAATTAACTTATTAGGATTGGATAATGAATAGGACAAAACAGGGGGAATATAGACACAGTAACTGTCGCAAATCTCTCCCCTTCTCACCGGTTTTTCCTGTTGGCTTGCGACCTTCTTTCGTGACTTCTTCCGCACAGTCCGGGATTTCTATAGAGCTGTGCGCGGGTCTTTGGATTCCAGCATGCTTCGGTCAGACTGTCCGGGATGGAACCAGGAAGGAACAATGTCCGCACACGGAGGCACGGTACCCGTGACTCGAGCGCGGTGAAAATCCAGGAAGTTGGGTAAGTTTAGAGGATGTAAGGAAAGGAGGAGGAATCAAGCGACTGGGAAAGGGGAAATTCAGGAGGATAGCCCCGAGCAAACTCCGGCAGCACACGTCCAGCTACGGCGAACAGCAGCGTTGAGATTCGCAGCGCCACGGGGGTGTGTCTGTTTCCTAGTGTGAAACGCGGAATGTAAAGGCTGGCAAGCTATGTTTCGTATACGACTGCCATGTAGGGAGGGTTACTGCATTCAGAGCTCTATGGGTTAGGGACCAGGAGGTCCAAAAGGGACTCAGGCGACGGTTCATGACAGCATGCCTCCTCTGAAGCCCAGCTCCTCCGGGTTTGCCTGGATGGATAAGGTGGTATCTTCGAATCAACCTGGGGGTATTCATGTTTGAAAAGGGTTCCCAGGTTCGCTCACTAGGTGGATATCCTTTCCATTCGACCAAGTACTGCAGCTGACCACGTTGGTACCTGGAATCACATATTCTGGAAACCTCATATTTGAGTTGGTCATTGACAATCACTGGCGTAGCTCTTGGAGCAGTTCGAGAGGGTTGGACATATGGCTTTAACAGAGAAGTATGGAAAACTGGGTGGATCATTTTCCATGATTCAGGTAGTTGGAGTCGAAAGGCCACTGGATTGACGATTTCTTTTATAGTAAAGGGACTGTAATACCTGGGTGCCAATTTATTTGGACGTAAGTGATGTGGGAGGAGTTTTGAGGATAACTAGACTTTATCGCCTATTGAATATGAAGATCCTGGTCTTCTTTTGGAGTCAGCATAAAGTTTCACGTCTCTTTGAGCCTTTTCCAGGTTTTCTTTAGCTTCCTTATGTACATTGAGTAATGTTTCAATCCAATAATCAACTGTAGGAACTGGGGTTGGATGTGGAAGAATGGACGGTAGGGCTGAAGGATGAAATCCTTGACTACAGAAAAAAGGACTGGTTTTGATAGCTGAATGATCCGAATTGTTGTATGCGAATTCGGCCACAGGTATTAAGAGTGACCAATCATCCTGGGCCTTGGTGGCGAACAACGAAGATATTGTTCTAAAGTTTGGTTAACACGCTCAGTAGCTCCATTGGTCTGTGGGTGATATCCCGAAGACAAGGCACGCTGGATTCCCAGTATACGACATAACTGTTTCCAGAACGGGGATATGTATTGGGGCCCTCTATCAGAAATTATTTTGGAAGGTAGCCCATGAAGCCGGAATATGTGTTCCAGGAAAATTCCAGCAAGCTCAGTTGAGGATGGCAGTTTGGATAAAGGTGTCAAATGAACCATATGAGTGAACAAATCAATGATAACCATTATAGTTGTGTAGCCCCTGGAAGAGGGTATTTCCACTATGAAATCCATGGCAATGATTTCCCAGGGTCTTGTTGGTATCGCCGGTTGAAGCAGGAGACCTGCTGGTTTTTTGTTATCGTGTTTGTTCTGATTGCAGACTGCACACGTCTGGATATGGATCTTGATATCATCCTTCATCTTTGGCCACCAAAACTGTCTTTGTATTAGATGGAGAGTGTTGGTGATGCCACGGTGCCCTCAGTGGAAAATATCATGACATAGGCTTGTGATTCTTTGTCTCAATCCAGGAGTGGGAATGATCAAGCGATTGTCCTTGAACAGGTGTCCGTCCTTTGCTTTGATTTTCCATCGATTGTTTCTTTTAAGCTCCTTCCATAGTTTAGAGGACTGGGTTTGAATTCGAATATCCTCCAAGAGGGTGATTGCTTGGGCAACAAATATTGTGTGGGAAAACATCTTAGGAAAGGTCCGATCATCAAGGGGCTCATAGTCGGGACGCCGGGATAAAGCATCGGCTATGACGTTATGTGTTCCAGGGAAGTGATGGATTTGGAATTGATATTGGGCAAAAAAGAAAGCCCAGCGAGCTTGGCGACTGTTTCTGCATTCTAGGGATTGTAATACTTGGAGATTCCGATGGTCTGTGCGAACTTGAACTGGGTGTTTTGCTCCCAGAAGGAGATGACGCCAATCAGTGAAGGCCTGACGGATGGCTAACAATTCCTTCTCCAGGACGGAATAATGGGTTTCACTGGGAGTGAAGGTACGGGAGAGATAGGCGATGGGATGTTCTAGTTTGTCTCCAAGTTTCCGTTTCAAGACTACCCCAATGGCGTAGTTGGAAGCATCAGTTTCAACAATGAAGGGTTTGTTTGTGTCAGGTTGAGCAAGGATGGGGGCTTGTGTAAACTCCGATTTTAATTGCTGAAACGCCGAATCTTGGACTGAGGTCCAATGAAAGGGGGTGTCCTTTTTTAACAACGTGACAATTGGATGAACAATTTCTGAAAATGCTGGAATAAACTTTCTGTAGAAGTTAGCAAGCCCCAGGAAGGATTGAATTTGCTTAACGCTAGTGGGAACAGGCCAAGATAGAATGGAGTCAACCTTCGAAGAATCCATTCCAATCCCTTTTTGGCTAAGAACAAATCCGAGATAGTGAACAGTGGAAACGTGAAAGAGGCATTTCTCGGGTTTGGCCAGGAGTTTATGTTCCCGTAAACGTTGTAAGACTGCCTTTACGTGTTCTTCATGTTTTTGATGGTCCTTGGAGTAGATCAATATGTCGTCTAGATATACAATGACGAAGAGGAACAGCATATCAGAAAATACCCGGTCCATGAAGCGTTGGAAAACTGCTGGGGCATTAGCAAGTCCAAAGAGCATAACTAAATACTCAAAATGGCCAAAGGGTGTTCTAAAGGCTGTCTTCCATTCGTCACCTTCCTTTATACGAATAAGATGGTAGGCGCCCCTGAGGTCTAGTTTTGTGAAGATGACCGCGCCTCTGACGGCTTCCAGGATGTCTGAGATGAGAGGCAGTTGATAACGGTCCTTAAGAGTGCATTGATTAAGGCCACAGTAATTGAGAGATGGTCTAAGCTCCTTGGAATCCTTCTTGGGAACGAAAATCAGGGAGGCGCCCGCTGGGGACTTGGATGGACAAATAGTTCAGTTTTCCAGATTGGTATCCAGGTATTCCCGGAGGGTCCTCTTTTCAGGTTCAGCAGAAGGTTCAGTATCGATGGCACAATCTTCAGGTCTGTGGGGTGGTAGAGCTTGAACTATGGCAGTTGAAAACACATCTGATTACGCCTGATAGGCCCTGGGAATCTGGATGACGTTAGAGACGGTGACTGGTATTTGTTGATTGTTTGCGAAGTCTTCAGAGGCTTTTGGTAAGGTGTTCAGGGACAAACAATGGGACATACAATGTTCCAAACCAAGAAACAAGGAGCCTGCTGCCCAATTGATGTAGGGGTTATGCTTCTGTAACCAAGGCACACCTAAAACAATTGGATAGTGGGCGGATCTTATAACATCAAATTTAACCTTTTCTTGACGGTGGTTTATGGAGAGAAGAAGCTCCTTGGTTTGAAGGGTTATGGGTCCTGAAGACAGGGGTCTTCCATCGATTGCTTCAATAGGTTTCATAATCTCTCGTGTTTCACATGGGATAATATGAGTTGTGACCCAATCCTGATCTATGAATATGCCCATGGCTCCGCAATCCACTAATGCCAGGATGGGGTAGGATTCTTTCTAGGAAGGCGATAGAAAGGCCTTTAGAATCACAAGGTTATTTTGTCCAGGAGAGTTCAAGGAAGGAATTGATGTGGAGCAGACATCATTCTCCCGAAACTGTGCCCCATCTAGGATCGGGAGCTGGCGTTTCCCGAACGCCGTGGAGGAGCAATAGGGCACTCTCTCACAAGGAGTTTATTGGAGGCGCAATACATGCAGAGACCATTGTGAATACGGCGCATCCTTTCTTGTGGGGTAATGGGTCCAAGTAAGGCCCCCAATTGCATAGGTTCTGGGTCTGAGGTCAGAGAAACTGCGGATTCAGGACTAGAAGGATGATCGATGACAGTCTTTGGGAATGATGATTTCGACTTCTTTTTCTCCGCCTTTCTTTCATGGATTCGTAAATCAATTTGCAAGGAAAGATCCAAGAGGGCCTGGAAGGAATTTATTTCTTCATTCAACCCTCTGCGAAAGAGGGTGAAGCTAGCCTCTTGGGACCAATCGGCTTCCTTCATAAATTGTTGAAACGGGTGACATAGGTAAGCATATCCTGGGTTCCTTGTCTAAATTCAAGTAGACGTTCTTGAGCGCTATAGACCTGCTCAGGACGATCAAACATGGCCTTTATGGCTTCCACATATTCATTGTAGTCATCCAGGAGGGCATTGCCCGAATTGACTAGGGGAGTAGCCCAGGTTAATGCGTTGCCAGTGAGGTGTGATATCAAAACCCTACTTTTGCTCTAGGGGTGGAAAAGTAGTAGGGCTTGAAGGTGAAATGCACTAGGCATGAATCGAGGAAGGCACGAAGGGTCTTTGGAGAGCCGTCATATTTGTCCACCACTCGTCCTAATAACACACTTTCCTTGGTAGCAGAATCCCGAGACAATACCAGCTGTTTTAAGGCAGCGTTCTCAGCTTTAAGGTTTTGAACTTCGGTGGTAAGTTCCTGCATGCCTCGCATGAGGTCTTGAACCGCGGCTTCCATCCCTGTATCCGTATTGATTTTTGGGTGTCTCAATCTGTCGCAAGTCTCTCCCCTTCTCACCCGTTTTTCCTGTTGGCTTGCGACCTTCTTTCGTGAATTCTTCCGCACAGTCCGGGATTTGTATAGAGCTGTGTGCGGGTCTTTGGATTCCAGCATGCTTCGTTCAGGCTGTCTGGGATGGAACCAGGAAGGAACAATATCCGCGCACGGAGGCACGGTAGCCGTGACTCGAGCTCGGTGAAAATCTAGGAAGTTGGGTAAGTTTAGAGGATGTAAGGAAAGGAGGAGGGATCAAGGAACCGGGAAAGGGGAAATTCAGGAGGACAGCCCCGAGCGAACTCCGGCAGCACACGTCCAGCTACGGCGAACAGCGGCGTTGAGACGCGCAGCGCCGCGGGGGTGTGTCTGTTTAACAGTGTGTGAAACGTAAAGGCTGGCAAGCTATGTTTCATATACGCCGGCCATGTTGGGAGGGTTACTGCATTCAGAGCTCCATGGGTCAGGGACCAGGAGGTCCAAGAGGGACGCAGGCGACGGTTAATGACAGTAACAGGACATAAAACATTAGGTAAGAGTAGGGTAGGAATACAAAGTTTGAAATCAGTTAATCATACGTGTTGAGATAAAGTATGAACATATTCCATTTTCTGTTAAATTTATGTAAATAGTCAAATGAAGAAGCATGACATTTTTCCATTCGGTGGATGGAGCAAACAGAGTTCCACCAAGTATTATGCGAAAGATTAGTTGTATTCTTCCAATTACTTGTAATATTTTGAAAATCAATATTTATAAATAAGTTAAACAAAGAAGGAGAATCAATTTGTCTTATGGTAGCATTAACAATAGAGCCAATCATGAGATTAGCAAGCTTTAAAGGTTCTGTTAAATGAAAGATTGATTGCATGAGGGACCAAACTATGGACCAGAAAGCATGAACATATTTACAATTGAAAATTAAATGAGTAAAATCTGCATTCGGTTCGGAACATGACCAGCAGTTGTTGGATAAACTATCTACAGCTTTGGCAATACCTAAAGGAGTAAGAAAAGCACGGAGGATAGTGAAAGAATAGGTTTGGGTAAGGTTGGCAGCAGGGGATGTAGAGTGACATACTTTCCAAATTTTGGTCCAAGGATTCGAGGAGGGTTCAAGGTCCCAATTGACTTCCCATTGTCTAAAAATATTGAGATTAAGTGAGTTTGGAGAGAGAGGGTTGTTTAGAAACATATCAAGTTTGGCGGCATTAATAGAGGTTTAAAAAGGGAAAAGGGCATTTTTGGTTAAAGGTGGGTCAGGATTTGGTAATTGACTTGATTAGGGATGTGTAGAAGGGGAGATCTGAAGTGGGGATATATATTGCGAGCAAATCCTCGGAAAGAGGTTGCTTCTGAGTTGTGGAATAGTTGTTTGGTAAATTTGATGCCTGAAGTGTACCATCTATATATAGTGGATAGATTGAATTTGGTAGAATGTTGCTTATTAAACCAAGAAAAAATGCCATCAGGGTTAGTTTTAGTGAAAGAGATAGCAGGGAGTTTATTCCAGATCATTTTTAAAAAGTGTAGCGAGCTTCAATATTGATCCATATGGGAGCATTATCAAGGTGGGATTCATAATGTTTAAAGATTGTTAATTGTTTTAGGATAAAAGCTTTGTGATATAATTGCAAATTAGGACATTGTACTCCTTCTGAGGATTTGGGAAGACTAAACTTATTGATGGATGTGCGTGGCACTTTATGATTCCATAGGAATTTAAGAAGAAGGGAGTCAAGATTTTTTAGAAAGAGGAGTGAATTGTAGTAGGAATCATGGATAATGAATAAAGGATGATGGGCTGATCATCATTTTAATAGTGTTGAGGCGTACCTACCAAGATAGAAAAAGAGGCGACCACCTTTCAGTAATTTCTGTAACATTTTTAATTAGAGATTTAGGGCCTGATTCACAGAGCGTTTTCCAATGGCATTGTGCCAATATAAAACACTTCTGTGAATCAGGCACTTAGTGTTCAGATTGATAGTACTGTGGATATCTTTAGCGATGAAAAGCCATAGATACTTAATATGAGATGGTTGCCAAGACAAGCCAGATACTGAAGTATTGGTAGGGTTACAAGCATAAGTGAGGGGCATGACTTCAGAGTTATCAAAATTTAGTTTGTATCCAGAAACGATAGAAAGATTATTTATAGTAGATATTAAATGTTGGATGGAGGAGGCAGATTCGGAGAGGTAAATTGGGATATCGTCGGGGCAAGCAAATAATTTGATTTCTATATCATTTATAAAGATACCTTTGATGCTAGTGTTTATTCTTAGGCTTTGAAGAAGGGGTTCTAAAACAAGATGGAATAATAAAGGAGAAAGGGGACAGCCTTGGCGAGTTCCTCTTTCAATTCTAAATGACGAGGGGAGATAATTATTGATAAGGATACGAGTGGTAGGTGATGAGTAAAGAATTTTAATCAGGTTGATTAAGTATGGAGAAAGGCCATGCCAGGTTAAAGAGTGGAACATGAAAGACCAAGAGACACGATCAAATGCTTTCTCAGCATCGAGGGCAAGAAGGACTGAAGGTTCATGTGAATTTTGAGAGTGAGCAAGAGTGTTAAATAAGAGTCAAGTCTTACGGCCTGGAGTTGGGATTCTAAACATCGGGATGGCTGACAAGCTGTGTTTGAAAAAGGAATTGGCACATCGTTGAACCTTTTTCTGATAAACTACCTGAAATTGAGAACAGCAAAAAAGAACAGTAAAATTGTATATCTTGCATCCGTGGACTTGTCACAAGCCTTTGACTCAGTCAATAGAGAGAAACTTTGCAGAAGTTAAAGGACTGGGGGTGTCCTACTGACATACGCGAGGCTATGGAGGCCCTTCATAACAACACAAGTATACAGATCAAACTAAATCAAAAGGGTGACATGTCAAACCCCATCAAAACAGTAGTGGGCCTCAAGCAAGGGTGCCGACTAGCCCCAGCCATCTTTAAATTGTATATCTCTGACATGGGTGACGCCTTTATGGACATTAGGTGTTTTCCTCCATGTATCGCGGGCTTCCCAATGAATAGACTGCTGTATGCAGATGACATCATTCTCTTGGATGAAACCCCAATCGGGCTCCAGTGCCAATTGGACGCCTTGGCACTTTTTCTGTCTTCCAACGATCTAAGAGTTAATGCCACCAAATCAATGGTGCTTACCTTGGGTAAGTCAAGGCGCAAATCCATGAAGTTCAACGGTTGGTACATAAATGGTGGCCAGATCTGAGAGACAGCAGAATTGCTCTACTTGGGTATAGCGATCAACGTAAACTATAGTGAAGCCCCAAGAGAAGTAGTGCTGAGGGGTAAACTGAAGATGCTAACAGCCCACACAAGACTGATCAAATACAGATATTGTAAATTTACACTGGCACCCTTGCTCTGGTTTACACCATGTGATCTATGGGGCTGAGTGTTCTCTTCAGCTGAGTTGGAAGATATGGCAAATCCTAGAGGGTCTATTCTGGAGAGCTGCACGTGACCTCCCAAACTGTATACCTATGGCGGTGATGAGGAAAGAATTTGGACTGACTTCCCGCATCACTTATGTCAGCTGGAAAACTCTATCCTTCTATCGCAAATGTCTGTTGCCTCCACCTGACAGTGGATTTGGGCTGTTGGGTCAGTCACTTTAAACAGAAAAAGAGCCTTTACTCGTTGAATGGAGCACCAAATGCTTGGGATTGTTGGACTAAATCGACACTACAGAGAAACTACTCATTGAAAACCCAGATTTCGTGAAAAAAACTATGAGTATGACTGGATTGAGTCCTCAGAGCTGGCGCAGTCATCAGAACTTTATGGAAAATACGGTGTAGCTCTAAACAAGCGTGGTTCAACTCTGTTGTATTTGAGCAAGTTTCCTTCGGCTGTGTTGCGACAGCAATTTCTAAGACTTCGCTTTAACATCTTTCGGACTAAAGAAATTCTTGAAGCCAGGAAACTGAAAAGCACGAGAGACTACAAATGGCGACTCTGTGGTCACCCAATGGAAACACTTCTCCACCTCATCATGAGCTGTCAGGGCATAAAGGACCCTTGATGTGACCTATTAGGGACATTTTTTGTAAATAATCGAACTCTAACAAAGAAAGACGTTTGGTTACAATTGCTGCAGGGTTCAAGATTATCTGTAACTTTTGCCTTGTTGGAGATGGTATCAAACATCTTTAAAAAGCTTGAAGGAGAGAAGAAAGAAAGAAAGTTGACTTCTGTATAATAGGACAGTAAAAGTCGCTAATCCTGTTCGGTCATAGTTTTTTTTCTTTTCCTTTCCTTTTTGTTCTTTTCTTACTTCTCTCCTGCTCTTCTTTTTCCTTCTGCATCATTTGGTTGAAATGGTTGTATCATATGCTTTTATTGTTATGGAATTCTTTTTTATTATTATTTTTTTTTCTCTGAATTTAAACTGTAACTGGTAAAAAGCTTGTTTTGAAGCTAATGCTAATAAAAAATAAAAAAATAAAATTAAAATAAGAGTCAAGTGAGATGAAGCAAGGCACCCTTGGATAAAACCGGATTGATCTGTGTGTATAAGTTTGGGGAGGTAGAGTTCTAAACATTTTGCAAGACTTTTAGCAAAAATCTTTGAATCCTAATTAATGAGAAGGATTGGTCTGTAGTTTTTAATTATAGATGGACTTTGTCAGGTTTGGGAAAGAGTATTAAGAGGGCCTCACCAAATGATGCAGGGCTTTGCCCAATTTCAACAAAGTAGGAGTATCATTGGAAAAGTTTAGGTGCAATAGAATCAATGAAAGATTTATAAAAATCTAAAGTGAATCCATCAGGGCCAGGGGCTTTATTGGGTTTGAGATCAATTATGGCGTGTTTGATTTCAGTAAGGGAAATAGGTACGTCAAGGGGGGAGAAATCAATCGGGTTGGAGAGCTTTTCTTTTTTGTTTGCTTCTAAGAAAGAATTGATTTCAGCGGTATTAGTAGAGGGATCAGAGGCATATGAATTTGAGTACAAATCAAAAAAAGCATTGTTAATGTCTTTTGGTTTGGTTAATTTGTTGCCCTCGGGGGAGTTCATATGGGTTGTAAGGGATTTTTCTTTTTTCTTTTTAAAATACAATGCTAACATTTTGCCAGCTTTGTTGGATCCATTGTGGAGTTTGGTTCTGGATCTGAGTATGGAGCTAGCAGCTTTCTCGGTGCTGGTTTTATTGAATTTGACACGTTTATCCATGAGAGCTTTCGTGATGTTATGATCTGGTTTTGCATAGTAGGAGTGCTCAATGAGTTTGATTGAGACTAAAAGGGTGTTATGGGTGAATTTGACTTGCCGTTTATTAATAGCAACAAATTGGATTATGAAGCCATGGAGGGAAGCTTTAAAAGCATCACAGTTGTTGTACATAGAAGTATGCTCAGGACAATTATTAAAGAAAAAATATTTATTGAAGGAATTGGTTTTATCTACAAAGGATTGATCTTTAAGAAGAAACAAATTAAATCTGCATCTAGGAGAGAATGTAGTGGTGGGAGTCCATTCAAGAGTGGTGGACACTGGGACATGGTCAGAGATAGTTATGGGGCCAATTACAGTGTTTAAAATGGAAGAAGTTAATGAGGAATTAACAAAAGTGTAATCTGGTCTGGAAAGGGATTGATGAGGAAGGGAATAGAACGGAAAATCTTTAGTTTCTGGATGACAGAAGCACCATGAGTCAATTAAGTTTAAGTTTTGTAATAGATTTAGGAAGCTGTTCCGGGATTTGGAATTGATAAAATTCGAGGAGGATTTACGATCAAGGGCAAAATCAAAAATCTGGTTCATATCAACACAAAAGATTAGCTTGCAGGGTTCTTCTGTGAAAGTTTTGTAAGAATATTGGACCGAAAAGTGGGGTTTGGAGCATTATGGCCATAAACATTAAAAATGGTAACAGGTAGGTTATTGATAATTGCGTCCACAATGATCTATCGGCCTTCTGGATCTTTTTCTTCGCTAACTGATGTAAAGTTTAAATGCTTACTGATTAAAATAGATACTCCACCTTTCTTATCCAATGCATTTGAAAAGAGTGTATGACTGATCCAGAGGGGTTCTAATCTTGAGATTTGCATTGTTAGAGCTTAAATGAGTTTCTTGGAGACATATAATATCGGGTTCCTGTTTGGCAATTTGGGAAATAATCTTGCTACGTTTCATAGGATGGCCCAACCCTTTAACATTCCAAGTGATAAGTTTAACAGACATTAGAAAGGATTTTAAAAAAACATAGTGACAAAAGTAAGTATGATACATAAAGAAAATAAACATTGATATGCAGCCATAAGCAAACTTTTAAGAATTTCAAAATTTCAATGGAATAAAGATTACTAAATGTAATTGTAACATTGGAGTATATGGGGAAAACATAAGGAAGGGAAGACGACAATAGAAAAAAGAACATATAGAAGTGTATAAGTTGGATATAGGAGGATGTAAAAGAATAGGTCATGACAAAAGGATAAAGGTAAGATTAGTGGTAATATTAGTTGGAAAGTAAGAGAGCAAGAGTATGATGAGTGATACCTGAGTACAGGGATGAGATAAGCACATGCAAAGAGAAGCAGGAGCAAGATGAGCTAGTTTCATTTAAAGGTGAATAGGCATGAACATAGATGGTAGTCATTAAAAACAACAATGAGGAGGAATTAGATGATTAGATAAGCAGTAAGGAAATTGTATATCGGAAATGGTAGTTGAGGAGTATAAGCATCTTCAAAATTAATCAAGTTTGTAAAGTGAAAGAGAGGGGTGAATAGATTTAATGGGAGATCTTGATTTGTCTCTTAGATGAGTTGAGGTAGATGGAGTGCCAATTGGAATAGAAGAAGTTGATCTACTGCATTTGGGAGTATATTTGATGTGTTGATTCCTGTGTATTTTGAAGGTCGACAATTGAAGTGGAGGATCAAGTTTAGAAGTATGGACCGAGTGATTCGGAGGGAGTTACATCCATCTTTGATGATTGAAGAGTTTGAAGTAGACTATGAAGGTCATTTGGATCAGTAAATTCCTTGGTGGCGCCATCTGGAATAGTAATAATCGTCCTTGCAGGATTTAACAAGCCTTTTCTAATGTTAAGAGATTTTAAGAGATGTCTCATATCTAGGAATCTCTTCCTTTTGGCTTGTGTAATCCTAGAAAAGTCTGGGGAAATGAAGATTCTTTTGTTTTGGAAGAGGATGTGGGAGTTCTTTCTAGCAGCCAGTATGAATTGACATGCTTGCTGATGTCGTAGGAAACATTCAATGAAGGGTCTTGGTGAGGTATTGTTTCTTGAGACACGTGGACCAATCCTGTGAGCGCGTTGCAGTTCTAGTGGAAGTGAAAAGGTGATCCCTAGAACTGAGGGGATCCAGTTGATAAGAAAATGTATAGGATCATCTCCTTTAATTTTGTTCAGGAATCCCGTAAAAGCGGAGATTGTCTCTTCTATTTCTATCTTCAAGCTCTGTGACTTCATTTTCCAGTTGCATGAGTCTGACTTGCACGCTCTCAAAACCTTCAACTCTATCCTCCTCAAATCCTATTCTTTCTTCCGTTTCATCAAGTCTACCTGAAAATGACTTAATATTGTTTTCAAAACCTGTAAATTCTTCTTGTATGGAGGAAGAGCTGGAATCTAGCATGGCGATGGAGAATCAAATATTGCCAAGTTCCTCTAAAAATGTTTCCATAAAGGCATTGAAAGGAGCATTGTCCGGTGATGTATTTTTTAGAGGTTTCTGCCATTTTGATGGCATATCATATTAGTTATGAGACTGGAGATGGGTAGGTATTAGATGAGCTCCAAAGAGAATAAAAGGAGTGATTCACAAATCCGTTACCAGTGGTCAATAACGGATCAGGCGCATTGAGTTGTATTGGAATGAAGAAGTCTTGAAAGGATTTGATTGAAATCTGGATAAAGCAGTGAAGGCTTCACAACAAAGGGTGCAAGTAGATGGCATAGCCTAAGGTTAAATCGATAAAATGAAGGAAACTAACCTGGTGGGCTCTTCTACGGTCTAATGGTAAAAGTTAGGCTTTGCCAGTATTTGTAAAGGAATAATCAGGGTGACCGAAGAACGCAGTGATAATAGTAGTTTATGTAGTTAAGTAATAATATCTAAATACTACCAGCTATGATGCATTATATTCTGTTGTAAATTGGAAGCACTATGAGTGCAAGGATTAAAGTTATTCCTCTTGTGCAAGCTGTAATTCCTTGTCAGGCAAAGATTCCAGTGGCCAATATATCATGCTGCTTCAGAAGGTGAGAACCATAGATGTAGGACAAGGAATAAAGGTAAATGAAGCAGAAAGTTATTAAGCAATCAAATGGCACTTTTTTAGTCAAACTTTAAGAAAATATCCCTGCAAAAAAAAGAAAGCCCTCATCCAGTTATATATGTTGTTTCCATATTTAATTGCCAGTCCGCGTGCATAAAAGAAGTGGAATCCTTTTATAAATGCCAGGTAACACGACCTGTGTAGTAGATGAAACGAGTATCCTAATGCGAGCGGGATGTCATGCTTGCAAGTGCCGCGTTAGCTGACACGACTCGTCGGCACAGCTGACTACGCAAAGCCGCTGCTGCAGGCCTCGTCCCAATGTTCTAGTCGAGCAGACTGCGGATGTTCACGCCAGTGTCACAAGGCAGCAATTGTGCTCTGTTGTTCAAATTGCTTATGGAAAGTAATTATGGAGGAAATAAATCGATAAATAGCGTGTTCATGCTATTATAAAGATTCCTCAGCCCTCGGAGCGCTGCATGCGGCCATCTCCTTTGCTGCTTGGTCACGCTGCCATGGTCCGGCCCTTTAACGCGCTTCCGCAATCTGAAAGGATTTGCTGCTCTTATACTTAATATAAATGAATACTTTCAATTTCCATGCAGCTTCAAAATGCCTTTTATGGAAGACGTGACATTTTATCAATGTGTACCATGTGAACTTCTTTCCAGCTTTGTTTCTGCTTTGAAAAACCTTTGTTGAAGTATTACGTTGCAGATATGTTTGTATAAAATCCATTTTAGGAATGAAAAGGCTAGCACATACTGGTTTGTCTTCTTTCTATACATTGTTGCATATAGATATGTACAGGTGTTTCAGTTTCTATTATTTAGTGAGTAGCATTCCCCGTGTTTCTTTTGTCTTGGGCCAAGTTCGAAGCCGTGTATGCTGCAACAGGTTCCAGTACCAACTGTGAGGTTCACCAAGGTCGTGTCAAGTTCAGGGAGTTGTCTTTATGGAAAATTGTCAGAGCGCCTGCAGTAAACTGACTGCATTCCAATGAAGCCTGGCTAAAACCCCAGGGTCACAGAGATTGTTATACAATCACAGAGAGACACTCCCAAGTTTTCCCATAAATGCTATGTATGTGTTTTCAGGGCATAAACAGAATGCCTTCTTTCATTTTCACCCATTCTTCACACCAGTACAGCCGTTTTAGGCCACTCTGGTGTACTTTCTGAGGTTTTTTCCATAAACCGCTGTGTGTAGTACACACCAAGGAAATTCATTTTCAGAGGAGGCTGTTGTTTGCAATGCCTTTTGTCCCTGGTGTTATCTCTGAGTCATATACACGACACAGACCTGTAGGAATAAGAATATCACTTGCACGAACCTGCCATTAACATTTGCTGACGAAACAAATATTACTGTCAATCGGAAATATCTTTTAATTGTATTAAAGCACAGTTTTATAGAGTGCCAAAAGACAGCAGCTTCATCTGTCACAATTGGGGATTTTTTGAGTTGCCATTGGAGATATTTATGTCCACATGAGAGGTGCAGAGGAAAATTGTGATGCACAAAGTGATGGTGGAGGCCTGGGAAATGGACATTTATATGACAAAGGGGGTCGGTGGGGAGGTCTGTCCTCTTTAAAGGAGGGTGCTTTGTAGGCTTGAAAATGGTGCACGGTGCTGATTATAGACAGGGGTGTTGACATGCTTGGCACCTGCTAGTGAAATTCTCATAGCTTTATGGTGAACCTCTACTGGAGAGATTCGCCCTCATTGTACCTCTCTGTAAATTCCAGCCAACCTATGTGATAAATTCAAGGGATCTTGTCACTTCTCGCCAGAGGGGAGCACTTTCCTCTGAGGCTAGGGAGGTGAGCCCACTATGCAACAATTCCCCTAGGGGTGGCAGAATGCGGGACCTCACAGGGAGAGACTCATGGGGACAAGGACTCCTGTTCTGTGATGGAACTCCCTTACCTTTGAGACCATGCAAATCTCTAGGACTTCCAAGAACCAACCTGAGAAGACTACTGTCTGTTATTGCAATGCTGTCTCTTTTCCTTGTACTAGATTTGACTCCACCAAGATGAGGGTGAATGAAAGGAGCATACAAAGCAATATTGAGTCATCTCCAAAAAGTACTAAGAGGAAGAAGATTGAAGGACTTCTGCAAACTACTCCTTTTACAGCTCCATGCAGTACTGGGAAGAGGTGGCCCTGAGGAGGCATACAGAGTACTTCAGAGACACAAATGAAAGACTGTACTACTCCGCTAGGGATGGCCCAGCTTCAGGACATTAAAAGTAAGGAAGGATGAAAGTGGAAGCTGACGTAAAGCCTGTCAGCCCCCGGAAGTTCAATCCTGTGAACGAAGAAGTCGGAAGTGGGAGCATGCCCTCAGTCAAGAGGATGCTGTGAAAAGGTTAGTGGAATCCTCCAAAGCCAGAGGAATGCCCGACCTCCGCAGAAGCTGGAGAAATGTAGACAGTGGCATGACCTTAGGAAGATGAACTGTGTGGTCCTTCAACAGCGCCAATACCAAGAGGCCAGAGACCCTGTGGAGCTGCAACAGTGCAGTGAAGAGGGAGTCACAGTGCGCAGCCGATGCAAATGAGTCAGTCCAACACCCCAGAAAGAACCAACGACGTGGCCCAAGCATACAGAAGGACACAGACTGGCCTTCAGTGTGTTTTCATAGGCAGGGAAACTCTTTAGGATAGGGACAGAAAGGCCTTTCTCCAACCCTTTTTACTCTGATAAAGTGTCTAATGTTGAAAACATTATAACTTTGTGTCCATCTCTCATTACAGCTCTTGGAGGAAGTTTCAAGGTTAATCAAATTCGACCCCCCTGCCTGGTCCAGCCCCTCAGCCGCCTCCTCACCTGAATTCTCAAGGTCCGCAGGAGGGTTGAACTTCTTCTTCCACAGGGCTTTTTTCTTTGTGGTGGATAAGGTCTGCCCCGATAGGAAGCCATCCTGACCTAGATCAGAGAGGTCTGGGGGGGGGCCTCTCTACCGGAACAAACTGATAGGGGGAAAAAGCCTGTCGGTATAAAAAAAAACCTCCGGGGAGGCGGAGAGAAGATGAGGACGTAGCCTTCAGGTAGACAAGGTCAGGAGCCAATGCAGGCAGCGGAACGAAGGCGGAGAAAGAGAAAAAAAAACTATAATGTAAGGAAATTAACAGAAAGAGAGGAGCAGGATGACCAGAGAGCGGCAACTGGAAGCCGGGCAGACAGAGGTAGGCAATCTAAAGCGGAACGAGGAGGAAAAAGGAAAGGAAACCAAACGAACAGAGGAGCGAAGGAACGGAACTCACGGAGAGAGGACAGAAAGGAGCGTTTCACCCAGAAGCCTGACGCGAAAGTGTTGCAACGCGCAGTCTTCCAGGTGGAACCGACAGATAAAGGCCATTGGCTGCCCGGTCAGGAAGACTGTCAATGTGCTACGGGGAAGGAACGTGGTGGGAAACTCAATGGCCGCCTAAGTGCCATTGAGTCCATACTCGTCACGGTTTTCGGGATGTGACAGGAATGCCCAACATTTGTGTGTGCTTCTTTGGTGCTTTTCCAATCACATATTCAATTCACGGCCTCCTTTTGTACAAGAAGGGCAGGCTTGTCTCTTCTGGAGTGCTGATGTTTCGGGCGGAAGGCTGGAAGAATAACATCTTGTACCATGTATAATCTTTGAATGATCCTTGGTCTGAACGACATGTCACACCTCTGTTCCACTGAGTCCTGAAGGAATTGCACGAAGCGCAGAGTGCACAAAAGGTCCACGACCACCCCCAGCCTCCTACTTCAAGTAATGCAAACCAGGCACACCAACTTCATGGTTAATAATTAAACATCAGAGACGCAGGGACCTGAGAGCTGTGGGGAGATCCCACAAGGTTACTAGAAATCTAGAGGGAGGTCTATTGGGAAGCTATGAATGATCCTGTGAACCAGTTGCTTCCCTTCTGATGACCTGACCCAAAGCTCCTGAAGCGCTCTGACATCTGCCCACTGAACTCTGATGAAGGAGTGTGCTAGACCAAGGCTGACCCCATCCTGGGGGAACTGGATGTCACGGGACATGGGGTTTTGGGACCTACTAAAGCACGAGGAAGGTAACATTTTCCAATGTCTCTTATAGACTTTGAAGGTGGGCGGCCTGTGGGAGTGCGGAATGAATAGAGCTAGGTCCCTGGAGAGACTCTGTTTCTGTAAAGTCCTGCTGCTCAACCAGATTCAACTGGGGAGGGAGATGGAAGACCTTGCAACCATGGGGCAAGGCAACGGGGTAAGCTTCCATGGTGGAACCACGGCCAGCTTCAGGAGAAATGGAAACATGGTGCTGCGGGGGGGGCAAAGAGAATTAATACCATATCTGCTCTTTCCTTTATGGTTTTGATAACTATCTTGCCAACTAATTGAATTGGCAAAAGGGCCTACGTCAACCCCAATGGGCATGACATGTTCGAAGCATCTGTTGCCAAAGCTCCATCTATGGGAATCACGTACAGAACCTGGGGAGGTGTGCATTTAAGTGACAGGCAAACAGATCTAGAACAGGCTGTCCATACCTCCTGAAGATCCACTGAAATACTTGAGGGAGGATGGGCAACTCCTGAGAGATTGACCAGACTTGTCCCCCAAAACTGCGCCCATCCTAGGAACCTGGTGTCTGTAATTATGATCATTAACCCCGTAGGAGTTATGGAGAACAATTTAGCCACAATGTTACACTTGTCTTGAGCCACTGCGAGACTGGAAGGAGAGTCTCATATTCCTGTGGAGCCGTGTTCCAGCTGCCGTGAATATGCCTGAAGGGAAAATGTGAGTTTCAGACGTACCTAGGACACAACAAAAGTACAGGCTCCTCTGTAACCCTGGATCCGTAATATCTGTCTGGCTGTCATCTGTGAGAACGTTACTAGGTGACTAACCACCTGAGGCAAAAGTACCAGACACCTTTCTGTCCAAAGTCTGTCCGCAACAAATATCAGATCCCGTGAGCGGTGGGGAGGTGGCTACCTCGAATTGATTAGGAATATGAACTCCATCTGGGTGTAGCATGTGCATTTAGTATGCTGAACCAGCATCTCCATTTCGACCGCTTGGGCCAGCAAATAATCCAGGTATGGATACCATAGTATCGCCTCCTAGTGCAGGGTTGCCGTGGTCAGTCCAGAATCGCAGAAAATACCCTTGGGTTGTCTTTAGTCCAATTGGGAGCATCTGGAATTCGAGATGAAGATTCTCTGGAGTGAACCGCAAGTACTGGCTGCAAAAATTTCGGATGGGAATATGATGGTCAAGTGGCACAGCGAGTAGAGCGCTCGCTTTGACATCTGTGCAGAGCTTGCTAACACAAGTTCGAATGCCGGCAGGGCCACACTCAGCATTTCATCCTTCTGAGCTCGATAAATGAGCACCACACACCATGGGTAATAATGAGCAGCGCTCAGATTCCTGAGGGTTCGTAGCGCCATATAAATGCAAAATGGTTATTATTTATTATTATGGCAAGCAGCCATTAGATCTATTGAAGCCAGGTAGCCTCAGGGATCATCTGAGGCATACTCCTTGGCAACATTTCCATTTTGAATCACTGGTTGTTTATAAAGCTGTTCATGAACCACATATACAACACTAGCTAAATCCCTTTAAAATGGTTTTGGCACTGTAAAGACGACGGAGTCAAAACCTCCTGGAATGCCCTCTTCTGCACCACGTCCTGATTCCTTGGAAAAGTGCTGTCCTAATGTATGCATGGCAGGAGAGTCACCTCACCCACTGGAATATTTGATGGTCCATGAGTCTTGCACAGATTCTGCACAGTGTTTCCAGAAGAAGTTGAGGTAACCCTGACCGGCTAGTCCCCTGCTGGGGCATAGTCTGGCCGCTACTCCTTCTCCGCTTGTGTGGGGTGTACACCTTGTGTTAATCCTACGCTCAGGATGGCTGTGATCTGAGCCTGAGGCTTCTGATGCTGGTATACTGGCACTTTACTGTTCTTCAGTGCTCCAGTGCTTTCACCTTCCTTGGGTACCTTGTGAACTTTAGCATCTAAGTCATCCCCAAACAGTTTTCCAAGTTGTCAATGGTAACATGAGGGCTGTTGGTTTTTCTAGCATCCATTTTCCAAATTTCTATATGTTGCCTTTAGGTAGCTTTGACAGTTACCCCTTTGCCAGAGAAGAAGCTTGTAATCCATCATGGGCGAGATCCAAAAGTTGTCACATCTGGCCTTTGCATCTCCTTAATAATCGAAATGCGTTTTGAAATTCTAACAGAGGGGCTTGACACACATCTGTAGCATAAATATTGTGGTTGGCATGGACAGATGTGCTTCCACATAGATCTTCCGCACAGCGGAAGCTGCCTTCTTGTCAATTGGGTCTTTAATTTCCTCTTGTCAACATCGAGGGGTGACCTGTCAGGCTTGACAGAATCGAGTCCACCTGTAGCGTTTTGGGCAAGGACGCTTCTTCTCCCCATGAGGCGTACATTTTGGTCATAAACCTTGGAACTGACATCTTCTCTGTGTCCTGTTTTCTCTCAAGATCTTACGCTTGACTGTTATAATGACCGGGACCAAAAGCGGTGTACCTCGACATACTGCCACACCACGATTACAGGTCAGCCTCTTCAGACCGGTCGAAACCCATTTTTTCTGCGATCTGTGTGATTACCTTCAGCTGCTCTTCCTTTGGGAGGTGACTTCTTACACAGAAAAACTATGAGTGGTGGAGTCTGAAGAAGATCAGGAGGCAGATGATAGAGAACATCTGGATGGTATCTTTAAAAACGCATTTCATCGCCCTTATAGCTAGGGAAGCAGTGTGTGCTCCAGAACTACTACTACTCTTCTTCTTCTTCTTCTTCTTCTTCTTCTTCTTCTTCTTCTTCTTCTTCTTCTTCTTCTTCTTCTTCTTCTTCTTCTTCTTCTTCTTCTTCTTCTTCTTCTTCTTCTTCTTCTTCTTCTTCTTCTTCTTCTTCTTCTTCTTCTTCTTCTTCTTCTTCTTCTTCTTCTTCTTCTTCTCAGGGTGGAAGAGAATGGGATCTGAAGGAGGCGTCCTCAATCACATACCTACTGTTCTCCCTACAGTTCCTGTGCAAACGCATAGTTAATACTTCCTCTCGGTAGTACAGACTAAAAACGAGAGAAGCACAAACCCATGGGACTTCCCCTTTAATACTAAAACAGTTGTGGCTGTTCCTCCCTTGCCAACTCCAGGCAAATTGCATAGCTGAGTAAATGCCTGACAGTGCTCGACACAATTTCGAACTTCACCACTTGGTGCAGGCTTACGACTGCTGCTCCTAAGAGCGTTCACATAATGACGGTGGTGTCTCTAGAAATCAATATTGGGGTGGGGGCTACCAGGGAGCACAAATAGAAGGGGTGTGGGGTCCCGCCAAGGGATCAATTGCCCAACTGGTTTTAGTAAATATATATTTTTATCAAGTTAGTTAAGAAAAGTGACATTATGTAGGTTCAGAGTAGATTTAAGACAATATATGTTTTGCACCAAGTTAATATACAGCCTAAAAAGTTAATTTATGTTTAACCGTTGCAATACGGTGCTCAAAACAATTGCACTGGCATTTAGTCTTCCAATTGTTTTATTGTGTGTTTTAAATAAAACTCGCCATCGTTTGTTCCTCTAACAAAACAATGAATGAGAAATGCAATAACAAAAGAAATTAGCACTCTGCATATACCCCCACAAATACACCCCACTAGTCCTCTTCATGAGGTACTGTCCAGTTCAAACTTACCGCACCCCAAATGGCAATCCAGCCAAACTTGTATATTACAACTCCAACATGACTGCTCAACTGTCTTCCTTAAAGTGCCAACTCATTGTTTTAAACAAATAATCCACAACTGTGTTCCAACCAATTCTGTGCCATCGTTTCAAGTTCAACAATAATAATGGTATTGCATTCCCAGCTAGTGTTCATGGCACATACATCCCTCATGTAAGTGCTTTAATAAGTATTTTTATTACCTAAATCAACGGTAATTTAATATAATGGAAGGTGGTCTTGTATAGTGCATCTCTGAAGTCTGTGATGACCATGTGACATGTGGTTTTACCTAAACAAAAGAGGGGGTGATTACAAGGAAGAGACACGTATGTGGGGTTGATGAGTGTGGGCCAGAAGGACAAGAGTCCTGAGTACTGGTATGGCTTTATGTGGTTTGTGGCATAGACACCTGGTTATTTCTTCTATCTATAAAGAGAATCTCAAGACCTATTAGATGACTGCACTGGGAAAGCCCTTGAAAGAGCACATTATGCGATGGACCTAAAGATGTAGAAGGCTGTGCGATGAGCCTGAGCTGCTGCTCAAGCTTGCTATGGTTGGAGTGGTGCTAACAGGCATACATGTTCAGTGTGTGTTATATTCCTTGTGTGTAGTTTAAAGGTGCTCATTGATTGAAAGGTTGAGGAAGGGCGAGGTGCTTTGGGGCGCTCTTAGTATTTTAAGGTTATACTAAATCAGTAAGGTTCAAGCTGCGTTACGCGTCTGGATGAGGCGTTTTTACAGTTCTTGGTTCCATTTTATAATGCCTGTAGGATGGTGTCAGTATGTTATGTGTGATGGGTAGAAAAGGTTGGGGAGACTGACCCGGGTTCCAATCTCCAAGATGTTTTTGGTTTAAGTGTTGTGCACAGGCATGTTGCACATGTCAGTGTGGCTGATCTGAATGGGCCAGTTCTAGGTCATCCTGTTTGCAAGGATGGTGCTCTTTTCAGTCTTTGCGTCCAGATGTGATGGCTTTTGTCTTGCTAAAATCTGAGTGATCCATTCCAAGGGAGTTGCAGTGCCATGCTGGTTCATCTGTGTGGTTCTTGTGGGTCTTACGCTCGCACCAGGTTGAAAATTCTGCCCGGTCCGGCCTGTAGAGGGTGTAATGCTGCTTTGTCTGTTACGATCTAGGGAAAAGGCAGGTTTTAAGAGATATTGTGAAGACTTGGTGATTATCATCTCTGCAGTGTCAACTCAGCATTGAGTTGCACTTCGTGCTTGACAGGAAAGAGAAGACATATCTTGAATGTACTCAATTTATCAACTTCTGAAGGAAGAAGGGTCAAGTCGACTGTCAGAAATCATCAATTTTTGGCTTTAGGTAGTACACAGATGTCAGAGGCGAAACCTTATTTTGTCTGAAATCATGCAGCCAGATTTCCTTGCTTTATTATTATTATTATTTATTTATTCAGTGTTGACCCAGCTTCTGTAGCAATGGATCATTTAAAGTAATAGGGAGAAGTACACAGCGAGGGAAGTACATCACAAGGGAACTATAGAATGCAGTGGGGCGCTAACGGGAGAGTGAGATCACTGACACATTGGCAGCAAGGGATCTACAAGAAACCAGGGGAGGAAACAGGGGCTGGGGGTTGGGGTGCAGATTGTCCAGTCTCAGCTTCGGTGGGGTTTGGAGGGTACATGTACCGAAGTATCAGGGAGGAACCGTTCCTTGAAGAGGAAGGTCTTGAGCTCCTTCCTACTCTGAAAACATCTGACCACAATACATTTGCACTGCCATCCCTATTCTGACTCCCAATAAAAGTGAAGTGTCAGCTTTCAAAGTTTGGGTTTCTCCCAAAGAATAATGAAGTCCACCTTGGAAGGAAAAATGACTCCAGCATCATCCAAGCGTAAACATTTACACGGCTGGCTTGGGTGCTGGTAGGTTAGCCGCATGGAAAATAAAGTTGCCAAATATTGAAATTATAATAGAGGTAGGTGGGGTGATTGAAGCCAGTGGGAGTAGAGGGCGAGGAAGGGGCAGAAGGGTAAGGTATAGGTTTAGGTGTAGCTTGCAATTTCTGTACCTCTTCTGCATGAGAGAAACTTCCACTTCTATTGCCCCGGACCTATGTGCCCTGTGCTCCTCTGAACCTATTTTTTTTAGTTGCATGGAGAGGGGAGGGGTACTTGCAATAATCCTATCTGTGAAGCAACAGATATTATCTTTTGTTAGCTGGGTCCTTCTACCACCAGACTATCCTTAAAGGTTTGTAGGCGTGTGTCAGTGGGGGGTGCGGTCGACTAGCGTGACAACATAACTACATGTAACTGAGACAGCTTTTTTCATCCCCTGTTTAGACCTGGAAATATCCCAAGTGTCTGGGGCAACGGCTATGGGGGCACAGGACTAACCCACTGCTGCTTCTTTACACAATGTATAACATGCACAAAGTAAGCTATTGAGTTGTGCGCTTAATGTCTCACATGTTCAAGTCTTTGCTTTCAGAACACTTCACTCTGTATTCCTGACCAGCAATGGCAGTTAGTTTTAGTTCAGACTACAAAGCCAGGTTTATAAGTACCAGAATGAAATGACATGCTGAGAACTGGTTTAGCATCTCACACCTGACATGCACTAATTTGCAATGTTGTTAATCTTCCCACTTGCTTACACATGTGATAGTCACCTGCTCAGTTGCTTGATGAAGGCATGACGCGTGTTCTTATGCATTTTGTGCCTACAAGCAAGAGACAGCATTCCTTTAATGAGAAGTCACCGCTCATGATGCAACCACCTAATAGTATGCACTCAGCAAAAGCATTGGTGCTTTTAATTAAAACAAATATTGCTCACAGCTCAACCTCAAATAATATATAGTTATAGATGGTGTTTAGTAGAATTGACATGACTCCCATCTCTTCAAATAATTCACTGTCAAAAACAATCTGTTTACCAGAAGAGATATCACTCATCGCTCAGTTTCAAATGATAGTCAAATGCAGTCTAACAGATGAGATGTCACCCATAAGCGTAGAGTACAGGGGGAAATGAGGCAACTGACTCCGGAGTTCTTTGGCAATGGGGGCAAGAACCTCACTTCTCCTCTGTGAAAGGTAAAGTGAGCTAGAACGTGGTTGCAGACCCTGCCCAGTGGGTACTTTATGTGTCTGTGTTCGATCTTGGTAGAGGGGCTGCCAGACCTTTTTTAAATAATAAAAATGTTTTTATACGGGCATATATTGTGGCAAAGATGTCATGAAAATGTGTTGGCAAAATGCTCCTCTGCACTGTTGGTGAATTGCATCAATTGGATTTATTCATGAGTTACCCTATTAAACCAATTGAAATGCAAACTGTTTGCCATTTTACCGAATTATTTTAAAAAATATCATGTAAACTGCTCCATTTTGAGCCATTGTAAAAATGTTCTCGGGTGTGAAGGAAAGTCCTCCCCACCCATCCCATCGACATCTCTTGATTGGTTCAGACTCCCCCACTACACTCCATCACACTAGCATATTTGGGGGAAATATGTATGCCCCTCCAATTAAAAGAATTCACCAGCCGCCACTGGGGTGTACAGCTAGAAACTGAAAACTGTAAACAATTCTACAGAGGCAAAGTGAGATTCCTGCAACCATTACTAAAGAACCAAGGGAGCAGTTGCCTCCTTTACCCATCTGCTCTGCACCTTTATGTAACATTTAATCTCTTTAAGAGACTGTCCTTGACTGTCATTTGAAACAGAGGTATGAGGGTGATCTCTTCCGTTAAACTGACTCTTTCGACTGGCTATTATTTAAAGCTGAGCTGGAAGAGATGTCTCTTCTGCTAACTACACATTATTTGAAGCTGTGCTGGGAGTGACGTCTACTTGAGTTAAAAGAATGCAGTCTCTTGCTGAGTGCATGGGCATTTTTGCAACTGTTGAACATGAGCTAACTTTTTAGGATGTGTATTAACTTGATGCAAAACACGTATTGCATTAAACCTACTCTGAACATGCTTAGGGCCTGATTCACAGAACGTTTTCCTATGGGATTGCACCATTATAAAACACTTCCATGAATCAGGCCCTCAATATCAAATTTTTTAGCCAATGTGGTAAAATATACTTATACTTAAACCAGTTTGGCCGGTTGACGCTTATTTAATGTGCCACCACCCCGCCCCTGGTTAGACCCCCCTAATACTGAATTGTAATGATGCCATTGGATGGGAATGTGGCAGTTTGGCCTACTAGTAACTGTGGTACACGGACTCCCGCGCACAAAGTACCTTGGAAGAAGAAGAGCTTTGAAGCATACAGCGCCCAAGAAACACTACAGAGAGTACCCATGAGGATGAAAACAATAGCGAGTGCATGTGTGTTAAGAATCACCTTGTTCACAAACCTGCAACTGCTGCGTAGCTTAAAGAAACTCAGACAACCGATTACCTGGAAGAAGTCAACTATAAAGCCCCCTGAGCATACCATACTCTGCGGTCCACAGCAGCGGGGCGCAGGCGGAGGGACATAAACGCGCAGCACTATGTGGTGGGCCGAGTGCATTTCCAGGATGCCGCCGGTCACCACTCTTTTCACTCCTCGCCAACTCCATAGGAAAGCATTCCAAAAAATCAGATAAGAAGCCAATCCGATAGAGCGAGCGTTAATACCCATTCAGGGTAATTAGGGAATGGTTGGGCATTAACACATCTGAAGGGAGGACTCAAACCACAATACAGAACAACCAATCGGAAATGTAGGCAAAGACAAGTCCCCCTGAGGTGGAATGAAAGGGTTCTATGTAATATTCTCAAATATTAAAGGCCCCACTCAAAAAAGACTGCATTATTTCCTTTGGTTTGTTGTGGCTTTTACTATTCGCTAATATCACTTTTTACCCCCACACCGCTGAAAACCAATCCCCAGCCCACCCACAGCCTTAATATCAGGGAGTTCTAACCCCCCCACACCTCTCTTTACTCCCCTGCCCCTGCCCGCCATAACAATTGCTTGCCACCTCCTCCTCTCGCAGACACACACACTCACAAACACAAATATTCGCCCGCCCGCCCGCTCCCCCCTTCCACACAAAAAACACTCGTCCACACAAACATGTTTACCTTCTTCCCTGACCCCTCCCCTCTACACTACAGACATTACCCCACCACAGACACACAGGCACACAACTTACGTTGCGTCTTCGCCTCCCCGTCCCTGCCGCACCTGTTAGCCCTTGCGCTCACTCCTGTGTGGCAGGGGCATGACAGATTTAGAGAAACCGCTCTGAGGAGTCTCAGAACGGTCTTTCTAAATTGGTCTTTTTAATTTTCGATGTAATTAAAAATAAATGTTCACTTATTAACTGAAAATGACAATGAAACCTCAGTAAGAGGGAGAAACATTAATATGAAGAGAGATTCATGTAAATCCCACTCAGCAGAGGAGTATGCAGGAGCCAGACATGTCTGCTCATGCTCCCTTGATCCACGGGGATGTTTTGTTGGAAAGAAGAGCTAGATGGAGACAGTCTGGAGTAGACAAGGTTTGAGAGACACTGCGAAGACTCAGACCGGAAATAGTCCCGACCAGACCATCTTAAAGAGAAAGAGTGGCCAGGATATTTGAGAAGGCGCTGCCGCTGCTTAGGGAATTGAACGTTACACTGTTTTAGGGCCTTTCACCAGTGACCCCCAAGGGGAAGGACTGAATCAGTGCAGGAGGGTTGGCCAAGAAAATCAAGCGCCTGACAAGGACCTGATGTGAGGGGAGAAATACCCATTCATGTGTACTGAACCAGGGGGCGGGGAACCATTTTGTGAAGCACCAATTGAACCAGAGGTTTGTGAGAGACCATTTTAGAAACCACTTTGGGCCATCAGGTCCAAGAAGGGATAATTTGAGAAACTAGAATTAAACCCAAGGACTTGTTAAGAAGCCGACACTGAACTTAAGGTCCAAGAGAGACCACTTGAGAAACTAGAACTGAATCCTGGGTCCAGGGAATGTGACCTTTTGTCAAGAAAGGACAAATTGTAAAAACTAAGAGAAACCAAAGCTGGAAGCAGCTCAGGTTTGTGAGAGACTGACAACGAAGTGTTGAGTTGGTCAAAAACTTATTGGAGCAAAGGCAAAAAGAAGATGCCGGAAAAGCTCAAGATTGGAATAGACATCACCAGCAAGCTGAGCGGCCATCTTGTGAAATGCAATAGGATTCAGGTGTTTGGCAGGCACCTCGTGATGCAGCACCTTTGCTAAGGGTGGAATAGGTTTTGTGTTGCTTCTCCATTGCATCTATTTGGATCAGACCCTTTCAATTTCACCGTGCTGTAAATTGTTGTGAAAATGCACCCCATTAAAATGGCTAAAAAAAGAGCAGCAAGAACAAAGATCGATGTATTGCTGGCACTGCCATGCTGGCAATGGGCGCAGAAGTCTTCTCATTTTGTGGCAGTGCTTATGAGCACAAAAGTGTTTGCAATGCAGTGTGTGCGGAGGAATAGTTGAAGATTTTTCCCCACGGGCTAGGGTCCCTTACTGCCGGGCTGCTGGTGGCCTTCCAGTCCTCCCTTGCTAAAGGCGGACCATTGCCCTGAATGTAGAACTGCTTCTCCTGACAATACCACAGCTTGTTGGTCAATGGAGTAAGAGAGTGTTTTCCAAATTGTCTGGGTGAGACACAATTCCTCTCACCTAGCTACTTTACAGCAGTGAAACACCAAAAAAACACCATTTGAATATGACAGATTTGTAATGACAGGGTAGACACAAAGGTAAGGAACGTGATAGCAGCTGCTAGAAAGAATTTAATTGGAAATAAGTACATGGTTGTATAAGGTTACACTGTCTTGTAAAATATTTATTTGACTCGTCCTGAAGAAGAGCTGATTCACGTGCAGGGTTTTATGTCACTGTTCGCTGTGTCCTGAATGCAGATCCCCTGTCAGCAAGAGCAGCTGCGTGACGTACTATGGAAATCTTTTATTCAATTTCCACGTGAGGCAGGTTTATATCTGCGGTGGAAGGGAATATTAATGAGTTCTCATTAGCAGGCTGGCAGCCCGTTTGCACTTAAGGTACAATTATCAAATTAGCGATTAAATTAGCAGATGTGTTCGTTTCGTAATCCGCCTTGATCATCACAGGCCACCTGCAGCCGAAGGCAGCACCGTTGTCTCGTGCCTGCCTTTGATTCGTAACTCTGGGTGGAGAGGTTTCTGGAAGCTTCTGGTACTGTTTTACTTTGCCCTCGATAATATTGGCTGCGTTTTGAGCCACTGCTGTTGGCATCTTTTTAGAGTTGGCAACTGGCTCCATTTAGCCAACAGTGGCTTTTAACCAGGCAGCATTTTGCATGCTGGAGCATGGAAGACCCTATTTTTTTAGTCACTATCACAAAATGAAAAGTTCTGGAATCCTCTATTGTGGATGATTTCTGATGATACGGGTATGGTAGGGCACTGCCATTGTTTAGTTTCATTATGTAACCGTTTAAAAGGGCTGTCTTCTAATTGAGTTTACACATAGTTCTAATAAAGAACTAGAGGGCCAACATTCCACAGGCAGTGTGTCGGCCCTGAACGCCATGCTGGTGGAAACAATACTTCATTTTCCATTTCACCCTCTTGCTCTTTTTTGCCACCAGCATGGCGGCCAGGGCTGTCAAATGAATGAGAAATGGCTTCCTCACTTGTTGCTCCCACAAAGTGTCTAATGTTGGTCATGTAGTTCTTTATTAGAAGTCTGTGAGTTCACATGAACTGGGCCATCTGTACGTGTGAGGGACTGGAGTAAAGTGCTACCAGGAAGCGGTATAGAGGGATCCACCAGAGTCCGTCCACACTTTCCATGACCCACGCAGGTTTTAAGAGTGCCTGCCACAACTACAATATCCAGCAGGGACCTATCCTATTGCTTTCAATGGAATCCACTTCTGCTTAGGTTTAAGAAGTGATGGGATACACCAAGCACCAGTCAGGGGTGAAGGAAAACCTGCCTAGTGCACCCCTCACACCTTAATAGCACCCCCTTTAATTTAGCAAGACCAGACACAGTGCTTTAAATTGTGTCTGAGATGGGGGCCCTGCTGGGGCTCCCTAAAGCCCCCTGCTAACCCTAGCCCACTAGAAGCTAGGGCATTTTTTTGAAAGCCTGAAGCTCTCTGATATAAGCGAGTGCTTTAGGCTTTAGAAAAAGGGCCGCCTGCCTTTTCAATGTGTCGCCGACCCCCCTCCAGAGATCGCTTTCATTTGAAATGCAGGGATCATCATCACCAAGGGCGCGAGGGTGATGATCGTTGCAAGGGGCGCCTGACAGGGGGTTGGTACCTCAATTGAGCAGCAACACTTACCTGATCTGAATGCTACCTGTGGGCTACAGCCCTTTTTCAAAATTGAGCCAGGGCTCTTAAGGGGGCGTGGCCTAACAGGTGGCATTCAGGTGAGGCAAGTGTTGCCTCTTAATTGAAGCGCCAAACCCTTTCAGGCCACACCCCTTTCCGCCACGCCCTACTAAACGCCCTATCTCGATTTTACAGCCCACTTATAGCGCTAACCACTAGACTAGCACAGTGATAAGTCACCCCTGCCCCCCTCCTCCAGTGCAATTGAGTAGCAGAGCTTGCTCAGACAAAACACGGATTTAGCCATAAAACTACACTGCAAACATCAGTTTGAAAATCCAAAGGTTTCAAACCCTTTGCCTTGAAAGAAGGCAGCCGACCTGGGAGAGAGGGACACATGTTGCTTACCAAGAACACTCCAAACACATGGCAAAGTTCCAAGGTGACCACAAACCTTTTTAAAGCCATCTTGAGTTCTAAACTACGAAGACTCGCTCACATTCAAATCACTGCAAAGAAACACAGACAATATAAAAGAGGCTGTTTCCTCAGTCTGGGTGAGGGGAAGAAAGAGTCAGACGTGAGCTGGAGGATTGTGAGACCAGAGCCAGTCAGAGGCGCCCAGAGGGAGAGACTGGCTAAGGAGGAGAACCAGCCCCTGAAGAGGGACAGTCCTAGGGCAAGAAATATACATACCCTTTGAGAGGTCCAGAACCCCAGGTGGGTTAATCTCGGATCCAGATAGAAGTCAGAGTTCAGGGAGTTCAGGTTGCCAAGTGCATGCTGAGGTTTATAGCACAGAGCCTCCTGAAAGAAAGCCTGCGAGAGAGAACATGACAATTGTTAGCCTGCTGTGGACTATAACCCAGACTCTAACAGGAGAAAGATACATTCAAAAGACCAGAGCCTGCTGTGGGCTCCAACACAGAACATCGTCCCTTGGCTGATAGGTGAGAATAACTTCAGTCTGACAACCACGCAGAAAGTGGGGGAGCAGAAATATCTGCAATGGAACTGATTGGGTGTCCCCAGAGTTCCATATAGATTTTGAAAGTTGGGATATTTCACTCACAATGCTTTAAAGTTGGGAGTAAAACAATGTTTAGGGAGTATAATAACAAATCCATTCCCAATGGGAGTATTTCCTAAGCAAGGACATATATATTTTAACTCACTTGTGATGCATGCAAAGGAAGAGATCTTCTTTAGACTAGGCAGTAACAGTTCTTTGTCTTATCATCGACAGTCGTTTTTTCGACGGGTGTTTTTACAAAAACACTTTGCCAAAAAAGTCATTGAAATTTGGTTTTATTTATTTTGGGAGGGGAGTTCCACACCTCCCCCAAAGTCCCACCTCCCCACCTATTTTTTCCTGTTCCCGACCCCCCCAACCCTTTATCCGCCCTTTCCCACCCCCCAAAAAATCAGCTAAGTGTTTTCGTAAAAACACCGGTCGGAAAAACGACTCTCGATGAAACAACGTCATACCACAGTAACAATCCTACAGTTCATTCCTGTGGCACTGCACGGATGGCATTGTGAGCTGAACATAGCCATGGAGCTGTGTGGGTGGAAGCAGGGGGCAAGCTTCTATGTGTCCACCGTTTCCTATTTTCTGTTGGAAGTATTTTACTCCCTATTTTTTTTTGGACTTAATTGGCTGTTTTTGAGAAAAGATAAAAATTGGTTGATGAAGAACTTATCTGTAGGGCTGGGTGGACCCAAAGGCCAAAGCAACCATAAGTACTGACTGGTAGGTGTATGCTGTCTGCCGACCCATGGCCAGAAGATGACCTTATCTGAGACTGAACCCCAGGAGAAGATGCCAAGCATAAATACATGCTGGGGAACTTGAAATAGCCTAAGACTCTTAAGGGGCTCATTTTCTATAAAAACAAAAATGTAATTTGACAGCGGGAAGCCGTTATGTTTACACTGTAGCATACGGCTCCCCGCCACCACATTTTCGTCATTTGCACTGCAGAGTGCAAATGTAAAGGGCAAAAGGCGGCGTACAAGCATGTACGCATACTTGCACTCCGCATTGCAAAGTGAGTAAATGCTGCCCGGCATGCTTGCATGCCAGGCAGCATTTACTTTTGTTTGTGAGTGCCGCCGCTTGCCTTGCTCGCATGGAAAGTGGTGCTCACAAATGAAATGAAGCCCTCCCCGACATGCTCGCAGTCGGGTGGGTTTCATTTCAACTGGGAACACTGCTTAGAATGTGCGCCTGCTAAGCAGTGTTTACAATTGAAATGAAACCGGTGGGGGGGGGTAATGGGGGGGGGCATTTCAATTGTACCCGCTTCCTGCCTTGCCTGCATGGCAGCGAGCATGTACAGTGGGTACCGCCTGCTTTTTGCTAGAGCGTAAAGCAGGCAGATTTCGTCAGGACTGCCAGCATTTACCTCAGCATGAAAATCCAAGCTGACGCAGATTCTGGAGCGTATGGCAGAGAGCAAGGGAGCGTCAGAAAGGCAAGTTGCGTTCCGACCCTCCTCTCCGCCATACAAATGCTCGAAAATGAGTCATGGCGTGAATGGAACCTCCTAAGTGGCATTAAGAGAGCAAGCAGGATGCTGTAGTCCTGAACTATGTATATTTAGACTGGGGAACTGGACATGGAACTGGATAATAGGTCTTATTAAAATAGACCTTTCCACCTGTCTTCAAAATGTTCCCTTTTGTGTCTCAGTGCAACGCGATAGATCCTGTAGGAATTCACCCATCCCATATCTCGGTGATGTGCACCAGGGTCAGACTGGGACAAGAAATAGGCCCGAACACCCAAAAAAAAGTGGCCCACCCCTCGCCCCAGAAAAGTGGCCCACCCCTCACCTCAAAAAAAGTTGCCCTCAAATCATCTCGTACATTCCCGACTTAACAGAAAATGCTACTTATGGAGGGTTCATGTGTCTGTTGCATGTTGTTAGGTTTTGTGTAAACGCTTGAGAAAGTGATAACATTCCTTTTGCCTTGTCGCACCTTGAAACGCTTGTGTATAGGAGCGTTATAAATGCCATATCATATCAATAACAGTTGACTGTGCCAGGAAAGGCCTCTCAAAGCCACAGAACTAAAACTCTAGAAGGAGCGAAACAGGGGTTGGCCTTAGAGCATTGCCTCATCTAAATTCCTTGCTTCCACAAGAAGATGTCCATGCTCCTCATCAATGGGCTCATGCCTGTATGTGCCCACGTTACTGAACACCTGATTTGCACCATGCCCGCCCTCTTTCCTGCGGTAGCCCACACTACTAGTCCATACATGTTCTGTGGTCAGAAACTTCATTAATTGATGCCAATACATAGAGAGGTGCTTGTATGTTTTGGCACTGGGCTTGGACAGGTAGTTCTGCAATGGCTGCGTGTTGCTTCTTGTACAAGTAAACGAGGTCCTGCTGAAACAAAGCACTCCACGTGAGATGTACATGCAGACCACATCTTTGCAGCATATTCAACACCTGCAGCTCAGTTGCACGGGATTAAAGCTACCTGTAGTGTGGTTGTGTTTATTGGCCATTTTGAATGGCAACCTATAGGGTCGGATGATGCTAAACAACAGAAATTCATTCAATGTATTTATGGTTCGGTTTTACCAAAGAGCTGACTGCAATGACGGGTATCAACAAAGAGAAGAAATGTGCGTGTTCAGCTAGAAGGTGAGGGAACAGAGATCACACCAAGATTGCAAGCCAAAAAGGAGTGCTAAGTGAAAGAATGAGGAAAAGGCAATCAAGAGTGGAGAGAGGTCTAAGAAGTGGTCAGAAGCAGAACAGCATTTTAGTTTTTGTGTGAATTAGGTGACAAGAATGCATACGTATCCATTGTTTGATGGCTGACAGGGAGACAGAGATAAGCACAACTTTACATACAATGATCTCGCAACCGAACTTGGTACTCATTTATCTTCCTTGAAAGGATGAAGGACTGAATTGGCCTTGCCGGGATTTGAACCTGCAGATCACGCATAGATCTGTGGATCTTGCTGACATTGTACATTCTAAGCACCTGTGCATGCTAGTATATAGTACATGAGTGGAAACCAAAGTTTGGATGGCTTTGTTTATCCTCCTCCCATATTAAAGAAGGGCCTAATTTGGTCATGCAGGGCCTTCCCACTGGAAATATAAAGTCACTTTGCCTTTTATATGGAAGACCAGCTTAGAAATGTAGACTACATAGTCCATCATAGCAGGAATGTTGGCATGCCTTCCAAAGTCTTATGCTAGTAGCGGAAAGCTGGGATTCATTTGGTAGCCAAGTAGATATCTTTCTTAAATCACCTGCTGCGCTTGTCACCACTTTACTTCGTTTTTAAGGCTCTGCTGCTTTAATAATAGTGCATTGTTCTCTTGAGTTGATTAGACTAAATGCTTGGTTTGCGTTCTTCCAAACTGTCAGATTGCTAAACGTACAGAACACGGGGAATTTCCTGAACAGAAAACGGATTGTTTGTGGGATTGTTTGGGTTCTTCAGAGGATGCCCTGCTGGTACTCACTACACATAGATTATATAACTTGTGCGCCTCAGAATAAGTAAACCTGTGGCCTGTGAAAAGAGCCTGTTTCATCCACAGACACGTTTCTTCAGTTTGGCCGGCATATGCACTGTGCACACTGGGCTCACTTTTACTCAGAGCTGTGAATGTAGGCATCCACTTTCCAGTGCAGCACCACGTTCAGGCTCATTGCATATTACCTGGCCATTTTGTTGTCTCTCTGTCTTATATTCCATCAGCCATTTGCAATTAAAATGTCATAAATCCGTGTGCCTGGAGCCAGGTTAGGGTGCCATAAGTTGGTTCTATGAAAGCACTTATTTGAAAGCAGTTAATTCTCAACATGGATTTTAACACTAATCAATTAGCCAGGTTGCTTTTTTGTATAAAAGCGCATTCTTTTTCTAGAGTACAAAACATGGTTGGCGTTCAGATGATGTGTCCAATCAGGATTACTAAACATCCATGAGCGGCTGCTGGCCATTCTGAGACTGGCGAGTGCAGGGCAATGCGTTTTCTCCCAGCAATGTTTCCCATCAGACAGAACGTTATAAAGCTTGCGGTAATGCGGGATGTGGAGTTACCAGCCCTACATCCAACCAAGTGCAGGCAAATGCATTTCTCATCCGCGGTTACGCAGCCCGCATGTGGTGTTCTGCACACCTGGGCAAAATCGACAGGGGAGGTGGAGGGTGGGGGCACTTAACCAAACTGAGGCAACAGCCAGTGCATGAAAGCATGCCAGGCAAGTTACTTACACTGAAGTGTGCACAGCTAGCGGAGGGGCGGTGCTGGACAGAACACATTAAAGTATATCCCCCATCCTACATCATCATGAGTGGAGAGCTCCGGGCAGAGCGAGATGCATGGGTGATGAATGATGTCACTCACATAGTGACAGGCCTGGGAAAGGAGCAGACTGGGGCATCTGTACAGAGACAGACTGCACAGTGGTGGAGGCAGAGAGGGAGATATACACAGGCAACTAAACACAGAGAGGAGAGGGGCTGTCAGCCAGAGGCAGGGACATAATTAACCAGGGGGAGACAGACGTGGGGGGAGATGCAGACTAGAGTTAGAGGAATCGTGACAAGGGAGACAGTGAGAGAGTTAACGAGACTGCAGGGGGCAGAGAGGCATAGAGAGATCGATTGATACCGAGACGGAAAGTGCTATTGAGTATTGATCCGTCCCACCCCGGATGCACGTGCACCCCTTGCGTTTCCTCTCCCCGCCCTCGCCTGGGGCCGCTGCCGCCTCCCTCTGCACCGCGATGTATGGATGGATGAGGGGCTGGCATGGTGCCCGCGGCCCAGGCCCCATTACATGGACATGGTCCACTCTTTTACAGCGCCAGGGCCTTACACGATGTGCAGAGAGTACAGTCCGTCAAGGGCGTGGGGAGCGAAGGACCAGAACCCAGCAGGCAGAGAGTGAGAAACAGTGAGAGAGGAGAGAAAGAGTGGAGGGAGGGAGAGAGAGAGAGAATGGAAAAGAGGGAGAGGGAGAAAGAGAGAAGCTGAGTGAGAGAAAGGGAGAGGGAGTGTGTGAGATGGCGAGAGAGTGAATGAGGGTGAGAAAAGCGAGGGATAGAGAAATAGGCAAGGGAGAGAGGGAGAAGCGAAAGAGGGAGAGAGAGGCAGAGACGAAGATCAATATGTAAAAGGAGGCAGAAACCAGAAATCATCATTATGACCATTCAGACGGTGGAAACAAATCACCCACCCCATGCAGCTCTCCTTACCGGGGTCAGTGAGTCTGCTGCTGTTGCTGCTGCTGGGGCCTGGGCCAGGCTCAGGGCAGGCTGCTGGCTCTGTGGGCGTCACAGTCACTCTAGTGCTGGTGCCTGCTGCTGCTGGGCTGGCTGTGAGTCGTCAGTCTTGGGCAATGGGCACTGAGCTGGCTGACTAGTGTGGGCTGGCCTGCTGCCTGCCTCGTTGACTCGTGTGGCCAAAAATGCCAGGGTCAGAGGAGGCCCACTATTATATCTCACCCACACCACGTGTCCACGACTCTCCGTCTCCAAGATTGTCGTGGCATAGATTCTGTCTGTCGTCGCCGCCCCGTGGCCCCAGCCCCCACCCACAGGCACACAAGTTGCTTTCAACTTTGCAGGGCAACAAATTTGTTGTGGATACTTCCTGAAAGTTGAAAGCAACTTGTTGTGTGTGAACTCTTGGGCAGCCCCGCCTCGGGCCGGCAGCCAGGCCCCAGCCCTGCAGGCAGAGGAACCGGAGCGAGCAGTCCAGCCAACCTCCTGCTGTGTGCTGCACTCTGCAGACCACCCCCGTGGGCCCCATGGTGTTGGTAAATTGCATTGTGTGTATTCGTTCGTAAAACACAGTTCAACATTTCACATGGGTTTCCCAGCAGCGCCGCCGGCCCTCTCATATGCATCATGTATCATGCATTGCAAATCATCAAAGCACGGTAACAACAACTTGTGTGTTGTTGTTACCTTGCTTTGATGAATATGCTTGCTCCACCCTCCAGGTCACGAGGACTGGCAGCAGCTCCAGGCTGAGCCGCTGAGGGCTGAGCCGCTGAAGCTCCCCCTGGCTGGGTGGGCTGCCCCCAGTCCCCAGAGAGTGAGAGGGTGAGACGTGCGTGACAGGCTGACAGCGTCAGCGTGTCAGTTTCAATTCCAAATTGTTGTATTTGTTTCCATTTCGGCCCGGCGCCGGAGGCGACGCACGGCACGCAGCACACAGTGGTTATTTTGTCCGCGCGCAGCGCGGCGCCGACAAAATAACCACTTAATAAAAAAAAACGACCCACCTCAGGTCAGGAAAAAACTGGCCCCCAGGTCCCAAAGGTCATCAGCCAGTGGCTGATGGGCCGATGCCGCCATTCCAACCCTGATGTGCACCCAATGTTTCGAACAACCGATTGGACTAGAATTGGGCTCTGATATAGTTCGGTCCAGGATCACTCTAGAGACTTTAGAAATCCCTTCCTGTACTTATGTTTTGTTCCACATCCTGCTATGCACTGTTTACATAATCGCGGCAAGTAGGCCGTCCGCTTTCTTTTGAAATCCTGCTGATTCCCATAGGCTTTCATGCAACCCAACCTGGTATTACAATAACAGTGTTGAACTATACTATGGAGGTCATTACGAGTCGGGCGTTAAGGGATACCGGGCACCGGTAGACCGGTACTGGTAATCCCTTACCGCCCGATTCCGACGTCCCTTGGAGGGAACCGTAAGGAACGTGTGGTCTGACCAACACGTCCCTTACGGGTCTCGCTAAGGGACCAGGGCGCTAATAACGGGCTTGCCATTCGCGAACCCGTTATTAGCGCCCTCCCCATTCCCATTGATGGGGAATGGTTTGTTCAATGGGGACTTACCGGTCCTGCCAGGGTTGGACTGCACCGCTAAGTCCCCATTGAACAAGACCGGTGCCGGACCCGTTATTGGAGGCAGTCATGGCGCAAATAGCGCCATGACTACCTCCAAGCTCGGAATGAGGCCCTTTATGTGTCCAGAGTACTCTGTTGGTTTCACGCTTCATCAAATGTCACAGTCCCCAACCAAACATTCGCAAATAATGAATGCTTATTATTGATACTTGGTGATGAGGCAGTGATCGGATAAAGATGCCTGGAATGGTTCATTTTCAGTAGTTAGCCCTTTTAGTTATAGAACCAACAAACTAGGAGCCCCTGCACGCACAGTGGAGCTGGATAAAAAGCCAGTACTGGAAAAGGTTACTTACTCATGGTGGCACGGGGTGGAGGGGAAGGGGGGGGCAGTTGAATTAATTTACATTTGCATAGCACCTTTGTTAATTAAGTTACCTTTTTTAAAAAAAATCATGAATAGGGTGTACCAAATCACATTCCGACCTTCTTACCCACCCCTCCAGCATATCCCAAAGGGCACATCCACCCTGCCCACATCTACGCTTACCCTTACCCTCTTCCCCATTCAGACATATCCCCAACCCCTTGCCCTACTTGGCTTGTCTCTCACCCCCTTCTCAAGGGGGTTTTAAGTCTGCTGAAGAGCACACATTGTTAAGTAGCTGGCCCCAGTCCATCATCACCCCATCCTCCAGCTCTGGGTCCCCAGATCTCTGTAAAATATCCAATTCCGCTACCTGCGAACATCCTCCATCCAGTGGGCCACAGACGGGCCCTGTGGCCTCTTCCAGACTATGGCAACCCGTCTTTTCGCTATTATCAACAAAAATCGAGCCATACGGTTTCTTGTTTTGTACTCTTCCCCGGCCGCACTCCGCGACCCGGGAGAATGCCCCATAAACACCTTCGGGCTGCACCATTCATCTTCGACATTACTAGCTGCCAATATCATCGTGCAACCACTGAGCATCCCCACAGCATATGCCAGATTCCAGCCGGCCCTATCTCATCACGAGAGCAGTCCTGACTCAGGTTACTGGTCAAAGCATGCAATTTAACCGGGGTCACATAAACCCTGTGCAGGAGATTAAGGCCCTGATTCACAGAGCGTTTTCCAATGGAGTTTTGCCATTACAAAACGCTTCTGTGAATTAGGCCCATAAGGGGACTAGCTGGAACCTAGCATTCCTCGATAACTTCGGTACGTTCTAAGATTTGTATCCATTCCTCTTCTGAAATCTGACAGTCCATATCCCTCTCCCACCTACTCTTGACTGCCAGCTTCCCCACTGGAAATTCACTCTGTATCGCCTGATAAATTTGAGAAACCTTGCCCTACCATTATCTTGGGTGAGTAGCACCTGCATCCGCAGATTTGTGTTTGGCTCCTCTGGGATCTCCTTCCACATGGCAGCCAGTCGTCTGGTCACCCTCTCAAATTTTAGGAAGTGCCCCTTTGGTACCTCATATCGAGTACTCGATTCCTCAAACGGCATCAGCTTCCCATTTTCAAACAAGTCTGCCACCAACCGACAACCCCTCTCCACAAGATCAGAGAGCCCCATCCTCCCCATTGCCGACTGAAGCCGCGGGCCACACTCCATGGCAGGTTTGCGCTTTAGGCATATAAGGCATACTTTTCTACCCTTCTCGACCTGGGCTGTAGCTGTCTTGTTCTGTTTAGAGGGCAGCATGGAGATCTTAATTCCAACAGGTGTGTAACCTGCTTAATACATTAATTTGCAGGTTACCTTCGGCATTATAGCCCTTTTCATAAACTCGGTGCGGCTCACGTGTATCATATATTTATTTAATTATTTTTGAGTTGCTTAAGTGTCACCTACAGGTTGCTTCAAAGCGCTTGTCCGCCTTGTAGAGAGCAACATGACATTCATGTGAAACAACATGAAAGAACTCCAAACATCATATAAAAGTGCATACCACAACATAATCCACTTATATTATTAAAAAAAAAAAACAGCAGTATGTTTAAAAAAAAACAAAATTAGGGGCGTAGGGGAAACATACAAAATGAATCAAAATTCCCGTAAAACCGCAACATATAATTGATTGCAAGCTCACGATTGGGAAGGGAGAATTACACAAGTGTGGACGAGAATGACATACAGGTGAAGTGAGGGAGGAAGTGGACGGCTACACAAACAAACACACACTTCAACCTCTTACACCCACTACCTTCCTTTACCCCCTTTATCCTGCTGTCCAAAAAGGATGATGAACATAGATTAATTTACCCCGAGCATATTGGGTTTGAGTCTAGATAAATATTGATTTTTGCTCCCCAGTTATGAAATAATGGTTTGCATACTGTGGAAGTTCAGAGATGGTGTTTTTTAACTCTGTTGTCGTGTATGTTTTTATGCAATTTTATTGTTCTAAATTATGTTGTTATTTTTGTCTTATATATTGTAGCATTGATAAAGTCTTTGAATAAGTCTACTAATCCTGAAGAAGACGTTGACCAATGGTTATGAAAAATCTGGCCAATATATGTTAAGTCGAAACTATACAAAAGGAAATCCAATGATGAGTGGAACATTATTAGAATAATCTTGGATACTTGTAGTTGATACTTAATGGTGGACTGTCAAAGTAAACGTTATTTATTAGCAATATATGCATAGGAGAAATGGTTATAAAAATGTGTTATTTGCACAAAAAACGTCTTTTACAAAAAAAAATATGTTTATTGGAAATGATTTGTTGACTCACAATTGTTTAGAAGTGATGTATTTGATGAAATTGTAACAGAATAAAATGATATATTTTTTAATAAGAACACATTCTCTGTCTTTCAATATGCATTCTCTGAAATTCTCTTATTGAGTCTTTTCGGCACATAGGGCATCCTTTCTGTTTAGTATATATTGAATTTACCCCAGATGCCTATGTAGGGGTTCCCCACCTTTGTTTTTGGGGTCATGTGATGTAAGGCCAGAAAAGGACAGCAGGATTTAAGTTGTATGCCCATGATGGGTAGAGGGTATTCCTAGGTCTAGATCAAGTAAAATGAATCTTTGGTGCTTGTGCTGCGTTGTTCTTAAGGTACATAACTTCTAAATCTATCAATTGTGCTTTAGGTTTTTTATTGATATATAATTAGGTTTACTTCAAACTTTAGGTTTTACTTCCAACAGACATGTGTTTCACTCCAGCCATGCTTTATCAAGGCTTGGTATTTTCATAGCACACTTCAAACAAACATGTTATTCGTCCAAAGGCTCTTTCTCAAGTCTTGTTATCTGCATACAATGACGTGGATGGATTAACAAATTAAAGGGCATTAATGTCATTAAAACAATGTTGAAATTAAAGAATAAGGTAACACAAACTAAATGACATTCTCAGAGCACCATCATATAAAGGTTAAGGTTTAAACAGGGTGTATGGAAATATACTTTGCAGCATACTACTGCTCGTACCTCTTCTCTTGGTGTTCTATGCGGCTCACCAGGCGCAAGCCTCCATTTGGAGAGGTCAATTAGGTCAGTGCTGTGGCTCTCAATTCCTGCATTTATTGGAATGACTGAAGGAGAGCTAGCACAGAGCTATGCACGCTATGTGTTTCACTTTATTTCTTTTTTGTGTCTTAAGGTTGCAAGATGGGAGCACAAAACACGGGTTCTCACCAGACTCTTTGGGTCTCCATACACAGCATGTTACTCCCTGGGGACTGTTCTTGTCCTGCTTGTTTTTCTAAGAAGTCATTGGTAAGTCATTCTCTTTTGTAATTTAATAAAGGCTGTGTGGATCTAGTACTGATTTCAGGTGGAACTCAACCATAATGGTGTATTTGCGTTCCATCTAGTTAATTGGCTCACTGTTTAAGCTGAAAATTAGAAATGTGTAAGTTAGAACTAATGGGAGTGTTAAAACTTGTTAACATACAGGGGCAGATGAATGAAGAGTACACATTTTTACATAGATATATGGTAAGGCATACACAAATAATGGCTTTATAAGTGATATGTTTAGACTTTGAGGCCCATTACATAAACAGGAAACACATACCAGAGATGACTAAAGAGACAGAAGTGACATTTAGGGACTGACAAAAATAAAATGATTGATATAAAGTTCTGATGATATTGCAATAAAACACACATAGAGTCTTGTGGAGAGATTACATGTGGAAAATGTGAGAATGCCCCCTGCCTGCCTAGAGGGACATATGCAGCAATTGTACTGGAACCTTCCTGATCTTTTGTATTATGGACCCGGGCAGTAAAGGGAGGATTCCCTGCTCATACTCACTTAGTTTCTGAACATTGGGCAGGGAAAGTCACAAGCTGGATAAAGATACTTCTGGCCTTTTATGGGATTTGCCAGGGACCCCGAACCCTCATGCAGGGAAATGCACACTCTCCCCAGGCTCAGTACATGGTCTGGCCTCCCCAGGAAGAATAGTAACAACTGAGACGCAGCTAAAGACCTCACCACAGGTCCTGCTGCAGATTCAGCTTCTCTACCATGAGCGACACCGGAACATATGTGCAAGCTTACACAAAGAAAGAATTCAAGATGGCGGCTCAGCTTTTTAAAGCCAATGGTCCAACCTCTCTGTAGAACTTGTGCTAAGACACATGCTAAATGTAAGGGAGGGAAGCCATTCCACCGTACCCAATAACATGCAAACAGTAATAGTGATAAACATGTGCAATCCCTTACACCCAAATCTACCCTGGGGAGTAGTCGCTAGAGTATAAAAGGGACATCCCAGGAAGGGGAGGTGTTTGGAGAAGAAGGGTGCTGCAGGAGTATGGAGCAAGGTGGCAGTTCAGGAAAGAGTTTGAAGAGGGACAGGGAAGAATGTAGGATACTGGAGACAAGGGGGGCGAAGAGTCATCAAGAGGTTATCAGAAAAAGGCCTCAGGAGGGGGTAGTGGAAGTCATCAGGAGGTGGTAGTTGGAAGTCAGGAGACGGTTGGTGGAAATCATCAAACAGTGGCTGCTAGAAGTCATAACAAGGTGGGTGGTGGAAGTTATCAGGAGGTTGCTGGTGTAGGTCATCAGAAGGTTGTAAGTAGAAGTCAGCAGGAGGTGGTAGGTGGAAGTGAACAGAGGATGCTTGAAGTAAGACATCAGGATGTGGTTTGTAAAAGTCATCAGGAAATGGCAGCAGTTGGAAGTCAGGAGGTAGTTGGTTGAAGTCATCAGAATGTGGCATTTGGAAGTCACAAAAAGTGGTTGGTGGAAGTTATCAGGATGTTGTTGGTGGAAGTCATGAGGGGATTTTAGGTGGAAGTGATCAGGAGTTGGTTGGTAGACGTCTTCAGGAAATGGGAGAAAGGCATCAGGATGTGGTTGGTGGAAGTCCTCAGGAGGTGGGCATTGAAAGTCATCAGGAGGTGGTTGGCAGAGGTCATCAGGAGGTAGGAGAGTGTCATCAGGAGGTGGAAGAGGAAAGTCATCAGGAAGTGGTTGGCAGAAGGCATCAGGAGGTGGTTGTCAAAGACCCCCTCAGATTCCTCACCTGAACTTTCTGAGGAGGTGTGGGAGATGCTTCCCTAGGTTCCTTCTCCTTGTCCTTCTTCTTCTTTCTGGAGGTCTAATGTTCCTGGTAGACGTATGGTCTGCCACGAGAAGTAGCCACTATATCTACCTTGTGAATTCAGCCAAGGCAAGGGACTAACTCCCTGGAACACCCAACAGGGGGAAAAAGCCACAAGGCACCCAAAAAACCCCAAATGATAATCTTGTAGGATTCTGGATAAGTGAGGACGTAAGTCACACAGTGAATAATCCAGTAAGAACTCCTCTAGCATAGGCGGAATGTCAACAAGCAGGAAGGAGTACAGCCTGTTTCACAAATGTAGACTCTGGACAGGATGGCAGGCAAGGAAGCACAGGAGTAAACACAAAGACAAAACAGGACTAGAAGCCAGCAGATAAATAAAATGGTAATTGGTAGCTGAAGGAAGGATGCAGAAAAGAGGTGCACCACTGCGGAAAGACACAAGGCACTGGAGCCAAATACACTCGGGAAGCAAGGAGGAGGAGAGCAGGAAAAAACTAGCGCCTTACTTACCGGGTAGGAAGAATTCGGGTTGCAAAGCACAGCCGTTGGAGTCCAGAATGACTATATCCAGCTGGCGCCAGCCGTGTTGGAAAAAGATAGAGCGAGCATGCAAGTTCCGGGAAAGCGTGATAGCACACTAATGGTGGCCAGTTCCTCTCCTCCACTGGCTCCAGAACGGAGCAGCCGTGACAGTATACCTCCTCCGATGCCTGCAGGTATCGATTTTACCGGGATGAAGTCGATGAAATTGCCGGATGAGTCGATGTCCATTGACATACGACCTAATTTCCCAAGAATCTTCGGATTGTTGGTACACCTTCCAGCTCTCCAAATACTGCAGAGAAACTGTACGATATCATGATTCTCAGATGTGAGAAACCTTGTATTCTTCAGTATCTGGTACAGTGTTGGTACCGTATGTCTTCTTCTGTCTGGAGTGGGGCTCTGAAACCTAAGTACGTAAAAGAGCAGCATGAAACACAGGATGTAACCTGCTTAGAGACTTTGGTAATTGAAGTTGAAAAGCCACTGGGTTAATCTTAGTGACAATCTTGTAAGGACTGATGAATCGTGGCGATAGATTCGAAGGGTGAACCCATTTTAGTAGGTACTTAGTGGATTATCATACCCTGGATTCAAACTTCCACTCCAGAGTATCGGTTCAATGTTTATCTCCCTGTAACTTTGTTCTCCTTTTACTATCTTCTAGACATTGTTGGGCTGATTTGTGAGCGCTGGAGATGGTCGATAAAATGTAATCCACTGATGACATCTTAGTAGAGGGATAGACACTGATGAGCAAAGAGTGAGGGTGAAAGCCATATGTACAGAAGAAAGGACTCAATTTGGTGGAAGAATGAATCGCATATTTATAGGAAAATTCATCTGTAGGAAGCAGATCTACCCAATCATCTTGTCGAGCATTGGTTAAGCACCAAAGGTACTGCTCTATAGTGGCATTCAGTATCTCAGTCTGTCTGCTTGAGGGTGATACCATGAGGACAAGGCCCTCCTTATACCCAAGAGTCTACAGAGGTTACCCCAGAATGCTGATGTATATTGTGATCCATGATCTGAAATTATATTTTAGGGTAGGCCATGTAATCTGAATATGTCTCAAAGAAAGGTTCTGGCCATTTCAGCCACATTAGGTATGCCAGATAAGGGCACAAAATGGGCCAGTGTGGGGAAAGAGTCAATGGTGACCATGATTGCAGTGTTACCTTGTGAGGGTGGTAAATCAACCACAAAATCAGTGGATAAATGACTCCACTTCCGGGAAGGTACTGGTGCTTGCTCTAATAACCCAATAGGCCTACTAGTGCTATAGTTACATTGAGCACAAACAGGACAGGAGGATATAAAGGCCTTATTGTCTCCAAGGATGTTAGTCCACCAAAATTGCACCAATTCAGGATTTGTCTTTGTAGGGATGGTGTCGGAATCACTAGACGCCCCTGGTAAAACCGCATACCTTCTTTCCTTTCGAAAGGCTTTCCCTGAATTCTCTGTGCGTAATGAAAGAGGAGTTACAGCTCGCTTCTTTGACTTCTTGTAAGAAAGATGAAACTTGAAACACAAATCTGTTTTGCTGAAAAATGAGTCTAGGAATAGAGAAGACCAGCTCTTGGTAGCGAGAAAATGCATCAGCGATGACGTTTTGGGTTCCCGGGATGTAGGTTAAGGTGAAATCGAACTGTGTGAAATAATGAGCCCATCTTGCTTGTCTGCAATTCACACATTCCATCTGTTGCAGGACTTGGAGATTCCGGTGATCAGTCCGGACTTCAAATGGATTCTTGGCCCCTTGTAACACATGTCGCCATTCTTCGCAAGCCAGTTTAATAACTAACAGTTCCTTTTCAATGACCGAGTAATTACACTCGTTGGAGGATAGGGTCTTGGATAGATAAGCTTCGGGTTGTTACAATCCTTCCACTTCCTGTTTGAGTAAAGCTCCATCAGCACCATCCGAGGCGTCAACCCAGATGGTGAAAAGCAAGTTCTGGTTAGGTTGTAACAGAATAGGAGCTGTACAGAATAACATCTTTAGATGTTGAAAGGCTTCTTCCGCTGTAGCATCCCAACGAAAAGGTACATTCTTCTTGAGAAGCCCAGTGATAGGAAGCACTAACTCCAAAAATCCCTGAATAAACTTGCAGTAGAAGTTTGTGAGCCTGAGGAACTGTTGAATCTCTTTCACTCTGGTGTCTCAGCGAAGAGCACAAAATCATTAAGTGTGGCTCCTGCCAATTAATGATCAGCAAGGAGAGAAGATCAAAGCTCACCCTATGTCGGAGACACATCTCCAGAAAGGCCCAAGAAACGATTTTGGTATTCCAAATGGGTAAGATTCAGGAGCGATCCCCATCATTGTACCTCCTCATCATCACAAAATAAGTTGAAGAAACAATGCCATCGTTCCACATCCTCCCGACTCCTCGCCCGACAAGCATCAGGTAAATTTTCCCAATAAGACCGCTTCTGTGGCCGAATGGGAAAGGTTTAGAGTAAAGAAGATGGAGGTCTTTTCTAAGGCGGCCAGTCCTGGTCCCTGGAAAGAGCCAAAAAAAGGCTGTTGAATCCACCATGTCTTCCAAGACCGCAAGGTTATCCAGCACAGCTTTGCTCCGTGCGCCCAAAAGCCTAAGTCTGACGACCTCAGGGATGTCTTTTCACGTAGCGTCGACAGCGTCAACTACAGAGACTTCATTGCAGCAAAACTTTTCTGTGACTTCCCCCTTGAAGGAGGCAAAGTTGAAATGCCATTCGATGTCAACTTCGGAGACAACTTTGTGTTTTAAACCCAAATCAAAGACAGATTTCTTCAGATCCTTTGGGTCCATCTTTGAAGAAGATTAGGAAGAAGATGACATTGTACCCTTTGGGTGTTAACATTTTGAAACTCCCAATGTTCCAGAAGAGTCAGTCTCGGACCAGTCTCGGCTTGTGGACCTAGCCACTTGTGTGAAAGAAGTGAGTGGTCGAGATACTTTCCCTGTTGTTGAATTTGACACACCAGACATACACTCTCATCCAAATTCGGCCAATATAACGGTCATGAATAGGGTGATTGAGTTTTTGGGTTGGGGGTGTCCTGCTAAGGACATTACCCAGGATGACTTTACAGACACTCTGGATAGGTGCCCTCCTAAGGAGCCTGTGCTGCCATTCCATACAGCACTAAGGAACCCCATGCTGGAAAACTGGCAAAACCCTAATACCACTTGTGCTGTGAACAAGGAGTTGGTAAAGAAGCACAGATCTTCTTCTGTTGACCCTGATTTCCTTTCCAGGCACCCTTCACCAGAGATTTTGGTCGTGCAGGCGGCTACTTCCACCTCAAATGCTGCATCTTATCCGACCATCCCCTAGATAAGGACGATAAGAAATATGATGCACTAGCAAGGAGGATATTATCTGCTGGGAGCATGGCACTAAAAGCTATCAATGCATCTTTTGCCCTTGTGAAATACGGGTTCACATATTGGATTGTCATTTCTCAGGCTGCAGAAAGCATTCCCGAAGGGCAGATGCGAGAAGGCTTCAATAATCTTATCAATGATGTAAGGAGGCTTCTTGCCAGTCACTTCAGTCAGGCCTTGATGCATCAGACTGCGTCAGCTGGTGGATTGGCTTGAGTTCGGTGATCAGGAGATTTACATGAGTGTGCAAACATGGGCTTTCCCATGACATCCAATCAAAGCTCCTGAATATGCCCTGCGATGTGTTCAACCTTTTTGGACCAAAGGCACACAACAGCCTAGAGAAGCTACAGGCCTCAAAGGCTGCAGCAGAATCCTTCAGGGAAGCCATTCATCAGCTGCAAAAACAGTACCCGCCTTTGCAGGCTTGGAGAGGGTGTTCCTTTCACTACTGTTCATCTTTTGGCCAAAGCAGAAGAGGTCAGGCTACTGAGAGAGGACAAAGGAGGTTTTCACGTGGAGGAAAACCTGCTCAGACATCCACTTCCTCTCTGCCCTCTGCCACAGCCCCAAAACTCCTCTGAGCACTTTGCTCACAGTACACTGGTGGGAGGCAGGTTGACCCAGCATCTGCAAGAATGGCATTTCATTACTTAAGATGCATGGACACTACAGACATTGGCTTGAGGGTACTGTCTCCCATTTCTACAAAGGCCTCCAGATTATCCCCCGAGCGAGCAATCTCTTCAGGACCCACTTCCACTCCTTCTACAGGAGATTCTTTCCCTTATTGAGAAAGGTGTTGTGGAAAGAGTACCTGTAGCGGAATAACAGCATGGTTGGTACTCCACCTATTTTCTGGTTCTCAAGAAAGATGGAGGACGCCGACCCATCTTGGACCTTATACTCGATCTTCAGGATGCTTCCTTTCATGGTTCTATACATCACAAGCACAAAAAGTACTTGAGGATCACCATTGGCAGCTTTCACTATCAATTTCGAGTACTGACTTTCAGGCTCAGCTATGCCCCAAGGGTCTTCACCAAGTTGATGGTGATGATTGCAGCAAATCTAAGAAGGGGAGGGTTTCACATCTTTCCCCACCTAGACAATTGGCTGATCAAGGCCCGTTCTCCGAAACAGGCTCTGGAATATCTCAACAGAACCTACCACTGTCTCCACAAACTGGGATACTCCCTCAACTTCCTGTCATGGCCACTGGTCATTGGCCCGTTACTTCACATCCTGCAGGGTCCCAATGGACCCAGTCTTGGGGCCTTTGGCACCAAGCTCATTATAAAGTGTGCTTTGCACACAGAAGGTTGAAGGCACGTGCATCTGGACAGGGTGGGGCCCTAGCAATGCATGGAAGGCATGTGCAGAAGGTAGGAGGAGTGGCAAGGTGAGGCCTCAGGGCGGGGCCTAAAGGGAGTGGCTGGGGCCAGGCTATATAAGCCGGCCCCACCCGCATGCTGGCGCTTCGCATTAGTCTGCTAGAGCAGCGTAACGCTTACCGCCGCTCAGAGGACCTTACCTGCTTCAGCACGTGTATCCTCAGACTCCGGAACCCTACAGCATCTTACCTTGAGGTCAGCCACACCATTGCTTCATTTCTGCAGCTACGCGCAAATCTCACCTTAGTCAGCCGCACCATCGCTGGAAGCACTGCCATCACTTCACTTCTGCATCTACGCGCGCATCTGTTATGCCCGCGCCGCTGGCGCACGCATTGGCAACCATCATGGACTACTTGGTACTCATATATCCTCCTAATACTCCTTGAACAACTCCTTTTCACGCCTGGGTCTTTTATTTCCATTTGCTCAACTTTGGTTCTTTCTTATTTTATTCAATTAACTACATTTGCCATAATGCACCTGGCTGCAGTCCTCAATTCCTGGCTATTCTCATTCATTGTTATTGGGACCTCAATCCCCAGTAGCCCTAGCGGCCAGTGCTGCTTCCACCTGCTCAGGACCAGAGAGGGAGGAGGCAGATTGTCTTCAGGTGTGCTGCTACAGGTGCTGTCAATTAGCCTGCCTCAGAACAGGGCAGGGCTGTATATAAGCAGCTGCCTGCAGGAGCACAGTGTCTTGCATCTTGAGTTCTCCCCGCTCCTGTTTGCCTTGACCCTTTACTTTGTATGCTGTTCCTGTTGCTGCATTATCCTGTTTTGTTCCAGTGCCCTTTCCGGGCTCCCTGCCTTGCAGCTGATCACGCTCCGCTGCCTTCTACCTACAGCCCTTGTTCTCTGGGCTTCCTGACTTGCAGCCTATTACAGTCCTCTGCAGCCCTCTACAGTCAGCCGCCCTGCTCCTCTGGACTCACTCCTTGCTGCCCTGCTCCTCTGGGCTCCTTGCCCTGCAGCCTGCCCCACTCCGGCTGACTACAGTCCTTGTCCTCTGGGCTCCCGGCCCTGCAGCCTACCTCACTCCGGCTGCCTACAGTCCTAGTCCTCTGCAGCCCGCCTTGCAGCCTGCCTCACTCCGGCTGCCTACAATCCTTGTCCTCTGGGCTCCCTGCCCTGCAGCCTGCCTCACTCCGGCTGCCTACCGTCCTTGTCCTCTGGGCTCCCTGCTCTGCAGCCTGCTTCACTCCGGCTGCCTACCGTCCTTGTCCTCTGGGCTCCCTGCTCTGCAGCCTGCTTCACTCCGGCTGCCTACCGTCCTTGTCCTCTGGGCTCCCTACCGTGCAGTTTGCAACCTTCTGCTGTCTCCAAGCCCTTGTTCCCTGGGCTCCCTACCTTGCAGCCTGCACCTCTTCGCTGCCTACAGCCCTGCTCCTCTGGGCTCCCTACCTAGCGGCCCTATTCTTTTGGGCTCTCTGTCTGTCGCCTACTACTAATCTCTCTCTATCCTGTTCTTCTGGACTCCCTGCCTTTCAGCCTGCCACAGTCCTCCATAGTCCAATACAGTTTGCCTGCACCTAGTGCCACTCTTGACTGAAGACCTGCTTCCTACTTTGCAGCCCTTCTGTTTTCCTGACTGCTGCTCCTTGTTCTCTTCCTTGATTCCGCTGTACTCCACCTTAGGTTATCTATTTCAGTCTAACTGCCGTTCCTTCATTTCCTTCTGCTAGATTGCTCATTGACTTCCTTTTCGCTGGATATTTCTGTTCTTGTCTTCTCATGTGTCTGATGTAATCCCTTTGTACAGAGCTTGCCTGTTGGTTTCCGGCAGGCAACCTCTGCCCCTTCCTTTGTCGCGTTTTCGGTGTTACAGACACCCACTGCTGTTGTTCCCAGCCATGAGCATACAGCGTGGGCCTCTGTTATAGCAATCTGTGCAGAAGGCTGGAGTTTCCTAAGGTTCGTGGAACACTCTTTCCCATTTCAGCATACATCCCAAGAGGGAATCCAGTTTGTTTGTACCTTTGTATCTTTTGCCCCTTTTGGCTCACAGCTACTGTTTCCTACTCTTCTTTCTTGTTGAACTTCTTGCTGTGTGTGCTTATCTGCTACCTTACCTCAGCACAGCCACCCAAACCCTACTTGGGTACCCTGTGCCACTCTTGACAGAGTGCCATTCCTGACAGCATCTTACCTGGGTGAGCCGCACCTTCACTGGAAGCGCTGCTATCGCTGCACTTCTGCAACTATGCGTTCCTCCTACCTGGGTCAGTCGCACCATCGCTGGAAGCACTGATATCGCTTCCCCTTCTGCAGCCACGTGCATATCTTACCTGGATCTGCAGCCACTCACGGGTGCCGCCCTGCAGCCCCTCACGGGTGCCGCCCGGTATCCTTACCAGTCCCGAAGCTTCCATCAACACGGGATCTTCTTCCGACACACCATCCTCCAGGATCTTCATCTCCGGCCGCCTGTCGGAGTTCGGAAACCGCCCATTAAACACTGATCAGCTGCACCTGCAAAGGGAAAGGAAACACAAGGTTAGCACTTGCATAGACTTTCATACCCTAAGCAGCGAGCTTCAGGTAGAGGCCACTTATGTTATCTGTTAGCTCAGTTAATGTTAAGAGCTTTTCATAAGCATTAAATTATGATATATAGATTGAACGCACTTACCTGAACATCCAGCAGTAACCGGGAAGGCAATGGTACTGACGATTGCGAAAGCTTCCCTATAAGCCCAATCACTCCCTACCCGGATAGAACAACCAGGAGAAGAGAGGACTGCGCCCCCAGGGAAACCCTCTATGGGAAAAAAAACCTCTGCGGCACTGATGACACTGGGTCTTGTCTGGATTCAACATCCCGGAATCTTGCGGGAACTCTGTGATTCTGAAGTACGAATTCTGTCGGGAAGTGTTCTGTAAAATGAGAAAGGTCAGGTGAGAGAGGTTGAAGACGGAATAGGAGAGTCCCACAGAAACCCTGCGCCTACCTATATCTGCCTCGGATATTCTAATGCTGATAAATTACGCACCGTGTGTCAAGGAACTCGGAAGGCTGAAAGGATGGAAGGAACACTCCTAAAATGTACGGGAGAGGAGGAGGGTTAGTAGTATAATAGCAAGTAGCTGAATGGCGGATCTAGGAAATGAGAGGAGGGAAATGTCAGGAAAGTAAGTACCGTAGAATGAAAACAACAGCCGGGCACAAATACGAGATTCGGACAGAGGTCCGGAGGGAAACTGCGAGGGGTCTCGACGGGTGGAGTCAAAGATTCCCTGATATCTGGAAGATTCAATTCTGAAGTACACAAGAGGAAAAAGGTTAGCAATCAAGCACAAATCAGAGAGTAAAGATCCCTAGGAGGCGATCACTTACGAAGTGTCTGGACTAAGAGAGTAGCGACGCGCGGAGGCAAAGCAATCGGTTCCTTATATACGGTCACATGACCCGCAGGCAGCGTCGGAGAAGACCGTGAAACAACTATGCCGGCACTCAATGAATAGCATGAAAGATAGGCCACCATGCTGGGGGGATTCACAAATGCGGAACGGCAAGTTCTGCCGCGATGCCACAAGGACCAACGTTTATAGCAGGATGTAACAACTTACCTCTGGTAGCTACTCCGAATAGACTTTGTCATCACACGTTCCTGGGTCATCTTCATACCTAAGGGAGAGAGAAAGGACAATATAGGGTTACAGACTATAATCATGGAGGAAGATTAGCACAATCAATACGAACAATAATCTTAGTTACAAAACTTAACTTCAAGACGGAATGGTCGCAGTCTGGTCTGGACCTTCACGCCAAGGACTAGTGACGCAACTAGGTCCATCTACAGCGCCCCGGCTGGAAGAAAGCAGGATGGAGAGCTCATCTTTCTATCAAAAGAGGTGAACCTGCATGGGTAAACTCTTGCTCACAACCTTCTGGCACGAAAGGGTTGAAGGGAATCCCGATGTCACCACGCCATTTTCACCATCTCTCCTCTTCTCTCAGGAGCAGAACCAGTGTCCTGGGTCCTCGATAACGCAGTAGCTGTGGGAAAGAGCTGATCCACGGGAGCCAGGTCTAGGGAGGGCTCCAACTGCCCCCCAAGGCCCCCGCAGAGACCAGGTGAGCGTAACACTTCCATAAAGTCCCAGGTGACACCTTCTCAAAAGCTGCAATTCATTGTATCAGTCCTGGACTCTACATCATGGAAGGCTTTGACTCCCGAGTTGAAGGCTCAACATATTTTATAGATGGTAATGAGATTTCAGAATGCCCGATATCTACTGGCATTCAACTTTCTGAGGTTACTGGGCCTCATGGCATCCTGCATTTTCCTGGTGTCCATCAATCCAGTGGGCCCTCAGATCCCATTGGTCATAATTCTCAGGCAGGATGACAGACCTTCTTCAGGTCCCAGGGAAGGTCATGTACTGAGGAGACCCCCGGCCGTCCCATAGAGTCGGGATTTGCTCCAAAAGTACTTTAAGACAAGATAGCTGCACTTTGAGATGGATGGGGGTGCAGATTTATTACTCCAAATGCACAAATGCGGAACGGAAAGTTCTGCCGCGATGCCACAAGGACCAACGTTTATAGCAGGATGTAACAACTTACCTCTGGTAGCTACTCCGAGTAGACTTTGTCATCACACGTTCCTGGGTCATCTTCATACCTAAGGAAGAGAGAAAGGACAATATAGGGTTACAGACTATAATCATGGAGGAAGATTAGCACAATCAATACGAACAATAATCTTAGTTACAAAACTTAACTTCAAGACGGAATGGTCGCAGTCTGGTCTGGACCTTCACGCCAAGGACTAGTGACGCAACTAGGTCCATCTACAGCGCAAGATAGCTGCACTTTGAGATGGATGGGGGTGCAGATTTATTACTCCAACAGCAATCAATAAGGACAACTCAATGGTTTGGCAAAGGGAGTCCGTTTAATGACAAGTACAAAAAACGGGGAGGCATGGAAATCAGCAGTGATGCGATAGTCCGTCTCACTTCAATTCCAGCGAACTTCATACAAACAATAACATTTATACTCAAAACCTGTCATAATTGACATGTAATACTCAAAAGTTAACAAGCATTTATATTGGTTAGGAAAAGGTAACTTTAATATAGGTGCCATATCTGTTTATTATGGTAACGGAGTGAGGGGATTGGATAAACACTGTCAGGTGGGCGTTTAAGCCCTTCCTTCAAATATGACTACTGTAGACGTCACTAAAAGTACGACGTCCCATTGGTTCTACTATCTATAGGACCCTAGATTATTTGGTTCATTGTGATTGGGTTGGCATCAACCCCATGCATACATTTCCACTTTGCTTAGCAGCATGCAGAACGGTCAACCAGGTGCGAGGTGCCCCCTAGGTACCCGGCCTTTCTCCAATTAAAGTAACCATCAATCATTGCTTCAGAAACTATGTGTCAATTATTTTACTGTGGTTGGCCTCTAAACAGCATCTTCTGTCTGGAAAAGTTCTGATATCTCTTGTCTGGGTGGATGCCAAGTGTAGGTGTGAACCCGTGCTCCTTCTCGCTCGGCTGGTCACGTGCTATCCACACCGTGAATTTGCCTAGTTTCTCTCAGTTTGTGCATTTAATTTCTTATTCAGCCCGCCACCTGCCTACGCCTCCTTATCTCGACTTTCTAAAGACAGGATATCCTGTTCTTAAGTTTCAATTATACTGTTCGTTTCTTTTATTGGTCTGACCTTGGCTCTCCTGGCACAAGCTACATTTGCTGAGTTTCGATTCAGCCGTCTCTTCTCATTTTGCAGGAATATGAATCTTTCTTGTTTGGCCTCTAGTAACCTGAATTGGTTCTGCTTTTAGTGCAAAGTGGACTCACATTTATAATATTGTGCTTCGTTTTGAGGTAGATTATGTATAATGGCGCTTGCCGCTTTATTCTTCTACTAAGCATATCAAGCCGCACTGTTTTCTTAGCTTTCTTGCGGTTTCAAGCATATGTAGAGGCGTTAGCTGGTCGAACATCTTCATCCTGCTTACAGCTTAAGCTTCTTTGTATTTCAACATTGTTTTCTTCTTCTAGGTTCACAAAATCTCCGTATTCATGGTGTTTAGTCTCTTTGTGTCATCCTTGGGTCGTCATATCTTCTATCTGCGAGTCCGTCCATGCCTTTGTGATGTCACCATTTGTCTTCCATTAAGGCCTTTTTGGTTTCTTCCGGGACGGTGCTTAGGCAATCTTAATTTCGTCTAATTTGCTGGCAGAGTTTTCTCAATGGATAACTTACTGCCTATGGTTTTCTGGGTATTGGTACTTCAATAGGTGTTGCTCTTCTGATGGGTACTGGGTAGAGCCCTACTGCAGCTCTCTGCTCGTTTATTTGCTCACCATATATCACATATATCGGTGTGAACATTCCTGGTACTTCAAAATGGGCGATTGGAGTGCAGGCTTTATTTGGGACCTCCTTTATTACACTCCCCCCTCTGGGCGATTCATCGACCACTTTCACTTCCTCCTTCGGATTCATCTTACTTGGTTCCTGTGTATTCATCTTCACTTCAAATTCTGGTCTGTACATGACGGTTTGAAGAAGTGTCTTCTTGGAGTCCATATCTTTATTGCTCCCTTTAGGTTTCCCGCTGTCCTTAAATGTTCGTCTTTATTCCATGTCATTAGTTGACATTGTCCATTTGGGCTGCAGTAAATCCATCTTCCCACATAATTTCTGCATTTCCTGGGATAGAGAAACTTTGTACCTTCTGGTGTGTGCCTGCTGGCCTTCACAAAGTCTCTTATTTCTTCATCAGTCAAATCTATATCATCACTAGCAGGGCTTCTAAAAACTTGAATGTGTCTGCCATCCATTGTGGAACCCATGAAAACAGTGATCCAAACCAGCTGTCATCATCAGCTTCGTCGGTTTTGTTGATCATCTGGTTCTGCAGGTTTGTCAGCATACCTATTGCTACTGTTAAAGTTCCATTTTCCTCATTGTGAGAAGGTATAAATGTGCAACATGATACTCCTATTTTTGCACAAACTCCTCCATCCATAGCTGTGATCATGTCAATGACACATCTGTTCTGGAGAGTCATCAGTCGGATGGCTCTTAACTCTTCCCTAATTGCATTAATTCCTTTTATGGTCATGGTGATCGTCTGCAGTAACTCCCACCTGGTTATCTGCAACCATTTAGTATTTACTCCAACTTGGATTCTTGGCATAAAAATCGTTGTGAACACTGATGAGGTGAGGCTGAACAGAATATCTTCATATGGGATCGCATGAAATGCTTCTTCTGATTTAGCAGAGAAGTAATTTTCTCTCTTCATTCGCATCAGTTCCACGGATCTCTTCTTTCTCAGGTGAGCATCTGCTTTCAGGAAACTGTCAATGTTCAGGTCACTTTTCGGGATCACCACTGCTGGAACATGGACGTTCACTATTGTGCATATGCCTCCCCAGTTTTTCAGCAGTCTGATATATGCTTTGGGCCCTCATGCCCAATAATGATCCATAATTACTGCAGTTCCATGCACCATTCCTGGAGCATCAAAAATGTGTCCACAGTTCTGATTCTCCCCCATTTTCCTTGTGCCATTGTTCCTGAAGCACAATGTTCGGCTTTCTAGTGGCACTATCTGCAAGGATCCTCCCCTGTCTTCAACCCATGTCAGCAGTTTTACAAGTTTCGGCCATAATGGCTTGCACAGTCTTTGTGAATTTTCAATTGCTTCTTTGCAGGATCCGAGGACCATCCATGCTCTGCAGATCACTTCTCCTTTCTCCTATCCGTCTGGTGAAAGCACTGTTCCCCAAATCTGCATTTGGCCTCTGTTCTTCCAGATTTGAGCCTCTTCTGGAGTTTTTCCTTGAACATTTAGTCTCGGGGTCACTTCCCATCTTATTCCTGTTCCTTTAACTCAAGGCTTCTTGTACCTGATCACATGATTCTTAGTATGAGCTCTGTTTCTTGTCTTAATGTCTTGGACATAATCATCTTCATCGGGGTAAGCTGTTTCAGTTGCCCATATCAATGAGGCCTCACTTCCCATGAACTGGCCTCTGGTCTTGCACATTGCTACGTGTGAGAGACAGTGTGCTGTTGGGACATCAATTTCTATAGCCACAAAGATCTTGGATGTTTCCATGCTGTATGGTAGAAGTGCACAAACAAAGCATTCCCCTTCGGAATTTCGTCTTCCAACCTCCTTCATGTGCTGGTACCAAATGTTGTTACCTAGATGTGCTGTGCTATCCAGGTAGCTGTTTAGTTCATTGTCATCTTCATGCATACTTCTCTTTATTCTTAGTGTTTTCCTGTAGTTGGCTATGACTACATCCCTGGAAGCATTGGTAAGGCTTGGTGCAGGCCTTGTCATCTGCGCCACTTGAGTGGACAAGAGTCTGGCGGCTCTTTCCTTCTCTTCATATATCTTTTTTCTGCTGGATACAAATGCCCATGCCAACCAGCCTGATGCTGGTCTGGTATATGGCTGTATTGTGGAACTGGTACTTGTCCCTTGCGTGGGAACATATATGCTTGGCAATACAGTCTCTGAGGTTTTGTTTTTCAGTTCCTCATGTAGCTTCCTCGCTCTAGCTATGTACGGAAATAATGAGTCTACTATCAGTTGAGTCCTTGCAGAGAGTTTCACAGTGTTGGCTCTCGCTTTCTTAAGAGTTTCTGATATAACTGTCTCTGTTGGTTTTTGCTTTAATTCTTGTTTTCTCACAACCTCTGCTGTGGAGTTTCTTATGGCAGGCAGTCTCTTCTTATCTGCTGCTTTTTATTTTGGTTCTGCAGTCATTGATACTAGGCCTGTTTCGTGTGCATTCAGTGTTTGCATGGGTGTAGTTGTCAGTGATGTTACTTCATTCATTCCGTGCTGACCCTGTCTCCGGCTTTCCTTTTAATTTGTTACCACACAAGTGTGTGTATCATTGCTAATCACATCCATTTCAGGTTCATTCACTCCACCATCAGATCTTCTAGGGACTGGACTGACTATGTAAGGTCTGAGGGCTTTGGTGGGTTTTATGCGTGCATCATTAGGTGGGTGTACTGAAATCGGAACGTTGTGTGTACCAATAAAGAATGCAGTTCTGATTGTTAATGACAATTAAATTATGATGAATATGATGCATAGATACATTATGCCCCTGTAAGTCAGGCGGCAGCATTTTCTTCCAGAGAAGCAGGGGTGCCTCTCTTCTTGTGGGAGGACCAGGGTGCTGCTCTGGACCCCCATCTCGATCATTCGCCAAATGTCAATGTTATTATTCCTTTACCCAATATCGTCTTTCAAGTTCTGCGTTTGAGAGTGTCAGGAGTTCCACAAGTATTCCCCTGTTATGAGTGGCAATTGTCTCTTGTTTTCAGGATACAGTTCCTTTGCTAGACTATGGGAAAAATCTAATTAAATAACACTTCAGTGAGTCCCCTTTACTGTGCATGTTCAAAGTAGGTAAGCTCCCAATCCACTCCTCAGATTTGCTTCACCCCTGAGGACATGTTGGACACTATCAGTACGAAGAAATAGGAAAAAATAACAACAGGTACAACAAGTGAAGTTCTTTATTCGGCTTCCTCGATCTGTCCCTCGGCGGAAGGCTTTTTACAATTTCCTCAAATAACTCCTGGTTAGAAAGTTCCACAAAAAAGGACGTTGTGTACCAACATACTGTTTTCTGGTGACAGGGACATCTGTCCTGTCTTTGCTGGGGTTCAGGATTATTTATTTATTTATTTAAATTTATATAGCGCGCAAGTAACCCATGGGCATTGAGGCGCTGTTACTTGCAGGAGCTTAGTTACAGGCAAAGAAGCATTCATCATTACATTATGTATTCAACAGGCATAGAGCTGCTGTTTTGGTTGGTACAGTTGGTCATTACAAACAGTTTATGCACTGGAACATAGGAGATGTATTCAGCTGGTGCGAGGAATCTTATGTGAATAAGATGGTTTTTATGGATTTGCGGAAGGTGCAAAGGGAGGCCTCACCTCGGATTATAGGAGGTAGGGCGTTCCAGTGAGTGGGTGCGAGATATGGGAAGCTGGAGCCGCCAGCTCTGGCTTTTTTTACTAATGGCACAGAAAGCATGTTAGTATATGGTGATCTGGTTGGCCTCGTAGTAGAGACGGGGTGGATCCTTTGGGAGAGGTAGTCGGGGGCAGTAAGGTGAAAGCACTTGTGAGTCAGTGTAAGTGTTTTGAAGATGATCCTTTCTTTTATTGGGAGCCAGTGTGCTCGTTTTCTGGCTTCCGAGATGTGTTCTCGTTTGGCAATGCCTTGGGCTGCCCGGAGAGCGCTATTCTGAATGATTTGTAACCTCTCTAGGTTTTTGTTGGATGTACCTAGGAAAAGTACATTACAATAGTCAAGCCTAGATCCAGTGATGGCTCTGGCTATGTTAGTGCAGTTCTCTTTGGAGAGAAAGGGCCTGACTGCGTTGATTAGTTTGGCATGATATGCAGCTGCAGAGGCTATAGCGTTGACTTGTTTAACCATGGATAGGTTGGAATCTAAGTAGAAGCCAAGTGTTTTGACTGATTCTGAGACAGGTATTTTGATGGAGTCTATGGTGAAGTGACTGAACTGGGAGTCTAGATTTTTCAGCGTGTCGGGTGAGCCTACCAGGAGGAGTTCAGTCTTGTCTGAGTTGAGGCATAGTCCATTGTCTGCCATCCAGGCTTGGATGGTGTTGTATAGGTTGTTGAGGGTCATGGAGTCAGTGTCGTAGTTGCCAGTGAGGGTGAGGAGGATCTGTGTGTCATCAGCGTAGTTGGTGTATGAAATGCCCATGGCGTCAAGGATGAGAAAAAGGGGTCGTGTGAAGATGTTGTAGAGGGTGGGTGAGAGGCAGGAGCCTTGGGGCACACCACAGAGTATGATAGTAGGTGAGGCGGATGCTAGGTCCGAGAATACTTGCATGGTTCTGTCTTGTAAGAAGGAAGTGATCCATGCTGTGGCTTCAGGGGAAAATTTGGCCGTAGAGGAGAGGTGGTGGCATAGGACGTCATGATCCACGAGGTCGAAAGCCACGGATAGGTCAAGAAGTAGGAGAAGTGCTGGTTTGCCCATGTCTCTGGCATCGTCCATTTGGTTTTTCAGGTCAAGTAGGGCGGTTTCGGTCCCGTGTCTGGGGCGGAAGCCTGATTGTCGGAGTCCTAGGAGTTTGTTCTCTTCAATGAAATGTTGAACCTGCAGGTATGCTGCTTTGTCCAGTATTTTGAGGAGGAAGGGGACAGTGGTGATGGGTCTATAGTTGTTAGGGGAGGTGGGGTCAAGGGTGGTTTTTTTTAGGAGAGGGCGGACCCAGGCTTCCTTGAGGGAGGCAGGGACTTTCCCTGTAGCAAAGGAGGCGTTTACAAAGGCTGTAAGGAAGGGAGCTAATGCTTCGGCGCAGTCTTTGATAATGGTGGCTGGGCATACATCACCTTTGCAATTGGAGGGTTTGATGTTCCTCATTATGTTGGTGATGTCTTTTTCTAGAATGGGTTTGAATGAAAAGGGTTGGGGGGTGTCGGGGGCTGGTGGTGGGACAGGGGTGTGTGTGTTGGGTAGGGCTTGCTTGGTGGCTAGTATTTTGTTTTGGAGCAGACTCAGTTTATTTTTCATGGCTGCTTGTATATCATCACACCAGGCCTTGTCTTTGGTGAAGTTCTGGGGGGCAGGCGCGGGTGTCTCTAGCTCCCTGAAAATGGCAAAGATTTCTTTAGTGCTGGATTGGGCTTCAGAGATTCTGGATTCAAAGGATTTAGCCTTAGCTAGGATGATTGCTTTTTTATATCTAGTGGAGCATGATTTAAAAGTCATCTTGTCTTTGTCAGAATGAGACATTTGCCACTGAGTGAGGGCAACCTTTTTTTCAGTGCGGAGTGCGAGGAGGTCTGGGGTGAACCAGGAGTTGCAATGGGTGGTGGGTTTGGCTTTACAGGGTTTAAGGGGGGCAATGGAGTTAATGGCTGCTTTGATGGCAGCTTCGTAGGCTGTTGCGAGTGTTTCTGGGTCTGTGGAGAAAGGGGGTCTGAAGGCTGGGCCTTGGAGGAAAGGCAGTAGCCTTTCCTTAGTGAGTTGGCGGGAGCTTCTGGCGAGGCAGGGTGGCAGTGGTTGGGGTGGGGGGGTGGTGGAGCAGGTGGTGAGGATGCTGAAGGTGATGATGTGGTGGTCTGACCATGGGGTGGGAAGGTTTCCAGTGATGATGAGTGGGCAGTTATGTTGCGCAATCCAGTCAAGGGTTCTACCCTGGGCGTGGGTTGGGCTAAAGATGGTGTTGTTGTAGCCCAGAGCCTTGAGGGCTGAGTCAAGAGATTTGGCTGCTGGGTCCTTCCTGTCCAGGAGACCTAGGTTAACATCCCCCAGGAGAATGGCTTGAGATTGTTTCTTAAGGTTGACAGAGAGGAGGTGGATGAGAGAGGCTTGGAAGTCACCTGTTGGGCCTGGGGGGCGGTAGACAATGTGGACAGCAATGGTACATTGGGAAGATAGGTTAATTTTGACTTGGAGGTAGTCACTGTTGTGCAGGGATTTCTCTACTTTCCTGATAGAAAAGCAGTCTTTGGCAATAATTGCTACACCTCCCCCTTTGGATAGCCGATCTTGTCTGGTGATGGAATATCCAGGCGGTAGAGCGAGGGTGAGTGCCGGGCCAGATGCATCGTGAAGCCATGTTTCAGAAATCATGAGTAGATCGAGGTCATGGGTGGTTAGGAGGTCGTGGATGTCTAAAGCGTGGGCATTGATGGATCTAGCGTTAATCATGGCGCATTTAAGATGGGGTTCGGTAGTGGCTGGGGAGTGGGTGGACATAGGTGGTAAAACATTTGGCACAGTAGCATTCAAAATGGTGGTAGAAGAGTTGCTAACCACAGATTTTACACTGGGGGGCCTAGTTTCAGAGGTGGTGGATTATATGTTTTCTCCTAAATGTGAACAATGTCTGCAATGTCCGGTCGCATGGCGTGCAACCAGAATGGTTATCTTATTTAAAAGATGGCTTAAATGTTCTGTATTTGCTGGATCTCGAAGAAATGTGAGTGTGTCTGTTGTTCTCCCGATAAGAGTTGGATAGTCTTCGATTATGCGAAAGAACAGTGTGTTGATGAGCTCATCTATTTCCGCCTGTGTTGGGATCATTTGATTCTTTCTCACTGTACTCAGGGAGAAGGATAAATTGTTCAGCACTGACAGTGAGGAGTTGTTTTATTGACTTTTCGTTTTCAGGATCTTGTAGGAATTCAGTGACACTGGTGAGCCTCCCTACCAATGACGGGTATGATGTTAGCAGTAGATAAAGGTAAATTATTATGTCCTTTGTGATGTGTCTACTGTCGGACACCTTAGTGATTCCGAAGAGTGTCTCAGTATTATACGAATTGGGATACTGTATTTGCTTCCAATGCTTAAGTGTGCCTCAGTCCAAAGTTCAAAGTCATCCGACTGGTTTGTGGCTTGTGCATGCAATTTTCGTCTTCACCCTAGGACTAGGATGCACAGAGTGTCTGTTTTTTTATGTTCTTATGCCCTTTTTTGCTTAGATGATGTGTCCAATAAAAGCCACAATTTGCAAAAAGTAATTTGTCTTTGTCTGGCTGGTCATGCGTCCTTCTTCCCCGTCATGGATCTTGTCTGCACATGCTGCGGTTCTTCCCCGTTGCTCGTCGATTCCTCTCATTTGGGTGAAGGCAGGGGGCCTTCTCCGATGTAGCGTTTTATATCACTGAGAAAAATCCAAGCTCTCCTGCCTTGTAGTTTCACTGCAGACGGAGTGCATTCCTCCACTGTTAAAGGAACGTTGAACCTTGACTCGTCCCACTTTTTCCTTGTGTGTTTCCTTACAAGGACGTCGTCTCCAGGGAAGGCAGGTGGAACACGTAAACCTTGAACTTGGTCTGTTGTAGTGTCTCCTTCTGTGTTCTGTGTTGCACTGCACCCTTTTCGTCGTTGCTGCAGCTGGTCTGAAATTACAGTAAGACAAGATGTCAAGCAGTTCAGATAGGTTTGCATTTCAGACCCTAAAACCTCTCCTGTTGACTTGGCATCACATCTAGTTCTATCTCGGGGTGTCAGAGGAGGTCTCATTCTCCTTCTTGTGGCTATCTCGTGTGGCGTAAGATGATGGTCGGATCCAGGTTGGTTCCGAAGCGCATACAGTACCAGTGGAAGGCAGTGCAACCATCCCTTCTTTAGAGTAAGCTTGAACTTGGTTATCCCTTCCTTTAACAAGCCGTTGAGCTTCTCACAGATCCTATTACCTTGTGGATGATACACTGATGGGAACTTGTGCTTTATACCAAGCAGCAAGCTAATCTGCTCAACACTGCATTGACAAAATGAGGGCCATTGTCTGACCTCATGACCTCGCATACCTCCCATCTGTGGAACACTTCTCTCATTAAGAATTTGGCCGCAGAGATAGAGTCTTGGTGTGTACATGGACCTGCTTCAATCCATCTAGAGAATTGACACACCACAACAATTAAGTATCTGTACCCGTTACATACTTGAATCATGTCGACGTAATCGACATGCAAGTGTTGAAAAGGCCCATTTGGCCATGTGGTATATTCCTCTAATTTCTTTTAATGTGTGCCCCACCATAAATTGCTGGCAAATTATACAGTTCACTATAAAGAATGCAACATGCTCGGTTAAATTCGTTATAAACCAGTCTTCTGCAAGTGTTGCTGCTAGGTTCTCTTTTGTCATGTGCGCCGGGTAATGTAACTGCTCCTGCGCTATTTTTAATAGGGCTACAGGCATTACTGGTTTACCAGTGCTGTCTTGTCGTCTCAAGCTGTCAGAGGGGTTTAAAGAACATCCTCGATGTTTCAACAGGTTCTTCTCTTCCTGTGGTGTCTCCCCTTGGAGTTTCATTAGCTATGTTGGCCCCAAATTACTGTAACTTTCAGGTGCAGTTCGTGTAACCATCATTCGCTCGTTGGCATGGATAACTTCCACTGCCATAATCGTCTCACTTTTGGATGCCATACTCTTGGCTTCCGTGTCTGCTGCTTGATTTCGGCGTGAGATAAAATCTGTCCCTTTCATGTGGGCGGTGCATTTCACGACTGCTCTGCCCACTGGGAGTTGTAGTGCCTTGATCAGCCTGTCCAATAAGGCTGCGTGCTGCACTGGCGTGCCGTCTGCTCGGAGGTAGCCCCTCCTTTTCTAGCATGCTAAGCCTGCATGCACTGTCAACGTCACATGGGCGGAGTCACTGTACACCGTTACTTCCTGGTCTGCGTGATTCTCAATGGCGAGTATCAACGCCAATAATTCTGCAGCATGTGCTGAATAATGAGATGGTATTTGTGCACTAAGAAGCACTCAAAACTCTCCATTCATTGTGTGTTTCATCACAGCAACGCCTGTGTATCTTTGCCCATCATTTTGGTCGATTCTCGAAGATCCATCAATAAAGACGATCTCTCCTCCTGCCAAGGCATTTTCTTTTACCCTGGGGATTTCATCATAGAATTCTTCATAATTTGTACAATCATGTATGGGCTCTCCTTCAGTGACTGGCTCTGCTATAAACATAGCTGGGTTCACTATCTTACATCGAACTATTTTAATCAATGGATTTGATATGATCACTTCATAAGCAGAACCTCTCTGAGATGTCAATGTGTCCTTTGGTTTCTCTAGAATGGCAAATAGCGAGTGTTCTACGTACAACGTCATTGAGCATCCCATTACAATGGTTGTCGTCTTCTCTATGGCGAATGCTGCGGCAGCTAAACTTTGTTTGCCTGGGAAGTGGCCTCTCATCACTGAGTCCAGATTCCCACTGTAATATGCCAGGGGCTTGTACCCCAATGAGGTTCTTTGAGCGAGCACTGCCGTCATAACGCTGCCAATTGTGTGTGAAAACAGGTAAAATTCCTCTGCATAATTGGGGATCCCTAGAACTGGTACTGTGCAGATGGCTCTATTGAGTTCAGTAAACCCTTTCTCCATGGTCTCAGACCATTCGATCTTTTCTTTCATCACTTGGGCCTTCTCTAGGGCTTGAAGTAAAGGCTTGGTGTAAGAGCTGTAGTCGAAGACCCATGCTGTCATGACCCACAGAACGTGCCCCTTCTGGACTTCCTGGTCCTTGTCGCGGCAGGGTTTGCATTCATTGTTTTTCCCAACATGGCCATATCACGTGATATGCCGCGCACCAGCCTAAACAGCGCATGTAGTACGTTCCATAAGTATGCCACGCCCCTGCGGGCCCGCGCGTCTCAATGCTATTGCTAAGTAGCGACCAGACGTGTGCTCCGTAGCTCGCGGTATTATTCCCTTGCTCTTCCACCCTAACCCAATTCTAGTCCCTTCCTCCCTTTCTTGATTCCTGGACTCGTGTGCTAGTTGCGCACCCTGTTATTTCCTGGATTCCTGGACCCTTGCTTCCCGGTACTTGAATGCACGCTGGAGTCTGAAGAGACTCGTGCAGCCTTATTCAAGACTCGAGCAGTACGGAAGAAGGCATCGATCAAGAAATCCAGCAAAGATGAACTCAGGTGAGAAGGGGGGAACTCCTTGACACATGCCCTGACATAGTTGCATAGGCCTAAAAAGCTCTGCATCTGTTTTATCGTGTGTGGCTTAGCAGTGTTCAGTATTGTTTCAGCCCTTTCTGGGGTCACCTTCTTTCCCTCATGTGAGATCAGCTGGTCTATGTACAGCACTTCTTGTTGACAATATTGTAACTTTTCTTTGTCAACCTTATATCCTTTCTCAGCCAGTATAGTCAATAGCTGAACAGAATCGTGCCTGCATTGCTCTTCTGTTGTGCTGCAATTAAGACTTCATCCACGTACTGCAGGACGACACTTTTTAATGCTATATTGCTAAGTTCCATCTGCAGGACTCTGTTGAAAATAGAAGGAGACTCACAGTACCCCTGTGGCAGCCTCGTGCTTTTCAGATGCATTTGTCTGAACGTGAATGATGTCAGATCTTGTGAGTCACGGTGCAACAGGATTGAGAAAAATGCATTTTTCAAGACAATCACTGTGAACTATTTTGCCTTAACAGGTATATTACATAGAGTTGTAGATGAGTTAGGGACTAGAGGGAACTCGGCCTCAACAATATTGTTTATTGGCCTATGGTCTTGCACTAACCTCCAAGACCCCCCTTTACTTTTTTTCACAGGGTACACTGACGTATTACATGGCGACTCTGACCTCACTAAGATGCCCTGGTCCATCATGGCAGAAATTGTCTTAAAAATCCCCTCATCTGCTTCTCTGGACATGGGATATTGTCAGGCTCTTGGTAGAATTGCTCCTGGTTTCAATTTAATCTTTACGTCTCCAACCCCCTTCAAGAGGCCTACGTTATAGGGTCCTGTAGTCCATACTGAGACAGGCACCTTGGCTATGTTTTCATCAAAATATTCAGGACGATTTAGTGCCAACATCTGAGGTAACTCTCTCTTAATCATTTTCATCCAGAAAGTGAGACTCACTTCCACCATTGTCTCTCCTATCTCTGCTTGTTCTTCAAACAGATCGTCATCAGTGACGTCAATCGATATCCTTCTTCAATGGCAATCACTGCGCACCATTGTCGGCCCTCGCCATCATAATCATCAATCAAGGCCACTCTTCCTTTCACTGCACCGTGTGTATCATCAAGCGAAATACTTGTCCCTCCTCCTCGTGCATGGGTATTCTTGGTCTAAATAGGAACTCATCAGGGGTCCTCATGATTCTGTCTGCAAGGCCTGGCAGACCTGTCATAAGCACACGCATACCATATGCAAATATTTCTGGCTCTAGTGGTATAGCCCTTATGGCTGGGTGTCCCGTGTATGCTCTGATTATCTTGCATATGTTTGAATAGTGCATTCCTGGAGTTGAACACACTTTGCACTCCTCCGTGAATGAGATTGTCATGTTTAACTTTGTCACCACGTTTCGTCCCAAAATGTTTACTGGTGAGTATAATAAGGGCACATTCATTTCACACTCTCCTATAGAGACTGGAAGTGCATTTATGAAGGGAACGCAACTGGTAGCTACTGTAAAACTCGGAGTATCTATGGCCTCGCCGGACAAGGAAAACTTGCCTTCACGTATGCACGAGCGTGTTGCACCTGTGTCGACTAAGAAGGAATATTCATTGCCCCCTATAACGACATCCACCCTATGTTCCCTGTGAGGGTCTGGTGTCACTGATAGGATAGAACACATCAGGGTTCCCAGTGAGCTGTCGTATTATATATTCAAATTTGTCCCACTGTGCACTTGTGGAATTCCCCCATTCCCGTTGTTGCTTCCCATTCCAGGGTTAGTTGTCTGCGCTGTGCTCATCATCTGCGATAGTTGCAGCGGTGCCTGTTGGGATTGTCCTTGTGGAAAATTCCCCATGCTTTGCGGTTGCACACCTTGTTGTGCTCCTGGTGCTTGTTGCTGCACCATGTGATTATGTGCACCACCCTGCTGTAAAACTGCAGGTGGATTTGCCATGCCTGTTCGTGTTCCTTGGCCGCTCTGCATCATGCCTTGATTTCTGCATGTGCGCGCCAAATGCCCTGTCATTCCACACAGTGGTCGGATCATTTGCCCATTTGACGTATCTTAGTTACCATTTTTCATATTTTGAAAACCTCCTTAATTATTTTGGAAACCTCCCTGATTGCTATGCCATCCTCTTCCCCTAAATCCTCTTCCCCTGGGATAAAACCCCATATTGCCCTGATTAGGTCGACTAGCCACCTACTGCATGCTTGATTCAGGTGTGCTAGTTATCATGGCTCCCTCAAGAGCATACTTTGACAATTTCTTTTGCACTAGTTTCGCTTCCTCACCTTTTCGAGTTGCTTCCTTTTTGCGATTCTTTTCCTGCAACAGTCTACAGTAATGTGCGATGGTCAACTGTATTTCAGCCCAAGGCTTGGCTTCAATTCCCACCAATTTCTTGAGTTGTTTCTGCACCGGCTCTGGCAGCCCTTGGCACAATATATGGTAAAACACAGGTATTTATTTCGTCCACGATTCATGAGTCTCGAGCACCCATGCATCTTGGAAATTCTGTATATAAATTAACGGGTCCTTATAGCTCCCTTATCAGAAATGTCTGTTTATAGTATTCGCAGCGCTTTCCATACTGCGACTCTACAATTGTTAAATGGAGCTCCGTCATGCGCGGTATTAATTGTGGTTACACCAGGGTAGCCTGCTCGTGCCCACACATCGTCTGCTCTTCCACCAAGTATGGCGATTAAGAGACCTTTGATGTCCCCTATAGCTAACGTGTTTCCTCCTGTCATTTTTTCTAACTCATGTATCTACTTTCCGGCTCCCAATGTCAGCACTGGAAGCTTGTTTTTCAAATGTTCTTGATCCATGAGTGGCCATGGTATATATTACGGTCTTACTCCCCCCTTCTCGAGCAACGGAAATTGGAACGTGTAGTCCTCTCTCTCTTCTCTCATTGTTCTCCTGTCTATTGCAGGTGTAATATTTCTGCATCGCCGTCTACCTGGTAATGCCCTTGGTCTGTCCACATAGGGCGGCGAAGACACCCCCCTCTGACCGTGAGATACTTCTTCATATCGGTCAGGCTGCGTGGCGGGCTCTAATGCCCTCGGTGCAGATTCGCTATTGTCTGACAACCTTTTTCCTTTTTCCCTCGGGAGTCGTCTTTTATTCCTTCCCTCTTCCTCATTTTCTTCGCGCTCCTCCCTTTCGGAGTTGGACATTGTCTGTCCCCAACTAGTGCGACTTCTCGTGTCCTGTTTGTTCCTACTTATTTCTAATCTATCCAGGGATATCTCTCTATTCCCACTACTTCGGGAGACATCCTCAGTGTCATGAGTGCTCTCTAGGCGCTCGTCTTCCCCCTCCCCTTGAGGTATTTGTTCTAGCCCCATTTCATCATATATTCTATCGATCGTTTCTTCTGGTGTCGAAGTCATCCTAGATATTCGCCCTAGATGTGCCTGGTACTGAATCGTACTCAGGAAAGAATTCTTCAATGTCTTCCCAGTCTACAACTGGAGTGGGTTTTTTAACCTCTCTCCCCAGATATTCAAGATCGCGTGCTCTCTGTCTTCGCTTGCGTTCCATGTCATCATAATTCTTTCTTCGCCTCTTCTCTGACCCTATCTTCTTCCTTTCTCTTTTCATTTCTACGCTCATCTGCCCTTCGAATTTACTCATCTGTTTGTCTTCTAATTCTTTTCTCACGTATCCTTTGCTCTTACTCCAACCTTTGCTGTTTCTGTCTGTCTTGATCATTGGCTGCTCTTGGGTTGCGATCGAGCTGTCTCTCTTGCTCTTCGCGATATAGCTGTTCTCGCCTTAGAATGTCTTTCTTTCTTATCCTTTCATCTCTTAACTCCTTCTCTTTCCCCTTTCTTCATGTCTCATCTAACCTCTCCTTTTGGTTCGCGGCATCAATGCCTTTGCCATCGAGTTTCAATAAAATGTGTCCTATCCATTCATCTTTTGCGAATGCTATCTCATCAGTTCTATCTTCGCTTCCCTTCCATCGCTTCCCTTCGCTCTCTTTGTCGAGAGATGCAATGTCTGTGCCTGATCTCTTCTTTCGTCATCACATCTCTCCTTGTCTCTTGGGACTGCGGAGGCAATATTCTTATCCTTATCCTTCCCTTGATTTTCATCACTACTACGTGTAGGTGACTCATATGCGGGGTTGCTATACCCCGTGGCTGCTTTAAGCTCTCTTAGTGGGTATAATCCTACGTCCTTTCTTTCTTCAACTTTCATTTCAGGTGGGGCAGGTGGCGCGGTAGGCGTCTCATCCCCCTCTGTGCATACATTAAGTATCCGATCTGTTGGCGGCTCTTCCTCCTTTCCCTGTTCATACATTTTCCACAACTCGAGAACAGCAAGGCGTTTTTCTAACTTCTTGCCTGTATATGTGGCATGGAAATACATAGTCATATGTTGTAAGACAAGCTTTAGATAAAAACCCATTTTGTGGCCAGGGCATAAAGATCTTGTGGGCAGTACCCTTAACCCACTCGGTACTGTATTTCTTTAGCTTGGGTGCGTGTTTTGGCAACTGTTTGCATAAGTGTGCCAATGGAGTCATGTCTTCCATGCTTAAATCTGTTCCCTTTCTTCTTATATAACACTTGTCAACGTTTCCGTGTGGCTTAAACAACTTCTAACACTATGAGCGAGCACCCAACACTGCAAGCTCTGATCCAAATTTTCACAAAATGTTATACTTTTTGATTTATCTAAAAAACATGAATTCATATGCGATTTTATCTCAGCTATCCAATCGCACAAAATTCAAATTTGTTAATTTTTTTTTTACACATATGATGTCACAACAAAAACATGTAAGACAGATGCTTGACAGAGTAGAGAGAGACCAGCTGGACATAGATATCTCTGCCTCTAATTATTACCCCTTCATGGGCTGTAAATGTACCCCTTTCACAATGTCTTTAAACGTTGTAGTAGTTTAACCGTTCCCCATTATGTGGGACTCTGGGTACACGTTTCTTCTAGCCGCTTGTATTAAAAGCGTAGGCATAAGGCAAATCCTCTCACTTCTCGGGTGTCTGCCCCGGTATCCTCGCTCTTCTCGGGTGTCTGCCCCAGTAACCTTTCTCTTACTTTTATTATTTTTGAGTCATTATCCCCTTATATATATACAGTCTTCTCTACTTCTAACTATATTTCGTTTTTTCCCACCTCCCTCCGTTACCTTTTCCCGTTACTTGTTCTAAAGCATGCACTTTTGCCAGAACATTAGTCTTTTTCACTCACGTGGTTCCTCTGTGGACCCTTGGGATCACCGCCTTTGTTACCGCCTTCTTCGACTTTTCACTCGCTCAGCTGCCTGTAGGAATGGGAAGGGATGCATGGGGAACACGGGTCCCTTCAGGCCCACGTCTGCTGTATTTCTGTTTAATCTACAACTGTCTATGGGGAGCTTCACAGTCTACTGGGCCGAATGGCAAAGGACTTGTGATATTGCCGAAGACCTAGAGTTACTTTATTTCGACGGTCAATAGGTGTCTTATTCAAATCAGTAATCGATAATCGATAACCATCCTCTGCTACCAAGTGTACTGAGGAGACCCCCGGCCGGCCCACAGAGTCAGGGTTTGCTCCAAAAGTACTTTAAGATGAGATAGCTGCACCTTGAGATGGATGGGGGTGCAGACTTATTACTCCAACACCAATCAATAAGGACAACTCAATGGTTTGGCAAAGGGAGTCCGTTTAATGACAAGTACAAAAAACGGGGAGTCATGGCAATCAGCAGTGATGCGATAGTCCGTCTCGCTTCAACTCCAATGAACTTCATACAAACAATAAAATGTATACTCAAAACTCACCATAATTGACGTGTAACACTCAAAAGTTAATAAGCATTTCTATTGGTTAGGAAAAGGTAACTTTAATATAGGTGCTATATCTGTAAATGGTAACGGAGTGAGGGGATTGGATAAACACTGTCAGGTGGGCGTCTAAGCCCTTCATTCAAATATGACTACTGTAGACGTCACTAAAAGTACGATGTCCCATTGGTTCTACTATCTATAGGATCCTAGATTATTTGGTTCATTGTGATTGGGTTGGCATCAATCCCATGCATACATTTCCACTTTGCATAGCAGCATGCAGAACGGCCAGCCAGGTGCGAGGTGCCCCCTAGTTACCCGGCCTTCCTCCAATTAAAGTTACCATCAATCATTGCTTCAGAAACTATCTGTCAATTATTTTACTGTGGTTGGCCTCTAAACTGCATCTTCTGTCTGGAAAAGTTCTGATATCTCTTGTCTGGGCGGATGCCCAAGCGTAGGTGTGAACCCGTGCTCCTTCTCGCTCGGCTGGTCACGTGCTATCCACACCTAGTTTCTCTCAGTTTGTGGAATTAGTTTCTTATTCAGCTCACCACCTGTCTATGCCTCCTTATCTCGACCTTCCAAAGACAGGATATTCTGTTCTTAAGTTTCAATTATGCGTAGCTACTGTTCGTTTCTTTTGTTGGTCTGACCTTGGCTCTCCTGGCACAACCTGCATCTGCTGAGATTTGATTCAGCCGTCTCTTCTCATTTTGCTAGAATTTGAATGTTTCTTGTGTGGCCTCTAGTAACCTGAATTGGTTCTGCTTTTAGTGCAAAATGGACTCACACTTAGGATATTGTGCTTCGTTTTGAGGTAGATTATGTATAATGGCGCTTGCCGTTTTATTCTTTAATTAGGCTTATCAAGCCGCACTGTTTTCTTAGCTTTTTTGCAGTTTCAAGCATATGTACAGGTGTTAGCTGGTCGGACATCTTCATCCGGCTTACAGCTTAAGCTTCTTTGTATTTCAACATCATTTTCTTCTTCTAGGTTCACAATATACTTATTCATGGTGTTTCGTCTCTTTGTGTCATCCTTGGGTCGTCATATCTTCTATCTGCGAGTCCGTCCGGGCCTTTGTGACGTCACCATTCGTCTTCCATTAAGGACTTTTTGGTTTCTTTCGGGACGGTGCTTAGGCAATCTTCATTTCGTCTCATTTGCTGGTAGGGTTTTTTCAATGGATACCTTACTGCTCATGGTTTTCTGGGTATTAGTACTTCAATAGGTGTTGCTCTTCTGATGGGTACTGGGCAGAGCCCTACTGCGGTTCTCTGCTGGTTTATTTGCTCACCATACGTTACATATTTTGGTGTGAACGTTCCTGGTACTTCAAAATGGGCGATTGGAGTACAGGCTTTATTTGGAACCTCCTCTACCGTCGCACAGGTGCTCCTGTGGTCGGTGGGCCTGCAAGGAGAATGTGATGATAGAGGAACCTTTTTGGCAACCCTGACCGGAGATAAATGTAGTCATGGATGATTCCCTCACAGGCAGGGGGGGCTCACATGAGTGATCTGACGATCAGCAGTCTTTGGTCCCTTGCTGAATCAAGACTACTCATAAACCTTTTAGAGCTGGGGGTGATCAAACTAGCGCTGATGGGGCTTTTTTCCATCCTTACAGAGTTAGAACGTGCTGATATTGACGTACAGAACAGTGGCCATGCATTACCTCAACAAAAGAGGAGGTTTAGGGGTTACTAACACTGTGTATGGAGGCAATGCAGAACTGGTTTTGGGCGCTACAAAATGGGTTCTCTCTGTTGGCTGTTCAGAAGAGAATATGACGGTGGGCACTCTGAACATGCAGAGCACAATCTCCCACGAGTTGGAGTTGGCTCAGGAAGTCCTTCTAGAGATCTTTGCCATTGGGGGAACCTCTCAAGTAGATCTGTTCATGTCCATTATCCATAGGATGTGTGACCTGTTCTGCTCCAGGGAATTTCCTCAGAGACAAGCTCTGGGGGATGCACTCGTATTCGACTGGGAATTCTCACTCCTGTATGCATTCCCACCAGTCCCTTTCATTCCTCATGTCATCAAGAGGTTGAGGAAGTTTGGGGAATCCATGATTCTGATTGCTCCAGATTGGGCGCAGGAGGACGTGGTACCCGGACCTTCTAGACATGTCCATCTGCCCTCCATTCTGTCATTCCCAGAGAGTGGACCTAATCTAACAAGAGGGAGGTTATCTTCTTCACCCCGAACTCTGAATCTTCACGCCTGGTTTCTGAGAGGTTAAGATATAAAGATTGGGGCCTCATGGTAGACGTGATGGAGGTGTTGCTTTCGGCTGGAAGACCAGCATCAAAAGCACTATACTGCTGCCGTTGTTACAGGTTTTTCAGCTGCTGTAGAGCTGAAGATATCGATCTTTTCACTTGTAATACGCCTGCATTGCTTACTTTTTACTGCACCTAGCCCATTAGGGGCTGCAGGTGGCTACTGTCAAGGAATATCTGGCGGCGTTATCATTTTTAAATGCATGCCAGAACAAGTTTCTTACTTTAAGATGCTGATTGTCATGCAATAACTGAAAGAACTTACAAATACTTTCCCACCGGTCCCTTTTCTGGTTCTGTTGTGGGATTTTAACCAAGTATTAACCTCCATAATGAGAGGTCCATTTGAACCTCTCCATTTTTGTCAACTTAGGTTGTTAGCATTGAAAAACATCTTTTTGGTAGCCATCACTTTAGCTCGCAGAGTGCGCCACAAGCTTTGTCATGCACACCACTATTTACTATATTCTCCAAGGCTAAGGAGTTTTTAGGGTTCATCCCTCCTTCCTTCCCAAGATACTGTCTGACATAACTTTTTCAGCTTTTTATCCACCTTCCCACCCTTCTAAGGATGAAAAGAGATTACACAGGCTTGACCCTGAAAGGGCTCTTAGTTCCTACATTTCTAGGATGGTAAATGTTAGATAGCATGGCCAACTATTTATTGTTTATACTGGCCACAGGCTGGACCAAGCCGTGACCAAACAAACTTTATGGTGTTGGATCATCTAATGCATTTCGGAGTCCTACTCCATTGTTGGACAAGATGTCCTGAGGATCTAAGAGACCATTTCACCAGAGGAGTGGCAACCACTTAGGGCCTGATTCATGGAATGTTTTCCTATGAGATTGCGCCATTACAAAACACTTCCATGAATCAGGCCCTTAGGCTCTCCAAAGTGGTATTCCAGTGCAGGCGATTTGCAATGCCGCAACTTGGTCCTCACCCCACACTTTTTCTAAGAATTACTGCTTTTTACACTCTGTCGGGCCACTATACTCATTTTTGAAGAGTGGTTCTGCACAATATCAATCAATAATCAGAAAAGGTATAGACAATCCACTTCTCCCACCGTCATCTACAAAACTGCTTTTGGAGCCTATCTAAGATATGGAATCTGTGGGAGGACACAATTAATAAAAATAACAAATTACTTACCATTGGTAATGTTCTTTCTGATGGGTGTTCCTCCCACAGATTTCTTATCGCCCTTCCAACCTATAACTCTGACTGTGGGTGCATTTTTTAATGCTTCTCTATTTCAACGTCCATCCAATTTATTTAATCATCAAGTCGACTTTGCAGAAAGTTGGGAAAAACTAGGAACTGAGGCAACTGTCGCAGTGCGTTCTATTTATACTATCATCAACGTCACGTCCTATGTGAAAATGGTAACTGTCAAGGCTGCACAGTGCCATCTGCTGTCAAAAACAATTCTGAGACTGTAAAGCACGATATGGATATATCTAAATTGAGGAATCCGTGGGAGGAACATCCATCAGAAAGAATCACCAGTAAGTAATGTGTTCTTCTTACTTTGAGCCTTTTCATTGGAATATCCTTTTCCCAAACTTTTCTGGAATTTGAAATATGGAAAAGTGGAAAATTGATGTCTCTGGTCCTCTCTAGTCCTCTGGAACTTCCTCTCTCTGTTGCTTTGACTGAAGATTATTTCAAATAACAACAAAAAAGGCATGAAACTGGATGTGAAGTGGAGAAGAGTTCCTCAAGGGCTGTAGTCCTACATTTCACATCCTTTGGACACCACCTTTGCCATTCCGCCTCAGTAGGATGTATCCACACACTGACTATCATGGAGGTTCTTGTAACATACTCTTACTTTACCTGTGCTGGTGATTGTTGCTCCAAAACCATTGACGTGAGTCTGGAGATGCTGGTTGCTTCTGGTCCTCTGATTTTGTAGGAACCAGTCTCCATCTGGCATAAAGTGCAATCTCCAGATCTGAGGGTACCATTTTCCTGTCACTTACTACCCAGCCTAGCCATCCTGGTGGATCCCTGCCCACTATCGATCATGGGATCCTTCATAACCACTGGAGTGTCAAAAGAAAAAGTGCATGGCATAGCCCAGTTGCCATATTCTGAGTGTCTCTTGAGACCTGCTAAGACTGCTACCCTGACATTAAGGGTGATATTTGGGTGGATCGGAAAAAGGGTTATCCTGGTATTGGTTTCTTACTCTTGTTGCTACCGCTGCCTTCATAGTCCCAAAATCAGTCAGAGAGGCCTTGTGTGGCCTGACAGAGCGGACAGTCTACACAGGAGCCCTGGTTTAAATGACAACTTGTCCAATCACCACATGCTTGGGACTCAGCAACCTAGATTATTGAAAGGCCCATGTATTATCCCTTGGCAGTGTGTGGTGTGCAGTACTGCCTCTCGTCACAAAAGGGCAGGATAATTGATGATTTCATGCTCATACATCCTGAAAGCAATTTGGCGGCCATGTTCAAGTGAGGCATGTCTACCCCTACCTAGGACCCTAGATGTGATTTTAGAGTCAGAGTATTCCTTATTCTTTTTAAGTTGGTAGTAAATTGATTTCGAGTGGATTGTGTCCTCCAACGTATTCCTCAACTTAGATGTATTCCATCCAGCTTTAGCTGCTTCGGAAAAAAAATTCGTCAGAGGGCGCCGTGCGTCGATGTCGAGTCGATGGTCCCTCGAAAGGCCTCCGTAGAAGGTCTCGTCATCGGGTGTATAAGTAGCACGCGTAGCACCCATTGGCCTCAGTTCCGTTTTTCCGCAGTATACGTTGCTTCAGAGATTCAGCGAACCTCGAGTTCTGTGAAGAATAGCGAAATATAACGAATATGTCCTCGTCATCGACGCCGACCACGACCCTGAGACCGAGTTTCAAAAAGTGCAAGTCATGCGGTTCAAAAATGTCGATACAGACCCGCATCGAGAGTGTTTGTGGTGCCTCGGTGAAGACCACAACATGGAGGCCTGTACAAAGTGTCAGGCGATGATGGGGAAGGCCTTGCGAGAGAGGAGGGGAAAACTACAGGTAGTTCGTAAATCTGACCGTAAAGCCTCTAGCGTTGAGTCAAAGACCCGTGAGGAGAAATCTCTTTGACGCGAAAGGCATCGGTCTAGGTCCAAAGCGATTCTCATCGCTCGTCGTCTTCGACGAAAAAATCGAAGAAACGACACCGCATGTGTCCCTCCACTTCGTCCTCGGACGAATCCCCAAAAAGGATGAAATGTCCCACTAAACATTCATCATCCGAAGAATGGGAAGCATTCAGGGTCAAGATGATGGAGGTGTTCGAAAAAGCAAAGCCTCGGTCCGTGCCTTCCTCAGAAGCCGGCCGGGAGCGTCATCGCTCCGACACTCGCGCACCCTCGAGCCCGGGTGTTCGAAGGAGGAAGGATAGAGAACTTTCTAGGACACCGAGCGAGAAAGACCGCTCGAGTCGAGTCGACCGCTATAGGTCACCGATGCTGTCCGAGACAGAACACACCTCGAAGGGCAAGTCTTCGAAGAGCGCCTCGACTCCCTCGAAGCGCTCTTCGAAGAGCGCCTCGACTCCCTCGAAGCCGACGCCATCGAAGACGGGTATTACGTCAATGCCATCAACGCTATCTAGTCCTTTGTCGACGTCGACCCCGAAGCCCTCGACGCCGAAACCTCCAGTTCAGCAAGATCAGCCAAAAAAAGAGAAAAAGAAGGCTACAACACCTGTGATGCCTTCAGGACCCATTATCACTCCTCCTCCACCTCTCCCAGAAAAAATTTTCAAACCTCTCCCTAGGAAGGAGTTTTTCAAGTCCCTGACCTCAGTTTTTGAGGAACAGGAGAAATCCAATGAGGAGAATGTACCTTTTGGGCTAGAATATGGCACTCCAAATGTCCCAGATGCCTGATTTCAGAAGAAATCAGGATGAGGGATCTGGTTGAATCACTGCACAATGCAAGTGGTATTGATACGTCTCCTGAAAAAGATTTTGGTAGGCCAGAACCAGGAGAACATGCCAGTCCATTATACTGTCAATTAATGACTAAAGTAATAGATTATTTAGGATGGGCCAGACCTCCAGCCCAATTTGTCCAAGATGATCTTACAGACATATTGGATCATGGTCCTACTAAAGAGCCAATTCTACCTTTTCACGTAGCCTTACAAAATAGGGTGGCCAAAAAATTGGGAGACTCCGGATTCTATTCCTCCAGTGAATAAATCCCTTACTTCGAAATACCACCCTGCCAGTAGCGACCCCAGTTATCTGTCTAAACATCCCACTCCCGAGAGTTTGGTCATACAGGCAGCCACATCGTCTAACAAACTGGTGTACCCTTCTATCCCTCCGGAAAGGGATGATAAGCGTGTGGATGGCTGGGCAAGGAAGGTATTTTCAGCTGGGAGCATGGCGTTAAAAGCGGCCAACTCCACATGTGCCTTGGCAAAGTTTTTGTACACTCTGTGGGAGTGCATTGCGATGGCAGCAGAGCACATACCAGAAGGGGAAGAAAGGGAAGGATTCCTAGCCATTGTTAGAGATGGAAAGGAGGCTATGCAAGAATGCCTTGAATCTGGATTGGACACTGTTGATAGTGTGAGCAGGTCAATGGGCACTAGCACGGTAATGTGCAGATTTGCATGTTTACAGAAGTCGGGTTTCGCACCAGATGTACAGAACCGTCTTCTAAACATGTCCTTTGTCGGGTCTCACCTTTTTTGCAGCAAGGCTGAGAGCTGCCATCAGGCAACCTCTTTTTCGTGCAACAAGTCAATCTTGGAGGGGACGATCCTATCGTTAATACTCCTCATATGGAAGGGCGAGAGGAATGGCCAGTCAAAGGGGCCAAAGAAAGACCACTTGCGGTGGACGAGGAAAACATGCAAAGCCAGCTCTAGCTGCAACCTCTCTGCCATCAGCGGCTGCAGCAACCGCCTCAAAACCGCTTTGAGGACTTATATCACAAGACACCTGTAGGAGGCAGGCTGTCACAGCATCTGCAAGAATGACGAGCCATTACTTCAGATATTTGGGCTCTAGAAATAATAGCCCAAGGTTACTGCCTTCCTTTTCTAATGCAACCTCAAAGCAATCCACCAGGGAGACACCCTTTGAGGGTTTCAGACCCGCTCCTACAGCAGGAAGTTTTAACCCTGCTGGAGAAAGGTGCTAAAGAACCGGTACCTGCAGCGGAGAGAAACAAGGGATGGTACTCCCCGTATTTTTTTATCCCCAAAAAGGACGGAGGATTGAGACCCATCTTGGACTTAAGAAACTTGAACAAGTTCCTCAAGAAGGACAAGTTCAAGATGGTTACCCTTTCTCAGATCCTACGGGCCCTTCAACTTCAGGATTGGTTGGTGTCATTGGACCTCCAGGATGCTTATTTTCATGTGCCGATTCATCTCAAGCACAGAAAATACCTGAGGTTTGTAGTTGGCGACTCACACTATCAGTTTCGAGTCCTGCCATTCGGATTGACCTCCGCCCCGAGGGTCTTCACCAAACTGAAGGTAGTGGTGGCAGCGCACCTCAGGAGGGGGGATTCACATCTATCCCTACCTGGACGATTGGCTGATCAGAGCACATTCTGCCGAACAGGCACTAGATCACCTGAAAGTCACCTGCCACTTCCTCCACAGACTGGGCTTCTCCCTCAATTTCAAGAAGTCACAAATGACACCTTCTCAACAGCTCCAATATATAGGATCCGTATTAGACACATCCCTGGGAAAGAGCTTGCCTCCCAGGTCGAGGGCTGAAGACATTCTTCAGATGGTTTCCAAATTCCAAAATGCCCAAATCTTCAGGCCTACGACTTCTTAAGGTTACTCGGCCTCATGGCATACTGCATCTTTCTGGTGCCAGAGGCACGTCTGAGAATGAGATCCCTTCAATGTGCTCTAAAGACTTAGTGGTCCCAGTTCTCAGGTCGAATGACGGAACTTCTCCAGATTCCGAACAAGTTTTGTCAGGATCTTCTATGGTGGACTTGTTCAGAGGATATCCTGAAAGGAGAACTTTTTTGGCAACCATGGCCGGAGAGCACAGTAATGACAGATGTCTCACTAAAGGGGTGGGGAACTCATGCCAACGATTTGACAATCAGCGGTCGTTGGTCTACATCGGAGTCAAAACTACACATCAACCTTCTGGAGCTGAGAGCAATCAGACTAGCGCTGAAAGCTTTCCTGCCGTCTGCCAGAGGAATGAATGTCCTGATAATGACGGACAACACAGTGGCCATGCATTATCTAAACAAAAGAGGAGGTGTAGGGTCACTACCTCTGTGCAGATAGGCAATGCAGCTCTGGTATTGGGCAATTCAAGAAGGAATCTCCTTAACGGCAGTTCACCTAGCCGGGGAGGAGAATATGACGGCAGATGCTCTGAGCAGCCAGAGCACGGTGTCCCACGAGTAGGAACTGGTTCACAAAGTCATTCAAGAGATCTCCACCCTTTGGGGAACCCCTCAAGTAGACCTATTTGCGACCGGAATCAACCGGAAGTGCGAAGGGTATTGCTCAAGGGAATTCCCCCCAAGAGGAGCCCTGGGGACGCGTTCGTAGTGGAGTGGAATTTCCCACTATTATACGCGTTCCCTCCGGTTCCCGTCATTCCTCAGGTCATCAGGAAACTGAGACATTTCGGGAGCCGCATGATCCTAATTGCCCCGGATTGGACCAGGAGAACGTGGTACCCGGACCTTCTAGACATGTCCATCTGTCCTCCAGTACGTCTTCCTCAGAGAGAGAACCTTCTCTCTCAAATGGAGGGTCAGGTTCTCCATCCAGAGGTCAAAACGCTCAACCTTCACGCTTGGTATCTGAAAGGTTGAGATACAAGGATTGGGACCTCCCAGATGACGTCATGGAGGTGTTGCTTTCGGCAAGAAGACCAGCAACAAAGTCTCTATACCGTTGCCGTTGGAAAAAGTTTTGCAACTGGTGCACAGAAAACAATGTCGATCCTTTTTTATGTTCCATCCCGGAAGTATTGAGCTTCCTCCTGTCCCCAGCTCATAAAGGCCTAAATGTTGGAACAATTAAAGGTTATTTTGCAACGCTTTCCATCTTCAAGCGCTCGTCGGAAGAATGCTCATATTTCAAAATTCCTTTGATAGTGCAATTTTTAAAAGGACTCACAAATGTGTTTCCTCCTCATCCGTTTCAAGTCCCAATTTGGGATCTCAATCTAGTCCTAAAATGTTTAATGTGTGCTCCTTTTGAGCCTATGCACACTTGTCCATTAAGATTACTGACATGGAAAACTGCTTTTCTAGTTTCTTTAACATCTGCAAGAAGAGTGAGCGAATTGCAGGCACTGTCTTCTGGGCCACCCTATACTGTGTTGCACAAGGACAGAGTTGTGTTGCGGGTTAAACCCTAATTTTTACCAAAAGTGGTATCTGATTTTCATTTAAGTCAACAAATTGTTTTACCCGCATTCTATCCTCCACCCCATCCTAGTAAGGAGGAGGAAAGATTACACAGGTTGGATCCAAAAAGAGCTTTAAGCTTTTACATCTCTAGGCTTTCTAGGCTTAGAGTGGCAATCAACTGTTTATTGGCTACACAGGAAAAAGATTGGGCCAGTCAGTAACAAAGCAAACAATTTCACGCTGGATTGTGCTTTGTATTTCGGAATGCTACAGATTAGCACAAAAAGACCCACCAGAAGGTCTAAGGACTCATGCCACCAGAGGCATCGCCTCGTCGACAGCCCTACAAAGAGGTGTCCATATAAGGTCCATTTGTGAAGCAGCGACTTGGTCCTCGCTGCATACTTTTTCAAAATTCTATAGCCTGGATGCTTCCCAGTCTAAGGAGCTGAATTTTGGCAAAGCGGTACTATATTCCGCCATCTAAGGGTACCGAAAAAATCTAATCCCTCCTCCAAAGAAGTTGTCCATACTGCTTTGGGAGTCTATCTAAGATGAGGAATATGTTGGAGGACACAATCCACCCGAAGAACAAGTTACTTACCAACTGGTAACGTTCTTTCGATTGGATGTTCCTCCAACGTATTCCTCATCGCCCTCCCAACCTACCCCTCTGTAGATTTTTCCGAGCTATTGCCACTCTAACTCTCGCAAGGCTAATACCTGTCTGCCGGCACAGCCTATACAGTGAAAAGTCAATCATGAAGGGGGAAAAACAGAACTGAGGCCAACGGACGCCGCGCGTGCTACTTATACACCTGATGACGTCACCCTCGACGGAGGCCTTCGAGGGACCATCGACTCGACGACACCGACGCACAGTGCCTTCTGCCGGAAATTTTTTCAGAAGCAGCTAAAGCTGGATGGAATACATCTAAGATGAGGAATATGTTGGAGGAACATCCAATCGAAAGAACGTTTCCAGTTGGTAAGTAAGTTAAAAATGTAATTCCCATTACCAATGGGATCATAATTTAGGTATATTCCAATATTTTTAACACTAAAACAGATATCTTTTTGAATCCACTCTTATTTGCACATAGTTATTAATGCAAATTAAAATACACTACAGTTCCTCTCTTAAGATGAGGCAGTAATACTATTAGAGTTCCTTCCTGTGGTACTGCTCTTCTGTAACCACTAATGTGAACATAACTATGGAGCAGTGGACTGCTACCTATTTTGTGTTGGGAGGATTTGGCTGTTTTTAGTGAGTAAATTGATCTGAAGGCAGCTTCTACTTGATTCAATAAGGAAATAAGTTTGCTATTTTCTCCCTTGGTGCTGTGTTCGAAATTGAGAGGAGCTGGGAGCTATTTAAATTCTGCTTGTAGCCTAGAAGAGCCTGGTTAACTTGACATCTCTATCAGGAGCTACGTTGGGGTCTCCAGGCAAACTGATGCAGAACAAACACACCTATTTGACACTAACTCTGTGTGTTTGGGACAATCAATAGATAAGCATTAGGACACTTCTGGCACTCAAGGCATAAGGGGTCATAAATAATGGACAAAATGATGTTTCCTGTGATAGCCACTGGTCCCTGGTGAATGCTGGATACCCTGGGGCGGCTTTTAGCTCCTGCTATTCAATCTTAATTTTGATCCCTTTCAGTGGCCATCTGAGATTCAGGAACCCATACATAGCCTCCTAAGAAAAAGCACTCCTGTTGCTGACAATTAGATTTAAACGATTATTTTCTTAGTTACAGAACTCATACCTCCTTGTTTTAAGATAAATGAGTACTATAATGAACCTCTTCTGAATACATAAAAAACGTTTACAACAATTGTTTAAAAAATACATTAACTACAATACTTTCCCCAAGTGTCCTCCCTATCCACCTGCCTACTAGCCATCCTTGATTGGTTTTATGGTTCTACATATACCTCACAAACCTTTATGATGCAATAGTGTAAAAGGCACAAATGCTTCTACTTATTGGTGACCCCACTGCTATCAATGGAGGATGTGAGGGTATTACAAGTGTGCTTCTGGTATAATCTATGCACAGCTCCATTGCGAGCAGTACAATGGTGATTCCTTTCTAATTTGTGAAGGGCCTGTGCCGATTCCAAGAAGATCGTCACCGCTCCCCAAGCGGGAGCCACCCGCTTTGCAACTAGAGAGGTGAGGCTGCTACGCTTAACACACCCAAAGGTACAGGGTACGCGGGTTCTCTGTGAAGGTGACACTCCCCTATATGGGACAGGAAGACCTCAGAGAGGGGTACAAATCACAATCTGCTGTGATGACTCTGAACTATTCCTCCTTTCACCTTTGAGGGTAGGGAGGTGAGCCTGCTAAGCAAGGCCCTCCCTAGAGGTCTGGGAAAGTGGGACCTCACTGGGAATGACTACCCTCTAGGGGACAAGGACTCCCATTCCTTTGTGGAACTCCCTATCAAGAATACATTGTCTGCATGTATGGGAATCAAAAGGACTGATATTACTTCTGTTTTGGATCCAAATAGCAGTGACATTAGTTGAGTTTCTTTGGCTTTAGGGTAATGATGGATTCCCCCTGAACTCCACAGTCAAAGAAGAAAGGCACACCTCTTTTGTTTGTGGCAATGAACATAAAAGACGAGGAACCTTGAATGGAGGAGAAAGAATCCGATGCAGAGGTGAGCCACTGCCAGGAAAACTTCCTGGAGTGGCAGAGCCACGCTAGACAACGGAGCCGGTGATAGCGTGGAGAGCGAGCTTATCACTAAGGAGAAGCCAGAAGGCTGGCATTCCGAGAGCCAATGAAGCCTGAGCAGAGAATAAGACAGTGACGGTAGAGAGACCGTTTTGCCTGGTGGCGGTGACCAAACCAGAGCTGTAGTGGGCCTAGGGCCCATTAACCAATGCCGAGACAAGCCCGCAGCAGAAAGGTCAGGTCACCGACCTCCGCATGAGAAGTGTGACGACTGCTGAGCCAGGCAGAGAAAGGGAAGCAAACACTCCCGAGAAGGTAACACCGGAGAAGGTGGAGAGCGTCTTTGTTCCTGCAAACTTAATCCACATGGTTTGGAATTGTTCCAGGGCACAGGACTTCTGGTCCCAAGTAGAGCACGCCTGCAGGTTAGCTGGTATCAATAGATATGAATGGAGCCGATTAGAGTGCTTGCTTGGGGCATACCCCAGGAGGAAGGAAATCAGACATATCACCAGGTTCATGGACCTCTGCTGTATCCTAGCTAAACACTACATTGCCATGTCCTGGCAACATTTGCGGGGCACACAATACAAACTGTGGTATTTAGAACTTGAGACTTGGTGCGAAGCCGAGACAAGGACGTGGGCTGGGTCATTACAAGACCTGCTGGAATCCCAGATAGGAACATATGAGTCTTGGAAAGCACTTGTTTTTACTATGTTCCATCCCTCTGATGACAAACTCCCACGAACCCCTACCTGATGTCAGACCACTCTTTACTGGCAATGTGTGAATTATCTCTACCCTCTCCAGAGCCTATATTTGTACCACCGACTCTGACCCCCTTATCATCCAACCAAGTGGACCTGTACTGCTACCCCCCTCCACCCACCCTGCCAAGCTGATTTCCTCACTATACCCTGTATAAGAGCCTAGTTATTAAGCCTGGAGAGTTTGAGTTTTGTTTGGTTTTGTTCATCTGGTTGCGTAACAGTTCCTGCTGAGTTGGATCAATAAAGGTATATTGCTAATGAGAGATGTCTGGTATGAAGAGTGAATGCTGTCTTTTTAGTTTCTGAAGGAGAATTATACATTGAATAACCGTGAGCTACGGAGATATAATTTGATTTGATAGAAGAGAGATTATTACCGCTTTATAAACCTTTGTTAGAAAGACGGGAATTGGGGGTGGCGCTGTGGAGCAGCCCAAGATGGCTGCTTAGCTTTTGAGCTCTGTGCGGCTCCGGCTTACATCTGCTAACATCTGCGAATATTGGAGCCTCCTACACTTCTGTTGCGGCTGGCCAGTTGCCCCTGTCTACTGGGCAGCTCCTGGCGAAATCCTGGTCTTATTTGGACACTGAGAGGCCGGCTGCGGCCGCGTTTCGTTTGAGGCCTCGGACTGACTGGGGCCGCAGCATTTACCCGGACCTCGCCTCCTCTTCCCTGCACGCTCGGCGGGCCGTGGGCCGCGCGGGGAGTGGCCCGTGTGCCTTGTCTCTCTTCCCAGGGTGCCCCGCGGAGCTGCCCACTGCCTGGCTGGGAGGCTGGCACTGAGCCAACAGCTGCGGCGATCCCCTCCCGGGAAACGCCGCCACACCAACACTCGGCTGCCGGGGCCGTCGCCGGAGCGCGCCCCGGCCCATTCCTGTGCTTCTGGGGCTGGAGCCTCCATCGCTGTGCTGGGGAGCCCGAGCGCGGACGGGGGACTGCGCTGTCGAGGTGAGGAGCGGAGGGGTGACGTGCTTTGAGGAGGGTGCGGTGCCCCCAGCCTCTACCCGCCTGCGGCCCCGTGCGCCTGGGCCGGTCCACTCTCCTCGTTCTACGCAATCTGGGGAGCGGGATCCCCTATGACTGTACCTGCCTTGCCTCCGACGCTGGACCGCAACGCCTACATACTGGTTGCCCTGAGAGCGCTGGGCGATTGTTCTCTGTTCTGCTCCCTGATGGTGGGTGCTCTGCGGGCCCGGCCCCCGCGCACATATTGGGGAGCGCCCTCTCATAACGCCGCATCTGCCTGACGCCTGCTGCCTCCCCTGGGCTGGCGCCCTCCTGCCTGTGTCCCCAGGAGCGGCCGCGGATCCTTGATCAGCCAGCGGCCACCCTGTCTTTGCCGCGGCCGGGCCTGCGGGCTCCACTGGGTCCCTGCTGAGCACTGAGGGCCGCCTGGTGGACTGCATAGATTGGACGCGGGCTCCCTCATCCTGCCCATCCTGTCTCTCTTCGGGTGTGGGTGTGCTCCCTCGCCCCCCCGCCCTTCTCTGGCCGCGCCTGGACATCGCCTGTGGCCCGCTCCCGTTGGGGACCGCGCAATCATCGGACTTGCCCTGCGGGCACCTCTACCTCACTACTGCGGGCCGGTGTCGGTGCACCTCGCTCGGCGCTACCAGTGTTATCTGCATCTACATCTGTCTTCCATGGCCTGATTTGATCCCTGAGCCCCACGCCTCTTGTTTCCTCACGGGCGACCTTCACTGACCATGTTGGCTTTTGCCACCATCCAGCATGCCGAATAAACCGAAGGGGAACACCAAGGGAGGATCTATGGATAAATTTGTTAGAGCGGTTTCAAGGACTGATGCCTGCTCATCGCCACCCTCGCCGGAAGAATCTGGGGTGGAAGCACACGCCGGAACATCGGGACCTGACCTCACAGTCATCATGGAGTCAATGGCCAAAAACTTTGCCTCTTTCCACGAGAAATTGGACGATATAAATGCCAATGTTGCCTCGCTCAAGACACGTGTAGATCAAGCTGGGACTCGAATAACAGAGGCTGAAAGTAGGATTTCTACAAATGAGGATGAAATACACGTACTGCAGTCCACGGTGGCGGCCCTGTCACGAGACATGAAGGCGGTTAAGTCTAAGTGTGATGACTTGGAATCCCGCTCCCGTAGAAATAATCTACGCATTATTGGTGTTCCCGAGAACGCACTCAAAGGGCGCATGGAGGATGCTATCGAGAGCTTGCTCAAGGATCTGCTGGGCAATCCAGCCTTGTCACCGCATTTTACAGTCGAGCGTGCACATCGGGCATTATCCCCTCGCCCCAGGCCTGGTGACATTCCGAGACCCATCATCGCCAGGATCCTGAACTACCGGGACAGGGACCTTATCCTACGCTTGGCACGGGAGAAGGGAGAGCTGCGCCTGGAAGCCAATACCGTCAGGATTTTTCACGACTTTTCAGTTGCGGTTCAGCAGGAGAGGCGCCAATTTCTTGGCGTTAAAAAGCTGCTCAGGGAACGCAATGTCCCATACGCTATCCTATTCCCGGCTCAACTGAAGTTGACTCACAACGGAAAACTCTACTTCTTCACGGTCCCCGAGGAGGCGGTGAAGTTCATCGAGTCGGAAATACCATTGCATAATCCAAGAAATGATCCCGCGGCTGCCGTGTGAACACTCCCTGTAGTGACCTATTCTCTTTACCATTTACCTCCGCTCATCTGGAATGTGATGGTGGCAATACTGTACTGCAACCTCAGCAACTTAGACCCTGTGAGTGGCCATCCGGCCTGGGGTTTACCTTGGTCCCTTGGACATTACTCCTTGCTCCTCGTACATTGTATGGTCCTGCTTGAGTTCATTTACTGTTCCCCCACTACCATCTGATCTCATCTGTGTGCTGAGGAATCCGGGACCTGAGCTTGGATCCGTTACTGCAGAACTTGACTCGACGGCACATGCCGTCCTATATGATGCTTAAGAAGCCGTCCGCACGGCTACAGCGCCCCCACTGCGTTTGCAATGTTCGTGTTTGGTTTGCTGTCAAGGCTGGGTGGCCCCTGTTGGGCCAGATTATGGGCATATCCCCGTTGGGTAGTGCTCTCCGTTCTCCCCCGGTTGGGGAACTCCGGCCTGTCTGCTGGCCCTGGCGCCGGTTTGGCTGGGGACTCAGGTTTTGGGTGGGGGACAATTCCCACTGCAAGTTGTGGGTGGGCAGTGAGGGTGGTGGGTGGTGATGTTGGGAGTTTTTGGGATTGTATTACAAAAGACGGGGGTAGTATGGCAGAAAGCGCGACATCGGGGTACCCTTGTGGGGACTCCATTAAATCACTAGCTGGACCCCGGCAGAGAGTGTGGGATGTACCCTAGTTTCATGTAATGGCAACTGTAGTGATGTCTTGGAACGTTCGGGGTCTTAGTAACTACACCAAAGCTCGTAAAATGATGGCCTACGCTAACAGGCATAGCTGTAAAATTTTGCTCCTGCAGGAGACGCACTCTGAGGGCCACTTGGCCAGATGCATGGCCCCATCCTGGGGCCCCAATAGATATTTCACCTCCTACTCGTCCCGGGCCAGGGGGGTTTTGACGATGGTTCATAGGTCGCTCAAGTTTGCACTCCATAAGAACTATGTAGATCCAGAAGGAAGATATGTTATCCTACATTGCTCATTGGATAATAGGGAATACTTGTTGGTTAATACATATGGTCCTAATGTGGACTCTCCTGATTTTGTCGATCGGGTGGCAGCGATATTACTGGGCTATGTGGGAGTGCAGATTATCTGGGGTGGGGACATGAATTTCATAATGGATACCACACTGGACAGAACGGGCACTGCCCCTAGATTGCTTTCTGGTGCGGCGCGTAGACCCTTAGCGCATAGTGTGACGCTAGATATTCGAGATGCATGGCGGGTAATGCACCCGTTAACGCGTGAATATACTCATTATTCCTCTGTGCACGACAGCTCCTCGAGAATTGACATGTTTTTCTTGTCTAGTACGCTCCCGGGAAGGGTGGCTGAGACTCGGATTTTGGCGCGCACCTTATCGGATCATTCTCCTGTCCAGCTGTCCGTGGACCTGGGAGTTCCCGCTCCCACAATTAACACATGGCGCTTCAAGTCTTCAGCCCTGCAGGACATAGTATTCAAGGCGGATATTCTTGCAGACATACAGTCCTACTTTGAGTTTAATCTATCCCAGTCCACTTCCCTGGGGGTCCGGTGGGAGGCCTTCAAAGTCTACATCAGGGGAATGTCCATATCGAGGGAGGCGGGAGTACTCAGAGCCATACGAGCAGCTCTTACCCGCTCCGAAACCAAATTACGTGACCTGGAGAGCGCGCATCCTACCTCTGTTGACCCAGCCACTCTTTCCCGGATTAGTGAGGAGCTCCAAGTTTTTAATGAACAGGCCATCAGGGAAGTTCAATATTTCAGTCGCCCACAGGCGGCCCGCAAATACGGTGAAGGGGACAGGCCGGGTAGGACACTGGCTGCGGTGGCCAGGGGCGAGTGGGGTCATACACAGATTGCTAGCATTAAGGACAGGTCAGGGTTGGACCAACTGACGGATCAACGGATCCTGGAAGTTTTCGCAGACTTCTACACTGACCTATACTCCCAGCCCCCTGAACATAGCGAGTCTCAAATGCGTGACCTCCTCAGCCGGATCCCCACGACACTCGTTTCCCCCACAACTAAAGACCAATTAGACTCCCCCATTCTGTTGGAAGAAATAGTCGAGGCAATATCCAATTTCCCGAAGGGAAAAGCTCCTGGTCCGGACGGGCTGACAGCAGAATTTTATCAGGAGCATGTGGCCATTTTGGCCCCCAAATTACTGGAAGTTTGGAACGAATCGCTCTGACTGGGCGCCCTCCCTCCGACATTGCGGGAGGCCGTCATCACGGTTCTCCTCAAACCGGGAAAACCTGCTGATGAGTGCGGATCTTATAGGCCCCTCTCATTAATGAATTTGGATACTAAAATATTTGCCGAAGTGATTGCCAACCGGTTTCTTCCGGTCATGACTTATATGGTGCATGATGACCAATCAGGTTTCGTCCCCGGGAGGTCGACGTCCCACAATATTAGAAGGCTTTTTAATGTCATGGCGCGCATGGATCAGGGTGTTAGTGCAGTGGCGGTTACGCTGGATGCCCAGAAGGCTTTTGACATGGTGTCTTGGAAATATACCTGGTTGGTACTGGAAAACATGGGTATAGGGCCAAACATGATAGCGTACATTAAATTGCTATATACTTCTCCGGTGGCTAGGGTACGGGTTAACTCCCAGACGTCAGCTCTGTTCCCTCTCTCTAGGGGCACCCGTCAGGGCTGCCCGTTCTCTCCGATCTTATTCGCCCTGGCAATAGAACCAATGGCCGACTATATTAGGGAGCGGCACGCACACCAAGGGATTAGGTTAAAAGACGCCCCGGAAATCATCTCGCTATATGCAGACGACGTGTTACTTTTCGTGAGAGACCCGGATGTACACCTGGACCCGATCTTACGCGATATTACCCGAATTGGCACATACTCCGGGTTCACCATTAACTACACCAAATCTGAAATTTTCCCCCTTACTAGTTCCACGTCACAACCTGTTACTGAGTACCCATTGCATTGGTCCCCACTGGGGATTAGATATTTGGGGGTCCAGGTGTCTCGGACCAGGGAAACACTGCTGGCGGATAACTACCGGGCAGTGGCGGAGCAAGCTGAGGCCAAAATCGCGCGCTGGCGTGTCCTTCCACTGTCACTACCCGGTAGACTCTCACTGGTGAAAATGATCCTGCTCCCTAAGTTATTGTATATCTTCTGCAATGTCCCCGTCTGGCCAGGTAGGAGATACTTTGCAAACCTTCATAAAACACTTGCACAATTCCTCTGGCATTCTGGTGCGGTACGTAAGAAGTGGTCGGACAGGTGTCTGCCCTATGACAGAGGGGGCTTCACAGCCCCGGACCTGCTAAAATATTGTACGGCTGCCCAGGCACAATTCGCTTCATATTGGTACCCTGGACCCCCACCCCGCCCTCACGTCAAGTTGGAGGTCCTGGCGGGGGCGCGCTGTAACATAATGTCCCTGATTCTGAATAGGAAGTACGAACCGGATTCGCCTATCGATCCGGTCCGGGCCACCGTACAGGCCTGGGGCCAGCTGTTTGCAACCTGTGATGAACAATACCCATATTACAAGTGGCTCCCCGCCTGGAATGTTCCCGGGCTGGAACCCACGCACGACACCACAGTGGCGCGGCACTGGGAGGCGTAGGGTTACCGCGCCCTCACTGTCTTTTATCCAGAAGGGCAATTTATAACACCGCAGACGTGGAGGTCGGGGCATTCTGGTTCAGTTCTGGAGCTGCTGCAGTTCTACAGGCTACGCGCAGCCTTCCGCAGCGCGTGGCCTGACTTTCCTGCTGAACCCCGGGACTCCCCTGGGGTTGCCTACATTGCTAATTCGGGAGGTGCAGGCGGCGTTGTCTCCTCATTATATAAACTGTTGCTGTCCGCCGCCCCTCCCCGACCATCCAGGGCACGGGAGGATTGGGCCGCTGAACTGGGGACGGAACTTACTGACCAACTGTGGGGAAAAATGTGCTCTCATACCAGTGGGGTGTCCTTGAACTTCCGTTACCGCACCATACAATATAAACTGCTCAACAGGCTGTATTATACACCGGGTAGATTTGCACGCTCTGATCCCTGGCTCTGCCCTCGCTGTGGTGCCGAGGGTGCTGACCACCTACACATGTTCTGGGCCTGCCCGGAGCTGGTCACATTCTGGTCTAAGATCATACAGACATTGTCTGCAATTGTCGACTCTGTGGTCGACCCCGACCCGCTGGGGGCATTGTTTGGGGTGTGGGGCCCTGGGGAGCCTAGAGATGTGGTTAAGTTCCTGAATGTGAGTTGTGTGGTGGCCAAGAGATGTGTCTTGCAGGGTTGGAAGAGCTCGATCCCCCCTACATATCAAAAATGGCTGAATCTGCTCACGTGGTCTCGGAACTGCGAGGAGGGATTCCTGGACATGCTCCCGACCCGTTCCCGTCCCCATAATATTTGGTCTGCCTTCAATAGCTATCTGAATAGTTTAAATGACACCTCCTTGACGGGCAGGTCCTCCCGGTCCTCTTCAATTGCTGTCTAAGATGTTGGTGACTCATGTTTTGTTGCTAATTGACCTCCGTTTCCTACCTTCTGCATATAAGTCCATGTATCCATGTATATGTATACTGAATTTGTTCTTATTGTCCCGATGTAAGTGTGTATGCTATCTGCCTCTGTCAACAAAAATAAAAGTTTAAAAAAAAGAAAGACGGGAATTGTGTAGTTTCCTTACGGTTGCTTCTCGGGTGGTGTCAAGTTATTAAGACTTTTCCCGATAGAAGAAAATGTTAAAATGTCAAGGGATGGTTTGCGGACTGTGTGGTCTGAAAAAATAGGTGTGGAAATTAGGATGAAGGTTTAGAAAATTTTATGGAAAGTCCCGGTTAGGATGAAAATTGATTTGAATCTATGTTATATTCAGTAGAGGATTTTGGGGCGTCTCTTTTGGACCCCTGATAAAATGTACAGATTAGGATTAAGAGCGGATAATGAATGCTAGAGTTGCTCTAAGGAAAAGGCACTATGCTTCATATGTTGTGGGACTGTACAAGAGTTAGAGGTTTCTGGAATGATATTCTGGATAGGATTGACTTAGTTTGGAATATGACTTTCCCAAGAACACCCTTAACTGTACTTTTGACATCTTCAATTGGAACACGCCATCTGAGTTATGTGACTCTATTTTGGGTTAACAAGGTGTTTTTGGTGGTGACACAGCAAATTCTACGCCTCTGGAAAACGAGGAAAAAACCATGGGTTGAGGAATGGATAGTACAGGTGCAGCTGCTTTCATGATTTGAAAAAATCTAATTTAAGGCATTAAATAAGAAATAATCTTATAAAGAACAATGTAGTGTGTTCAATGAGTTCTATGCATGAATCTTTGTCAGAGCGGGTTTTACTTTGATTTAAATTTGTATTGGAGTGAATGATTCAATGAGGGGTTACTTGTTTGTTGTATTTTGTGTATTGTGTATTTGTATATAATATATTTGCTTATGTGTTATTTCACAGTAGAATAGTTTGAATTTTATTGGCTGTATATTAGTAATCTTCAAATTGTTTCTATTTTACCTGTACCATTTTATTTCACACTGTAATGTTTTATTGGTATTTTGATAATAATTGTAATATATGTTCTCTGTGTTGACATGTTGTCACTTTTTGGGAAATTAAAATAAAGATTTGAAGAAAAAAATAAAATAAACTGAGTGCTGGAGAAGCCGAAATCACAAACGCTGAACACAGGCCGAACCAAGGCCCTGCTGCATTATGTGTATCACAGGGCCAGAGAGCTTTGGGGAGCTCTAGAGAACCAAGTGACATTTATCTACGAGACCAGGGAAGCCAAAGGGGTTACGGGAGCCCGACAAACCCAAATGTTGGACATGTGCAGGCACCCAATCAAGAGCCTGCTGAATTAAACACATAAAGGGCAATAGAGCTTCAGGGAGCCATAGAATTACAAACAATAGGGGAAAATACTGGGAACAGAGAGAACCTGCAGGGTTCCATTGCCCAAACCCAAAACAGGAACACTATCAAATATAAGGTCAAAAGTGGTGGAAGGCCACTGAGAAAATCCTTTTTCTCTGTAAAGGCCGGAAAGCATTGGATGTGTGTGAAGACTTCAGACTTGTCATTCAAAACCTGCAAAGAGGCTGGAGAACTGTATTGTGAAAAGTGTACGAAAGTTGACCATTTGAAAAACTCTTCTTTGGAAGGAAGCTCAAGTAATTTGGCCAAGCAAAGCCCGAGTGGAGAGGTTATTGCTCTGGTCTATTTTTGTTACATTTGTTTCTAAGTGGTGGAGACAGATAGCAAGTAGGTTTTGGACAGAAGACTATATTGTTTTGGACTTTTGACAAGCACCCTTAGTTTATTTTGTAAGGTAGGGAGTTAGCCTCATAGCAGTAGTGTTACATGGGCATTTTGCTTATAATTTAAATAAACTAACTTTGAACATGCTAAATCCTAGTCCAAATCCTTCTTCTGGGTGACCCCTCCAAACCCCCCCCTCCCCAGACACTAACACTTTTGTGGTGTATGTGAGAGCTAAGGCATATGCTAACCCTGTGACCCCTTTAAAGGCTGGCTGTGCTTCTGCCCCAAACTTAACTTTATGGGAATCAGTGCAGCCTGCAGAGTAAATCTATGTTGTAGCACACACAGGAGGTGTGACCGGCAAGAGAGCGAACACACCAGAAGAGGTTTCCCGGGCCGCAGTGTGCACTAGACGAGTGCAGCAAGGCCTCAGGGACAGGTAACAAGAACTGTTTGATGCTGCAACATGAGAAAGAGCAGACAACCTTGGAGGGCCGAGGCAAGGCCCTGAGGAGTAGCGATAGGCCGGTCCCGCTTGGAGAAACCAGGAAAGAAGAGAAGTCGATGGCTGACATGGAGTCCAGTTGACGAGTCATGTAAATGGCTTCCGAAACTGAGGAGTGCCAGACGGACCACACAACCCTCCCAGAGTGGGGAAAAAAACAAAAAGCCCCAGGGTGGGGAAAGAGAGAGACACAAGCCCCAGAGCAGCAAGTGCATCGAGAAGCCCCGGGGGAGCAAGAGAAAGTGACAAGCACCAGAGGGGAAAAGCACAGCAAAACCCCAGAATGGGGAAAGAGACAGAGACAAGTCCTGGAGTGGGGAGGACACAGAGAAGACCAGAGTGGGGAGAGAGGAAAAGGGAAGCCCCAGAGTGGAGAAAGCCCCGACAAACCCCATAGTGGGGAGGGAGTAAAAGACAGGCCCCGGAGCAGGGAAAGTGCAGAGAAGCCCCAGAGTGAGGAGTTTGATGAATTGAGAGTATTATTTCCTTCTCCCCAAGGGGATATGATATGATAGTTTATTTATATAGCGCCTATACACAATGTGTTTCAAAGTGCTTCAAGGCAAGGGAGGGAACAAGGTAAAATACAATTACATTCTTACAGGCCTTGAACAGTAAGGATGTGAAATTAACTATCATACTCTGCCTGACGACATTTCAGATAGTGCAAGAGCTAAAACATAGAAAAGGAAGGGAGGGGGGAAAGTGGGAAGGAAATGGAAACAGACAGGTGACTACTGTACTAGGCCTGATGACATTTCTGGTAGAGCCAGAGAAAAACAAAAGGTGAGGGAGAGAGGTGCAGAAAGGGAGGGGAGGAACAAAACAAGAGACTATCGTGCTAGGCCTGACCACATTTCAGATAGTCCTGGAGGGGGGGGGGGCAATTAAGGGGAGGGGGAAGACACAGGCGAGTTTGCTATCATACTAGGTCCTGGGACAATTCTGATAGAGTAAATGCATAGAAGAAAGTATGGGGAGGAGATAGGAAAAGGGAGAAAGGGAGAGGAGGAGAGAACAAAGAGTAAACAGTGAAAAAGACTGGAGAAGGAAGAGGGGAGAGCGAATACAATTGCAGAAGTCAGTAGTACCACATAATGCTGTAAGCCAGGATACAAGGTGAAGATGGGAACAGCATGATTCAGGGCCACCATGAGTACAAGATGCAAAGGAAGTCCAGCATGAAAATTGAGAAAGGGTGACGCACCGTGAAGTCCAAAATGTCAAATCCAGCATTGGCCACAAGACGGTCATAGTGAAACCAGAATGTATCAGGACAGACACCTGAGGGGGAAGCCTCCCCCTTTGAGGCTAGGGAGGTGAGTCTGCTCTGAAGACCTTCCATAGGGGTATGGGCAAGTGGGACCTCACTGTAAGAGACTTCCCCTTAGGGGACAAGGAATCCAGTTCCTGTGAGGAACTTTCTAGACCATCCACCATAGTGGCATATTTAGGACTATCAGATATGAAGAACATTATAAGAACCAGGGACTTGGCTGAAGACAAAACTAAAATATACCATTAAGCACAAGGAGGAGGATCTGTCTCTTTATGGGGAGACACATATTTATCTGTGACTAGTAGGGTGGGAGAGCACGCTGAGGAGAGGTGAAGCACAGCCAGAGAGAGAAAAGCGTAAGCAGGGCACGCCCCCTTCCGAGGTGACACCTTTAGGAGGCAGAGCCGAGGAGAGCTGCAGAGCCTGTGACTTTCAGAAGTGTCCTGAGCATCAGAAGGAAATGCTGGCCGGCGATTCCGATCAGTGTGAACCCGAGGAGAAGGGACTCCTTATCCCCCCGGTCGCGTGACCACAACGACTTTGTGGTGGGCCATGCGCCCATCGAACAGCACAGAAACCAGCCAGCGGGGGTGTCAATGAGACTCCCGGCCATCCGTATCCAGACTCGGTCACAATGAGAGCGAGAGAGAGAGGACTGAGTGCAGGACACTGACAACAAGATGAAGCATGAGGAAAGAGAACCTGAGTGTGCGCAGAGCCTTATCGCATTCCCCTGCAGATCAGAGGTAACAGGGCAAACTGGTGTACTGGAAGGCCGTGGGGACATCGTTATAGAGCAACTCAGACCAGTGAAATTGATGAGATACTAAATATAAAGCCATTAAAATGGAACTGTGTTAATGTGATGATAAATAAAATAATGAATACACATCAAAGAGAAGGTATTAAGAACTGGGTACAAACACCCTGGGAAGAGGGAATGTACCCCATGATTTAAGAAATAAAGAGTTGAGAAAACCAGAGAGAGAGGTTTATAAATATAGATGGGAAGTGAAATCAAGTGAAGCAGATAAAAGAAGAAATATTCAAACTGTGCGACCCCAAGGATATCTAATCCAAGAAAGCCTAGGTTACAAGAGTCAGAAAGGCAAATAAGCCAGGATCATAGTATAAGAAAGCGTAATGCACAGACTTGTGGAGCGACTGTCCCTAAAGGGGAGACCAAACCTAAGTACATTGTTCATCATAATCAAACATTGTTTATTTGGATATTCAAATCCATTAACAAACAAACAATAATACAGAGCACGTAACATTTCATCATTAAAATCCAATTGCAGACAGAACGACAATAAAAATGGCATACAATACATCAAATAATAATCACATTTAAAATTCATTCTATTAAGAATTCACAGATCTTTTCCTCACTCTCGATGCCTCCTTGAGATAAAGCAATAGTGCCCAGGCCACATAATCAGTATCAGCTGCCAATAAAAAAGTACAAAGCAGGATGACATTGTACAAACAAAAACTGCCTTAAAACTGGTAAAATCATCCTAATCCTAAGTATGAATATGCTGGGCAGAAAAGATAAAATGCAGAAGATCTTCAGGATCAGCATTACGTATAGGGCAACTGGTGACCCCGCAGGGGGTTGCCATTTAGCTGTATTACATTGTTAAAGAGCTACAAGATCTTGTCCAGAAGGACCCAAGAGACTATTTGACGATATCTTAATGAAGAGAACTATGGACTAAGAAGAGACATTGCCATAAGAGATAACCAGGAGAAGCGAGACATTCTACTAGTATAATTTAAGTTAGTTAAAACATTGGTAGAATCAAGCAGACTTAATTTTGGACCGTGGACATATTCTTTTGGGACTTCCTGACAACTGACGAGCACCTTGAGCTATTGGTTCCATGTGAAAATGTCCCTCTACAAATGACATGACACTAGGTTGCTGGGAAATAAAACAGTGAAGAGACGTCATTGTCCCCCACATTCCATGTAATGGAGGCGGGGGACAACCCTGCAGTCCCCCATCCCATTATGCGTTCAGGGTGAGCAGAGGACACCCCCACAACCCATGTTCCCCTTCTTCTGCGTAATGGGACTCCCAGACTTTGTTACTGCATGCTTTTCCTGGTGACATTTTGACATGCCTGTCTTTTTTACAGGGATATTTTCACTGGACACAGAATTATTTATATAGGCATGTATACCCCTCTAGCAACAGGGAAATATAGGGGAGCTGTTCCCCAGAGTGGGGTGGGAGGGACTGAAATAATCCGGATTCGGGAAACAATACAAAGGAGGGACGCCCCCGAAAAGAGAAAGACTGAGAAACACAATTTGGAAGAGAAACAGAGACCTGCTTGGTGTCTTGGGACGGCACTCCAGCAGCACCTGAACTATATACTTGAGTCTGTGAACATAAGCAAGGGCGTCTGATAAAGCGATACAGGGATGGGTGTTAAAAGGTAACAGCCATCCTTTTCATTGGTCAGCCTTTAAAAGTATGTCTTGGTTGTTTTATTATTCTTTGCTTTTTTATAGTAGTAAAAAAAATAGGTTAGAATAGGATTCTGGAACTAGGACTTCATTTATGTTTTGCCATCCTGAAACCCTGGCGAGCACCCTTTTGACTTCCTTTTGTATAGAGAAGAGCTTAGTATCACAGGTTTAGTGAAAGATAAGTTCTTTTTACTTTGAAGAGAGAATAAAACTAATGCAAATCATGCCTCCTTGTCAGTCTCCTGATTCTGACTTCCCACAGGCCTTTATCCCTGTGTAATGCTGGCTCCAAGTAATCCATGAGTCTTTCAATCTGCCAATATCACAGCAAAGCGTCCAAAGATTGTGGCTCCCTCACATGCAGTTGAAAAGGATATTCTACCCTCCTTTTTCCGACAACGTTGGTCTACCCATTGACCTGCACACCAACAGTTCCTATCTATAACTCTTATTTAGAAAACTAAACTTTGTCTCTTGGCATCAACTACACTATCGACTCCCCATATTTGCTGTCCAGCCTTACAATAATGTTTCCTAGTTCTGCTATCTTGAAACACTCCAGTATGACTTTTAAGAACAATGTCCTCATTACACATACTAAACCTTCTGTTGTGGACCGCTATAATCGCTCTCACTCACTGGGCCCCCAGAGTCAGGAATGCTCTCCGATCCCACATCCGCACTGCACCTTCCATCATCACCTTCTGCAAAAGCCTAAAAACTGACTTCTTTCACCCCAAATAATTTAGCCAGAGCACCTCCTCTAGTATCCTCTGTCTATCCTAATCTTCCTATACTGTCCTGAAAGCACTGTAACTTATTTTTCACCTCTTCCCTTTAAACGTTTAAAGGTGCCCTCTGGACCGCCAGCTCCATCACTGGGGACCGGGCCTAAAACTGCCATCCGCACCCATGATCCAGTCTCTCCCCCCTGTCTCCCATAGCCAGGGTGCCTTGGGGCTCCCTAAGGCAGGCGAGCCCCTGCCACTGTGCCGCCAGATGGGCCAAGCCCATCTGGTCTGCTAGGCTGACCAGAAACTGAGTACAGCGTTCCACACCTGCTTGCACCTCAACGGAAGCACCCAGGGTGGGTGGAAGTTTCCACTGTGCACTGCAGTGCAGCAGGAAGGCCAGAAACCCTTGTGGCTCTGCTACCATGGCAGTGCCTTTGACAAAAGCTTGGCTCAGAGGATGACTTTCAATAGATTGCAGCGAGATAGTTGCTCTGATAGTTACAAAACCCTTACCCAGAAAGTGTTTGTTCATGAATGACTTAGCAGAAGGTCCCCACGAACATGCGGTGCACTACGGGCGAGAGAGGAGGCCCTACTGGAGTCCCGAGGTGAGCGGCTCTATGCACAGGCCCAGAGGCCGGCTACCATAGGCCAATCAAGGCTCCACAATGATGCTGTATCATTATGCTTTGGGGGGCATTCTGACTTAGAGGCGCTCAGTCATAATCTCACAGAGGGTAGCTTCGCCCAATTGGCTCCTCAGCCAAATGCATACACCAAATGTCTCGACCCGCGGTTCCTCTCGTACTGAGCAAGATTACTATAGCAACAACACATCATCATTAAGGTAAAACTAACTTGTCTCACAACGGTCTAAACCCAGCTCACATTCCCTCTTAGTTGTTAAACAATCCAATGCTTGGTGAATTCTGCTTCACAATGATATGAAGAGCCGACATTGAAGGCTCAAAAAGCGACGTCGCTATGAGCTCTTGGCCGCCACAAGCCAGTCATCCCTGTGATAACTTTTCTGACACCTCCTACAAGAGTCACAGGCAAGTTTTTTTCCAGACATCCGCCCGACCTACCGGTGCAGGAGAGGCTAGGGGGAGGCAACGCAGCCCATCTTGCGCATGTGGTGAGAGCTAGCTTCTCCACTTGGGAGTCTGGCAAGACCATCATCGTTTTAAACAAACAGGGTCCAGGCGCTCATCCAGGAAGACCGTCCGCCATCTTCTGAGGCAGCGTGATGGGCCTTCCAAGGCAACAGAGGCAGGCCGCTCTTCGGCCGGCCCATCCGGCGATCGCTCATCCCCTAACCATGACCTCCCACCCTTCGGGGATTTAGAGGAAGGCTGGAGGCGCCAGGGTTTGGGTGAGACCACTAGAGTCTTAAAACCCCAGCCTGGCTGCACAGGGCCATGCTTCAGGTACATGGGTGTGAGGTAAGGTCACCCGCTATGCAGGCGAAACTGGCCTTCACTCACCCACTGTGGTAGGTGGCCGGAACCTCGACTGCCACCTGTCGATGCCTGCCTGTCGAGTAGGTCCAGCTCTGCCATGGCTCAGAGTTTGCCCGGCGTGCTGTGCCCAGTCCTCCTGGGGAGGCATCCTTCAAGAACAGCCAGGTTTCCGTCGGCTCCCAATTTGGACTTCCCTTCCGACCAGGGCCCCGTCAGCACCTCCACTGGCATGTCGGAGACAGAGCGCCCAGCCGTTATTGCATTTCAGGGGCCGGCTCAGAGAAGGCGGGTACTTGTGGCTCCCTCTCTGGTGTGTGGTTGGGGATCTCCTGGGACGTTAACCCAACCCTGCTGGACGTTCCTATCCATCTGCTGGGTTGCAGGCCCTCCGGTGATGGGATCCTGCTCCCCAAGCGCCTGGACCTCTATGCGCCGCAGCTGCGGAACTCTCTGCTGTCCAGAACATAGTTTGAGGGGCACCCATGCTGTGGGTGTATACGTCTGGGATGCAACCTAGGTCAGACCCACGGCTCTTCTTCAGGCTCCTCCACCGTTAATGATACTTTTGCAGGTTCACCTACAGACACCTTGGTACGTCTTTTACTTCCTCTAGATATTGAGATTTTATCATCTTTTCAGCACTCCGCCAGGGCCATTGTCAACAACAGCGGGGCCAATCTGAGGACCTACACTAAACCATCCAATCAGTAGTAGCGACGGATGGAGTGTACAAAGGGTAGGACTTAACGCAAGCTTATGACCCGCAGTTACTGGGAATTCCTTGTTCATGGGAAATAATTGCAACCCCCAATGCCTATCACAAACAGGGTTCAACAGGTTATCCGCACCTGTCTGCAAAGGGTAGACACATGCTGATCCGTCCAGTGCAGTGAGCATGCAGCCCAGACACAGACATCTAAGGGCATCATAGATATGCTATTGCTCTATTTTGTGTGGCTGAATGCCACTTGCAACTTTAAAAAGTTGAACGCCGACTGCTGGGGGTCGCATAACTAGTCAGTATGGAGGAGCCTTGTTCGTTATCAGAATGAAGCAGACCAATCGAAGTGTGGGTCTGTAACTAGGACAAAGAATCTAAAGCAGGGGCCGGAAATATAGGGCAGAGGAAGTCAATGGCATCAGAAGGAAATAATAGAGCATGCAGAAAACAAGTGTAAATATCAGTGCTATCTCCCTCTGGAACGAATACTATGGAAGTGGGAGTCTTTCCCTAGACTTTTGCACAAACACAGATACATAAAATGACACTAGAAACTCGCAGTAATCGATCATGGAGTAAGGGCATTGCTCACAGTCAATGGAAAACAGAATGCATTCCCAATGCTTGCACACTGGAGCTTGCCTTTTCCTAATTGTACAGGGCACATAAAAATACCTCTAAATTGAAAGCATTTCAGTGACGCTGCATGGGAATCTCAGGAACACGTAGGGATCAGCTCCTTGCACGAAGTCTGCCAGCAAAGCCTTCAAGCTGAAAATAGGGAGCTTGCAATCAAATACCTGAAGCTTGGAAAGGGCAGCTTTCAAGCAAGGGCTTTAAAGCAGGAACAGGACACTAGCAAGCCAGGCTTCGGTCTCAAAAACGGAGAGTTTGCAAATCCTGCTTCAAGCTGTGAAAGAGTGCAGATTGCTCTCCTTATTGGTAAAAAAGTGAAAGGAAGCCAAAGGGCAGGATGTGGTTCACATTGGAAAAGGTCTGGGAGGAACAACAATTGCTGGAGGACTGAGGTAAAAATCAAAGGGTTCATAAAGGCAGACGTGCAGCCACAACCAAATGGCAATGTATCAAGTGCATGCACTTAAGGCTTCACTGCCTGACATTGGTTTTCACATGGGTTCTTTGTTTGTTTGTTTAATTTATATATATAGCGCTCCAGATCCGGGAGTAAAAAGGCGCATAGGACAGGTTACAAGGCACAGTAGATGGTAATTAGCAGTGGTGTAATAGCAAAGGTTATGTACAGTATATACAGACAATGGTAGTAACTGCATACAGTAAAGACGTAGGTGAGGCATGTACAATATATACAGATTATAGCTAGGTCTATCTTAAGGTTGACTTTTTGTCAGTAGCCACCCAATGGCAAGTTTCCTGAAAGACTGGATGGATTTGGATGATTTCATGTTCAGGGGCAGTTCTGCATGCTGAGAAGTACCAGGAGTCCTGCAGAGTACAGTAGCATGGTAGCCTGAAGCCAGAAGCAAGAACAATCTGTTCGCGTGCAGGTGCTCCAAGATACCACAGAGGCAAGGACCACAATGCCCCATTCTGGCCATACAAGATCCAGAATTGAATTCCAGAATGGACCTGGTTTCAGAATTCCCACTGGAGGTTTGTGGATTGGCACCATGACACTTGAGCACTTCAAAAGCATAATTCCCGCTGGAGGTTTGTGGATTGGTGCATGACCCATAAGCACTTCAAGAGCATAATCAGCTGGAGGCTGCACCCCACAGGCCCTTAGTGAGCACCGTGTGATGGCAAGACCAGAGGATGCTGACAGATATAGGCACAGGGACGCATTATTTTGAAGAGCTGCACATGCATTGACCATTTGTACAGAAGGGATGCACATGCAGGGACCAATAAGTGAAAAGTGATGCATGTATCAATTGCGTGCAAAGGGATGCTAACACAGGACCCTATTAAAGAGACGGGATTGAGACCAGGGGCCAGTAAGAGAGAATGGATGCACATACAAGGGCCAAGTGTAGAGAACGGATCCACACACTGTGGATAATCACATAGAAGCGATGCACATGTAGCGGCAGATTACCCATAATGGATGCATGTGCATAGGCTGATTACAGGGAAAGGGTGCACATGAAGGGGCCAGTTGGGCTGATTTCAGAAAAGGTAGGCATACACATGGGCCAGCTACAGAGAAGAGAGGGGCATACAGGTGGCAATCACAGGAATGGATGCAAATACAAGGGCCAGCTTCAGAGAAGAGATCAAACTGGAGGGTGCAGTCACATAGAAGGGGTGCACACGAACAGGCAATTATGAAGAAGGGATGCGCATGCGGGGGAGAGGCGGCAGCTAGGAAGAAGGGATGCACATGGAAGCAGTGTTTAATTTGTGGGGGTGGTTGCCGGTGCCCAAGACCGACACTCTTTTTTGGGCACCGGAACTCATGCTGGGCCAGCGCACGTGCCACTGCTTTGTTTGTTCTTCCACTTCACTTTGCTTCGATCATAAATCATTGGGATTTGTCATTCTGATCTCGATCTCTCTCGTGCTTGCAGGTTGCAGGCCATGGCTGGCTGGGCCTGGGAGGGGGAGCAATAGCAATGAACAACAAACTGTTACAAACAGCCAATGAAAACTACCATTCTGTTGTTACTATGCAGTATTTGATACATTCTGTATAGTAACACAGAATGTGCAGTTTTCATTGGCTGTTCTTCTGAGCCAGTGAAATTACATGGTAACGTGTTGTTGTTGCCACAGGAGGCAGCGCGGCACCACCTTCATTTCACAAGTTACTGTGACGTGAAGGTGTCGAGGCGTGGCGTCATCGGTCCTGACTTGTGAGAGAGAGAGCCTGCCCTGCTGCATTGTGTGGTGCGGCCCAGTTGCTTCCTGGGACCCCCTCTGCCTGCTTTTTCATTTGTGCGGGTGCCAGTGTGCGCATCCGCCCCCCCTACCCTGAGGCCCCGACAGGAGACCAAGTCCCAGCCGGCAAAGTAGGCAAGTCACTTGTTGTTGCGTGCGGTGAAGCCTGAGCCTGTCACAATCAAGTGATCAGGCAAGGAAGGCCCAGGTCGGGGCCCGGGCGGTAGCACGGTCCCCTGGTAGTGTCCTCACTGCCCAGGAGTCAGGACCCCACCAGGGGACCGTCCGGCCCGGGCTTCTGTCTTTGTGACCTGTGTGCAGAGTGCTGCTGACTGCAGTCAGTGCCAGGCCCAGGCCAATTTCTGTGACATGGGGCTGCCGGCTGCCGCAGACTCAGTCGGATGACTCTGCCGCGGGCGGCCGGGACCGTGGATTGTGCCCAAAAGTATGTTTTTCACTTTTTTCTTTGAAAACCTGACCTTCCGTGGGGCCGGTGGCCAGGGCCCTGCCCCAAGGAAGGTAGGTTTTCAAAGAAATAACTTATTTTGAGTGGCGGCTGTGGCCCATCACTTCGAAAGTGATGGGCCCCACCTGCTCATATATATGTTTTTTCTTTTAAAATCCTACCTTCCGTGTTGCCGCTGCGCCGCAAACTTATTTTTGTCATCATCAGGCTCAGCATGGCCGTGGCAAAGCAGGGCAAAGCCCGGGAGCGGGCGGGGCACAGGCGGCACCGTGGTCCCACTAGTATCTGTCACAAAAGGAATGAATTGTCGTTTGCAACTTTGGCCACCTTTTTATTGGTGCCAAGCCCGACTTGAGAAAATTGTATGCCCCAGTACGACCTTGGATAGCATTCATCTTAGCGAAACATGAACTGTGAATTTTTGCCTGGGTGTTTCCGTTCTTCCTTTTAATGTTATCGGCCTCATTAGTTCACAAACGAGCTTCAGCGAGGGGACCCGGAACGGTGCACATCTTGGGCCGAAACCGAACCGGCTGCACTTCGCAAGAAAAGCCCATGCAAAGACGAACTTCTGAAATGCCATTTCAGGCTTAAAGATACACACATGGAAACTAGACGGGGATAAACATGGTGCACATGCCCACTAATCTGTCATCATAAATAAAAGCACTAGTTGAGTTTTCTTGTATAATTCTCAACCGTCTTTTGCTGTCATTTTTTTACATAATTCCAGCGCATGTTTTCTATCCTGATGTGTGGTTTATACACCAGATGTGGCCCCTTAACCTGGGTACAATAAGCTCCAAGCATGTGCTCCTAATGAGAGCACATGCAATCCTCAGAAAGGAATCCTCAGATAGGGAGGTGGGTGGCTGTTACACCCCGCAGTTTAGTGAAGTATGTCAAGAACAGGTCAGTGGGAAGGAGGTATCCGAATATGCATTCTCCTCTGGTTCCTGAATATGGGGTGACAAAACATATTTAGTTTTATAATAGGTGTTAAGGTGGAAAGAGGCCCTAAAGGCAATGTCTTGCAGAAATGACTTTTTCCAAGTTATACAACACCATGCTCATGGTCGAAGGAAGGGTGAAGGGGGGTGCATTTATGAGATGTGATGACTGATAAGGACTTGAGAGTAAATTGATTACACAAAACACCTGGATGAGGTGACTGAAGAACGGGCTGAGGGAGGGTGCTCTTCCTGGAGGTAACCGATTAACAATACTTGGTGTACTTTAACAGACTGTCAGATGGGGCAGAAGGGGTAGAGACAAATACAGTGCAACAGTGACTGAAACAGAATGTTTTTTTAAATTTATTTGCATTTTTAAAGCACTCACACTGCCCGGGGGTATCGAGGCGCAGTTACAGGGGGAGCATGTCTTAGTTGCGCATTTACTACTAGCCTGTGCCAGCAGTTGCTGCAGCTCCAAACATGTGACATGGAGGAGCAGCAGTGTGATGGGCTGGTGGTGGGCCGATCTAGGTAGGTCTAGCACTGAACTGGCACGGCCGGCGCGCCCGCACTGAGGGCAGCGCTGCGCCCGTGCTGATGGCGGCACCGCGCCCGGCATTATGGGGCCAATATTTTTTGGGCACTGGCACTTATTTTTTTACAAATTAAGCACTGCATGGAAGGTCTGATTAAAGAGAAGAGATGCCCCAAGAGTTGTTGAATACAGAGAAATAACATATGTCTGTAGGATTGTAATATAAAAAAGACCCACATGCATTAGATGATAATATTAAAAGCATACACACGCCAGGCAGCTAATTTTGAAAGGATATGCAGAGATGGGATGGCGGTTTTATACAAACATACATGTATAATGACCGAATGGACATATGCCCTGAGTAAGATATGGAACGATTAAGTGCTGTTAGTATAGAAAGCCTATTCACAGGGGCGAATGATGAACACTCACAGAAGGGCGTAGGAAAGAAATAATTCAAATGTATTGGTTTCGGCCGGCGCGTTGGCTGAACAAAAGAATGGATAGGATACTGCGTCACGACACTCTCTACTAGGAATACATTATATGACTAGCCATGGTGTCCTCAGATGTTTTCCAGACTAATGCTGCTCGTTTCATGCGCTGCTTTTAACCAGCTGCGCAGAGCACGCTGCTGCCAAACCTCCTAATCATAGCCTAGATGAGTCCTGCAACGCACCTGCCTGAACCCTCTCCCAAGGTAAAAGCACCCGACGCGGCCCCAGCAAGCAGGACATCAGGGGTGCGGCATGAATGCAAAGGGTCATTATTATTGTTGAATCATGTGACGAATTGTGCTAAACTCGCAGCATTAGATGGTTCTAGAAGCCTAGAGTCGTCGGTTAAGCCTTCGGCAGTCCGCGATGCGCGCGCCTTCCTTTCAAAAGCAATGGCTGTAATGGACTGGTTACTTTATCAGGGTAAGGGTTGAAACCTTAACGCAATGGTCTGACAGACACACCACGGGAAGCACGGGCTGATACTTAGAAAGCCTTCTGGGTGATTCCGCCTCCTGACTAGTCATGACGTTCTGTCGTATTCCCCCTCAGCCTCTCAGGAAATGCTGTTACTGCAGTGTCATGTCACGTGTCACATGCCTGGGATGCTCTTCTGGGATAGGTAGCCAGGACACGAGTTGGGTCATCCCATTCATTGCCGATTGATAAAAAGGGAGATGACCATAGGGGCCGCTTATTACAGCGCTGGGATGGCCTGTCCTACGCATAGAGATCATTTGGTTGCCAGGCTACTGCGTTCCCACAGGTGTAGTGGCTAGGTCTGGGCGGTGGGTACACGTGTCAGACACACGCAAATTCCTTTCAAATGTCCAAAGTTGTAGTCCTTTTCAAAGTAGAAACTTCAAAAGTGAAACATATATACATTTGACATGGTGATTATTTAATTCCTGCGTCGTTGTTGCCGCCATGTCTTTTTCAAGGCTTTAACAACCAGAGTATTAAGAAACACATTATGGTACATACATCAGCCAAGTAGGATGCATATTTAAAGTCAAGCAAATTCCACATCAAAAACACAAAATATAAAGGGTACATATATCACCCAAATATGATACATATGTAAAGTCATGCAAAAATAACTCATCAGACACAGAAAATATATAAGTATATAGATCACATATCATACCTGAAATCATGGTCCGTTGGGATTTAGTAATGGTAGCATGGTAGGAGAGGAAGGGCGCGAAAAAAAGATATTATACGTCTTAGCTGCTAATCCAAACACCGGGCCTCATTCTAAATGTGGCGGTCCAGAAATAAGGGTGCGGTCGCACCTACCGGCACCCTTTCCGGACTGCCACACTCCAACATTGCCTTCCGGGCCCTTGCGCCTGGGAGGTCTGACCTTCCGGGTGCAACGGCCCCAGACGGCAACGTTTTCATGGAAGCACCAACATCATTAACAACGGTGCCGGTGCTTCCGTGAACCCATTCCTGTTGAGTCCTATGGGAATGAGGACACCACAGGAATAGGGACTTCCCGAATCTGCCGCCTGATATCTCGGGCCGTCGGGACTTGTAATGTCCTGGTGGCACCGGGATATCAGGCGGCAAATTCGGTGTTACATGGATGGCGGCAGCTCGCCGGTAGCACCAGCGGGTTACCGCCATCCTCGTAATGAGGCCCACTGTCTTAATGAATGTGTTGATTCAGTTATTAATGTATCTCAAACTCTGTGCTCAGATCTTAATGTGTGAACACTCATTAGTCCTATGCATCTGGCCTCTCTACCCTTAATTCAAAATAGATAATCTGTAAATTAAATTGGGTAATATGCTGTTAAACTATAGCCCAAAGTGGTATGGGTGTCTAAGAGTAAAGGGAAACATTAAGGTATCTCACCTCAAAGTTCTTGTAATGTGATGAATTAATTGTCCAGTGTGACGATTCACAGGATCTCATCAGTTCTCCCCAGGAGAGGGAGCCCTTCCCTGTGAGGCTAGGGATGTTAGGCTGCTACCCAATGGTCCCCATAGGGGTGGCGGAAAGCGGGACCTCACAGGTAGAGACTTCCTTCGTAGAGATAAGGACTCCCGTTCCATGAAGGAACTCCCTAACCCCTTTTCCCTTCGAACGAAGTCCCTGTCAGAAATCCCTGATCACACTACTGTCTGTCACAGTGATGTCTCCTCCGTCTTTGATCCATAAAGTAATATGACCCAGACAAAGAGGATCCAAAAAAACTTGCAAAGTAATAATAGGTTGCCTTGGAATAATACTGAGAAAAATAAGCTCCAAGGACGTAAAAAGATTATTGCAACAACAATAAAGAAGGACTTTGACCTTATGCTGGGGAGGATCCAGCAACAGGAGATAAAGAGTGAGAAAGGACTGGGAAAGAGAGAGCAGCCGGCGTGAAGCTAGCCCAGCCTGGGAAGTTTGAACCTGGGAACGCGAAGCTGCAAGAACGCTGATCCCCAGCAGTGGGGACATCCAAGAACAGTCAGCGGAGCACTGCAGTGGAAGTCAAGGTCCTGACCAGTGGAAGAGAGGGAAGGAAGCCAGCATTGGCATGACCTCAGGGAGTTAGACCGTGTGGTCCTGCAACTATGCCAGAGCCGTGTGGCCCAAGTCTCTGCAAGGACAAAGTGGGGAGCAGAGTGAAGAAAGCAGGAAGTGCTGAAGCAACGCGAGTCAGCCCATCACCCCAGGAAGAACCAGCAACCCAGTCCTAACTTGTGACAGGTAACGGGAACAGCGGGAGACCCAGTAGGGATTTGGGGCAGCTCAAGAGTCAAGAGAGCCTTGGGAGTAATCTCCCGCATCACAGTAGTGACACCCAGAGCATCCAGAGTCATTAAAGCTTCAGGAATAATATCCCTTGTCACATTGGTGATATCCAGAGAACCAAGAGTCAAGAGAACCTCGGGAGCAATCTCCCTCATCACAGTAGTGATACGCAGAGACCCAAGAAACAAGAGTGCATCAGGAGGAATCTCCCTTGTCACAGTGCTAATCCAAGTAGGATTAAAGAGGGTATTAGACAACAAGACCTGTCTGGAGATAATCTTTGTAAAATCATAAGACAGGGAAGAATTGCTGGAATTGTAAAGCATGCCTTCAGAAGCCTTTCGGAAGGAGTGAATAACTTTTGAGGACTATTACCAAAAACGATCCCAACACAGCCCTTAAGGCTGTGCAAGGTGGGTAAGGAGAAGGGAGTCATTCTCCTGACCATACTCCCTTTGTTGAATCAGAAGCTAGAGCAAAGAATTGTTGGAAAGGAGATAAAGACTGAGCCAATTCACCAGGAGAAGGGAGTCATCCTCCTGGATCTATTTCCTGTGGATACTGAATCCTTTTGTAGATTAGTGGTAGGGTTAGAGTAGGTTTTTGGACAGAGAACAGATACTTTTTATTTGGACAAACATCCTGACGACGAGCACCCGAGATAATATTGGTTTAGGTAGGGATAAGCCATTAGAGATTGGGAGGGGTAGGGTATTTTCTTTACTTCTTAAATAAAATGTTGAAACATGGCACCCCTTGGACTTCCTTACTCCACCACGCCACACCAGTCACACAAATCCCTGTGCTTCTACTAACTTATGAAATTATTTTGTTGATTGCCATGCCCGAAAAGGAATTCATCCCATACGCACATAAGCAAGAAGCATTGGCAAAGCCAACAGTTTCGACTTTTGTAAAGGTATGCGACTGGCATTTGCCAGGCACCACTATTATGGTACAACCTGGCCATAATTTTGCAACAGCTGGCAAATGGTGGGTGCGAGTATCTGTATATATAAACTGATGGAGCACCACCGGAATTGTTAATACCTTTGTTGTGTAAACTACTGCAATTCAATACAATACCGGAATGGAAGAGTAACCTGTGTAGCCCAATATGTGTATCTGGCTTGGCTATGCTGAAGAAAACTGTGTCTTAGGACAACTGATGGTATACCGTATCTATGCCTTGAGATCTAATGAAACACAAACAATGGTGGTAGGGCTGCGAGGATACTCTCCCTATGCTCCCTTTTTCACCTCTGTTCTCAAATTGGGTCTGTTTTAGTACTTCTACTGTATGTATGTTCATGCATATTGGGTTCCTCTATGTTGAAGGAACTTGTGTATCAGGGCAATTGATCAAACACTGCATTTATGTATCCAGGGTTGAAGAAGGTCAAAGAAATGGAACCAGGGCTGCGAGTATACTCTCCCTATCTCTTTATTTTACATAGTTCTTTTTATATATTGGACTGTTTTAATATCTTTATAGGATCATGTTCTTAAAGGCATGGTCTAGTAAAAAATTTTATTTAAAAAATAGATAGGCAACATAAAAAAAAATACTAGCATTCTCTTTTTTAAAACTTCCTATGTAAAATTTTGAGCTATTCAAGCTCAAAATTCGCAAAAGCAAGCACATGGGCGCATCCATTTTGTGAAATGGATGCCCTCCTGTGCTGGCTTTTGCTTTTGCGGCACTAATGAAGGAAAAGCCAGCCAGCTGTAGTAAACAAAAGCTACCGCTGGGTGGCTTTCCCTTCATTAGTGCTGTACGCGGAGGAGGGGGACCGGAGACCAGAGCAGGAAAGCTGCAGCTGAATCTCGGTAAGTGCTATTTATTTTTTAAAAAAATAAGCACTAGCTGGGGTTTTTTTTCTAAGTTTTCCGGGCTGGAGGAGCCCGGAAAACTTAGAAATAAAACCGCAGCTTTAAAAACGTATTTATGTTTGCGGTCGCTTTTGAAACGACCGCAAACATAAATACAACGTTATTGTGTTGGAAAACGCTGCGGTTTTTCTTTCCAACTGGGGGTGAGAGTCCCCACGGGGAGCCCAAGAGCCCCAAATGGGAAAGCAGATTTAGGCAGAAACAACGCAGCATTTAGCATTTCCCATTTGGGGCTCTCGGGCACCCCACGGGGAGCCCGAGAGCCCCAAATGGGAAATCAGCTGTAGGCAGAAACACTATGCGGCATGTAAAAACCGCAGCGTTTTCCAACACAATAACGTTGTATTTATGTTTGCGGTCGCTTCAAAAGCGACCGCAAACATAAATACGTTTTTAAAGCTGCGGTTTTATTTTTAAGTTTTCCGGGCTCGTCCAGCCCGGAAAACTTAGAAAAAAAACCGCAGCTAGTGCTTATTTTTTTAAAAAATAAATAGCACTTACCGAGATTCAGCTGCAGCTTTCCTGCTCTGGTCTCCGGTCCCCGTCCTCCGCGTACAGCACTAATGAAGGGAAAGCCACCCAGCGGTAGCTTTTGTTTACTACAGCTGGCTGGCTTTTCCTTCATTAGTGCCGCAAAAGCAAAAGCCAGCACAGGAGGGCATCCATTTCACAAAATGGATGCGCCCATGTGCTTGCTTTTGCGAATTTTGAGCTTGAATAGCTCAAAATTTTACATAGGAAGTTTTAAAAAAGAGAATGCTAGTATTTTTTTTTTTATGTTGCCTATCTATTTTTTAAATAACATTTTTTACTAGACCATGCCTTTAACTTGTATTTCTGTACTTATGTATAATTTTTTTCAATGTATTTTCTTTTTATAATAGTATGATGAACTTTGATGGCTTTTTACTGCTGAATAAAGTTTTTTGATTGAAAGATTAATCACTAGCCAATGCATTTCGGATACTGCATCCATCATTAGGGCTGATTCTGCAAATGGTGTGAAAGGATCTCTGGTGAGCACACCTTAGACCAGAGGTCTTCAAACTGTGGGGTGCGCCGCCCCCAGGGGGCCGCGGGCACATTCCCAGGGTGTGGGGGGCAGAGTCCCCAGGCTGACATAAAAAAAATGTAAAACAAAAAAACTTTTGTTTTTAAATTGAGGAAATGGGCAGAGCTGGCTCACAGGGCCGGACTGGGGCATAAAACTGTCTCGGACACCAATGAAAAAGTGGCGCACAGTTGCAAATGGCAATTCATTCCTTTAGTGACAGACTGTTTGAATAGTAACCACGTTTTTTTTGTTGTTGTTAAAATGTAAGCAAATTGTGATATTTAAGGAATATTTATTCAGCAGCAATGGTCAAAACTACTAGCTGCATAGTGAAGTGACTCATCAAACTGGCCCACATTTGCCAAAAAAGGAGCCTGTTTAGACCCCAAAAAGTGGCCCACACTAGCATTTTGCATTTTTGGTTCGGGCATTGCCCTATTGCCCCATAGGCCATTCCGAGCCTGGGGCTCATCCATAATGGGCGAGTGGGCGTCAACCCAGTGGCCATCTCACCCATTATGGAGGAGTTGAGGAGCCAGCCCAATGAAACACTGAGCACTCCCTCGGCTGCTTTTTCCATCTGAGGGATTGCTCCTGGACTGGCTGTACTGTCAAAGAGTAACAGTGTTTCCCCTTGACAGTTCAGTTCCCCAGCCACACATGGACACTGAGCAATGCAAGGCTGAGGGCGTTTTGCTTCGCAAACCTTGCATAGTTTATTGGAACTGCTGGCTGGGGAACTGCATGTCTGTATGCACGAGGGGGAGCTCCTGTGTCTCCTCGCACATATGGACAGAGCAGCCTGGAGCGGGGGGTTCCAGCACCCATAAGCAGGCTCAGGCATGCATGTGCAGGAACCAGGAAGCTCTTGCTTCCTGATTCGTGTTCATGATGCAGGAGCTAGAGCACTGGGGAGGAAACTTCAGGACCGGGGCAGAAGGTACGTTTATGTTCATGTATTTTTTATTGAAATATGTGTATGAATGCATGTATGCTTGTGTTGTGAGTGAGTGTATGATGATGAGTGCTTGTGTGAATGATAAAGTGCTTGCTGTGTGAATGCTGTGTGAATGTGTGTGTGTTTGTGTTGGTCCGTGGAGCTGATTTTGGCGAGGGGGGTGGAGGAGGGTTGTACAACAAAGGCATTTTAAAAATGCCTTTGTTGCACAATCCCGCTACCCACCTGCCAAAATTAGCACTCCTTCTGAGGCGCTGTGGAGCCCAGGCGACAGTGATGGTATTTTTTACTGGACATCTATGATAGATTTCCAGTCAAAAACACCATGCTTTCCCCCTGCCCCCCCACCAGCGCCTTGCAGACACACATAATCATGTTGATAGATGGTATCTTTTAACTGTACATCTGTCATAGATATCCAGCAAAAAATATCATGCCTGGCCCCGGACCCCCCAGCCCAATTGCAAACTGTTTGGCTTTTTACCCAATTTGTTTTTAAAGTATGCTCTAAAATGCAACATTTTAACCCATTTTTTTAAATAAATTCCTGGGGGGAAACCTCCCGAAACCCCCCTGATTGGTTTGGGCTCCCTCACTACGCTCGGTCACTATGGCACATCTAGGGGAAATATTTATGCCCCTCCACTTAAAGAAATTAGCAGCCGCCAATGTGCCTGGGACTGCGCTGGGAGCAGGGCGAGGGTGCCCCAGGGACTGTGGTGGTAGCAGGATGGGGAGGGAGCCATGGGCTAGTGGTGGGATCAGGGTGGGAGAGCCCAGGGTCTGAAGTGGGGTGCGGAGTGGCCAGGGGCTGAGTAGGAGTGGGATGAAGGAGCCCAGAGACTGTGATGGGAGCAGGTGGGGAAGCCCAGGGATTATACTGGGAGTAGGGTGCGGTGACGGCGCACGATAGTTCATAGCCATTTGGACTTAATGTCCTTTTGGCATTTTTGGGGGGGCTCAGCCTGCCCACATTTTGCTTGGCGGGGGCAACGCCTAAAAGGTTTGAAGACCACTTTCTTAGACTGTGCTTTCTGAAGTCTCTAGGAGCGGTAAAGACAAAATGAATCTTGTATTATTAAACGAGTCCTACACCAGACTCCCGAGAAGGATGTACTGTATCTGGCTACATAATGGCAGTGCCTCCTATTTAATGTCTCTACAACACCCAATATTGGTTGCTTTGCTAATGCTGGCCTTTAACAGGAATTGGGTGCAAGGAACAAATGTGAGGACATATGTTACTTTTCAATCAAGTGGTTGAAAACACATATGCTTAAAACGCTTTTTTACTTTAGGGACTGATTCACAGCAGAAATTAAGCCATTACTTTTTAGAAGACTGCTTAGAAATATCAATAGCAGCCCCACAAGAGCATGCAGTTTCATGTTACTGTGTGATAGCGTTATTTTATAGCTTCTATGAGGTGTATTTTGGGGGGTTAATTAATGGGAATGGCTATAGTGATTAGCATGGCCATAGACATTCAGAAGGTGGGTAAAATGACCAAACAACACGCAGGTTGTGTATCCCTCTTCACAACCCATCTCCCTCCTATCTGTATTACAAGGTAAATAGTTCTGTCTTCATAAGTGGTGCTACAGTACCACCCAATTGCCGAAACTAAACAGGAAAGAGCAGACTACTTGCGTATTTTAGAAATAGGAATGTGGTGCTTTTAACAGTTAATGAATATGGTTCAGCTTGTATGGGAGTTGCTGCCATTAGGACCCGTTTGTGTTAGACTTTATCCTTTAGAGGGGTTGTCTTGCAACAGTCAGTCCGTGTTTGATTGTCACAGACTTAGACTGTGTCTGAAGTTTTCGCAACCTGTCTAAGAAGGTGGGTGAATGTTCGGGAAATGGCATCTACTTAGAAGATGACCTGACTTTCCAAAATAGTCAATGTTTCAGAACACTCTTTGTGGTGGACTTTTAAACTTCTTATGGAACAACAACCAAATATAACGTTTAAGAATTGGGTATCTGCAAGCTTGACTCTGCTGGAGCAGATTGGTGCCAATCTTGAGCTGATGACGACGAATCCTATTAAAGCAAACCAAAAGTTCCGGGAGAAAGATTGGATAATCACTATTGATGAAGCAACAACATATAAATAGTTCTCTCAACTTCTCGTAGTTGAGAAACCGTTAAACACCACTTCAAATTATTTAACTAAATTCCTGAGTGCCTTCTGGTTTGCTCAATTCTTGATGCTGCATCTTAACCCCTTCCCTACAAATCAGGTCTCAGGACCAGAAAGAAAATAAAGAGAGAACTGAGAAGTTGTCGTAATTGTGGCGATTTCAGTCAAATCTATTGGAACCGGTTTACACATGTTTTGGTCATGCCCAAAGATTGCTGATCTTTGGGAGGCTATCATTCAGCGGATAGATCTTGTGCTGGATTCTTCACTCCCTCATACTCCATTGATATGTGTGCTAGGGGTATTTCCCGTGGATCTTCGGGTGTCTGCTGACTTACTCTTTTTTACTTACAGAGCACTGATGATTGCTAAGAAGCACATTTTAAAATGCTGGAAGAGCGATAGTAGATCTTCTATTGATGACTGGTTACTTGACCTCTCTATCCTTTCAAGTAGAGAGAAAGTAACACATCAGAGGCTTAGAAAAATGGATAAATATGGTGCCATATGGGATATTTTCAATGATTTTTATTCGTAAATTGACCTTTTCTTTTTTCTCTTTTCTCTCTTCACTCTCCCATTTCAATCTTTCTTTTGGTTTTTTTATTATCTTTCGCTTCTGTTCAATTGTAGAGTTTCTCAATAAAATGCTTTAAAGGATTAGTGGGAGAGGAGGGAGGAGTTAAAACAAAGACTTGAAATTTTAAAATGATAAGGGGTATAGATTGGGGGAAATGAGGGGAGAAGAGGTGGCGGGAGTGTTGGACGAGGTGATAAAAAAAATATAGAAATCTATTTATTTATATTGTTCTAATGTCATTACTGTAATAAGTTTGAATTGTTCATGTATGTTCTCTGGATAGTTTTAATAAAAAAATGTGCACAAAAAAAATAGAAATGCTACCTCACTTGCTCCTGGAGTGTCAGGCGTTAGTTTTGCGTCTTCTACATTTATTTGTTCCATGATAAATGAGTTTAGGCTTTTATCGATTGAAACACCACGGCACAAAGTTCTAGCTGATGGACCTAACGCTTGGCGATTTACAGCTTTGCCTTTTTTTAGTTTATTTCCTCTGGCTTTTAAATAATTGGTGGCCTTTCTGAATCTGTCTTCTATTAATTATTGTTTTTTTAAATTGATGAATTATTGGTTCTCATGTGCTGTTCTGATAATGTCTGAAGTTGTAATATTTGCTTGAAAGTTGTGTATTCCTTTTTTTCTTTGTTTTGAAAAGTTAATCAGATGAACTGTATCACAAAAAATAAAATATTTTTTAAAAGATTACCGCCTCCCTGACTAACCAACTTGAGAAGTCCTTGAGAGAATGCAGGCGCAGAAGCTTGATATCTTCAGCCCACACCTGCAAACTTTTCTGTTCCAGCAATATGTGGAGTTGTGCGAGTAGGGGCGGCATGAAGGTCTTGATGGGGAAGTGGTCTGTTAGTGGCAGGGCTTCCACGGCGGTGGGTGGTTGGAATTGTAAGCTTTGTTGACCTTTCTGAATTGTATCTTTTATTGTCTGAAGTGAAAACCTGCGAACGAGGGCCCCTTACCATCTCTTAGACACCACGGAGCTCATTTTCCAAGTGCCATCGCGTAAATGGAGACACTAGGGACAGGCGTAACACCATTACACCTGTCTGAAAGCCTCCATTCACGCTATAGGACATTTTCATTGGTTTTTAGGGTGGAACGGGAGTCACCCGTTTGCCCTCCACGGCAGTGCACAGCTAGTAAAGGCGCTTATTCTGGCATGCCAGAGAGCGTTTACTTTTCATTGTGAGAGCCGCTTGCCATCTGCGCATGGCATGCAGCGCTCACAATTACAATTAAACTGAGCATGTTGGAGTGGGTTACATTTCAATTGTGAAGACTGATTACCATACGCACATGGTAAATATTGTTCACAAATGCAATTAAACCCTGCTCGGCATACGAGTATGTTGGGGAGGGTTTCATTGTAATTGTACACGCTCCCTGCCATGCTACAATGTATCCCTATGGGGTGGCGCATAAAGCAGGTGGACCCCATAGGGATCTTCAGCATTGAAAATGCATGCCGGCGCCTATGCTGGGGAATTTGTATGGCATAGAAGAAGGGAGCGGCGGAAACGCAAGTTGTGTTCCACCCCTCCTCTCGGCCATACACATTCTGGAAAATGAGCCATGGCGTGAATGCTAGATGTTAAAGCCTTTTTTCAAGGCTTTTACGCCTTCCATTCACGTTACCGCTCTATTGAACATGAGCCCCTCACTCTTCCACAAACCTTTTTAGTTTGGGCTATTAGGTGTCGCTTGCAGATTCATGGACACATAGGGAGGAATGGCATATGAGAGGGGCGTGGACGAAATGACATTTGAGGAGGGATACACTGTTGTTTGGTTATGAGTCCACCCCCTTGCCCATATCCATGCTAATCCCTTAGGATAGCTCAGCGGCAACGTGCTCGCCTTGGAAGCAAGACGACACGGAGCAACACGATCCCCGGGTCCGCGCTTAGAAACCTCAGGGTATTAAGCGCATTATAAATAACATATCATATCATATGGGTAATCCCACCCCTTCCTGCCTTTCCCTGCCCAAAAGTGCTCCGCATGGAAACTCTTTGAGCTCCTGTGGTGGCGGCCATGTTGTACGGGCAGCATACTGTAAGGCGCAGAATGCTGGATTCTGTGAGGACAGGTTCTCTTTTCTCTTTTCTCTTTTTACTCCTGTATGTGAGTCTGCCAGAGTCAGGGGCAGCGCCAGCAAACTGCAGCTTGCTATTCGCGTGTGCCTGGTTTCTTTTTCTGTGAGGGATCGCTTTGGACCTTTGGCAGTGGCGCTCGAATCTCCCGCCAGTAGGTAGATATGCCATAGGCAATAGGCCCAAGTCTGCCTCTATGATCCATGAAAGCGAATAGCCACTATACTCCCTGTCCAATTGCTTTAAAGCTATGATTGTTACTGCCAGCTTCTTATTAGTGATGTTAAGAACACGGCTAGATTTTAATTTAGAATTAATATAAAAGCACAAAATAAGTAAAATCCTCCACCAAGGTTCATGTTTCAGTTTCCATGCAAAGTCTCTTTCACCCTTGTTTCACCTAAAAATAATTACCTTTGATGTTGTAATGTTAACTTTCAAAGCTTGGTAGGTGTCTGTCTACTGCGGTCAAGCTTTTCTCAAGATCATTTGGGGTTAAATCCATGAATATGGGGTCGCCTGCGGATGCAGCATAGTGGGCATGTCTCTTAGTGCAAAGATGTGCACCACCTTTATTTCTCCTTATAAGTCAGCAAAATATCAATTAAATAAAAGAGGGTCGGTAAGCATGCCTGTTTTAATCCATGGAAGTTTTCCACTGGAAAAGACACGGGAGCAGTCATTAGAACAAACCTTTCCAAGTCCTCATAAAGTAAGATTATTTGTTTAAGTAGTCCCTAATCTATGCCCCTAGATGCCAATTTCTTCCACAGTTGTGCCCTGTCCACACACATGAATCCCACTGTTAGGTCAAGAAATGCAACGTGGGGGGGGCGCTGTTGAGCAGCCTGCAAGATGGCTGCCTAGTGCAAGAGCTCCGTGCCTAGCCGCCTTTTATCCGTTGACATCTGCTTTGGATCCTGTGTCCCTGCTACGATCCCTGCACTGCGGCCAACGAGTTCTATCCGCACGTCGAATTTTGGGAGAAATCGGACCCTCGGAAACAGAGAGCTCCGTCCCGCCGTGTCTCGCTGAGGGCCGCCCTCGGGCCTTCGCCGGGTCCTGTTCTCATCGTGGCCTGACCGGGTGCCTCCCGCCAGATTTGCTGCTGGCTGCTCTGCCCCTGGCACCTTGGGGCACACACTACATGCGTTGGCCGGTCCGCTCCTGTCCCGGCCCCGCCAAACTGCCCTTTCCGCTGGGGGTTTAGGCCCCTGCCATCCGCGGCGCATCGGCGGCCCGTCTACGGTCGCGAGGGGCCTGGGCTGAGCTGTCTGACGCGAGCCGGCGGGGACCGCTGTCGCGGCCTCACGGGGATTCTTCAATACCTGACTCACTGGCTGGACTGACCAAGGAGGGCTGAGTTCTCAACTCGCCGGGCTACTTTTATCGAGCCTGTGGCAGCCCGTTACGCCGCCGGAGCCCGCTCCCTTCATCCTACTACCTCCCCCTCTTGTTCCCTCATGTCGAGTCGTTCCAAAGGATCTGCTAAAGGGGTTGCCATGGACAAATTTACTAAGACGGTCCCTTGGCCGGAAGTGGGCCACACGTCGCCTCCGCAGGAAGAACTTGACAACGACCCTAATCCGGGGGTGGCGGCGCCAGACCTCACTGCCATGATGGAATCAATGGCTAAAAACTTTGCCTCCTTTCATGAGAAGCTTGACGATATTAATGCGAATGTCGCCTCGCTCAAAACCCATGTAGACCAGGCTGGATCTAGAATCACTGAAGCTGAAAACCGGATCTCCACCAATGAAGATGCGATACACGCACTTCAGGACACTGAGGCCACCATATCGCGCAACATGAAGAGCGTTAAAGCAAAATGCGATGACTTGGAGTCCCGCTCCCGCAGAAACAACCTTCGCATCATTGGGGTCCCTGAAACTGCCCTGAAGGGGCGCATGGAGGATGCAGTCGAACAACTAATCAAGGACTTGCTGGGGGATCTGGACCTCTCCCCTTATTTCACGGGGGAGCAGGCTCACCAGGCCCTTGCCCCGTGACCCAGACCTGGCGATAGCCCCAGACCCATTATAGCCAAGATTCTTAATTATCATGACAGGGACCTCATCCTTCGCCTGTCACGGGAGAAAGGGGTGCTGCGACTGGAGTCTCACACTATCAGAATCTTCCCAGACTTTTCGGTGGCGGTGCAGCAGGAGAGACGTCAATTCCTCGGCGTCAAGAAAATGCACAGGGAACGCAATGTACCATATGCCATCTTATTCCCTGCACGGCTTAAACTCACCCATAAGGGCAAACTGTACTTTTTCACCGTCCCCGACGAGGCGGTGAAATTCATCCAGATGCAAATACCGCTTCAGGGTTCTGGAGACGGCTGTGTGGACGTTAATTAATTGCGAATGGCACGGATTGTAGACATTTATTGAACTTGTTTACTTAATCTGCACTGCGTTACTGGTAAGGCTGCTCTGTTCACTGTAACATTCTGCGCCTGCGATGACCCACGCCCCTGCAGTCCTTACGAGCTGCAGCGTTAATGGGCACATCCTTATTGGCGTGTCTGCGACGCACTCCACAGAGCTAGGCTCGCATTGTTTTGTTGTCCTACCTCAATTTCTGTCTTCCTGTTTTTCAAATGTAGGTCTTTAATCTCTCAGCGATATGCCCCGCTTCCCGTATATGGGATGTAAGGATGTACAATATTTGACTGTCCAAACTGTTTTGGTTTGTTTCGGAACCGCAGGGGCTCGTGCGCAGTCCCCGATTACCCGCTCCGCGGGCGGGACCTGTGTCATGTGTCCGCCAACACTGTTCGTTTTGTAACAGAGCCATTTGGCTCCAAGCATGCTAGCGCACGGCAACGGCGCACCCCATTGCGATTGCACTGTTTTTTTTCAAACCTTTGGTATGTGTTGGCCCCAGTTGGGCCTCGGGGCAGATTGGGCCAGGTTGGGGACAGCCCAACTGCGCGCAGATAAGGGTGGGCGATGTTCACACTGCTGATCCATGGTTAGTGGTGAGGGTGGGGGGTGGGAAAGGGGTGGTTTTCCAAAAAGGCACACAAGGTTTCGCGGCGTGCATGCTGAAGGGCCACATGCCCACTTGCTGTTCCAAATCTGGGAGCTCATATCATCACTGGAGCTGGGATGTTCACTGATATGTGGGTACTGTATGTGTAGATGCCTACCTCTGAAATGGCTACTGTCATAATGTCCTGGAATATTCGGGGGCTGAGCAACCACACTAAGGCCCGTAGGATCGTGGCATGCCATCAGACACAATTGCAAGATATTGCTTCTACAAGAGACACATTCCGATGGACTCATCCTGAGGGCTGTTGCCCCGTCATGGGGTTCTGCCAGGTTCTTTACCTCCTACTCCACGCAATCTAGGGCGTTCTCACAATGATCCACAAATCAATCACGTTTGTGCTGCATAAAAGCTACGTCGACCCTGAAGGTCGTTATGTTATTCTACATTGCACACTGGTCAATAAAGAGTATTTGCTGGTTAACACTTACTGTCCCAACATAGATTCTCCGGAATTCTTTGATACTGTAACTACCATACTGCTGGGCTTCGTGGGGGTGCAGATCATATGGGGGGGATCTGAACCTTATACTGGACACTGTCTTGGACAGAACTGCCACGGCACCCAGAGTTCTGTCTGGTGCGGCGCGCAGGCTGCATGGCCCCATGCAGTCGCTCAACATCTGTGACGCCTGGAGAACTCTTCACCCCCAGCAGCGGGAATTCACCTATTACTCTTCTGTACACGATAGTTCGTCCAGGATAGATCTGTTCTTGGTCTCTAGAGAGGTCATGGGTAGGGTGGAAGATACATGCATTTTGCCCCGCACACTCTCGGATCACGCTCCAATCACATTGTCCTTAGGACTGGGAATTCCCATTCCAACACTCTGCACCTGGCGCTTTAAGTCCGAAGCCCTAAAAGACATTGTGTTTAAATCTGAGATACTAGCTGACATTGAGTCGTTCTTTGAGCTTAACTCTCTTCGGGACACATCTGCCGCAGTTAGATGGGAGGCCTTTAAGGCTTACATTAGGGGTATGTCTATCTCCCGGGAGGCTGGGTTGTTGAAAGCTATTAGAGCCGCTCTTGGGCGATCTGAGGACAAACTGAAAAGGTTGGAGCAATATTGCTCCTCTGGGACTGACCCCACCACTCTGGCCCAAATCTCTGATGAGCTCCAGGTATTTAACACTCTAGCTACCAGCGAAGTTCATTACTTCAGCCGCCCGCAGGCCGCCAGGAAATATGGAGAGGGGGACTCGCCCGGGAAAATGCTTGCGACACTTGTGAGGGGGGAATTGGGCCGTACGCAGATCACTTCCATCAAAGATCGAAATGGTGACGCTCAATGGGCGGACCAACAAATACTGGATATATTTACCGAGTTCTGTAGATCCCTTTACTCCCAGCCCGTAGAGCATACCGAACAACATATGCGAGAACTCCTCGACCAGATCCCCACCACGAAAATTTCCCCACAGACCCGGGACCAGTTGGATGCCCCGTTTACGCTAGACGAGATAGTATCGGCTATCTCAGACTTACCTTAAGGCAAGGCGCCAGGACCTGACGGCCTCACTGCGGATTCTACCAAGAGCACATAGCTATTCTGGACCCCCGGCTGTTGGAGGTCTGGAATGAGGCACTCTGAGCCGCTATCCTTCCCCCTTCCATGCGGGAAGCGGCCATCACAGTGCTGCTCAAACCGGGTAAACCTGTGGACGAGTGCGGGTCCTATAGACCTCTCTCCCTCATGAGCCTAGACACAAAGATCTTTGCTAAGATCATTGCTAATCGCTTTCTGCCTATTATGACGCACTTGGTACAAGAGGACCAAGCAGACTTTGTTCTCGGCAGGTCCACCTCCCATAACATCAGGAGATTGTTCAATGTCATGTCCCGTATAGATCAAGACGTCCAGGCCGTAGCGGTTACGCTGGATGCTCAGAAGGCCTTCGATATGGTCTCTTGGAAATACATGTGGCTGGTCCTCGAAACAATGGGCATTGGCCCTAAAATGATAGGGTTCATTAAACTGTTATACACTTCCCCCGTTGCGCGGGTACGAGTCAACTCACTAACATCCGAGATGTTCACGCTATTCAGAGGCACCAGACAGGGTTGTCCCTTCTCCCCGATCCGTTTTGCTTTGGTGATAGAACCGATGGCGGACTTTATCCGTGCACGGCACTCGCTGACGATGTCCTACTATACGTCAGAGATCCCACAACCCACCTAGATCCCATACTGAGAGACATCACCCGGGTCGGCACCCACTCCGGATTTACGATGAACTATTCCAAATCGGAGATCTTCCCGCTCACTAAAGCTACCCTACAGCCCACCACCGAGTATCCCCTGCGCTGGGCCCTTGAGGGTGTTAGATACCTTGGGGTGCAGATATCCCTCACTAAACCCACCTTGCTTGCCGATAATAACTCAGCTGTAGCACGAACAGTTGAGACCAAAATTTCACGGTGGCGCACTCTTCCGTTGTCCGTTGCTGGCCGACTATCTCTTATTAAAATGATCTTGCTCCCCAAGCTCTTATACACCTTTTACATCATTCCCATATTGCCTGGGAGGGCTTATTTCACTAAATTGCATACGCTTTGTGCACAATTTGTCTGGCACTCCGTTGCAGTGCGCAAGAAGTGGACTGACATGGCACTTTCATACAAACGGGGTGGTATTGCTGCTCCGGACCTAGCACTATTCTGGATCGCGGCCCGGCCCAGCATGCTACTCATTGGTACCCGGGCTCCCCAGTGCGCCCACATGTCAAACTTGATCGGCTTGCTTCCGCTGGTATTAACTTAATGTCCTTAATACTACATCGACACTACGCACCTGATTCCCCCATCAATCCCATTGCTGCGACTCTGTATGCCTGGTCACGTCTGCTACACTCGACAAGTGGGTCCTCCCCATATTACGAATGGCTTCCCGTATGGGCCTTTCCTGGCCTGGAGCTCACACTTGATACCGCTTTGGCCCGACACTGGGGTGCACTGGGGTATCGGGCGCTGACCGACTTCTATCCTGAAGGCAAATTCATAGATCCCCAAACTTGGAGACCGGGGCACACCAGATCCCCCCTAGACACTCTTCAATACTACAGGCTTCGCGCCGCGTTCCGCACCATGTGGCCCTCCTTTCCGGATGAGCCCCTAGATAACCCGGCGATAGCATACATCACCAACTCGGGCGGTGCACGGGGCATCGTCTCTTCACTGTATCAAATCATACAAGACATCATCCCCACTCCGGCTCTCGGGGCGCGCGACGAATGGTCAGCTGAACTGGGCCTAGAAATACCTGATGAATTGTGGGAGGATATGTGCTGCCACACACAAAAAGTTTCCCTCAATTTCCGTTTTCGTGCCATGCAATATAAGCTTCTCAATAAGCTCTACTACACTCTAAGCAGGACATCGGAGTTTGCTCGCTCTGAGGTGCACCTCTGCCCGCACTGCAGGGCAGTGGATGCTGATCACGTACATATGTTCTGGTCCTGTAACAAATTGTCCGATTTCTGGGACGGTGTCCTTCATACACTAAGTGCAGTAACTGAAACTCTAATTGATCCCGATCTTTTGGCAGTTCTTTTTGGGGTCTGGAGGAATGACGAAACTAAGCGCCTGAAAAAGTTTTTGAATATAAGCTGCATGATTGCCAAAAAATGTATACTTCAGAACTGGAACCGCTCCTCCCCACCGGCCTCTTAGAAATGGCTGGGTGTGCTCACATGGTCACGGAACTGTGAGGAGGATTACCTGACTATGCTGCCCGCCCAATCTCGCCCCAGGAACATCTGGAGCAAATTTAATACGTATCTCAACAACCAAAGTGAGAACACGCCCGGATCTGGCTTGTCTCCAGTCTCCATCCATGCATCGTGATCTCTGCTGTGTCCTTCTGTATCTGGTGATGCTCTGTAACCACTGTTGGAACTATGTTCTGTAATCATTATGATGTTTTATGCTATGCCTGGTTTATTTGTTTGTTGCCTTGAAGTATGTGCCTTGTGAACCTCTGCCAACAAAAATATAAGTTTAAAAAAAAAGAAATGCAACGTGCAATGGAGGCATACCAACTTTCATGGCCCTTGCCGCCAGTATGTTTTAAAGCAGGACACTGTGTATATTGGTGATTGCCCTGTTTCGGCCATGTGGCTACAAGGTTAATCTGGATGTCCGTGCATTACACTTAGTAGGGAAGAGGAGGCCAGGATACTTTGCTGGATGGGTTTGTCAGTCAGTCTAACAAACCTTTATTCTGTTTTTGACCTTTAAGATCAAATGAACAGTTAATACATTAGTACAATAAAAAGCCCACATAATTTTAAAAAGGAAGAACATCAAATATGGATCGACCATAAAAACCTCATATAAAAGCACACTTTTGGCTATAATTTTAAAAGTACACAAAATTACCAGTCAATAGTACAGATCAGCAGCATATTTCATACTTGGCTCCTAAGATTTAGAAACTCCATGCGCTAGTGTTTAGTTGGGGCACAGCTGAAACACAGTCAGGACATTAGCACAATGATGGCCAAGGAGAGCACATACTCCCAGCCACTGACACTTAGTCGTTACTGACCATAGTACCAACATCATTTTTCAGACTCTTGTTTCTCAACAGCGAAGGCCTATAGATAAAACGTGTAGTTCAAAGAGCACGTGTGGGAGCAAACATTCTCTCAGGTATCTGACAGCGGGGATTGCATAACGAATGCCTGCGTTATTAAGGATGGGTCGCAGGTACATGCATCTTAAGTGGTGGGTCTTGTTGCAAGTTAGTAAAAAGTGCTCAGTCTTTTCCGAGAAAGCACCACACATTGGGCAGAGATCAGATTGTATCCCCTGCCAGCCCTTGGTTACACAGGCTTCTGCCAGAAACCCAAGCCTAAACCGAACATAAAGCGACTTCTCTATTGGTGAAAGAATTGTATCCAGGTACACCTTGTAACCTCGTTCAAATATAGATTCAAAGTATACTGTCCCAAATTTCAACTTGGTGCCATCTGGCATCGACAATCAGGTCTTCATGCATTGACTTGTCTGCCCTAGCTCTGAGGATATTCAGGTCCCATACCTGGGACACTTGGGGCATATTCCATAGACTGCCATATCCAACTGAAAGAGACAGGCCTTCACGTCAGCAAACCACTTTAAGACCCCCCTCCTCCAGGTTCATGACATGAGACAAGGCGTTCCTATATGACTCTCGCCCCACACCAGTCTAGACCCTTGCCCAAAACAGTATTGATTTAAATGAGATCTGAGCCGCTATCCTGACATTGTCAAGTTCTAGGTGGACCAATGCCGAGGGGGCTGACACGGGTAACAATAATAGTTTCTTCAAGAATTTGTTTTCATAGGTGGACAAGTCAGCAATATTGACATGGCCCCACAATTCAGAGCCATACACAGATGCCGGTATGGCTTGTTTGTGGAACAGTTCCAATGCGGGGGAAATTGCACCTCTACCATGTTTAATAAAAAAGCATACAATGCTGCCGCAATATTTGGTCAAAGAAAGAGCTGACTTGTCCATCTGTGGCTTCCAGCCACCAGTGTCCTCAAAACGCACTCCAAGGTAGTCGAATTGGGTAACTTGCTCAATAACAGCATCAGATACACTCAAACTTATTGTTCTCCTTTTGGCGCGTGGTGGTCTAAAGACCTTCACTTTACATTTTTGGATGTTTAAAGACAACTTCAACTCAGAACATTTGATATGGAAAATAGACAGAGCATGCCTCAGACCATGGGGCGTGGTGGATAGAAGGACTGCGTCGTCAGCATAAAAAAGCAGCAGATATTTGTCTACTCCCATCGTGGGACAATCCTGGCACTCACTTAGCAAGGCATAAATAATTGCCTGTATATAGACATTAAAAAAGAAGGGTGCCAGGTACAGCTCTGCCTTACTTCAACATTAATCCCGAAGACCTGTTTGACAGTCTGCTCCCCCCCCCAGACCATATCTGACAGTAGCTTTGTCGGCAGAATACAATGAACATGTGATGGCGACCAGGTCGGGCGGGGCATTGCGCTTCAGCAAAATGTCCCATAACAACTATTTTGAGATCGTATCGAAGGCCATTTTTAGATCCAGGAAGACCACATAGAGGTACATTTACTTTAGGGCAGTGTATTTGGCGATAATCAAAAATAAAATAAAACAATGGTCTATTGTACCCCTGTTTGGCCTAAACCCAGCTTGAAGATGGCTAACCACTTGGTCCTGGTCAGCCCACTCCTGGAACAGTTTGAGGATAAGCTTCCCAAAAGCTTACCAACACCATCCAGGAGTGAGATGGGACGTTAGTTAGCTGCCCAATCTTTCCCACCCTTTTTGTAGATGGGAACAATTATCACCCTGCGCCAGGATGCAGGTATCTCACCACTACTCAGGATGGCATTAAACAGCCAACATAGCACCGGGCCCATATCTCTACTTCGTCCTTAAAGAGGTCCGCTGGGATCAAATCTGGGCCTGTCGCCTTGTGGTTTTTGAGAGTGTTATGGGCAGCTGTCACCTCATCAACCGAAAAAGAGAAGGAGGCAGGGGATAGTGGTCTGTAAACCGCTGAACAAGTGGCATGTTGGGATTCTGTTAGATAGAGATTCGAAAAATGGGATTGCCATTCACTCCCTCCAATATTACATTGCAACTCTCTATCCCCATTCAATTATTTGGCAGAGACCATCTTCCAAACGGAACATCCATCCCTTGTCTGCAAAGCTCCATGTAACCTACCCCATTGGTCAATCCCAAACGCTCTCTCCTTCCTCCCAATTAACTCTTTGTAATTTGATTTTAGGGATTGCAGGAGTGATTTATCGAGCCCCTCTAGACTTTTAACATACAGAACCAACATGCACCATCATACCAGCCAACATTGGGCAACAGATATTTCCATTCTACGCCCACCAGATGAGACACAAGGAGTGTTAAGTTCTTCATTTGTTTGAATTCACACAGTACCATCTTATCACCAAGGCCTTTGTCGCAGATTGCTGTGATGTTACTCAGAGTGGAGGTATAGATGGGAACTTTCAAACCCTTCTTCAGCAGATTGTCCCATCTAACCCCTTTTCGGGCATGGCCTATTAGTGCCTTCGTCTGGTTAATATAGTTCACCGTAGCCCCATCCCCGACCGACTAAGGCCCCTAAGTACTGCTACTAGCGGATAGTGGTCATTCTCTGGTCTACTACAGACTACAAAATCTCCAATCCTTCCCCAATCGTACCCTGAGATGAGAATTTAATCTATCAGAGAGCTCCCATTCACACCAATTAATGTTTTTTTCTGCAGGCTGGTCATGTACAAAACGGCCATTACAGGCCCTTAGTTTCAGTTGGAACAGAATGCACACTGACTGATGCGAGGCGATGCGCCCAGCTGGGAGAAACAGCAAAAAGAAGAGGAACATCCCAGGCCTCATCTTGGTCTTCCCAAATATCTGTACGTTCATTATGGGGTTCCTACGGTAGGTTGACATCGCCTGCAACAACAATACAGTAGTGGTAATGTAATTTAGGGCTCAAATCTTCAGCTAATTACTGGAGACAAGCCATGGTCATCAATCCCTGCAAAGGTCTGTTATACAAGTTACATAGGAGTACCACATCATCCTTAGCCATCCACATTTTAGCATTTGTAAATCTGGGGCCCAGAGTCCACCACTTCCACCTTCCATCTTAGGGCAACATCAACCCAAACCAGGAGCCCACCCTTGGGTCTACGTTGCTGCCTCTTTGAAGCTACACCGTGGAAGGAATGGTGGCCCTGGATACTAACAGGTTCAAGAGCCCAGGTTTCCTGGAGAGCGATAATATGATGGTCCCTAATAAACACACACCAATCAGGATCAGTCAAAAGTCGATTTACTTCCACCACATTCCATGAGAGCAATGTATGGCCTCTACGATCCACTCAGGAATTGAGTGCCTCACCCCTCAGTCAGTCCTGTTCATCTAGGCCTGGAGCGGGCCAGACATAATTATTGGAGTTGTCAACCAGGGTGGTCAAAGATTTTACAGGATTAGCAGGCTTCTTATTGTGACCCAGAGATGTCTGGTCTGGAGCTATCAGCAAAGCATTAAGAAAAACATCAGATCTTAGTCCAGTCGAATTCCCTGCCGAGGGGTATGTTCTAAAATCAATCGATGGCAGACCATCCACCAAATCATGAGATACCAAAAACACTTTGATCAAATCCAACCCCATATTGGGGATTGCTCCCCTTTGTCACTGGACAATATCACTTCTGATGATAGAGAGGCAGCCCTTGGTATGACAAATCCAAAAACATCCTTTATTCTTCAGAATGTCTTGGTTCTCAAACTCATTTGGAGCGAATTTAGGCACATTGACCATTGAAAAGAAGGGGTCTCCCATTCTCCCCCCTCTTCTGATTTTATCTTCATGATTTCATTGCCTCATATACACTGGAGTCCCCCCCACTTTGATTAAATTTGGGCCAGATAGAGGCGGGCAATTGGGAGTATCACGAACTCCAGTGCAGATTAATTTTCCACCCAAAGGCACTCTGGAGGGAGAAGACAATATTTTATCGATTATTGAACATCTATTTACCCATTGATCACATGGTGCACTTGGGCGCCCATCTCGGATGCCAGTATCCAATGGAGTGATGCGATAAGAGGCCACAAGCTTGGGGACGGGCACAGTTGAAGGTACACCATTTTGGAGGCTATTACTTTTAGACAAGGAAGCAAATAGCCCCTTCAGTTCTTTCAATTCTCCCATTACGCCCTTCAATTGACTGTCAATAGTGTTAATGATGATATCTTTGAATGAAGAGATGGTATTTTCGAGTTGGTTTAATAATTTATTCTTGTCTACATCACTGGCATTTATATCCAGGTCAAAGGTGCATGTTTGTGTGCCCCTTTCAACTGGGCGGGGGGAGAACACGATTTGGGCATCCTTTTGGACAGCCTGGGAAACCCCACAGAATTTATGTTGCCTTGGACGGGTTACAATCCTCCACCCGCTTCTATGCCACACTGCATTTTTGACAGCAGGGTTGACACCAGGTGATGCAAGGGCTTCAAAATGGTTATGGAGTTTAATTGACAAGGATTCCTTCCCTGCTCTTGTCTTGGGGAAAAGGGCAAGAATCAGCCACTAAGTTACCAATAGTATGTTCAGCACTAGTATCAGCTATAGACGGCTCGAAACAGGGCTTATAGTTCCACAATATTCGGGGCCAACTGTCCCTTTCCCAGTTCGTTGCTGGGGTGGTGTGCAATGAGAACAAAGCTTCTGCCCTCCTCTTCATCTAAGGTGGGTGCTACTTCAAACAACACCAGGTGGTCTTCTTTAGTTATATGGGGTCTAGGCTTCAGGTTTCCCAAATCTTTCCACTTTGCCTGGGCCGGTTCGCAGAGGGAAATTAAGTCATCTCTTTCCGTCGCCACACAGTTGGAAACAAAGCTCACAGGGGCTTTCACTACCTTCTGTTCCAACAGTAGCGGTACGGTACCAGTATTCTATTCTCTATGGGGTTGTCTTCCCTTTGTCCATTGGAGCTTACCTTAAATAAGGAGGATGACCTCATTAATAGGTTTAAAAGGTTTCGAAATTTTACACTGCCCTCCCCCCGAGATAGCATTTCAATTTCCCAAATCATGGTGAAAAGGAAAGTAAAGATAAATATAGATTAATGACTGAAAACAGAAAAGTGTATGGGGTTCAGTGGTCAAGTACAAAATAGGGGAACAAAATAAAAAGAGATCTCTACAATATTGCACTTGAATGGGTTTGTTTACAGTGCTCATCTTCGGCGTATCATTTTTTTTTCATATGGCTTTTGCCTTTGGTTTGCTGTCTCCTAATATTATAAATAACCATTGTTGATACTATCCGCTTAATAATACTCACATTTGCAACCTTGGTATACGAAAGGCCCAGTCCGCTCTATTGGAGACTTGGACTTGTGCTTTCATGTTGAGCTGCAAACAGCAAGTTTCTTACTTACTGAGCTAGCTGACTGGATGCTTATAGGGTCTGTTCCTTTTTAGTTTGGGTTAAGTGTCACCTATAAGCCGAAACTATTGCTTTAGTACAGATAGGGAAAAATGGCATATGAGGAGGGACAGAAAGCGTGAAGGTGTTTGAATTTTTGCCCACACATTGACTGCCCATGGCCAAGTGAATCCCAATTAGATGCCCACAAAACTCCAAACTGTTGGAATTGCCAATGCTTGTTTAATGCAGTTTCTAGGACCAATCATCAAGGATCTTGCATTTCGATTGTTCCTGAAACTCTGTAGCCTTCGCCTGTATGGGGTGAAACTTTTTTTGGTGCTCAGTGGGCATAAATGCCAACATTTTGCAGCACCCGAGAGGGAGATTATGCTACAGAAAGAGGGAGAACTGAATTCTCCCATTAGATTGCATTGGTTTACAAATGATTTTAGCCAGGAGAAAGTAGAAAAACAGCAACATTTTTGATTTTAAAAATTGTGAGTCTCCCGCCTAAATCAGGAGGGTTGGTGTACCCGCGTCTTATCAACTTCCTCCCTTCTCCTGCTACTCCTTCCGCAACCTCTCTGGCACCCTCATCTTCCTCCTCTACCCACCCTCGGGCCCTTCTACCACCTACGCAGGGTGTACCTCAAGCCTGAACCTGTCCACAAAAGTCTTTCAAATGTGACAACCTGCTCCACGTCGCTACTCTCAACTCTCGTTCTGCTGTCAAACACTCCTCTGACATCTGTCCCCACCTCAAAGAACTCAACCTAGATTCCTTGCCCTCACCGAGACATGGTTTACGGCCAGTTTTGTAATGAGTTTTGACACTCTCCTCCCTGCGGACTACAAGATCCTCTCCGAACCCAGAACCAATTGACCTGGAGGTGGAGTAACCCTGATCTTTCCGGAGTGGGTCCTGGCCTCTGTCATCCATAGGCAGGCCTACTCCTTCTTTGAATGCCTGATCTGCAGGCTCTCTATATCTCCTGGCCTCTCTCTAACTGTGGCCACCATCTACAGGCCACCTGGACAGGTCGCCCTCTTCCTCTCAGAATGGGCCATCCGCTCTTCTTCTCTCCTTGCCTCGACTTCTCAAATTCTACTTCTCAGAGATCTCAACATCCACCTGAATGCTTCTAATCCCTCCTCAGAGCTTTTCTGCAACCTCTACGACACCCTCTCTTTCCATTTTGCCCTTTGGCCCGGCACACTCTGCCGGACATACTTTGGATGTTCTCATCACCTCAGACTTTCCCCTCTCTAACCCTCTCACCACTCCCCCTCACCACTCTTCTCTCTTGGCCTGACCACTTTCTACTCTCCTCTCATCTGAAACTCTCTACCCCTCAGGCAAAGCCCCCCTCCACCCCAAGCATTGCAACCACCTACCTTCTCGGTCATTCGGCCAATGAAGCTTGTGTCAGTGAATGACTTTGCCTCTACTTACTATGTTCCTCCTACTTCTGCGGCTGACTCACACCCTGACACAGCCTTTTCTAATCTGCATCTTTCCATTTCCAACACCCTGGACATCCTTGCCACTGTCATGATAATCCGGCTGAAGTGTACCTCCAAGTGCAACTCTTGGTATGATTCCGAGCTCACCGTCCTGAAACGCAAGTGCAGGGTGGTTGAGAGGAAGTGGAGGGTTTCGGGCGCATTTTCTAACAAACTGGTCTGTCGCCTGCTCCAAAGGCAATACAGACTCTCTGTCCTTTCCAAGAAGAGAGCACACATTCAAGCCTGTGTCTCTGCGGCCTCTAACAACACAGGCAAACTCTTTAAAATCTGCAAGGAGCTGGCCAATCATGTTGCAGTCTCTACCTCTCCTGTTCCCTCCTAGGGCCTCTCTATGGCTCTGGCCTCAAACTTCACCGTAAAAACTCAGGACATCCTCTATCTCCTCTTCCTCTCCCTCTTACTCTCGCGGCCCCCTTTTGGCCATCTGTCCCTCTCCTCCTCCTCCTCCTCTGTTGGTTGTCTCCATGACCATCAGTCTGGCTTCAGAGCTGCCAGAGGCATGCAAACTGCTCTCCTGAACACCTGTGAAGATCTGCTCTCTAACCTTGTTTCCAGCATTCCTTCTGTCCTCATCCTCCTTGATCTTTCTTCTGTTTTCAGAATCGACTCTGTGTGAAACTGGGCATCAAGGATCAGGCCCTGGAGTGGCTGACCTCCTTCCTCTTGGACCGCCTCTCCCAGGTCCAACTTGGTCCTTTCTCTCTGCCACCTCTCTCTCTACATGTGGCGTTCCCCGGGGCTCTATCCTCTTGCCCTGGATTTTCAACCTCTACTTCGCCCCTTTTGCCCACCTGATCTCTACCTTCTCCTCTAACTTCCAGTGTTATGCGGATGACACCCAGCTTTTCTTCAGGCTCCCCTCACCCCCCTCTCCTCTCTCGATCATTCCTGACAGTCTAACTGCGATTTAGGATTGGTGCGCCTCCAGTGATCTCTGCCTTAATGCCAGTAAGACAGAGATCATTCTCATTGGGACCCCTGCCCCTGCTTTCCCTCTCTATCACTCTGGCCGCCTTCCTTGGGCCCTCTTCCTACGACTTTCTGCGAGGAAAAAACCTTGGTGTCATCTTCAACTCCACTCTCTCTTTCTCTCCTCACAACTCAGACGTCGCCTAGAAGTCCCACTACTAGCTTCACCTCCTCAAAGGGACTCTTCCTTTCTCACTTTCCCCCAGAAGCTCAATGTCTCCAGAGCCCTGGTTCTTTCAAGGCTGGACTACTGCAACAGTCTCTTTCTGAATCTGCCTTCTTCTACTCTCCATCTAATCCAGAACAGGACTGCAAAACTTATCCTTGGCCTCAAGCCCAGGGACCATATCTCTCCAGCCCTGAAATCTCTCCACTGGCTCCCGGTGGCTGCAAGGATCAAGTTCAAGACCCTTTGCATTGTCGACAAGGCTTTCTGGGGCCGGGGCCCGCACTACATCCAATGCTCTCTTCCAAAATACCTTCCTTCTTGAGCCCTTTGCTCAGCTACCTCCAACTCTTTAAGGGGTAGACGCTTCTCCAAGCAAAGATTGGGTGGTAGATCTCTCTCCTCTGCAGGTGCCTCCCTCTGGAATGGCCTCCCTGCCCCCTCTCAAACTTGAGTGAAGTTCAGGAAGCAGCAAAAAACGTTCCCCTTCTCCTCTGTTTTCTCTCTCTCCCTCCCCTGCTGACCTACCTGTCTCCTGTTTCAACTGGTGGCTTGGCTGCATCAGAGTCTCACTGGGTACCAGGCTCTTTATTGATCAGTCACCCTTGCACTGCCTCTGGGCCTACCACACACTTAGGGGCTGTAATTGTAACCCTGCAGTCCCTTGTTCTCCTTGCACCACTCAGAAGTGCTCTGCCCTAAGTGTCTGCACTTATTCAGAGCATTGCTGCCCTGTTTTCTCCTCCCCTCCCCCTTTCATTCCCCCCTCCCTTTTCCCTTGCACTTCTCGTTCCAGCACTTGCACGATCTGAATGACAGAAGGTCTAGTAGGATCGTTTGTGTTGTCCTCCGTTAGTCTTCCCTCCCTTGTCTTGGCGTGCGCCTAGAAACACTTGTGTACAGGCCTGTTATAAATTACTTATCATATCATATCAGTGGTTGATGCTTTTCCAGCAGTGTCATACGTCCTAAGCTTTCTGGATTTTAAGGCGTGATTCCGTTCGAAGTATGTAAAAACTATCATTTCTTTTTAATATATTGCTTTGCAGTTCTCGTAAATCATCCGGGTAGCCTATTCCACGCTCAAAATAGGTCCCGTGGGTTGCAGACTTGAGCGTCTTCTGCTGTTCATAGCTAAAATTTACGATGAGGAGCCAAAGCGCATGCATGAAGGCATAAGCACATAGCTCTGCACATCTTCCATTACCGCTCGCTCCCTATTGCCAGTACTGCTGCATGTATGGGCAAGGATATTCGTTGTTACTTTCTACTTTCTCCCATCCTTCAGCAGGCTTTCTTTTAGCAGCCTTTTTGCTTTTATGAGTGAAGTAGGTTTCAGGAAATGCATGCCATGTTTGACCCCATATGTGAAGTCAAACACGCACACTTTGTCCCCTCATTGCCAGTTTCCTGCGCTTCTTTGGCTTGCAGTGGGCAATGAGTTTTCAAATAGGTCATTTTTAGGCAATGCCAGGCTCTCTTCAACAGACATGCACTATCAGAATTCCACAACTTTGATGACAAGAGGCAAAGGGAAAACAGTTATGGTGCAAGGGCATTTAAGCTATGCGACCTTACGTGCCGGAAATGAAGACGTTTCTGTGTATCTTTGTACTAACACTGTTGCGTATGGCACAGCCTCTCTCAGGCCACCGTGACCCCCCCCCCTGTCTTAGAGCACACACTCAGTAATGCGTACAGTCCTGGCTCCACGGTCGCTCTGATGCAGCTGTGGAACGGCCAGTTTATTTAAAGCACATGCAGCAGTTATGTCACACCGCTGCGTGTCTATGCCCTTAAAGGGGCAGCACCACACGCCTCCTTTTTCATATCAAAACAGAAAAAGAGATAAACTATACACACTTCACAACAATACACACTGCACCCAGAATGAACACCCCTTTAATCACATTCCACCCCAGACCCACCAGTCACTTTTCAGTCCATGGGCTGAGACCAACAGTTCAGGGGTCCAAAACATAGTCATTAAGGTGGGCAGGCTTCCCCCCTCCTGACCCTTTGGGGATACCTCCTGCCCGCCTCCAGGATCGGGCCCTCCTCACCTGTGTCCCCCCGACCTGGGGAACTCAGCGGATGGGCCAGGACCTCGTCCAGTACATCACTACAGTCCCTTCTTGTAATGGCCTCTGGCCTGGTCTCTCCAGTCTTCTTGAAGAAGCTCGCATTGCGGGTGACAGTGGCAGTTCCGTCAGAAGCAGTCACCATCGAGCCATGTGTACCATCACCACGTCCATTGAACCTTGCTCGTAGGTTAGTGCCAGCTTGCCTTGAGGATGCCGGTTCTTCACAAGCACTTCATCTCCCGGAGCTAGCTGCTGGGGCCGGAGTCCACTTCTAATGTTCTCCCCCTCCGTCCTGAGACTCCTCTCCCATTCCACCTGAGCGTTGTGAATGACAGCTGCTTCTCGCTCCCGAACGTCTGGGATCAGACCCTTCAGACATCGCCGAAACATGGCTTCTGCTGGTGCCACTCGCCTGGACGCATGCAGGGTGGCCCTGTACTCCCTTAGGAACTGATACAACGCCCTCTGCAGGCAGTGAACTTGGTCGTGGGCGATGCGAAACACCTTATTTAACGTTCTCATAAATCTTTCCGCTTTGCCATTCGCACAGGGCCAGACAGGTGTGATCTTACAATGTTGTATCCCGTACTCCTCCATCAGCTGGGCAAAACTGTCCCCCTGGAACGGTGGTCCGTTGTTGGAACACAGGGTCTGAGGCAGGCCATGCATGGATGGCCAAGATCTTCTCTAGGGCCACAGCCACCTTGTCAAAAGAGACTGAGTAGATGAACACGACCTCCGGATACCAGGACCATTCATCGACCACCACCAGGAAATGATTGTCACGGCCTGTGGACCCGAAGTCGGCACTGACATTCCCCCAGGGCCTTGTTCTTCTGGTCATGGTCTCGATCAGAGGCTCCTTCTATGCTGGGGACGCCGCCTGGCACCACACACAGTCAGAGACAAATTCCTCCACCCATCTCTCAAGGTCCGGGAACCATACCTTCTGTCGTAGGCGTGCTTTGGTTTTGGCAATGCTCTGATGGCCCTGGTGTGCCAGCTCGATGACTTCTGGGATCTTGCACATTGGTATTACTATGCAGTCCCCCTGGAGTAACAGCCCCAACACTTTAAAAACCGGTTCATCCTTGACCCTCCACGGTTGTTCCAACGCTGATCTTGCCGCCTGGTTCCTCTGGGCCAGCGTGTCCACGACTGACCTCCATGACCCCTGCTGAAGGGCCACCTTTAAGATGTTGAAACAGTCACCCTCGGCTGTCGCCTGTTCCAGTTCGTGGATAGGCACCAAGTTTGGGGTTGCCGCCTCTACACCAGCCTCACATGTTTGTCTGATTTGTCAGCACTGATGATTCCGTGTCCATCTGGTTCGCACTTGGGGTATGCCTGGACAAGTAGTCGGCCGTGTTATTGCTGCTGAGCCGATACAACAAGGAGACCCCATATTCAAGTAGCGCCAGCATCCACTTCTCAGTGCGGGCTGGAGGCTTGGACGACGAACTGGCCATAATCGGCTGCAGGGGCTTGTGGTCAGTTAACAGTGTCCCCGGCCGTCACAGCACATACAATCAAAAATGTCGACATCGCCACAGGACTGCCAGGGCCTCTCTCTCAATTTCAGAGTATCGCTGTTCCGTTTCCGAGAGTGCCTGGCTCGCGTATGCAATTGGCCGACCTCCCCATTTTCGTCCGTCTGGGAAAGAACTGCCCCCAGACCAAATGGGCTGGCATCCACCACAATTTCTGAGGACAAGGATGGGTCGGAGAAGGCCATCGTATCCTCTGCCGTCAGCGCCCCCTTCACGTCCTCGAGCGCAGCCTGCTCAAGGGGTCCCCAATGCCACATAGCTTCTTTCTTGGTTAGAGTCCGCAGATGCTCCGACCGGGATGCAAGATTTCTGATGAACCGGCCACAGTAAGAGACCATCCCCAAAAAACTTTGGACCTTGGACACATTCTTCGGGGGCCTTGCCTCCATGATGTCCTTGACCTTACGAGGATCTGGTGACACACCCTATTATTTGAATACAAATCCGAAGAATTCAATGGTCTTCTTGAGGAACTCGCACTTGTCCTTATGCAGAGTTAGTCAGAGTGCTTGCAGCCATTGCAGGGTCTTCACCAGTCTGTCCAGGTGCTCCGCCTCTGTCACTAATGTTGATGCTGCCATCCAAGACAGCCAGGGACCCGTGAATGATATTCGGGAATACCTCTGCTGCATATGATACACCAAAACTCAGGCGTTTGTACCTATAGAGGCCTCGGTATGTGATGAAGGTGGTTATGTACCGAGAATCTGGATGTAACACCACTTGATAGTACCCAGCCCGAAGATCCAGTTTTTAGAGGAAATGCGCCACCTGCAATTATGCAATGATGTCCATCAGTCGTGGCGGTGATGTGTCTTTTGTGATTAATGGCCTTATTTGGGAGCCTCATGTCCACATAAATACGCACAGTCAGGTTGCTTGGGCTTCCTTGCAATGACAATCGGTGACACACAGGGGGTCAAGCCATCAACTTTCTTGATTGTGTCTAGCTCCACCAGGCTGTCCAGCTCTTTATCAACGAAATCCTGCAGATGAAATGGGACTCAGCAATGTTTCAGCGTAATCGATTGTATCGATTCGTCGATATGCAGCCTCACTGGGTCGCCAGCCATGCGGCCAATTCCTTCGAATAGCTGACTGTATTTTGCTAGCAGCCCCTGCCCGTCCTCAACATACACAGAGTATGCAAAACTCACGATTCTGAGTCCCTCAGCTGCCACACAACTCAGGAGGGTGCAGCTGCTGACGCCTGTTATGTAGAAACGTGACTTGATGGACAACCCTCCATGCTCTACATTGGCTACATCCCCCCCAGCCAGCAGGATCAGCTGCTCACCGCCAAAGGTAAATATGCGAGCCATCGGCTTCTGTAACTTGGGCAGCGCCACCATGGTATCTTAGTGGACCCTCGCCATTACATTAACAGACGCCCCTGTGTCCACCAGCACCGGCACCGTTGATTCGTTAACTCTCACCAGACACTGTGGCTCTCTCCTGTTAGTGATACGCAGGGCACTGACGCTCGAGATGAAAAAGATGTTCTCTTCTTCGTCATCTTCCTCGTGAGGGGCACCGTCCTCCTCCTGGTCTATCTGGGAGACATTGGGCGGGCACTGTGGCCTAAAGAACCATGCCCCCACTGGCCCCCTTGGTATCACTACCGGCACCGGAGCCCTGCACATGCGGACATAGCGGTCAAACGCCCCGCAACATCCACAAGCCTTCCCCTGCGCTGGGCATTCCGCGGGGTGTGGGAGGTCATACCCACACTTTGTACATGATTCAAGGGCTCTTGCAGCCCTGTCCCGCTGGCCTACGCTTGGACGTCTGGCTCCTCTACCACCTTGACTGCGGCCCACAGCACAAACCTCCTCCACCTTCCATGGACGCAAAGACGCATCCATCCTTGAAGCATGCACTTTCGACATTTCCTGGCAGAGTCCGAGCGCTCATAATCCGCATTGGCAAGCAGCATGAAATGCTTGCGTAGAGTATCTTTGGCTGCCGCATACGTTGCATTTGCAAGTGTCAGACTGAAAAACGTCATGCACCGCCAGTCCCGCTGAGTAGAGGAGTGTAGCCACCTTGCTGTCATCATTCGTCTCCCCAGTGACCCAGAAGTACATGTCGAGCCTATCAAACCAGTGTCTCCATCTCGGTCCCAGGCTGGATGGGCCCCCCGAGATATCAAACTGTGGCATTGGTGTGAGTGGCATTGGTGTCAGTGGCCCCTGTTGTCTGAGCACATACACAGCGACTGGGCCAGCTGGTCCTGGTGCTTGGGCAGATGTCCCTCCAGCGGCCTGGCCATCCATGGTAGTGAGCGCACAGGCACCCCACCAGAGTACTGGGGCCGCAACTTACTGACGTGCTGCTCCAGGCAAAACTGCGTTGAGATGTTGAGTGTGATGATGTTGGCCAGACACACTCCTTACAGCTACTTCTGATGATCCCCTTCCACCACCACACAGCCACCAAATGCTCTGCCGCACACCTTCTCCAAATGTCCAAAATGTGGGCATATAGTTACTTACCACAATCACAACCTGGGGCAATAAACACAGTAGCCCTCTCTACCAATGTCCAAACAGCCAGGAAGAATAGAATGGATCTCCTAATACAAGATTGTGATTCCAAAAATTGAGTGGGGTGGGCCCAGGGGACAAAGAACAAAGGATAGTAGGCCTCCCCCAGCTCCTCACCTCACACTCGATGCACCAGAAGTCTCAGAAACACTTCAAAATGAAGAATGTACACCACAATGCTGTCCCCTCTGCAGGGAGTCAAAAAATTCCACGTGCGGGTGCACGAGCACTCCTGAAGGGAGCTGCAACCCTCGCTACTGTGTACGCAAGACAGCGGCCAGACCGCGTGGTCACCACCAGCTCTGCGGCATGAGAACTGGAGGAAAATGCTCTGCGTTCCTTCCCGCCTGCACCCGGGTCTGCGTCGGTTTCCTCGCCTCGTCACCACTGTTGCGTGTGGCACAGCCTCTCTCAGGCCGCCGTCAACCCCCCCTGTCATAGAGCACACACTGAGTCGTGCGTACAGTCCGGGCTCCACGGGAAAAGAGGGGGAGCAAGTAGGAGACACGAGGTCGCAAGGCAAACTAGCGTTCCACAATAAAAAACAATTGCAACGCGAGAAGCCTTCCAACCTAGCTCTATTTATTTCCGGGTATAAGATGTTGCCGAGCACGTGAACGCGATGACGTCACCGCGTTCCCAGAGTGTCTGGGCGCCATCTTGGATCGGGGACCCTATGTGAAAGTGTTTCCAAAATGAAACCCGATCAGATAAGTGCCAGGCAGGCAAAAGCATGACACACCACCGGGGACACTACCACCAGAGTCAACTATGAGGTACTTTCTGTAAGGGAAAAACAAATTACGTAAAAACAAAGGGCGTTGAGTTCAAATTGGGCAAATAACTGGCATTCCAAACACTGCATAATTGCCTGCTCCCCTCATTCACTTTTCATAGTTATTCCATCTGGAATACTTCTCTTTATTGGTCTAGAATAGTGTGTAATTGGATCTGCATACGAGATATGCAGGTGCCATGTGTACTGTGTTAATGTTTTGACTCGAGAATTATCCAACCCGCGCCAAAATAAACAGTATGTGAATCTTTTAAATCACAAGATAAGTGTCTGCACTCAAGATGGTACATGCAACACATTTGGCTTACATGCTTCCAATCAATATAATCTACAGCAATGCCACGTGCTGTCCGAAATACAGAAGAATAGTCCCAGTTCATGACTGTATAATCAACTCAACCCAAACAAACAATGGGGCAACTCGTCCCCAGTTGCACCAGCCAAGCTTGGCGTGTGTCTTTTGACTACTTGCAGGGACTACCAGGTTGCAATTGGCAGTTTAATTTGTTACTACACCCAGGTCGTTAGCTGTGTGCTACCACATTTCGGTTATGCAGAGCATAGACATGTGTGCTGCAAGGTCCACTTTCACCTCTTGTATGCCTCTCACTTCATATGGGTGACATTGGCTATTCTAAAATGCAAGAGCCCACATATCAGGGTCTCCACCAGACCAGGAAAGAGGGTGAGCTACACCTATGGATTTCGCCCCATCCAAGAACTTACTTTCCGGGAAGCCCTAAGGGGGGCCTTGCACTTAACATATAAAAGGGATCAATGAATTGATGGAACTACTACTAAGATGTCTGACCCCAGCACCAGGGACAAGTTGCCTCATTAACGACTTACATTGAGTAACTCGCTGTGGAAAGACTTTTAATTAGGTGAGTACAAAGTCAACACCTGAAATGGAATTCCCTTAACTTTGAAATCTATGCTGTTGATTTTTTTCATAATTCCACAGTTGCGACACAAAAGAATGTTGTTTTTAAGCCTAAACTTGATTTTCTCCAGTCGGGATATTTTCAAGTCATTGCTGCCATACCCTTAGGATTTACAAGGTAGTGCGCGTGCTAAGAGCAATGCTTTTCATCTAATTCCATTGATTCCGTGGATAGGCCTCAGATTCGCCAATGAAATGTGCAGCCAGCGTGCAAACCGCTTTGCACCAAACGTATCATGTCACTACTGTTGTCCAGGATTCAGGCCTTCGCAGCTATGACCCCCCCTTCCAGGATGCAAGGAGCCTCTCCTCCTTGGCTAGGCCTGCACAGCCTCCAGCTTACATTACAGTGAAAGAAGATTTCCTTCGCCAGTAATGAGGTTGCATTTAAACTGCAAAAGTCCAAACTCTTGGGAGTACACAGTGAATGTTGGGCGCTATTAGATATTGCAAGAGGGCAAGGGCACCGTGACCGCTCTCATGATAAACTAATCTTGCAGCGAGGTGAAAAAGGGAATATATATATCCCAATTTCTTTTCCCTGTGGTCACAGTAACCTGTTTGGACATTAGGCTGGAAAGTAGGTAATTGTGTTAGGTCCTCACTTGCCGCGAGCCAATAAAGCCGCACACGTCTCTCCCCGCTGTCTTCGTATTAGGGAGATAAGTGTGTTTGTGTCTCATAGTTGCAGGTGAGCACCAGACTTGGCCGCTCGCTGCTCTCTGCATCCCACAGATACAGCAGGCAACCATCTGTTTGGTCAACGCAGAGCCAAGAGCTTGATGCTTATGTGGCTCTGAACGGCCTGGGCAGGTTGACTGGTAACTCTGTAAGCCATAGAGCGAAAGCCAGGCCAAGCGTGGTGGCTGAGAAGTAGGGTAATAGATAGGCAATACCAGCGCCATGCTTCGACCTGTCTTGTTAATGGTTTAAAAAGATCAGTATTTTCAGTAGCCTTGAAAAAAGGGCGTGGCTCTTTCTTTGCTCCTTAATTCCCATGTTTGACTCTGTTATGGTACCATTTCATTATTTTATGACGTTCTATTTTGTTCCTTGCGTGTGTATTTTAAGTAAAAGCTGAGAAAGCTGTGGTGTTTACATTTATTTAGACTTGGAATCTATTTCTTGTATATGGTATTTATTGAACATTAGGAACGCCATTTCTAAAAGAAACGACTTACATAGGATGCAGCACAGAGAACAGAGGCTACCCCTGAGCAGGTTACCTTTACAGCGGGAATCAATAATTGGATGAGCTTAAGACCAGTTGGAGAGTGACATCAAGAGACATATGGACCTCATTACGAGTTTGCCGGTCCGGATACAACGGTAGAAGTAAGTTTATCGGTACCGTTGTATCCGGAGCGGCAAACTCTGAGTTGTGCTCGCGGGTACCTTTCATTCCGCCAGGTCTGACCTGGCGGAAAGAAAGGCACCCGCGAGCACAGCTAACCTGTAGCACCAGCTACAGGCATCTCCATTCCCATTGAGCCCTATGGCGCTCCATGGGAATGGGGATCACCCGATTCCGGCAACCGCGAAAGGGCAATTACCGGGTCCGGCGGGGCCTGAATACCCTGGTAATTGCCCATTCGCGGGTGCCGGACTTTCTTGCAAGTTTAGAGGTAGCCTTGCCGGTTTTACCAGCAAGGCTACCTCCAACCTTGTAATGAGGCCCATGGACCAGGGATAGTTACAGGGAACAAGCATTTCCCACACCCTCTTCACCCACTAACCCACCCCCACCTTTTTGTTTACAGAACCACCTGAGCGCCTGGAGACCAACTGTGTTGGGGACGGTGCGCTATATAAATACCTTAAACAACATAAATACGATCTACATTAAGGGCCTACTTCTTGATCAGACCAACGTTATACATATTGATATATGGTACATATGTGGATGACATGTTCAGCAGGAGTAGAGGGGGGTCCATGAGGGAGCATTGATGACAACGTGTGGTGCAAGTAGGCAGCGTTTACACCTGGTCTTAAATAGTTCTAGTCATGGGCTGCCTTTAATGTATGGGGCCAGGGATTCCAGTGGAAGAGAGCAAGAACAGAGAAGGAGCAGAGGCGGGAGAGGGAAAAACAGAATGGGGAACAGAAAGGTTGAGAAGAGCAGAGGATCGCAGAGTTTGAGAGGGAGAGTAGAGAAAGATGCAGTTTACAAAGTGGGGGTGGGGAGCATAACCATGGATGAATACAAATTCATCCATGGTTATGCTCCCCACCCCGACTTTGTCAAGGGGTGTAGAAAATAAAAACATTTTTATAACACTAGTTCCCCATTTGTAGTTTCAATTAAGACATTAATCCCACATGACTCAAAATGTTCAGATACAGGCATTTTTGGGCTCTCAGACTAGGTGCCATCCCTATTCACCTCTCCCTCAGCCTTTGAGGGTCCAACCATCTCCCGAGCCCAGTATCCCTACTCTAGCAGGTCGTAATGCCAAATGACTAGAGCCAGGTTGCCCCTAGTGTCAGGTCTACCCATGTCTATGCAGGCCCTAAGTGGTGAGTCCTTATCTGCCTGACTCCCTTATTGACTTCCTATGAGAGCTTGTGGGTACTCTGCTTGTCCTGGTGCCCTTTCATCCAGATGACCGTCTCTCAACCCTTTCTCACTTGCCTGCCTCCTCTCTTTTCTGCTCTCTCTTTCTTTTTTTCTCTCTCTCTCTCTCTCTCTCTCTCTCTCTCTCTCTCTAAATCCCCATTTTCTTACTGCTCTCTCCTACTCATACGTCCCGTTCCCTTTCCTCCATCCTTGTGAGCGTCCCCCACCATGCGGCCTGTATCAGAATCTTTGTCATCGAAAAATTAAGCTTCAGCTTTAAATTT